>NC_141001.1:120341746-120941746 GCF_052327205.1 Somniosus microcephalus
CGAGTGGTCAATCTATGGAACGGGCTCCCTCGGGAGACGGTGGAAGCAGTTAGTGTTGACTATGGTTCTGTAAGTTTCATGGAACAGTTTGGCCCCAGCACTGAAGGGCATGAAATGGTTAAACTTCGGGGCACAGAAAAGGTGCCAGTCATCTAAAGTTTGAATCATGATCAGTTCTTGGAGACTGGACAATGAAAGCTTTGACTCATGATTAACTCTGATAAGGACATTGACATTGAACTGTGAGGCCTTGAATCATGATTGGTTTCGATGGGAAAAATTAGCATCTGGACAATGCTCTGAGTTTAACTGAAACAATGGGGTCACGATCGACTTCCTGACATGGGTAGAAGACACACTAGTCCTGAGCAGACCCTCAGCTAACCACCCACCAGCAGCAATAGAAATCACATGGTATATGCGTTACAGAGAGCGTGAAAGGAGATAAGGAGTTATCTTCAATCTCACAGCTCTGTATACCTCCGGTGATTGAATTACAGGTTGACAAGGTGTGAATGTCGGGCAGTTCAGCAAACCGACAACGGAAACTGGTTGGGGGAGGCCCAGCTATGGGATCAGGTGACTGAAGAACTATAAGGAGGAACAACATTGACCCGTGGACACTGCTGCAGTCAGGTGAAGAAGGACAGGAGACCGGTCATCTCCAGATCCAGGCCTACGATCAACATCGGTAACGACCAGCCACACGGGTGATTGTAAATTTCAGCCAAATCTCGAAGGGGTTTTTGTCTGTGGTTTGCTGGTTTTAATAAACTAACAGTTTTGGGTTGAGCCTAAACCTTTGTGTCGTGTATGTTTTGTTCCTGTAAATCCAGAGTCCAAGAATCCTTGCAAGGCACAAGGGACCTGAACACCTTACAGTTCCAAAAGCTCTCCACCACCGAGGCTTCCTTGTGTCATTTCTTGGTCTGTTGTTGACAAATTGATAAGAGATTCATCGCCTAGATTTTTGTGCTCAAGTCTCTGGTGTGGCACTTGAACCCGCGACCTTCTGGCTCAAGAGGCGAGTCAGCTGTGGCTACCAGAGCCAAGGAAACATGGCGGCCAATTTGTGCACAGCAAGGTCCCACAAACAGCAGTGTGATAATGACCAGTTAATGTTTTTTTTGTAAGCGATGTTAGTTTAATACAAGCACCAATATCCCCCCCCCACCCCCCCTGAGATGGAATGGCCCATTCAGCCCATCATTAAGGAGCAGGCCATTCAACTCATCGTTCCTGTGTTAGTACCAAATAGAGTTTCACCCTCATATCAAGGAGGGTGAAATTCCTCGCTCAAGTTAATCTGGCAATTCACACACAAAAAGTATCTACAGTGGATTGGTTTAATATAAATATCTTTATTTAAAGAAGAAATATTAAATGACACAGCTACAGCAAGCAGTGGCAAGTTTATAAAAGCTGGATGTGGGTAAAAATACAACAACAGGTTTAATAAGTGTTTTCTTTGGAAAGTTCTCTACAAATTATGACTCTCGACAAATGATACTCGACAGGATCTTTATAATCCAGCTGAGAATTAAAAAAAAAAAACACTATTTCATCCAAAACAAATCCGATTCAGAGTTTCCAAACAAACAGAAGCTCTGGAGTTTGGAGGAAGTAAGTCATCCAGAGGCTGCACCCTGAAACAGAATTGGGAATAAACCCGGGACTCACTCTCACATTTCCGTTAGCCTTGCCGAGTGGTTCTCATTGATGTCAGGATTCCCACAGACTCCAGATTTCTTTCAGACGTTTGAGCTCCACCAGGACCATTTCCATCATTCCCTTTGGTGTGATAGCAAAATACTGCAGATGTTGGAAATCCGAAATAACAACAGAAAATGCTGGAAAAACTCAGCAAGTCAGGCAACATCCGTGGAGAGAAATTTGAGTTGACGTTTCGGGTTTGACCCTTTGGTGTCTCTCCTTTCCCCGGCCATTCAATTCACCCATCATCTCACTCGCTAATATAATGCAAAATGACAGAACTGAAAGATTCGCAATCTATTGCCCATCTGAACGGAGTCTGAGCAGTATCGAGGGCAACATTCTCACGTTTACAACATGCGTACAGCGGGGCAAATAACAGTGGCAGAAAAGCTTAGACCATCTTGATTTCATGCTGCACACATTGTCCGCATTTAGGAACATTAGGAGCAGGAGGAGGCCATTCAGCCCCTCGAGCCTGCTCCACCATTCATGCAGATCATGGCTGATCTGTACCTCAACTCCATTTACCCTTTGCTCCATATCCCTCGATACCCTGGCCCAACAAAAATCTGTCGGTCTCAGTCTTGACCTAATCTAACTCAATTGACCCCCGCAGCATCCACAGCCTTTTTGGGGGAGAGAGTTCCAGATTTCCACCACCCTTTGTGTGAAGAAGTGCTTCCTGACATCACCCCTGAACGGCCTGGCTCTAATTTTAAGGTTCTGCCCCCTTGTTCTGGACTCCCCCCACCAGAGGAAATAGTTTCACACTCTCTACCCTATCGAACCACTTAAACATTTTAAACATCTCAACGAACCACTTGCATTTATATAGCGCCGTTCATGACTGCAGGTTGTCCCAAAGCACTTTACAGCCAATGAATTACTTTTTGAAGTGTAGTCACTGTTGTAATGTGGGAAATGCAGCAGCCAATTTGCACACAGCAAGCTCCCACAAACAGCAATGTGATAATGACCAGATAATCTGTTTTTAATGATGTTGGTTGAGGGATAAATATTGGCCCCAGGACACCGGGGAGAACTCCCCCCTGCTCTTCTTCGAAATATTGGCCGTGGGATCTTTTACATCCACCTGGGAGTGCAGATGGGGCCTCGGTTTAACGTCTCATCCGAAAGACGGCACCTCCGACAGTGTAGAGCTCTCTCAGCACTGCACTGGGAGTGTCAGCCTAGATTATGGGCTCAAGTCTCTGGAACGGGTTTGTGAATCCACAACCTTCTGATTCAGAGGTGGGAGTGCTGCCTATGAGCCACGGCTGACACCCAATAGATCTGTGCTGTTTGGATACAGCTTAGCCCAAAAAAAAAATGAAGAATTGTACAAGCTGTTTGCACTCAATCAGCGCTAATATTTTACATTTGATTTGCATCTAGATTTTTAATGATAGAAGTTAAGACTCACTCACACTGGGCAGCTGCATAATGCTGGTATACCGTAATCATAATAGCCGGAATGTTGGTCCAGGGTATGTACATAATGGAATTTCGAGAGTGAATCACAGAATCAGACAGCACAGGAGGAGGCCATTCGGCCCATCGGGCCTGTGCCGGCTCTTTGAAAGAGCTCCCCAATTAGTCCCACTCCCCCCGGCTCTTTCCCCACAGCCCTGCAAATTTTTCCTTTTCAAGTATTTCTCCAATTCCCTTTTTGAAAGTTACTGTTGAATCTGCTTCCACCGCCCTTTCAGGCAACGCGTTCCAGATCATAATGACTCGCTGCATAAAAAAATAATTTCTCCTCATCTCCCCCTCTCTAGTTCGTTTGCCGATTATCTAAATCTGTGTCCTCTGGTTACCGACCTGCCTGTCAGTGGAAACAGTTTCTGCCTATCTATTCTATCAAAACCCCCTCATGGTTTTAAAACACCTCTATTAAATCTGCCGCTTAACCCCTTCTCTGCTCTAAGGAGAACAACCCCAGTGAATTGGAAACGTTTTGTATTTTAGACACTTTCGAAAAATGTAGCCCCAGCGAGGAAAGTCCAGAAGGCTGTATCATTCTATATTTCCAAGTGGTGTTAGAACCTTAAGCTGCAATGGTTGAGAAGTAGAGTCTGTGGCCTAGAAATTCGGTGGCGCCTCGCCTGGGCGCCGGAATTACCGCTCCGGACGGAGCCGCTTGCGCCAGCCCGATATTCACTTTGAGCGCCCCAAACGGAAGCGGGGCGCTGCTCGAGGCACCCCGCGTCCCTCTTGGGGCGCTGCAACTGAATATCGCAGCGCAACGTGCCGCAGCGTGTGCGCTGCGGTACTGCAGGCCTTCCTCCCCTTCTTAAAGGGGAGGGGCCTGCACCAGCGCGATCGGAGATCGCGAGTGCCGACAAAAGAGCCCGGCACCGAGGAGAAGTGCCGGGCTCTTGGAACACAGCTGGCACTGCCCGGGGTGGGGCTCAGGAGGCTGGGGACGGCAGCGCGGAGAGGTGCTGGCAGGCGGCCAGCAAAAAAAATGGCCGCCCCGCACCTCCCCTTTAATTAGCGCCACTACCGCCGCAGGTAGGCCCCCCTGAACCGGTCGCAAACCCGGCGTTAGAGCGGGAGCCGCGACCAAATATCCCGATCGGGGCGGGTAGCGGGGCGCTGCGCACACTGATGACATCATCGGTGGCGTCGCAGCGCTACAGGCTAACGCCGCCATTAGCGTCCCGCTAAATTTCACGGGAGGCGTGGGCAGCGGCGCTAAACCCACTAAGTGCCCTCTTTGGGCGCTAACTGGTGGCGCAGCCCACTGAATTCCTAGGCCACACTCTAAGCCATTGCAAGCTGTGGAGATCCCAGGTCCCATCTCCGGCTCGCGCTAAGCTACCCGATCCCAGCCAGGGCCGTCTTGGGGCGCAGAGAGTACTGGCCACAGCTCCGCAGGGTTAGGGATGGGAATAGGCCAGGATTCCTAATATTCAGCAAACCTTGCCCCTTAACCCTCACCATCCCCCCCACCCCCTGCTAAACAGGTGTGTCTGGATGGCGGGATAGGATTGGGTTGGTCTGCAATGGTTGGATGCCCTGCAAACACTAACCGTCAAGGTTCACGCTGGAATAAACGCAACTTGTGCGAGATAATGGAGAGCGATCGCCATTGGTGCAAACCATGGGGGGTGGTAGGGGAAAGGGGGAGAAAATGAAGGGGAAGGGGATAAATTAGATGGTGGGAAAAGCAGGTAAAGAGGGTGAAGGGTAGATAAGGAGGGGGGAGGGGAGGTAAGAATGGGGGGAGGGGAGGTAAGGAGGGGGGAGGGGAGGTAAGGAGGGGGGTAAGGAGGAGGGAGGGGAGGTAAGGAGGGGGGAGGGGAGGTAAGGAGGGAGGGGAGGTAAGGGGGGGGAGGTAAGGGGGAGGGGAGGTAAGGGGGGAGGGGAGGTAAGGGGGGAGGGGAGGTAAGGGGGGAGGTAAGAGGAGAGGAGGTAAGGAGGGGGAAAGGAGGGGGAAAGGAGGGGGGAGGGGAGGTAAGGAGGGGGAAGGGGAGGTAAGGAGGGGGAGGGGAGGTAAGGTGGGAGGAGGGGAAGGGAAGGTAAGGGAGGAGGGGAAGGGAAGGTAAGGGAGGAGGGGAGGGGGGAAGGAGTGAGAGGGAGATGGGGGAGAGAGAGAGAGAGAGAGAGAGAGAGAGAGGGGCAAGGGAGCCATCAATTTGAAAGGAGCTGGAAACACTCAGCAAGTCGGGCAGCATCAGTAAAGAAAGGGAACCCTGGCACAGACCTTCATCAGAACGGGTTCTCGAAACTGCTCCGCCATGTACTTCGATCCTGGCTGATCCATTTACCCCCCTTTGCTCCATATCTCTTGCTTCCCTTACCAAACAAAAATCTAGCGATCTCAGCCTTGACAAATCTTCAATTGACCCCCCAGCCTCAACAGCTTTTTTTGGGGGGGGGGGGGGGGGGGAAAAGAGTTCCAGATTTCCACCACCCTTTGTGTGAAGAAGTGCTTCCTGACATCACCCCTGAACGGCCTGGCTCTGATTTTAAGGTTCTGCCCCCTTGTTCTGGACTCCGCCAACGCCCCCCCCCCCCCCCCCCACCAGAGGAAATAGTTTCTCTCGATCTCTACCCTAATCATTAATCCCATAATCATTTTAAAACCTAGATTAGATCACCCTTCAACCTTCTAAGCTCGAGGGAATACTACCCTCGTCTGTGCAACCTGCCCTTGTAATTTAACCCTTTCAGCCCTGTTTGATTCTGGTCAATCTGCTCAGCACCCTCTCCAGGGCCTTCCTGAGGTGCAGTGCCCAGAACTGAACGCAGTGCTCTAAATGGGGCCAACCTTCCGAGCTCAAGGGAGTACAAGCCAAGTTTGTGCATCTGCCGTATTTTGTGTTTTGTTTTGTTTTAAACAACATTCCAACTTAACATCTTGACTGAGGCTGTGCAAGCAGCTCAAAAAATACAAATCGTTCTACAAATGGACTGTTAATTGTCTACTTATTTTTGAAACAACGCTCGCGTTTCTTCACCAGAACACTCAGCCCTCTGGGCAGCTCCAAGCTGCGACACAGAGACGCAGCTATGCTAGTTTGCAGTTTGTGCCAGGGCTCATGCAGCTGGCGATACAGCAGTGACTGCCACAGGCTGTACTGGTATCGACCATATGGTGACTCTTCATTAAAGAGGGGAAACACAACACTATCTGTAACAAACAGGGCGACTTCCTTCACCAGGTCAGACATCAACAGCATCTTACATTTAGACAGCATCTTTAACATAGTAAAACGTCCCAGGGTGCTTCACAGGAGCGATTGTCAGACACAATTTGACACCGAGCCACATAAGGAGAAATTAGGACCGGTGACCAAAAGCTCAGTCGAAGAGGTCGGTTTTAAGGAGCGTCTTAAAGGAGGAGAGAGAGGTGGAGAGGTTTAGGGAGGGAATTCCAGAGCTTAGGGCCCAGGCAGCTGAAGGCACGGCCGCCAATGGTGGAGTGATTAAAATCGGGGATGCGCAAGAGGCCGGAATTGGAGGAGCCCAGAGATCGCGGAGTAAAACAAAACATTCTGGATGGGTTGGTATCGTGCGTAATGCTAGGGATATATTGTGCCTGTTTAGGGTTGTCCCCGACAGGTCAATGGGCGGGGGTAGTCATTGACCTGAGCCCAGGTACCCTGCAGTGCCTGGGGCCAACAAGTATCGGATGATTTGGAACCCATGCCTTTCAAGGAACCCGTCCGATTTTGCTCCATTAATGAACCTGGGGAATCTTGCTCACTCAGGGGTGGGGGGCGGTGGTGGGCGGTGGGGGGGGGCGAGAACAATGGATTTTCCATTATAGGCTTGTTACAGAAATAAGGAAAGAACCTGCATTTCTATAGCGCCTTTCAAGACCTCAACATGTCCCAAAGCACTTTACAGCCAATCAAGTACTTTTGAAGCATAGCTTTGTAATGCAGGTCATCTTATCAAAGCTGTTTTTTAAAGTATTTCAACAACAACAACTGGTATTTATATAGCACCTTTTAACGTCGTAAAACATCCCCAAGGCGCTTCACAGGAGCGATTATCACAGAAAAACAAATTGCCACAGAGTTGCATGAGATATCAGGACAGGTGACCAAAAGCTTGGTCAAAGAGGCAGGTTTTAAGGAGCGTCTTCAAGGAGGAGAGAGAGGTGGAGGGGTTTAGGGAGGGAATTGCAGAGCTTGGGACCCAGGCAGGAAGCACATAACAGACAAATTGAAGAGAAAGTGCAACAGTGACACAATGGCAATCTATTTGACCTTGAGCACCAGTGCAAACAAAACCCTACAGTGCGTAAGGAAGTAGCAATGGGGATTTATCAGTGAATGCAGGGGATTTGGAAGCAGTTGCAACTGCAAACAGCTTTGCCTTCAGCTCCTTTCCCCCCCATACCCCCCTCCGCACACCCCACCCCACCCCCCTCTCTCCCTCCGCACCCCCGCCAAACCCCCTTCCCTCCACACCCCCCTCACCTACCTCCCTCCCTCCGCACCCCCACCCTCCTTCCGCACCCCCACCAAACCCTCCCTCCCTCCCCAGCCCCACCAAACCCCCCAACCCCTGGAAAGGCTCAACACTTTTGCATATCTCTGCACTAAACTTAGCGGTGACTGTCCGAAGGCGAAGGTGTGTTGATCCACTGCACCGTCATAGAGTCAGAACGGCACAGAAGGAGGCCATTTGGCCCATCGAGTCCGTGCCGGCTCTCTGTAGAGCAATCCAGTCAGTCCCATTCCCCCGCTCTATCCCCGTAGCCCTGCAAGTTTATTTCCCTCAAGTGCCTATCCAGTCTCCCCTTGAAAACATTGAGGCCTAGAAATTCAGTGCCCTTAGCGCCGATTTTGCGGCGCTAGAGGGCCTTGCGCTGCAATTGGCGCCGGTTCCTAAATTGCCTGGGGCCCTTCCGCGGCGGTAGACCGGTAGCGCTGCGCCGGCACCGATGACGTCATCGGTGTGCGCAGCGTCCCGGTTGCCGTGGTAACCCGGCCCCAAGCCGAAATTCAGTTGCGGCCGCCTCGCCAGTGGCAGCCGCAACTAAGACTCCGGCAAACGAGTGCTGCCGGAGTCTGCGCCGGCGCTTTAAGGAGGCGCGGCGGCCGGCCGCTTTCCCGCCGGCCGCCTGCCCGCAGCTCCCTCCCCGGACTTCTCCACCCCCCCCCCGGAACAGATGCAAGCCCGGCACTTGTCCGAGGTGCCGGGCTCATTTTTGAGGAGATTTGCGCGGGCCGCGGCCGGGTGCAGGCAGCTCCTCCTTAACGGAAGGAGGAGGCCTGCACTTCCCGAGCCTGCCGCGCCGCAGCGCCGGAATAGCGCCGCAATGCGGCGCGTTGCGCCAGTTTTCAGGCGCTAAAACCCTTCAGTAGCGCCGGTAGCCGTTTGGGTGCGGCGCTACTGAATTTTTGGCGCGCGCAAAGGGACTTAGCGCCGGCGCTAACTTCCGGCGCTAAAGCCCTGGCGCAGCGCAAACTCAATTTCTAGGCCTGAGTGTCTCCGCTTCCACCACTTCCGTCGGCAGCGAGTTCCAGGTCCTCACCACTCGCTGTGTAAAAAAGTTTTTCCTCACGTCCCCCCTGTATCTCTTGCCCAAAACCTTAAATCTGTGTCCCCTAGTCCTTGTCCCATCAACTAGTGGGAACAGCCTTTCCCCGTCTAGCCTATCCAAACCCGTCATAATCTTGTACACCTCGATCAAATCACCCCTCAACCTCCTTTGCTGTAATGAAAACAAATCCAGCTTCTCCAACCTGTCCTTGTAGCTAAGATCCCCCATCCCTGGTGTTTTAATTCAACGCTCGTTGTCAGGATCCTGACGGTTTAAGACAATAAGTGCGCAATTTACGTTCTTTTAAAAATTCCTTTCTCGTTTTTTGCATTGTCACGATGCAAGAACAAGGTTCTTCTGCCTGTCTCGGAATACACAGCGAGTGCTTCATATATTAACACCGCAACATGAAAGACTGCTTAATCTGCAGCCCCTATTCAACTCAGTGATGAAAGGAGCAGTGACACACACAGTCAAAACGCCACAATAAAGCAACAGCTCATTTTGTAATAAGATTTAATGCATAAAAACTCCTTTGATCTAAATTTAATTTAATTCGGGTTGTGTCCATTGTTAAAAAAAAACAGGTTAACAAGATTATGATAATATTAAAAATCCGAGGCTGATATCTAACAGCAGGAAATAGCCTAGCAACCCAGCCGACTGCTGCGCAGGTGCTGCTGTACGAATCTGCATTTGCTTCTGTATCACGGCTTGTAATGTGGGCTTGCTCATGTCACTGACCTTGGGTACATTTTGCATGAGACCAGATTTTACAACATTCTCCAACTATTAAAAAGGAAACCCATATTATACATAATTGTTAGGGGGGTATTTAAGGCTGTAAGTGAGAGCTCGCACTTGAAGGCAGCAACCTTAACCCCCTCTCCTCCTCGCAAGTCCAAACAAACACAGACTTAAGTGGCAGTGGGCAGGGCAGGGGAGCAGCGGGGGGCAGCAGGGGACCGCACTTACCCTCCGGTCCCATCGCAGTTACTAGGTTTTACACAACACAGAGCAAAGCCCTGTCCCAACATGCCAATGGACAATATCGACATCAGCATTGTGGTTTTAGAAAAAAAAATCCAGGAGGTTGTCATCAAAGCAAAGCACAGAGATCTGAGAGAGAGGGGGAGAAAGAGACAGACAGACAGAGAGGGAGAGCGAGGGGAGGGGGGGGGAGGGAGGAGGGGGAGAGAGGGAGGAGGGGGAGAGAGGGCGGAGGGGGAGAGAGAGAGAGAGAGAGAGAGAGAGGGAGGCAGAGAGAGAGGGAGGCAGGGAGAGAGGGAGGCAGAGAGAGAGGGAGGCAGAGAGAGACAGAGAGAGAGAGAGAGACAGAGAGGGAGGGAGAGAGAGATCATCCTGTATCTCCACTAATTCCATTCCTCCTCCGCCACTCAATTTCTCCGGCAGGTGCCCACAGCACAAACAATCTCCAGAGCAAATGCCTCCTATAAACTTCCCATGTCTCGTTCTCCTGGTTTACAATGTCATCTCAAACTCTCAATTATGTTACAACTCCCTCCAAGCTATTCATTATTCTGCATTATTGTCAGTGGCCCTGCTTTCTCCTAAGTGCTGAATAATGTCTTGTATTAAAGCCCCAATACACCACAATTATCCAATGCGAGGCTTGTGCATTATTAAAACAGGTTTGAAAAATGTCTTGAGCAACATTCAGCTACATATATTGCAGAGACCCCCACCCTGTGCCAAGCTTGGCTGAGAGGGGCTGCAGCAATAAAATGGGGCGGATGAGCCTTAGAGATTTTCCCGGGTCTTTCTGGGCATGTACAATTGAGTTGCTGGGAATCATTAAGATGCTGTCTTAATTGGGTTTGATGTGCAGCATGGAGCGGTTGCCATTTGTTATATTGCCTGGTGGTAATAACTGGGGCAGGATTGAAATCAGCCACTTGCGCCCTGGATCTGTCATCCTCATAAATCTACAAGACAAACAAGCAACAGCAGCGCGCTGTCCTGCAAATAAAAACAGATCGAGCCCTCTTTAAAATTCCCATCGTTTTTCAACAGAAGTAATGGGCTTCAGTTCCCCCCCATTAACCCTCTCCTATCTCGCCACAGCCCCAAGCAGCACACGGCATTATATTGGCTAGCTGGCCCACACACATCACCTTGCAGATTGCATTTTCTCGAACTTTTATGGCCAATTACACGGCAATTTCAACTTCACCTCACTGCAAAGCGCAAGGATCGCCACTAAATGTCAAATCTTGAGGCGCTGGAAGGGCCTGACTGGATTGTCGGTGGTTCCAGCCTGCCTGGGGACCAGCAGTAAAAAAATTAAATAATCAACAAAGCAAAGGGTGAGCCCCGATTAATCGACCTGTTCAGTCCGCACTTCTGCAATTTTAGCCGGGCTGCAGTTAGTTTCCTTTTGGGCGGATGGGTAACGCAATCTTGGGAAAACCTCAGTAAAAACTATTTGAATGTAGATTTAGGGAATCATACAGCACAGAAAGAGGCCATTCGGCCCACCGTGCCTCTTTGGCAGAGTTCTCCAATTAGTCCTGCTCTTTCCCTGTAACCCTGCAAATGTTGTCCCTTTCAAGGAATGTGGAACTCGCTACCACGGGGAGCGGTCGAGGCGAAGAGCACAGATGCATTTAAGGGGAAGCTGGATAAACACGAGGGAGAAAGGAATAGAAGGATATGCTGATGGGGTGAGATGAAGAGGGGTGGGAGGAGGCTCGTGTGGAGCATAAACACCGGCACGGACCAGTTGGGTCGAATGGTCTGTTTCTGTGCTGTACATTCTATGTAATTCTGTGTAAGTATTTATCCAATTCCCTTTTGAAAGTTACTATTGAATCTGCTTCCACCGCCCTTTCAGGCAGCGCATTCCAGATCACAACAACTCGCTGCATAAAAAAATAATTCACCCCGTCTCCCCCTCTGGTTCACCTTAAATCCGTGTCCTATATGGAATAGAACAAATGAGGTGGCTCACATGACATTTCTAGATTATTCCATGCCCGCTAATTACAAAAATAATTCAAATTTCATAAAGTTTCAAGAAAATAGGGATGCTTCACCTCATTGTCAATATTTGTATTACTTTCCAAAACACTGTCCTACCCAGGAGGAGGACTTGGGAGGAGGTCGCTGGAACCATTAGATTTGGTTTTTGTCTGATCATATTTCCGCACCTGGTGACTTACTTCCACGTAACTACTGCAGTTCTATATGAATGGAAAAAAAAGGTTTTCTTCAGAATCAGAAGCGTCACTTGCACCCTCAAGATTCCCCAGTGTGTCAATATTTGAAGGGGTCCCGAGAGTGTGTCAATATTTGAAGGCGGTCCCCGAGAGTGTGTCAATATTTGAAGGGGTCCCGAGAGTGTGTCAATATTTGAAGGGGTCCCGAGAGTGTGTCAATATTTGAAGGGGTCGCGAGAGCGTGTCAATAGTTGAAGGGGTCCCGAGAGCGTGTCAATATTTGAAGGGGTCGCGAGAGTGTGTCAATATTTGAAGGGGTCCCGAGAGTGTGTCAATATTTGAAGGGTCCCCCGAGAGCGTGTCAATATTTGAAGGGGTCCCCGAGAGTGTGTCAATATTTGAAGGGGTCCCCGAGAGTGTGTCAATATTTGAAGGGGTCCCCGGGAGCGTGTCAATATTTGAAGGGTCCCCCGAGAGCGTGTCAATATTTGAAGGGGTCCCCGAGAGCGTGTCAATATTTGAAGGGGTCCCCGAGAGTGTGTCAATATTTGAAGGGGTCCCGAGAGTGTGTCAATATTTGAAGGGGTCCCCGAGTGTGTGTCAATATTTGAAGGGGTCCCCGAGAGTGTGTCAATATTTGAAGGGGTCCCGAGAATGTGTCAATATTTGAAGGGGTCCCGAGAGTGTGTCAATATTTGAAGGGGTCGCGAGAGTGTGTCAATATTTGAAGGGGTCCCCGAGAGCGTGTCAATATTTGAAGGTGTCCCCGAGAGCGTGTCAATATTTGAAGGGGTCCCCGAGCGTGTGTCAATATTTGAAGGGGTCCCCGAGTGTGTGTCAATATTTAAAGGGGTCACGAGAGTGTGTCAATATTTGAAGGGGTCGCGAGTGTATGTCAATATATGAAGACGCTCCCCGAGAGTGTGTCAATATTTGAAGGGGTCCCCGAGAGTGTGTCAATATTTGAAGGGGTCCCCGAGTGTGTGTCAATATTTGAAGGGGCCCTGCGAGTGTGTCAATATTTGAAGGGGTCCCGAGAGTGTGTCAATATTTGAAGGGGTCCCCGAGAGTGTGTCAATATTTGAAGGGGTCCCCGAGAGTGTGTCAATATTTGAAGGAGTCCCCGAGAGTGTGTCAATATTTGAAGGGGCCCCGCGAGTGTGTCAATATTTGAAGGGGTCCCCGAGAGTGTGTCAATATTTGAAGGGGCCCCGCGAGTGTGTCAATATTTGAAGGGGGTCCCCGAGAGTGTGTCAATATTTGAAGGGGTCCCGAGAGTGTGTCAATATTTGAAGGGGTCCCCGAGAGTGTGTCAATATTTGAAGGGGTCCCCGAGAGTGTGTCAATATTTGAAGGGGTCCCTGAGAGTGTGTCAATATTTGAAGGGGTCCCCGAGAGTGTGTCAGTATTTGAAGGGGTCCCCGAGAGTGTGTCAATATTTGAAGGGGTCCCCGAGAGTGTGTCAGTATTTGAAGGGGTCCCCGAGAGTGTGTCAATATTTGAAGGGGTCCCCGAGAGTGTGTCAGTATTTGAAAGTCACTGTTGTCTGAAAGAATATTTCTGGGGGGAGGGGGGGGGGGCTCATATTCTCAAATATTTACGCAGAAAATGCACCACTTGAAAGGTCGGCTGCTCTAAGCGTTAAGAGAGGTCCGGCGGTGGGGGGGTCGGTAGGTGGGGGCAGACGCGGAGGGAATTAAATCTTCATCAACAAAAGCTGAAGCTACAATCACAATAATCTCTGCCTGAATCATAAACAACATTAAAAAAAATGACATGAATCAGTCATTCATGAAAGAAAGACTTATGAAACAATACTGAGTGGCCTGCGGGTGGCGCTGTCCTGGGAGAGTATAAATACTCGGGCACGGGCCCAGCTTGCACAGGACATTCTTAACAGGAACTAGTGAAGGACACAACTAGACCTCCATGTTGTAAAACAGTTGATTAATGCTTTGTTTAACCCTTAGACCAAGTGCCTAGTAGTTTTCTTACGTCAATATATATATTTGTTCTTGAGATGTGGGAAAGGCTGCATTTATTGCCCATCTCTGGTTGCCCAAACAACTAAGTGGGTTGGGAGGTCACTTCAGTGGGTCAACCCATAAGGTGTGGCTGGAGTCCTGTGTAGGCCCAGACAGGGTCAGGGCGGCAGGTTTCCTTCCCTGAAGGGGATCAGTGAAGCAGTTGTTTTTGTTAAAATGACAATCCGACAGACTTCGCGGTCACTTGGCTTCCTGGTAACTGGATGACCAGATTTTACTGAATTCAGTTTCCCAGTTTGGTATCCGTGGAATTCAAATCCATGACGAAACCCACCCAGTTGCATAAACGCGCGATACTGCCACAACCTGGTAACGCAAGACAATTACAGGTTAAATAAAGTTTAAGCACCGACCAATGTTCAAACTAGCCGTGTGTTCATTTGTAAATTCTCACACATTTAAAGCTTTAGTAACATTACACTGGGGAAGCAATCCGATCAGTTCTTGACGACCAAGAGCAGACGGTGGGGACTATTCCAGGTACTGCTTCCACAGGCAAGAAAGAGGCTGTCCCGAAACTCCACCCCACCCGTTTATACACATTAGGGCAGGACGTTTATTTCAAGCATAAAAACGCAACTTTAATTTCACTGAATAATGGCAATTTGAGGGTTCCGGCTCTGGGCAACTCTTCAATTCTCCAACAGTTCTTTGGTGTTTGTAACACAGGCATCTTTGGAAGTCTCCATCGCTACTTTCAGGACAGAGGCACCGCATTAACCCAATTCCACTCATCAGAACACAACAGTTTAAGCTTCAAAAGTATTGGCGCTTGCCAAGTCCACTTTGCTTCTGGTCTCTGTGATTCAAGTGCTTTTCTTTTTATATTATATATATATATATATAAAAAAGGACTTACAATAATCTTGTAACCAACAAAAAAAAAAATCTTGAAATAACTGCTGCTCGAATGTTACAACAAGGCGGTGATTGGCAGTCCGGCTCGTTGCCAGGCGCAGGTCTCCTGTAAATGTACTTGGTGTCGTCACAGTTGCATTTTAGTCAGGTTCCCGGAGAGAGCGGCGTACCTTCGGGTTACTCTACGTTCCTATACTTGGTGAACAGGTTGTAGAGCACGCGTAGGGTGGACTTAAGGTCGCAGTTCACGATATCTGCAAGAGGCAATGCATTCGCTTTTGACATGAGTTTATGGCACAGAAACTTACAGCACACAAGGAGGCCATTCGGCCCATCGTACCTGTGCCAGCTCTTTGAAAGAGCTCTCCAATTAATCCCATGCCCGTTTCACCCATAGTCCTGCCATTTTTTCCCCTCCACGTATTTATCTAGTTCCCTTTTCAAAGTTACTATTGAATCTGCTTCCACCGCCCTTTCAGGCAGCATGTTCCAGATCACTCCTGTTACGTAAAAAAAAGTCTCCTCATCTCTCCTCTGGTTCTTTTGCCAACCACCTTAAACCTGTGTCCTCTGGTTACCGACCCTCCAGCCAGTGGACACAGTTCATCAGTGTCAGCCGTGGCTCAGTGGGCAGCACTCTCTCTCGCCTCCGAGTCAGAAGGTCGTGGGTTCACAGTCCCACTCCAGGGACTTGAGCACATAATCCAGACTGACACTCCCAGTGCAGTGCTGAGGCAGTGCGGCACTGTCGGAGGTGCCGTCTTTTGGATGAGACGTTAAACTTTTACGTCTGTTCTCCCAGGTGGGCGTAAAAGATCCCATGGCACTATTTGAGTCCCTCGATGTTGATCAAATGTAAAAATGATTTTGGTGTAGAAAATATTCATGAGAAGTTTAAGGGGAGATTTAATTGAGGTGTTCAAAATACTGAGGGGTTTTGCTAGAGTAGATAGAAAGACAGACTTGCATTTCTGTAGCGCCTTTCACCACCTCAGGACGTCCCAAAGTGCTTTACAGCCAATGACATACTTTTGAACTGTAGTCACTGTTGTAATGTGGGAAAGGCGGCAGCCAATTTGCACACAGCAAGCTCCCATAAACAGCAATGTGAAAATGACCAGATAATCTGTTTTTGTTATGTTGGGTTGAGGGATAAATATTGGCCCCAGGACACCGGGGAGAACTCCCCAGCTCTTCTTCCAAATAGTGCCGTGGGATCTTATACGCCCACCCGAGAGCAGGTGGGGCCTCGGTTTAACGTCTCATCTGAAAGGCAGGACCTCTGACAGTGCGGCACTCCCTCTGTACTGCACTGGAGTATCGGCCTAGATTTTTGTGCTCAAGTCTCTGGAGTGGGACTTGAACCCACAATCTTCTGACTCAGAGGCGAGGGTGCTGCCCACTGAGCCACAGCTGACAGAGAATGCTTCTGCTTATCTTCAAAGTAGTGGCCATGTGATCTTTTAAGAACACAAGAACATAAGAAATAGGAGACATTAAAAAAAAAGTCGGAATAAACAGGTCTGAGTGGCAGGCAGTGACTAGTGGGGGTACCGCAGGGATCGGTCCTAGGACCCCAGCTATTCACAATATATATTAATGATCTAGACGAGGGAACTAGATGTAATATCTCAAAGTTTGCAGATGACACAAAGCTGGGTGGGCGTGTCTGCTGTGAGGAGGATGCCGAGAAACTCCAGTATGATTTGGACAGGTTGGGTGATTGGGCAGATGCATGGCAGATGCAGTATAATGTGGATAAATGCGAGGTTATCCACTTTGGTGGCAAAAACAGAAAGGCAGAAAATTATCTGAACGGCAATAGATTGGGAGAAGGGGAAGTGCAACGAGACCTGGGTGTCCTTGTGCACCAGTTGCTGAAGGTAAGCATGCAGGTGCAGCAGGCGGTTAAGAAGGCAAATGGTATGTTGGCCTTCGTAGTGAGAGGGTTCGAGTACAGGAACAAGGATGTCTTGCTGCAATTGTACAGGGCCTTGGTGAGACTACACCTTGAGTATTGTGTGCAGTTTTGGTCACTCTATTTGAGGAAGGATGCTCTTGCCATGGAGTGTGTGCAGCAAAGATTTACCAGGCTGATACCTGGGATGGCAGGAATGACGTATGAGGAGAGATTGGGTCGATTGGGCTTATACTCGCTGGAATTTAGAAGAATGAGAGGGGATCTCATTGAAACTTATAAAATTCTAACAGGACTAGACAGACTAGATGCAGGAAGGATGTTCCCAATGGTCAGGGAGTCCAAAACCAGGAGTCACAGTCTAAGGATAAGGGGTAGGCCTTTTAGGACAGAAATGAGGAGGAATTGCTTCACCCAGAGAGTGGTGAACCTGTGGAATTCTCTACCACAGAAGGCAGTTGAGGCCAATTCATTAAATATATTCAAGAAGGAGTTAGATATATTTCTTAAGGCTAAAGGGATCAAGGGATATGGGGAGAAGGCAGGGACAGGGTACTGAGTTTGGATGATCAGCCATGATCTCAATGTTTCTGTGTTTCTATGGAGCAGGAGTCGGCCACCCGAGAGGGCCTCGGTTTAATGTCTCATCCGAAATAACTGAACGAAAAGACAATTGCTTCTTCTATATTCCTGCCCGGACTGCAGTTCCTTCCCGGACATTTCACACACTCACGCCGTTCTCCCTTAGCGCCCATCTCGCTAGTCTACATGTTTGTGTCAGCAGAGGAAGTTAGCACACCTCTTCAGAGGTTCCGTGACCTTGGCTAGTGCCAGCTATTGTATCCCAGGTGTTGTCAAGGACAGGTTGATCAGACTTTGCTTTGTTGACAAAGAATCAATCTGAGCTCTGACCGAGCATGGAGTTGCCAGCCACGTCAATGCGACAGCACTTCCATCTAGATTTAATTTTGTTCTTTTGCTGTAGGTTTTTGTGCAAGAATCATGTGCCAGTTACTCAACTGTCCTTTTGGTGAAATTCAGAAGACTTCTCTGACACAAGTCATTGTGGAGTGACCGGCATTGAGCTCAAGGCTGCATTCACCACCTACCGACCTCTGCACTTTTTAAAATTAATTTCAGGATGTGGGCAAGGTTGGCTATTATTGGCAATCCCCCCTGTGGTCTTGAGGTGGTGGTGGGCCTGTTTCTTGACCCGCTGGGAGCGGGTTTGATGTAACTGAGTGTCTCGCTCGGCCACTTCACAGGGCAGTTAAGAGTCAGCCACATTGGTGTGGGTCTGGAGTCACATATCGGCCAGACCGGGTAAAGGCGGCAGATTTCCTTCGCTAAAGGACATTAGTGAACCAGATGGGTTTTTACGACAATCCGACAGCTCACTGTTACTGAGACTAGCTTTTTATTTCCAGATTTCCGAAATTAAAAAAAAAAACGAATTCAAATTCTTGTGGTGGGATTTAAAAATCACATTCTCTGGATTATTAGTCTAGTAACATAATCCACTACACCCCTTACAACTTCCAATGGACTGGAAAAGGAGGTGCAAACCTCAGGCAAGACAACTTTTGAGGAACAATCAGGAAGGGCCAGGACAGTCGACAGAGAAAGAGGTTCACCGGAGGCGAGCACTGCCATGATGGGCCGAATGGCCCCCTTCTGAACTGCATCATTGTGTGATTCTAACCCTGTTACTGGTACAGATCTCGCAATGGTTGGGTGCGGAGCTACATTGTCAGAGGCCTTGGAGAAGGTGCTCTTCCTTGTCCCATGGGTGGGAACGGTGTTTAATGTGATGTTGTGTGCTGGGTGGTGCAGTGTCACTGGGCAGGGGTAGCACCATGTGCTGGACAATGTGGAGAGAGAGAGAGAGAGAGAGCAAAGAAAGAAACAGAAATGGGGCTAGAAGTGATTTATGTTGCGTTTCACCATGGTCACAGGAAGTGTCCAAGAGCTCGCCACCTTTCGAAGTGGAGTCACTGCTGTTAATTTGGTAAACTGTACCTTCCGGCTGAAAGAGGAGAGAGTTTATAATGTTCTCCTTTGCCATCACCTTCTCCCAGGCAGGCTAACTCTGCGATTGCCAGTCGAGCCTTCCCCAAGATTGCCTTCTAAGCTTCGTCTTGGTTCTGGATCCGATAGGACACCATCATCACCCGACAGTCTCTGCAACCTGTCCTCATAATCTAACCCCCTTTACCCCGTGTTCAAGCGAGGTCCCAGAAACGAGAGGACGAATGGCCATTTGAATTGCTTGGACGGTTAAGTAGAATCATAGAATGTTACAGTACAGAAGGAGGCCATTCAGCCCATCCTGCCTGTGCCGGCTCTTTGAAAGAGCTCTCCAATTAGTCCCACTCTCTCCCCTGCTCTTTCCCCACAGTCCTGCAAATTTTTGCCCTTCAAGTATTTGTCCAAATCCCTTTTTGAAAGTTACTATTGAATCTGCTCCCACCGCCCTTTCAGGCAGCGCGTTCCAGATCACAACAACTCGCTGCGTAACCTTTTCCCCCTCATGTCATCCCTGGTTCTTCTGCCAGTTATCTTAAATCTGTGCGTAGTTAGAACATTATAATTCTAAACAAGGTCCAGCACAGTGCAGATCAGGTTTACGTTGCTCATACGTTGCACGTTGATTCTAAGTCTTCAACACGTCGTAAGTGATGGACTACGTACGTACCTTCTGATCGAGGCTTCGGTTTCTCCAAACCTCCATCCTGCATCAGTTCAAACGCAAAGGACACGTTATGGACCTGTTGAAGAGAGTTTTAGGAAACTGTAATTAAAGCAAGAAGCTTTGGTAAACAGTAGGTTTGAGTTTCGATCCCGGCAACGCAGCTGACCTCGGCTCTTAAGGCCCTGTTTCAGGGCGCGTTGTTGAGAACGGTGGATGTTGTCTGTTCAGGATTAACTAGATCTTAAAAGTGAAACAATTTCACTTTACAACGGGTGTTACATGCGCTCCAGTGAAGCCCGATCATCCGATCGGCACATACTTACGAAGCGTTAGACATCTCCAGCGTCGACACCCATCGCTGGCATTCAGCTGGAGTTAATGTCGGGCTCCAGGTCAAATGGACCCAAAAGGCACAGAATATAAGAGCAGGGAGGTTATGCTTGAACTGTATAAAACACTAGTTAGGCCACAGCTAGAATACTGCGTGCAGTTCTGGTCACCACATTACAGGAAGGATGTGATTGCACTAGAGAGGGTACAGAGGAGATTTATGAGGATGTTGCCTGGGCTGGGGCATTTTAGCTATGAGGAAAGATTGGATAGGCTGGGGTTGTTTTCTTTAGAGCAGAGGAGGTTGAGGGGAGATTTAATTGAGGTGTATAAAATTATGGAGGGCTTAGATACAGTGGATAGGAAGGACCTAAAAAAAAGCAAACCAAGCACTAGGGTTTATTTCTAGAGGGATAGAATTGAAAAGTAGGGAAGTTATGCTAAACCTGTATCGAACCTTGGTTAGACCACACTTGGAGTACAGCGTACAGTTCTGGTCGCCATATTATAAAAAGGATATAGAGGCACTGGAGAGGGTGTGGAGAAGATTTACAAGGATGATACCAGAAATGCGAGGGTATACATATCAGGAAAGTGTAAACAGCCCGGGACTCTCTTCTCCTGAAAACAGAAGGCTGAGGGGTGACCTAATAGAGGTCTTTAAAATTATGAAAGGTTTTGATAGAGTGGATACAGAGAGAATGTTTCCACTTGTGGGGAAGAGCAAAACTAGAGGCCATCAATATAAGATAGTCACCAAGAAATCCAATCGGGAATTCAGGAGAAACTTCTTTACCCAGAGAGTGGTGATAATGTGGAACTCGCTCCCACAGGGAGTGGTCGAAGCGAATAGTATCGATGCATTTAAGGGGAGGCTAGACAAGCATATGAAGGAGAAGGGAATAGAGGGTTATGCTGATAGATTTAGATGAGGAACATAAGAAATAGGAGCAGGAGTAGGCCAATCGGCCCCTCGAGCCTGCTCCGCCATTCAATAAGATCATGGCTGATCTGATCCTAACCGCCAATCCACTATCACAGAACCATCTCCTGAATCCAACAGAATTAGACACACGAAATAGGAGCAGGATCAGGCTACACGACCCCTGGGCCCGCTCCGCTACCCACAGGGCCATGACCGATCCGAACCTAGACTCATGTCCAAATTCCTGCCCGCTCCCCGTAACCCTTAATTCCCTTTACTTCTAGGAAACTGTCTATTTCTGTTTTAAATTTATGTAATGATGTAGCTTCTACAGCTTTTTGGGGCAGCATATTCCATGGACCTACCACCCTCTGAGTGAAGTAGTTCCTCCTCATCTCAGTTTTGAAAGAGCAGCCCCTTATTCTAAGACTATGCCCCCTAGTTCTAGTTTCACCCATCATCGGGAACATCTTCCCCACATCCACCTGATCCAACCCCTTCACAATCTTATATGTTTCAATAAGATCGCCTCTCATTCTTCTGAACTCCAATGAGTAGAGTCCCAATCTACTCAACCTCTCCTCATATGTCCATCCCCTCATCCCCGGGATTAACCGAGTGAACCTTCTTTGTACTGACTCGAGAGCAAGTATGTCTTTTCTTAAGTATGGACACCAAAACTGTACGCAGTATTCCAGGTGCGGTCTCACCAATACCTTGTACAACTGAAGCAATACCTCCCTATTTTTATATTCTATCCCCCTAGCAATGAAAGCCAACATTCCATTGGCCTTCTTAATCACTTGCTGCACCTGCATACTAACCTTTTGAGTTTCGTGCACCAGGACCCCCAGATCCCTTTGTACTTCAGTACTTTCCAGTTTCTTGCCATTAAGATAATAACTTGCTCTACGATTTTTCCTGCCAAAGTGCATAACCTCACACTTTCCAGTATTGTATTCCATCTGCCAAATCTCTGCCCACTTACTTAGCCTGTCGATGTCCCCTTGCAGGTTTTTTATGTCCTCCTCACTCACTACTTTCCCTCCCATCTTAGTATCATCTGCAAACTTTGATATGTTACACTCGGTCCCCTCCTCCAAATCATTAATATAGATTGTAAAGAGTTGGGGACCCAGCACTGACCCCTGCGGAACACCACTAGTTACTGATTGCCAGTCTGAGAATGAACCATTTATCCCAACTCTCTGCCTTCTGTTAGATAGCCAATCCTCTATCCATGCCAGAATATTACCCCCAATCCCGTGATTTTTTATCTTAAGCCTTGTCAAATGCCTTTTGGAAGTCTAAATACACTACGTCCACTGGTTCCCCTTTATCCACCCTATACGTTACTTCCTCAAAGAACTCCAGCAAATTTGTCAAACATGACTTCCCCTTCATAAAACCATGCTGACTTTGTCCTATTAAATTATGATTATCCAAATGTCCTGTTACTGTCTCCTTAATAATGGACTCCAAAATTTTACCTACCACAGATGTTAGGCTAACCGGTCTATAGTTTCCAGCCTTCTGTCTACTGCCCTTTTTAAATAAGGGTGTTACATTAGCAGTTTTCCAGTCTGCCGGGACCTTTGCCGAGTCCAGGGAGTTTTGGAAAATTATTACCAATGCATCCACAATCCCTACCACCACTTCCCTCAAGACCCTAGGATGTAAGCCATCAGGTCCAGGTGATTTATCCGCCTTGAGTCCCATTATTTTACCGAGTACCATTTCCTTAGTGATTTTGATCGTGTTTAGCTCCTCCCCCCCTTTAGCCCCCTGTTTGTCCAGTGTTGGGATATTCTTAGTGTCTTCTGCTGTAAAGACTGATACAAAATATTTGTTCAGTGTTTTTGCCATCTCCATATTTCCCACCATTAATTTCCCGGTCTCATCCTCTAAGGGACCAACATTTACTTTAGCCACCCTTTTTCTTTTTATATAACTATAAAAACTCTTACTATCTGTTTTTATATTTTTTGCTAATTTACTTTCATAATCTATCTTCCCTTTCTTAATCAATCTTTTTGTTATTTTTTGCTGTCTTTTAAAGTTTTCCCAATCCTCTATCCTCCCACTAGATTTGGCTACCTTATATGCCCTTGTTTTTAGTCGAATACTATCCTTAATTTCTTTACTTAGCCACGGATGGCTGTCTTTTCTTTTACACCCTTTTCTTCTCAGTGGAATATATTTTTTTTGGAAGTTGTAAAATAACTCCTTAAATGTACACCACTGATCATGTATCGTCTTACCCTTTAATCTATTTTCCCAATCCACTCTGCTCAATTCCGCTCTCATACCTTCATAGTCTCCTTTATTCAAGCTTAGCACGCTTGTTTGAGATCCAACCTTCTCACCCTCTAATTGAATATGGAATTCAACCATGTTATGGTCACTCATTCCAAGGGGATCCTTTACTAGGACATTTTTAATTAATCCCATCTCGTTACACAGGACCAGATCTAAGGTTGCTTGCCCCCTGGTCGGTTCAGTTACATACTGCTCAAGAAACCCATCCCTAACACACTCAATGAACTCATCCTCAAGGCTGCCCTGCCCAATTTGATTTGTCCAATTAATATGATAGTTAAAATCCCCCATAATTATAGATGTTCCCTTATTACAAGCCTCAACTATTTCCTGATTGATACTCCGTCCAACAGAGTTGCCACTGTTCGGAGGCCTATAGACTACGCCCACTAGTGTTTTTTTCCCCTTATTATTCCTTACCTCCACCCAAACTGTTTCATTATCCTGATCTTTTGACCCAATATCATTTCTCTGTATTACAGTGATTCCTTCCTTTATTAACATAGCCACCCCACCTCCCCTTCCTTCCTGCCTGTCCTTCCTGATCGTTAAATAACCTGGTATGTTTAATTCCCAGGCATTGTCACCCTGCAGCCATGTTTCTGTAATGGTCACAAGATCATACCCATATGTAGTTATTTGTGCCATTAACTCGTCTATTTTGTAACGAATGCTACGTGCATTCAGATAGAGAACTTTCAAAGATGTTTTGTGACACTTAGTTCCTGCTTTTGCCCTTTTTATTACTTTACCTTTTACTCCATGCCTTCTGCCCCTTCCTGACACGCTCTGGTTTTTAATTTCCCCACTGCTACCTAAGTCTATGACCTTCTCTGTTGTCATTTTTATTATTTGCTCTCTAGGAACCTCCCCTCGACTAGTTAGTTTAAAGCCCTCTCTACAGCCCTAGTAATATGATCCGCCAGGACTCTAGTCCCAGCACTGGCCAAGTGAAGCCCGTCCCAACGGAACAGCTCCCCCCTGCCCCAGTACTGGTGCCAGTGTCCCAGGAAGCAAAACCCATTTCTCCCACACCAGTCTTTGAGCCACGCATTTAACTCTCTAATTTTATTTGTCCTAGCCAAATTCGCTCATGGCTCAGGTAATAATCCAGAGATTATTACCCTTGTGGTTCTGCTTTTTAATTTGGCCCCTAGCTGCTCAAACTCCCTCAGCAGAACCTCCTTCCTTGTCCTATCTATGTCGTTGGTACCAACATGGTACCAACGGGAGGAGGCTCGAGTGGAGCATAAACGTCGGTATGGACTGGTTGGGCCGAATGGCCTGTTTCTGAGTCGTATATCCTATGACCTATTTCCCTTAGCATAGAGGTCAATAACCAGGGGGCATAGATTTAAAGTAATTGGTAGAAGGATTAGAGGGGAGTTGAGAACTTTTTTCACCCAGAGGGTGGTGGGGGTCTGGAACTCACTGCCTGAAAGGGTGGTAGAGACAGAAACCCTCATCACATTTAAAAAGTACTTGGATATGCACTTGAAGTGCCGTAACCTACAGGGCTACGGACCAAGAGCTGGACAGTGGGATTAGGCTGGAGAGCTCTTTGTCGGCCGGCACGGACATGATGGGCCGAATGGCCTCCTTCTGTGCTGTAAATTTCTATGATTCTATGACTGGCTCTCATGGCCATTGATTGTTTTTGCATCTGTGACACCGTGGAGTGAGACGTAGAGTGTGACAGATCATATGTTTTATGCACATCTCCTCTGGAGTCGGAGCTTGGCTCGGTGAACCCAGTGGGTATTTGCCGAGAAAGACAAGACCTCACTGCTGCCTCCCTCCGAGGGATCCCGGCCGCTAGTGTATCACGGGCAGGAATTCTTGCAAGAACGCGGGTTTACTAGGCCGAGGCTTCGAGTCCAGTAGACACGCAAGGGTATGGTCTAAGTAGCAGCTTGTGAACTCCCACCGTCACTTAGGTGGAAGTTGCGGCTGGCTGTAAATGTTGGGCTCCAGGTCCAAAGAGCCCACCACGAGTGGCTTTCTTGTCATGCATCTGTGATGCTTGGGATTGTGACGTAGAGCGTGACAGGTTGTATATTTTACCTGCATCTCCTGCGGAGTCAGAGCACTCGGCTGTCAGTATGTCATAAATTAAAAGACGTCCGTGTCGTGCACACTTCCTGTGTCACATTCACTTCCTGTCACGCCTACTTATGTCACACTTGTAGGTCTCGCTTTTTCTGTCACTGTTGGACTTTCCCGTTTGTTGCACTTGCCTCCGATCGAACCCTCCGAGGTGGGGTGTTGCATGCTTATCCTGCAGATTTGACACTACGGGTGTGGGGGGGGGGGGGGAGGGGCGGAGACGGGAGCTCGTAGTGAAGAGGTGTCAGCAGGAAGTTGGGCAGGTGCCCTGATTTTAAAAGCTCTTCCCAGAAAGGTGGCGCTGTGGATGGAGCTCAGCGATTCCCGGGAGTAAACGTGCAACACCCCGCCCTCGGGGAGGTTTCGATCGGAGGCAAGTGCAACAAACGGGAAAGTCCAACAGTGACAGAAAAAGCGTGTCCTACAAGTGTGACGGAAGTAGGCAGGACAGGAAGTGAATGTGACACAGGAAGTGTGCACCACATTGACGTCTTTTAGAAACATAGAAGCATAGAAGATAGGAGCAGGAGTAGGCCATTCGGCCCTTCGAGCCTGCTCTGCCATTCAACGAGATCATGGCTGATCATCCAAACCCTAGCACCCGGTCCCTACACCGACAGCCATCCCACCCAAGCCCTATCCCCGTAACCCCACGTATTTAATCCCCCCTAACACTAAGGGTCAATTTTTATCATGGCCAATCAACCTAACCCGCACATCTTTGGACTGTGGGAGGAAACCGGAGCACCCGGAGGAAACCCACGCAAACACGGGGAGAATGTGCCAACTGACAGTATTGCCGTATCCATCAGGAATTAATTCCTCAGAATTGTTTTAAATTCAGACTGTACTGCTAGACATACATGTATGTGGACAAAGGGGGGGTGCAGGTAATTAATATTAGAATATATATTAAACATATAAAATTCTTAGAAGGTTGACAGGGTAGATGCTGAGAGGCTGTTTCCCCTGGCTGGAGAGTCTAGAACTAGGGGGCACAGTCTCAAGATAAGGGGTCGGCCATTTAGGACTGAGATGAGGAGAAATTTATTCACTGGGGATTGTGAATTTTTGGAATTCTCTGCCCCAGAGGGCTGTGGATGCTCAGTCGTTGAGTATTTTGAAGGCTGAGATCGATAGAATTTTGGACTCTGATGGAATCAAGGGATATGGGATCGGACGGGAGAGTGGAGTTGAGCAACATAGGAACAGGAGGAGGCCATTCAGCCCCTCGAGCCTGTTCCACCATTCAATGAGATCATGGCTGATCTGTGACCTAACTCCATATACCCGCCTTTGTCCCATATCCCTTAATACCTTTGGTTACAAAAATCTATCAATCTCAGAATTAAAATTAACAATTGCCCTTTGCGGAAAAGAGTTCCAAACTTCTACCACCCTTTGTGTGTAGAAGTGTTTCCTAATTTCACTCCTGAAAGGTCTGGCTCTAATTTTTAGACTATGCCCCCTAGTCCGAGACTCCCCAACCAGCGGAAATAGTTTCTCTCTATCTACCCTATCTGTTCCCCTTAATATCCTGAAAACTTCGATCAGATCACCCCTTAACCTTCTAAATTCCAGGGAATACAACCCATAATTTGTGTAATCTCTCCTCGTAACTTAACCCTTCAAGTCCGGGTGTCATTCTGGTAAACCTACACTGCACTCGCTCCAAGGCCAGTCTATCCTTCCTAAGGTGTGGTGCCCAGAACTGCTCCCAGTGCTCCAGGTGTGGTCTAACCAGGGTTTTGTATAGCTGCAGCATAACTTCTACCCCCTTGTATTCTAGTCCTCTCGATATAAAGGCCAGCATCCCATTAGCCTTTCTGATTATTTTCTGTACCTGTTCATGACAGTTTAATGATCTATGTACCTGGACCCCCCGAGTCTCTTTGGGCCTCCACTGTTTTTAGCCTTTCACCATTTAGAAAGTACCCTGTTCGATCCTCTTTAGGTCCAACGTGGATGACCTCACATTTGCCTACATTGAAATCCATTTGCCACAGTTTTGCCCATTCACTTAATCTGTCGATATCTCTTTGTAATTTTATGCTTTCATCCACACTGCCTACAATGTTGTCTATCTTTGTGTCATCGGCAAATTTGGATCTATGACTTTCTATCCCATCATCTAAGTCATTAATAAATATTGTGAATAGTTGAGGCCCCAACACAGGTCTCTGCGGGACACCACTAGTCACATCCTGCCAGTTTGAGTACCTGCCCATTATCCCTACTCTCTGTCTCCTGCCGCTCGGCCAATCTCCTAACCAGGTCAATAATTTGCCCTCAATTCCGTGGGCTTCTACCTTAGATAACAGTCTCTTACGAGGGATTTTATCAAATGCCTCCTGGAAGTCCATAAAATAACATCCATAGACATTCCCCTGTCCACTACTTTAGTCACCGCCTCAAAAAATGCAATCAGGTTTGTCAGGCATCACCTGCCTTTCACAAATCCATGCTGGCTCTCTCTGATCAACTGAAAATTTGCGAGGTGTTCAGTCACCCTATCCTTAATTATAGACTCGAGCAATTTAGAGGTTGATGATCAGCCATGATCTTATCGGATGGCGGAGCAGGCTCGAGAGGCCAAATGGCCGACTCCTGCTCCTATTCCTTGCGGCCTTATACCCATTCCCAGTGCCTGGATGGAGGAACAAGGCAGCAGGTGCAGGTGAAGCAGCTGGGTCTTGGTTCGACTGGGAGGGTTTTCGGAGCCAGAGGGCAAACAGGAAGTGACTCAAGGGCTTGCATTCGTTCCACATCCTCTTGCACTGGGCCTACCACCGAAAACAAAAATGCTGCGTCTCCTCGAGGTGCGGCCAGCACTACCGCCTTATTATTGACGGCGAAAAGCACCCACATTTCAAGAGTGTCAGCCGTGGCTCAGTGGGCAGCACTCTCTCTCTCGCCTCTGAGTCAGAAAGTTGTGGGTTCAAGGCCCACTCCAGAGACTTGAGCACAAAGATCTAGGCTGACACTCCCAGTGCAGTGCTGAGGGAGCGCCGCACTGTCAGAGGGGCAGTGCTGAGGGAGCGCCGCACTGTCGGAGGGGCAGTACTGAGGGAGCGCCGCACTGTCGGAGGGGCAGTACTGAGGGAGCGCCGCACTGTCGGAGGGGCAGTACTGAGGGAGCGCCGCACTGTCGGAGGGGCAGTACTGAGGGAGCGCCGCACTGTCGGAGGGGCAGTACTGAGGGAGCGCCGCACTGTCGGAGGGGCAGTACTGAGGGAGCGCCGCACTGTCGGAGGGGCAGTACTGAGGGAGCGCCGCACTGTCGGAGGGGCAGTACTGAGGGAGCGCCGCATTGTCGGAGGTGCCGTCTTTCGGATGAGACGTCAAACCGAGGCCCCGTCTGCTCTCTCAGGTGGACGTAAAAGATCCCACGGGCACTATTTCGAAGAAGAGCAGGGGAGTTCTACCCGGTGTCCTGGGGCCAATATTTATCCCTCAACTAACATCACAAAAACAGATGATCTGGTCATTATCACATTGCTGTTTGTGGGAGCTTGCTGTGCACAAATTGGCTGCCGCGTTTCCTACATTACAACAGTGACTACACTTCAAAAGTACCTCATTGGTTGTGAAGCGTTTTGAGATGTTCGGTGGTTGTGAGTGAAAGGCGCTATATAAATGCAAGTCTTTCTTTCTTTCAAAGATTTACCTTGTGTTCAAAGCTGTCTGGGGTGAGAAAGAAGTTGTGCAAAGGTATGAAATAGTCCTCCACGAGCCCCATGAGTAGCACCAGGTAGACACCATCAGCAAACTGTAAGGGAGAGTTTAGTCCAGAAATTACCACTCGTACAGGCCACGGTGTCACTGACTGGTTAAACACCAACGTGGGAGCACCATCGCCACACGGACCGCAACGCTGCAAGGAGATGGGCCCACCCACCACCACCACCTTCTCAAGGGGCAACTAGGGACGGGCAATAAATGCCGGCCTTGCCAGCGACACCCACTTCCCCGAAATGAATTAAATGACCATTAATTAACATTTTGTGGAACATGGGAATTGCTAGACGATAAAGGACTACGGTTCAGCTGGTTCATCTCGAGTCGGTTCAACGTCTCATCAGAAAGACGGCGCCTTTGACAGTGCTGCACTCCCTCAGTACTGGCACCGGGAGCGTCAGGCTGCATTTTGTGCTCGAGTCTCCGGAGTGGGACTTGAACCCACGACCTTCTGACTCAGAGGCGAGAGAGTGCTACCCACTCAGACCTTCAGTGTGCGGCTTTACCTAGCTCACTGTCTAGAGCTAAAGTGGGGCCGCCCGTCTGATGGGGACGCTAGTGCTAGCTGAAGGTGGTACTCTTGATCGGGCGCAGGGCTCCGAGGGACTTTGGAAACAGAGCGATTCACGATGCAGCAGAACCCCACCTGTGGATGTAACTTCCGCACCGGCAGTGTCCTGCACAGGCAGATCCCGTGGAAGCGTTTCACTGCGCTGTTTATGTCCCATCAGGGGTGCTGGACTTTGCCACAAGACATCGCCTCTACCAACCTAGGAACGGGAGCAGGCCATTCAGCCCCTCGAGCCTGTGCCGCCATCCAATATCTCTTCTGTCTGTCTTCCTGCTCCATCCCAATCTATACTGTGAGCTCAACGATCCACTTACCTGAGTCTCTAGTTCTGTAACTTCCAGATTTAACTTGTTCAGGTGTTTATTCACAAAGGTGATCAGGGTCTGTGGATAGAAAACACAGAGTTTCAAAAGAGGTTGCCCCACCTACTCCGTTTCAAAGAAAAAAAGTCTTGCATTTCTCCAGTGCCTTTCACGACCACCGGACGTCCCAAAGCGCTTCACAGCCAATGAAGTACTTTTTGAAGCATAGTCACTGTTGTAATGTAGGAAACGCAGCAGACAATTTGCGCACAGCAAGCTCCCACAAACAGCAATGTGATAATGACCAGATAATCTGTTTTTACTGATGGTTACTGTGACACCGGGGAGAACTCCCTGCTCTTCTTTGAAATAATGGCCCTGGGATCTTTTACATCCACCTGAGAGAGCAGATGGGGCCTCGGTTAAATGTCTCATCCGAAAGACGGCACCTCCGACAGTGCAGCGCTCCCTCAGCACTGCACTGGGAGTGTCAGCCTAGATTTTTGTGCTCAAGGCTCTGGAGTGGGGACGTGAACCCACAACCTTCTGACTCAGAGGCGAGGGTGCTGCCCACTGAGCCACGGCTGACACTGTGGAGACTTCTGTCAGTAAGGCATGGTTTACTAGGCAGAGGCGGGGGAGGTGGAAGACGAGCAACATGAGCCCCAGCCTCTACTGCCGCTCAGTACTGGAGATGCACGGGACTGGCAGAGACAGAGGAGCCCAGTGTCCAGGCATCATAGCCCAGTGTCCGGGGGCCAATGTTTATCCCTCAACCAACATCACTAATACAGATGATCATATTGCTGTTTGTGGGAGCTTGCTGTGCATAAATTGGCTGTCACGTTTCCCTACATTACAACAGCACTTCAAAAGTACGTCATTGGCTGTAAAGGCACTTTGGGACGACCCAAGGTCGTGAAAGTCGCTATATAAATGCAAGTCTTTATTTTCATAGCCCAGTTCAGGAACTTTTAAAATGTTAATTCTGGGGATGTGGACGTCGCTGGCAAGGCCGGCATTTAGTGCCCATCCCTATTTGCCCCGAGTAGATGGGGGTGAGCCGCCTTCTTGAACCGCTGGCAGTGATTTGAGACAACTGAGGGGCTCGCTAGGACACTTCAGTTAAGAGTCAACCAGGTCGGTGTGGGTCTGGAGTCACATATAGACCAGACCGGGTCAGGACGGCAGATTTCCTTCCCCAAAGGACATCAGTGAACCGGTTGGGTTTATATGACAATCCGACAGATTCAAGGTCACTTTTACTGAGACCAGCTTTTTATTTCCAGAATTTAAATTAAAAAAAATACTGAACTCAAATTCTCAATCTGCCGTGGTGAGATTTGATTTCATGTTCTCTGGATTACTAGTCCAGTAACGTAACCCACTACACCATCGTAACCCTTACTATACCCAGTGCTGGGGATCAAAGGCTCAGTGACCACTCCTGATCTTAATGCTACAGTGGTGAGGGAACCACAGTACATCGCAGTGTCTCAGGCTAGGGAGAAGGAAGATCCACTCATTAACAATCTCTGCTCGAAAGATGTGTGTGTGTCTGCGTGCGTGCGTCTGTGTGTGCGTGTGTGCGTGTGTGTGTGTGCGCGTGTCTGCATGCGTGTGTGTGTGCGTTTCTGCGTGTGTGTGTGCGTGTCTAAGTGCCTCTATGTGCGTGCGTGTCTGCACGTCCGTATGTGTGCGCGTGCATGTCTGCATGTGCGTCTGCGCGTGCTTGTCTGCGTGCTTGTGTGAGCGTGTCTGCATGCGAGTGTGCGCATCATGTGGGTGTAGGAGCTAGCTCGGTTTTGATTTAACAGCCTATCAAAACTCACTGTTTAGGCCGCCCGTATCAAAATTCAAATGGGTCAAAGCGGCGAGTGAGAAATACACGCCTAAATAGCACGGAGTTCCTCAGGATTCAAGGGCCTGATTGCCACATTTGCACATCCCCCTCTCCCCCCGGTCTAAACTCACACAAAGAGAAAGACCACGGATCTGATACACCAGAGGGCTCCTGGCTCGGAGGGGACGGGACCCCAGCAAAAATGAGGTGGGAGGTGGGGGGTGGGGGTGATTGATCAGACGAGGGCAAAATAACTATTCAAAAGATAAAATCGGCAAAAGAACCAGAGGGGAGATGAGAAATTTTTCACACAGCGAGTTGTTGTGATCTGGAACGCGCTGCCTGAAAAGGCGGTGGAAGCAGATTCAATAGTAACTTTCAAAAAGGGAATTGGATAAATACTTGAAAAGGAAAAATTACAGGGCTCTGGGGAAAGAGCAGGGGGGAGTGGGACTAAGTGGAAACTCTTTCAGTGAGCCGGCACAGGCCCGATGGGCCGAATGGCCTCCTTCTGTGCTGTGCGATTCTATGAAAAAACAGACCTGCAGTCACTGCGTATATTCACGAAATTAGTTAATAGCACATATTTTTTGGTTAATACTCTGAGTCAGCCCGTTTTGTGATATAAACCAGGCTCTAAAGTCCTAACGGTTCACATAAAAACATAAGAAATAGGAGCAGATTCCCCCAGTGTCCAAAAATCCATCGACCTCCGTCTTGAATATACTCAATGACTCAGCATCCACAGCCCTCTGGGGCAGAGAATTCCAAAGATTCATCACCCTCTGAGTGAAGAAATTCCTCCGCATCTCAGTCCTAAATGGCCGACCCCTTATCCTGAGACTATGCCCCCTAGTTCTAGACACTCCAGCCAGGGGAGACAACCTCTCAGCATCTACCCTGTCAATCCCCCTCAGAATCTTATGTTTCAATGAGATCACCTCTCATTCTTCTAAACTCCAGAGAGTATCGGCCCATTCTACTCAATCTCTCCTCATAGGACAGCCCTCTCATCCCAGGAATCAATCTAGTGAACCTTCGTTGCACCGCCTCCAAGGCAAGTATATCCTTCCTTAGATAAGGAGACCAAAACTGTGCACAGTACTCCAGTACCTCACAGAACAACGGGCAAAATGATATCAAACCTTTTTGACAACGTTGAGTTTGTCTGGAGCGTGATCAAAGAGAGTGTCAAAGGCGTCCCGTTCTGAAAGAGATTGAACAGAGTTACACACGGGGAGTGCACGCTGGATTATAAAGTCACGGAACGAACAAAGCTCCCTTTTGTAACTGAAACATACAAAAAGCAACATCAACTTGTATTTATACAGCGCCTTTAATGTAGTGAAACATCCCAAGGCGCTTCACAGGAGCGATTATCAAAATAATTTTGACACCAAGCCACAGTAGGAGATATTAGGACAGGCGGCCAAACACTTGGTCACAGAGGGAGGTGTTAAGGAGCATCTTAAAAGGAGGAAAGAGAGGGAGAGAGGTGGAGAGGGAATTCCAGAGCTTAGGGCCGAGGCAGCTGAAGGCACGGCTGCCAATGGTGGAGCGATTAAATTTGGGGATGCTCAAGAGGCCAGAATTGGAGGAGCGCAGAGGTCTCGGAGGGTTGGAAGAGAGTACAGAGACAGGGAGGGGCGAGGCCATGGAGGAATTTGAAAACAAGGATGAGAATTTTAAAAATCGAGGCGTTGCCGGACCGGGAGCCAATGTAGGTCAGTGAGCACAGGGGGTGATGGGTGACCGGGACTGGGTGTGAGTTAGGACACGGGGCAGTGAGCACAGGGGGTGATGGGTGAACAGGACTGGGTGTGAGTTAGGACATGGGGCAGTGAGCACAGGGGGTGATGGGTGAACAGGACTGGGTGCGAGTTAGGACACGGGGCAGCGAGCACAGGGGGTGATGGGTGAACGGGACTGGGTGTGAGTTAGGACACGGGGCAGTGAGCACAGGGGGTGATGGGTGAACGGGACTGGGTGCGAGTTAGGACACGGGGCAGTGAGCACAGGGAGTGATGGGTGAACGGGACTGGGTGCGAGTTAGGACACGGGGCAGTGAGCACAGGGGGTGATGGGTGAACGGGACTGGGTGTGAGTTCGGACACGGGGCAGTGAGCACAGGGGGTGATGGGTGAACGGGACTGGGTGTGAGTTAGGACACGGGGCAGTGAGCACAGGGGGTGATGGGTGAACGGGACTGGGTGTGAGTTAGGACACGGGGCAGTGAGCACAGAGGGTGATGGGTGAACGGGACTGGGTGTCCGTTAGGACATGGGGCAGTGAGCACAGGGGGTGATGGGTGAACAGGACTGGGTGCGAGTTAGGACACGGGGCAGTGAGCACAGGGGGTGATGGGTGAACGGGACTGGGTGCGAGTTAGGACACGGGGCAGTGAGCACGGGGTGATGGGTGAACGGGACTGGGTGTGAGTTAGGACACGGGGCAGTGAGCACAGGGGGTGATGGGTGAACGGGACTGGGTGTGAGTTAGGACACGGGGCAGTGAGCACAGGGGGTGATGGGTGAACGGGACTGGGTGTGAGTTAGGACACGGGGCAGTGAGCACAGGGGGTGATGGGTGAACGGGACTGGGTGTGAGTTAGGACACGGGGTAGTGAGCACAGGGGGTGATGGGTGAACGGGACTGGGTGTGAGTTAGGACACGGGGCAGTGAGCACAGGGGGTGATGGGTGAACGGGACTGGGTGTGAGTTAGGACACGGGGCAGTGAGCACAGGGGGTGATGGGTGAACGGGACTGGGTGTGAGTTAGGACACGGGGCAGTGAGCACAGGGGGTGATGGGTGAACGGGACTGGGTGTGAGTTAGGACACGGGGCAGTGAGCACAGGGGGTGATGGGTGAACGGGACTGGGTGTGAGTTAGGACACGCGGCAGCAGAGGTTTGGATGACCTCATCCATCCTGAAATTGCACCAACACGTCACATCGGTGATGCAATGCTGAAATACCTGGCTCATTCAGCAGCACTGAGGAAGGAACTATTAAACAATAAAATACGCATCTACCCCATTTAATTGCTGCTGTTTTGTTTTTCCTTCTTTTATTAGAGTCGCACAGCATAGAGGGAGGCCATTCGGCCCATCGTGCCTGTGCCGGCTCTTTGAAAGAGCTCTCCAATTAGTCCCACTCACCCTGCTCTTTCCCCACAGCCCTGCAAGTTCAGCCGAAATACACAGGAACAGGAGGAGGCCATTCAGCCCCTCAAGTCTGTTCCGTCATTCTATTAGATCAGGGCAGATCTGCACCTTAACTCCATCTACCCACCTTCAGCCCATACCCTTAATACCCTTACCCAACAAAACCCCATCAATCTCAATCTTGAAAATTCTAATTGACCTCAACAGCCTTCAAGGAGGGGGGCAGGGGAAAGAGAGTTCCAGATTTCCACCACCCTTTGTGTGAAGAAGTGCTTCCTGACATCACCCCTGAACGGCCTGGCTCTAATTTTAAGGCTATGCCCCCTTCACTGGGTCAAAATCCTGGAACTCCCTCCCTAACCGCACTGTGGGAGCACCTTCACCGCATGGACTGCAGCGGTTCAAGGCGGCGGCTCACCACCACCTTCTCAAGGGGCAATTAGGGATGGGCAATAAATGCTGGGCCTTTCCAGCGACGTCCACATCGCAGGAACGAATAAAAAATATCTCCCCCCGCCCCCCCCCACCAGAGGGAATAGTTTCTCTCGATCTACCCTGTCGAATTATTTTAATGTTTTAAGCACCTTGATCAGATCACCCTTCAACCTTCTAAAATCCAATATCGGTTTTCCTTCAAATTTATGAACAGGACTAGTGCACCTCCCCCGGCATTGCTCACACACGGCATTGACATGGAGTGAAGTTGTGAGCCGGGATTTCCTGACCTACGATTTTTTTTTCCCCACTAGAGGCGGAGTGAGTGGGTTGGGGGGCGGGGCGGCGGGGAGGCAGGGGGCTGCATTGTTAATCCCCGGCATCGTACCAAAGTGACTCAAAGACTGCCAAATCAGGATAAGAGACCAGGAACGCACCCAAGAAAGAGACAAAAGTGCAACCATCCAGCATGCAAAGCCCAAGACCTTTCAGCAATTTATGGAACTCTTACCATGTCGCCCTGACAAAGCCCTGTGATTAAACATAAAACAGGTATTAGCAATAAGGCACAGAATTATTATTCCACATACTTAATGAGTGGCAATTCGGTTCAGTTCAAAATTAATATTACACAGAGTCACAGACACCACCACCTCCTAGTCACACACACACTACCCGACTTGTCATATATCGCCATTCCTTCATTGTCACTGGGTCAAAATCCTGGAACTCCCTCCCCAACAGCACTATGGGAGCACCTTCACCACACGGACTGCAGCGATTCAAGAAGGTGGCTCACCACCACCTTCTCAAGGGCCAACTAGGGATGGGCACAAAAATCTAGGCTGACGCTCCTAATGCAGTGCCAAGGGAGCGCCGCACTGTCGGAGGGACAGTACTGAGGGAGCGCCGCACTGTCGGAGGGTCAGTACTGAGGGAGCGCCGCACCGTCGGAGGGGTCAGTACTGAGGGAGCGCCGCACCGTCGGAGGGGTCAGTACTGAGGGAGCGCCGCACTGTTGGAGGAACAGTACTGAGGGAGCACCGCACCGTCGGAGGGTCAGTACTGAGGGAGCGCTGCACCGTCGGAGGGGTCAGTACTGAGGGAGTGCCGCGCTGTCGGAGGGGCAGTACTGAAGGAGTGCTGCACTGTCGGAGGGGCAGTACTGAAGGAGTGCTGCACTGTCGGAGGGGCAGTCCTGAGGGAACGCCGCACCGTCGGAGGGTCAGTACCGAGGGAGTGCCGCACTGTCGGAGGGGCAGTCCTGAGGGAACACTGCACTGTCGGAGGGACAGTACTGAGGGAGCGCTGCACTGTTGGAGGAGCAGTACTGAGGGAGAGCCGCACTGTCGGAGGGATCCTGAGGGAGCGCTGCACTGTCGGAGTGGCAGTACTGAGGGAGCGGCGCACTGAGGGAGTGCCGCACTGTCGGAGGGGCAGTCCTGAGGGAACGCTGCACTCTTGCCATGCCCGTTCTGCCAGCCTGAGGAGGGGCAAGACTGTTAGCACCAAATATTTCGATCACGTATATCGGGCAGGAACCACTGTGCCTGGGGCCATTCTGACTTATCTTTGCGGACTTCACAGCTGAATGAATCATAGAATGGAACCATACAGCACAGGAGGAGGCCATTCGGCCCATCATGCCTGTGCCGGCTCTTTGAAAGAGCTCTCCAATTAGTCTCACTCCCCCCTGCTCTTTCCCCACAGCCCTGCGAATGTTTCCCCTTCCAGTATTTATCCAACTCCCTTTTGAAAGTTACTATTGAATCTGCTTCCACCGCCCTTTCAGGCAGCGCGTTCCAGATCACAACAACTCGCTGTGGAAAAACCATTTCTCCTCACCTCCCCCTCTGGTTCTTTTACCAATTACCTTTACTCTGTGTCCTCTGGTTACCGACCCTGGAAACAGTTTCTCTCTATCTACTCTATCAAAACCCTTCATAATTTTGAACACCTCTATTAAATCTCCCCTTAACCTTCTCTGCTTGAAGGAGAACAATCCCAGCTTCTCTAAGTCTAGATGAACAGGAGTTACGATGCGGTAATACCTGACTAACAGTGACATGCATCTTGGTAATATACGGCCGTTCCTTCATCGTCGCTGGGTCAAGATCCCGGAACTCCCTCCCTAACAGCACTGTGGGAGCACCTTCACCACACGGACTGCAGCGGTTCAAGAAGGCGACTCACCACCACCTAATTTCCCCAGGGTTGGGGATTTATGCTGGTCAAAGCACAAACCGAGAGTAAGCTCCACATTCAATGCCACTGAAATAAATCAACGTTTTTTTGCGAGGAAAGTGTGCTACGTTTTCATAATCGTCCGGTGCGACAGGCAGGGGGTGGGGGGGGGGGGGGTGCGGGGGGAGGGGAGAAAGCAAACTGCAAGGCAACCTAAAAATACCCTGGCAGAGTGCTCCCGGGACAACTTTTCTGGGAATTGCTGGATGTTTTGAAGGGTTTTCATTCTCAGCAGTTTTCCTTTCGGAGACGTTTTGATGCACTGTGAGAATTCGAGTATGGACAGCTCTATTTTCCTTGGCTGTCGCAGAGCTGTAGGGCTCCTCACGCAGTTAACAAAAAACATGGATTAACAATCAACTTTCGAAACCCTACATCTGTATTCGATTACAGCCCGGCCGAAGGACAATTGTGTTTACATACTCAGTGTTGCCAGTGATTTCCTCTTGGATATGCCGAGACTGCAGAATTCCCTCTCTCTTCTGTGGGAAAGAAATAAATCAAAAAGAAATGAATTTACTTGAAGCAATCAGCTCTTTTACTATTGTTTCCAGATAGATAGCAATGGAAGTTAAATTGAACCTTGGTCATCCTGTAAAGAGCCGAGTTAACCCTCGTCCATGCTGTCCTTGCTCCTCCAGCCTCGGCCATTCCTCTCCCTCCTCCAGCCTCGACCATTCCTCTCCCTCCTCCAGCCTCGGCCATTCCTCTCCCTCCTCCAGCCTCGACCATTCCTCTCCCTCCTCCAGCCTCGACCATTCCAAAGCTCTCCCTCCTCCAGCTTCGACCATTCCTCTCCCTCCTCCAGCCTCGACCATTCCTCTCCCTCCTCCAGCCTCGACCATTCCTCTCCCTCCTCCAGCCTCGACCATTCCTCTCCCTCCTCCAGCCTCGGCCATTCCAAAGCTCTCCCTCCTCCAGCCTCGGCCATTCCTCTCCCTCCTCCAGCCTCGACCATTCCTCTCCCTCCTCCAGCCTCGACCATTCCTCTCCCTCCTCCAGCCTCGACCATTCCTCTCCCTCCTCCAGCCTCGACCATTCCTCTCCCTCCTCCAGCCTCGACCATTCCTCTCCCTCCTCCAGCCTCGACCATTCCTCTCCCTCCTCCAGCCTTGGCCATTCCAAAGCGCTCCCTCCTCCAGCCTCGACCATTCCTCTCCCTCCTCCAGCCTCGACCATTCCTCTCCCTCCTCCAGCCTCGGCCATTCCAAAGCTCTCCCTCCTCCAGCCTCGGCCATTCCTCTCCCTCCTCCAGCCTCGACCATTCCTCTCCCTCCTCCAGCCTCGACCATTCCTCTCCCTCCTCCAGCCTCGACCATTCCAAAGCTCTCCCTCCTCCAGCCTCAACCATTCCAGCCTCGGTAAACTTAAGCTCATCAGCTGTCCCGCTTCCCAACTCGCACCAAGTCCCGTTCAGCCGTCAAAGAGAGAGCATGAAAAATTCTTGGCATGTAAAATCAAGGAAAACCCAAAGATGTTTTATAAATATATTAAGAGTAAGAGGATAACTAAAGAAAGGGTAGGGCCTATTAGAGATCATGAGGGTAATCTGTGTGTGGAGGCGGGAGACGTCAGTAGGGTTCTTAATGAATAGTTTGTGTCTGTTTTCACAAAGGAGAGGGGCGAAGCAGACATTGCTATCGGGGGGAGATGTGTGAAATATTAGATGAAATAAACAGTGAGAGAGGAAGTATTAAGAGGTTTAGCAGCTTTCAAAGTGGATAAATCCCCAGGCCCGGATGAAATGTATCCCAGGCTGTTAAGCGAAGCAAAAGAGGAAACAGCAGAGGCCCTGACCATCATTTTTCAATCCTCTCTGACTTCAGGTGTGGGGCCGGAGAACTGGAGGACTGCTAATGTGGTACCCTTGTTTAAAAAGGGAGAAAAGGATAGACTGAGTAATTACAGGCCAGTCAGCCTAACCTCGGTGGTGGGAAAATTATTGGAAAGAATGCTGAAGGACAGGATAAATCTTCATTTAGAAAGACACGGATTAATCAGGGATAGTCAGTGTTAAGTCTGTGTGTTCTAGTTATTGTTAATAAGAATCACTGCACACAGACCACAAGAATAAATTCAACAGGTCTTTACTAGTTGAAGGTCAGGCTGAACTGCCCAATAAATCATTACACAGCACTTATATACTGGTGTGGTCACCACCGGTATTACAGTATACAGCAGCCAAGATAATGTAGTGCATCTCTTAAAATAGTTCTCTTAAAAGGTGGAACGGTTACATACACTACAATCCTCCCTTTTTAGCTTAACAGTATATATTCCCCATTTAACATAACATAATAACATATATACACAACTTCATGTAAAAACAGTTCACAGATTCAGTCTCTGAGGAGGCCTCCTGATCCGAGACGGATAACGCCTTTCCGGGGTCTCTGGTTCTTGTTGCTGGGGTGACTCATCTAGTGGATCCCCTATGGATAGGACATCATCATCAGGTATATTCACTTCTGAGGTAGATGCTTCAGGTTCACTAACTTCCTCCACAGTTGTCTCTGTCGTAGCCATGGGCTCGACCCTTGTTCTCGATCCCACCAGTTGGTCAGCATGACGTCGCATTACGTTTTCACCAACATCTACCGTGTACATCAGGGGTCCTTGTCTGGCCCGAATTGTTCCAGATTGCCATTTCTCGTTTTTATAGTCCCTGGCTAACACCGGTTGTCCTATTTCAAAACTCCGAGTGGGCTTGTTATTGATATGCTGGAACTGTTTGTTTTCGACTTCCCTCCGCACATTTGGTTTTAACAAGTCCAACCTGGACCGCAACCTCCTGTTGTAGAACATCATGGCAGGACTTTGGTTTGTTGTTGCATGGGTGGCGTTTCGATATGCCAGTAGGAAATTGTCCACCTTGTGTTGCAGTGGAATCTGATCTTCGCTCATGGCCTTTATTGCCTTTTTGAACGTCTGTACAAACCTCTCGGCCAGCCCATTCGTAGCTGGATGATATGGGGCAGAGGTATAATGTTTCACCCCATTCTTCTTCAGGAATTTCTGGAATTCCTCCAACACGAACTGTGGTCCGTTGTCTGAACATATTTGCTCTGGCAATCCATTTCTTGCAAATATCGTTCTTAGCACCGCGATCGTCTTCTCCGAGGTAGTGGCAGTCATCTTAATCACTTCTGGCCATTTAGAATGGGCGTCCACCGCAATTAAAAACATGGAGTCCATGAATGGACCAGCAAAGTCAATATGTACACGTTGCCATGGGGTTGAAGGCCATTCCCATGGATGCAGCGGTGCAATTGGAGGTGCATTTTGGACTTTTTGGCACCCTGAGCAGCTTTTCGTCAGATCCTCTATCTGTTGGTCGATACCCGGCCACCACACATAAACCCTAGCAAGGCTTTTCATCTTGACTCCCCCCAGATGACCTTCATGTAGTTCTTTTAGAACTCTCTCTCTTAACTTAGGAGGGATAATCACCCTTGTTCCATACATCAATGTTCCCTGACAGATGGACAGCTGTTCTCGTCTTGCTGAGAATGCCGGTAACAGTGGATCACCATGGGCTGGCCATCCCTTTACTGTCAATTCGTAGACCCGGGACAGTGTCGGGTCATTCCTAGTCTCCCTTTCAATATTTGCATTGGTGACAGGTAAACATTCGATGATGGTCGAGTGAAATAACTCCACCGGGTCAACCGTCGGTGCCTCCTCCTCAGTAGGTAGTGGCAGGCGCGACAGCCCATCAGCATTACCATGCTGCTTTGTACCTTTGAATTCTATCTGATATTGATGTGCCCCTAGGAAAAGGGACCATCTCTGGAGCCTCTGTGCTGTCATCACCGAAACACCCTTCTTAGGGTTAAAAATGGATACCAACAGCTGGTGGTCTGTCAGCAGTGTAAACTTCTGGCCCTGCAGGTAATGATTAAACTTCTTTACTCCCCACACAAGGCTGAGAGCCTCCCTATCTATCTGAGCATAGTTGCGCTCAGCGGAGGTCAATGATCTGGATGCAAATGCGACTGGCCTTTCCAAGCCATTTGGCAACTTGTGTGAGAGTACTGCTCCAATACCATAAGGAGAAGCATCACAAGCTAAACGAATAGGTAGCGTTGGGTTGAAGTGAGCCAACACTTCCTCTGAGGTGATCAATGCCTTGCTTTTGCGAAAGGCCTTCTTACAGTCCTCGCTCCACTTCCATGGTACTTCTTTCTGCAAAAGAGCGTTCAGCGGGTGCAGCACCGTGGATAGATTTGGCAGAAACTTATGGTAATAGTTAATCAACCCTAGGAACGACCTCAACTGGGATACATTTTCCGGAGTGGGAGCCTTCACAACAGCTTCGATCTTGTCAGGTGACTTGTGCAGCCCCTCCTGGTCAATGACATGACCACAGTACGAGATCCGTTTCTGAAAGAACTCACATTTCTGGCGATTAACTCGAAGTGCATATTCCTTCAATCTGGTGAGCACCAGTTTCAAATTTGCAAGGTGCTCCTCATCGTCATCTCCTGTAATCAGGATATCGTCCAAGTAACATTGAGTGCTTGGAATTCCCTGTAATACCTGCTCCATGGCCCTCTGCCAAATTGCTGGAGCCGAAGCCACTCCAAAAACCAGTCTATTATATCGATACAAGCCTCTGTGCGTGTTGATTGTGAGATACTGGCGCGACTCTTCCTCAACTTCCATCTGTAAGTACGCTTGCGCCAGGTCTATCTTGGTGAAGTGTTTCCCGCCAGACAATGAAGCAAAGATATCCTCAATCCGCGGAAGCGGATATTGCACCGTGTGAAGCACCGGATTAACCGTGATCTTGAAGTCTCCACAGATGCGGACCTTCCCCGGTTCCCCTGGCTTGTTACTCGATGAACGCTTCATGACGGGAACAATGGGCGTGGCCCACTCACTCCAGTCTACCTTAGACAGTACTCCTGAACGTTCTAGCCCTTCCAGCTCAGCTTCCACAGCAGGTCGTATCGCATAAGGTACCGGTCTGGCTTTGAAAAATTTTGGGTTTGCATGTTCTGCAATCTTGATTTTTGCCGTAATTCCTCTCAGTGTTCCCAGTCCCTGTTGGAACACCTCTTTAGCCTCATCCAATATTCTGGACAATCGTGCAGGTTTGACATCTTTTTTTCCGGAATCTACCGTTATTGCTTTTAGGGAGTGCCAGTCCATATTTATTTTCCTGATCCACTCCCGTCCCAGAAGTGGTGGACCTCCCTCAGGTAGTACATATAAGTCCATTCCTTGGTGTTCTTTGCCCTTGTGTACCACCTTGACTTTTATCTTTCCGATGGGGTATACTCTTTGCCCCGTGTATGTCTGCAATACTATCTCCGTATCCCGTAGGGGAATACGTGTGAATAACCTTTTGTAATCTTGCTTATTCATGACCGTCGACGCCGATCCGGTGTCCAATTCCATCTTCACTTGGACTCCTGCTATCTGAAGTGTGACCCAGATAGTTTGTAGGTCAGCTTCCTTACTCACATTGTGAATTCTCAGACTACCCAGTTCCTTGCTGTTGGAGTCTGAATCCAAATTCTGTTCATCCGAACTCTTCTCAGCCACCTTATGTACCTTTCTGCACTTTTCCTGCGGTGACTTTTTGTTGCTGGTCTTCTTTCCTGACCGGCATACTTTAGCTATGTGACCAAGCTTGCCACATTTTCTATATTCCTGATTTTTAAACCAGCATTAGTTCTGATCATGTGTGGTCTTTCCACAACGATAACATTTCGCTGTACCCAAAGCCATTTGATCTACGCTGAGTACCGCTGCCTTCAGCTGCATTTCCGCAGTGCCTCTCGCTGCGGCTTTGTGCGATGCTGCAATAGTGACAGCCTTATCAAGTGTAAGATCATTCTCTTCAAGCAGCCGCTTTTGTGTTCCTTCTTTCGACAATCCACACACGAATTTGTCTCTCAGTGCCTCCGTCAGTCTTTCCCCAAACTGACAGTATTTCGCTAGCTTACACAGTTCAATTAAATACTCCGCGTTGCTTTCCTCTTTCAGTTGCGTTCTCGCATAAAATTTAAATCGTTCCGCTAACATCAGCGGTGTGGGGTTCAAATGATTTCTCAGGACAGCAACAATATTAGCGAAAGCCTGATCCGCCGGTTTAGCTGGTGATAGAAGATGCTTCAATAGCCCGTATGTCTTCGCACCCATTGAGTTTAGTAAGGTTAGTGCTTTATCTTCATCTGATATTTTATTTGCCTTACAATAAATCTCTATGCGTTCTACATACGTGGCCCAATCTTCAACATCGGCATCGAAATCGTTGATGTTACCACGCTTAGGCATCCTCGCAATCTTCTTGAGAAACAAAAAGAAATTTTTCTTTACTTTTTTTTTTCAAAATGGCGGTTTCCCGCGCTTGTCTTCTTCCCCCGCCAACGAAAATGGCGGCTTCCCGCGTTTGCCTTTCTCCCCCGCTGGCTGTAATGGTGATTGCCGTATTGCTGCGTTCGCCCTCCCCAGTAGTTCTCAAATCGTGCCTCCCAGCCCCTCTTGCAATCTGGTCCTTTCCCCCGGCTGCGGCTGAGTTCTCCGCGGTTTTAAAAAAAAATTATTTTTATTTTCTCCCGCGCCTCGCGGCCTCGGTAGCTGCCCGGCCTTTTTCCCCGGTCGCGGTCGAGCTCTCTCTCGACGCTGTTGCGTCTCCCAGCCCGCTTGCAGCCCGGTCTTTTACACCGGCTGCGTTTGCATTCACCGCGGCTCCCGTGCCTTACGCTGCCCCAGTCTCAGCGCCTCTGGCCCCGACTTCTGTCCGGCTCTTTTCCCCGGCCGTGGTCGAGTTCTCCGCCCTTATATCCTCCGTTTTTCCCTCCCCTACTTCACAGCCAACGTGGCCGACTTGCTGCTCGTCGCTGATCGGCTTACCCACCACCGTGATAGAAGGGATGATCACTGCCTGTTGCTGATGGAAGGCTTCGTGTCAGGATTCTTCCTTGCTCTTCAGACCCGAGTCTTTTCTCAGCAGGATGATGAGGGCGGATGCCTCTTCTCGACGCCCGTTAAACTGCCTTGGATATATCTCTGCCGCAGGGTAAGATAGTCATCGTCGCCACTGTTAAGTCTGTGTGTTCTAGTTATTGTTAATAAGAATCACTGCACACAGACCACAAGAATAAATTCAACAGGTCTTTACTAGTCGAAGGTCAGGCTGAACTGCCCAATAAATCATTACACAGCACTTATATACCGGTGTGGTCACCACCGGTATTACAGTATACAGCAGCCAAGATAAAGTAGTGCATCTCTTAAAATAGTTCTCTTAAAGGTGGAACGGTTACATACACCACAGTCAGCATGGATTTGTTAAGGGAAGGTCGTGTCTGACAAACTTGATTGAATTTTTTGAGGAGGTAACAAGGAGGTTAGATGAGGGTAGTGCGTTTGATGTAGTGTATAAGGACTTTAGCAAGGCTTTTGATAAGGTTCCACATGGCAGACTGGTCACGAAGTTAAAAGCCCATGGGATCCAGGGCAAAGTGTCAAGCTGGATTCAAAACTGGCTCGGAGAAAGGAAGCAGAGGGTAATGGTTGATCGGTGTTTTTGTGATTGGAAGGCTGTTTCCATTGGGGTTCCGCAGGGCTCAGTACTAGCTCCCTTGCTTTTTGTGGTATATATTAATGATCTAGACTTGAATATAGGGGGTATGATTAAGAAGTTTGCAGATGATACTAGTGTGTGGTTGATACTGAAGAAGGAAGCTGTAGACTGCAGGAAGATATCAATAAATTGGTCAGGTGGGCAGAACAGTGGCAAATAGAATTCAATCTGGAGAAGTGTGAGGTAATGCATTTGGGGAGGGCTAACAAGGAAAGGGAATACACATTAAATGGTAGGACACTGAGTAGTGTAGAGGAACAAAGGGACTTGGAGTGCATGTCCACAGATCCCTGAAGGTAGCAGGCCAGGTAGATAAGGTGGTTAAGAAGGTATACAGAATGCTTGTATTCTTATCCACGGCTAATAAAGGCAAGAGTGGGGGGGGGGGGTTATGCTTGAACTGTATAAAACACTAGTTAGGCCTCAGCTAGAGTACTGTGTGCAGTTCTGGTCACCACATTACAGGAAAGATGTGATTGCACTAGAGAGGGTACAGAGGAGATTTACAAGGATGTTGCTGGGAGTAGAGAATCTTAGCTCTGAGGAAAGACTGGATAGGCTGGGTCTGTTTTCCTTGGAACAGAGGAGGCTGAGGGGAGACCTTATTGAGGTGTATAAAATTATGAGGGGCATAGATAAAGTGGATACAAAGGACCTATTTCCCTTAGCAGAGGGGTCAAAAACCAGGGGGCACAGATTTAAAGTAACTGGTGGAAGGTTTAGAGGGGATTTGAGGGGAAATTTCTTCACCCAGAGGGTTGTGGGGGTCTGGAACTCACTGCCTGAAAGGGTGGTAGAGGCAGGAACCCGAACCACATTTAAAAAGTACTTGGATGTGCACTTGGGATGCTGTAACCTGCAGGGCTACGGACCAAGAGCTGGAAAGTGGGATTAGGCTGGATAGCTCTTTGTCGGCCGGCATGGACACGATGGGCCGAAATGGCCTCCTTCCATGCTGTAACTTTCTGTGATTCACTGCCTGTGCTCATGGACCTGCACTGGCTCCCGGTCCAACAATGCCTCGATTTTAAAATCCTCATCTTCTTGTTCAAAACCCTCCATCGCCTCGCGCCCTCTACCTTTATCTCTGTAACCTCCGAAGCCCTACAATCCTCCGAGATCTCTGCGCTCGGACAGAGATGAGGAGGAATTTCTTCACCCAGAGAGTGGTGAACCTGTGGAATTCTCTACCACAGAAGGCAGTTGAGGCCAATTCATTAAATATATTCAAGGAGGAGTTGGATATATTTCTTAAGGCTAAAGGGATCAAGGGGTATGGGGAGAAGGCAGGGACAGGGTACTGAATTTGGATGATCAGCCATGATCTCATTGAATGGCGGAACAGGCTCGAGGGGCCGAATGGCCTACTCCTGCTCCTATCTTCTATGTTTCTATGTTCCCTCCAATTCTGGCCTATTCCACAGTCCCGATCTTAATCGCTCCACCATTGGCGGCCGTGCCTTCAGCTGCCGAGGCCCAGAGCTCTGGAATTCCCTCCCTAAACCTCTCCGCCTCGCTACCTCTCTCTCCTCCTTTAAGACGCTCCTTAAAACCGACCTCTTTGACCAAGCTTTTGATCACCTGTCCTAATATCTCCTTATGTGGCTCGGTGTCAAATTCTGTTTGATAATCGCTCCTGTGAAGCGTCTTGGGACGTTTTATTACATTAAAGGCGCTATATAAATGCAAGTTGTTTTATTGTTGTTATTGACATGCTGTTGGGATTTTAAAAAAAACTGTAATTGGCCTCTTTAGGCCCCCAAATGTTCAGACTGCTACATCTTCCTCGCAGACTTTCACCCGTCTGCTGCCACTCCTGCCATTGCAGATCAATTTCCTGTATGGCTTCCAATTTTAGTTCTTCCCCTCGTTAAATTTATTCCCCCAATATTTATTAAATCCCCTCCATAGCAAACAAGAAATCCAGACATACGAGCATCTGATACCAAGAGTGTCAGCCGTGGCTCAGTGGGTAGCACCCTCGACTCTGAGCCAGAAGGTCGTGCGTTCAAGTCCCACTCCAGAGACTTGAGCACAAAAATCTAGGCTGACACTCCAGTGCAGTGCTGAGGGAGTGCTGCACTGTCGGAGGGGCAGTACTGAGGGAGGGCCGCACTGTCGGAGGGTCAGTACTGAGGGAGCGCCGCACTGTCGGAGTGGCAGTACTGAGGGAGCGCTGCACTGTCGGAGGGTCAGTACTGAGGGAGCGCCGCACTGTCGGAGGGGCAGTACTGAGGGAGCGCCGCACTGTCGGAGTGGCAGTACTGAGGGAGCGCCGCACTGTCGGAGAGGCAGTACTGAGGGAGCGCCGCACTGTCGGAGTGGCAGTACTGAGGGAGCGCCGCACTGTCGGAGAGCCAGTGCTGAGGGAGCGCCGCACTGTCGGAGTGGCAGTACTGAGGGAGCGCCGCACTGTCGGAGAGCCAGTGCTGAGGGAGCGCCGCACTGTCGGAGTGGCAGTACTGAGGGAGCGCCGCACTGTCGGAGGGGCAGTACTGAGGGAGCGTCCCACTGTCGGAGGGGCAGTACTGAGGGAGCGCCGCACTGTCGGAGGGTCAGTACTGAGGGAGCGCCGCACTGTCGGAGGGTCAGTACTGAGGGAGCGCCGCACTGTCGGAGGGGCAGTACTGAGGGAGCGTCCCACTGTCGGAGGGGCAGTACTGAGGGAGTGCCGCACTGTCGGAGGGGCAGTACTGAGGGAGGGCCGCACTGTCGGAGGGGCAGTACTGAGGGAGCGCCGCACTGTCGGAGGGTCAGTACTGAGGGAGGGCCGCACTGTCGGAGGGGCAGTACTGAGGGAGCGCTGCACTGTCGGAGGGTCAGTACTGAGGGAGCGCCGCACTGTCGGAGGGTCAGTACTGAGGGAGGGCCGCACTGTCGGAGGGGCAGTACTGAGGGAGTGCCGCACTGTCGGAGGGGCAGTACTGAGGGAGTGCCGCACTGTCGGAGGGGCAGTACTGAGGGAGCGCCGCACTGTCGGAGGGTCAGTACTGAGGGAGCGCCGCACTGTCGGAGGGTCAGTACTGAGGGAGCATCGCACTGTCGGAGGGGCAGTACTGAGGGAGGGCCGCACTGTCGGAGGGGCAGTACTGAGGGAGGGCCGCACTGTCGGAGGGTCAGTACTGAGAGAGCACCGCACTGTCAGAGGAGCAGTGCTGAGGGAGTGCTGCACTGTCGGAGGAACAGTACTGAGGGAGCGCTGCACTGTCGGAGGGGCGGTACTGAGGGAGCGCCAGAGTGGCAGTACTGAGGGAGCGCTGCACTGTTGGCGAGGCAGTACTGAGAGAGCACCGCACTGTCAGAGGAGCCGTGCTGAGGGAGCGCTGCACTGTCGGAGGGGCAGTACTGAGGGAGTGCTGCACTGTCGGCGGGGCAATACTAAGGGAGCGCTGCACTGTCGGAGGGGCAGCACTGAGGGAGTGCTGCACTGTTGGAGGTGCTGTCTTTCGGATGAGATGTTAAACCGCTCAGCTAGATGTAAAAGATCCCATGAGATAAATATAGGCTAGGGCACTGGGAGAACTCCCCACCTCTTCATTGAAGGTTTTTGCTGGAGTAAATAAGGAGAAACTGTTTCCACTGGCAGGAGGGTCGGTAACCAGAGGACACAGATTGAAGATAATCGACAAAAGAACCAGAGGGGAGATGAGGAGAATTTTTTTTTTTTTTTTTTTTAACTCAGCGAGTTGTGATCTGGAACGCGCTGCCTGAAAGGGCGGTGGGAGCAGATTCAATAGCAACTTTGACAAAGGAACAGGATAAATACTTGAAGGGGAAAAATCTTCAGGGGAAAAAGCAGGGGAGGGAGAGTGGGGCTAATTGGAGAGCTCTTTCAAAGAAACGGCACAGGCACGATGGGCCGAATGGCCTCCTCCTGTGCTGTATCATTCTGGAGTGGGATTTGAACCCACAACCTTCTGACGCAGAGGCGAGAGAGTTACCACTGAGCCAAGTCTGACAGCTTCTTGCAGTAAGAGTAAAGGTGTGGTGGGGGTGGGTGGAGGGGGAAATTCTAAAGAGATTAGTTTTCTTGCAGTCATTTACCTGGACAACCACCACCTGGACAGAGACGTGATCCGGGAGTCGAATTGGCGCCCTGAAGTATTGGGAAACAGCGACCAACAGGTGCAGGATGGCCACCAGACTCTTCATGTGGACATCTAAAAACCGCAAAAATAGACGCATGTCAACAGCGCCGACTCACACCGCGACTCAGTAATAGAAGCTGCACACAGCTGGCCAGTGCTGGGATATGTCAAACAATAAGAACAGCCCTCTCGCGCTCGATCCGCACGCTCGGGAATCGGATGGGAAATCTGGCGTCAGAAAACCGCACGGCGTCACACTTGATCGATTTCAGGCGTGAAATTTTTTAAAAAACACACACAAAATGAAAAAGATACTCGAACTGAGGACCAGACAAGTAAATCATCGCACCCAATTTGAACAGGAGAAGTGAATTACTCGACGTGTTGCTTTTAGACTGTGCGATGTAAGTAACAAATTACACCGACAGGTCCTCGTGAAATTCCTTCGTCCAGTAGTTTGAAAAAGGCAGACACATTTATATTAAATAGTTTGTTCCTTCTTGGAACCAAGAGGAATTTCACAAAGCACATTAGCCCACAAGACTTGGCTTCCTGCCTGTGTCCAAACTTGCACCGAGTCTCGTTCACCCATCACCCCTGAGCTCGCTGACCTACATTGGCCCCATGTCTGGCAACGCCTCGATTTCAAAATTCTCATCCTCGGGTTCAAATCCCTCCATGGCTTCGCTCCCCCTCCCTATCTCTGTAACCTCCTCCAGCCCCACAACACTCTGAGATCTCTGTGCTCCTCCAATTGTGGTGTCCTGAGCATCCCTGATTTTAATCGCTCCCTCATTGGTGGCCGTGCCTTCAGCTGCCTGGGCCCTGAGCTCTGGAATTCCCTCCCAAAACCTCTCTGCCTCTCTCTCCTCCTTTAAGATGTTCCTTAAAAGCGGCCTCTTAGACTGAGCTTTTGATCACCTGCCCTAATATCTCCTTATGTGGCTCGGTGTCAAATTTTGTTTGATAATCGCTCCTGTGAAGTGTCTTGGGATGTTTTACTACATTAAAGGCCCTGTATAAATGCAAGTTGTTGTTGTTATTGAGGTCATCATTTGGTAGCGCTCTCACCTTGGAGTCAGAAGGTTGTGGGTTCAAGTCGCACTCCAAAGATTTGAGCACAAAAATCCAGGCTGACACTCACAGTGCGGTGCTGAGGGAGTGCTGCACTGCCGGAGGTGCCGTCTTTCGGATGAGACGTTAAACCGAGGCTCCGTCTGCTCTCTCAGGTGGATGTAAAAGATCCCACGGCTAGTATTTCGAAGAAGAGCAGGGGGGTTCTCCCCGGTGTCCTGGGGCCAATATTAATCCCTCAATCAACATCACTATAAACAGATTATCAGGTCATTATCACATTGCTGTTTGTGGGAGCTTGCTGTGCGCTAATTGGCTGCCATGTTTCCCACATTACAACAGTGACTACACTTCAAAAAGTACTTCATTGGGTGTAAAGCACTTTGGGACGTCCTGAGGTGGTGAAAGGCGCTATAGAAATGCAAATCTTTCTTTAGTTGCATTAAAAGAATCATTGCAAGAACTGCTGTCCACTTGATTAAATGAACTTTCCCTACAACCTAGACTGGTTCCAACATTTACTTCTGCCTAAATGCACCTTCCGCTGTGACAGCACAGAAGGAGCCCATCGTGCCTGTGCCGGCTCTTTGAAAGAGCTCACCAATTAGTCCCACTCTCCCCCACCGCCCACCCCCCCACCGGCTCTGCAAATTTTTCAAGTTATTGACTTGATCGTCTCGGCACTAGATTGTACAGTTGAAGATGACTGGAACGAGGACAACTTAACAAATCTGCCGGGCAGTTGCCAGGAGAGACATGGCAAGACCGTACGGAACGAGGAAGGGCACATAGGAACAGGAGGAGGCCATTCAGCCCCTCGAACCTGCACCGCCATTAGATCATAGCTGATCTGTATCTGAACTCCATTTACCCACCTTGGTTCCGTGACCCTTAATACTCTTACCCAACAAAACTCTCATCAATCTCAGTCTTGAAATTTTCAATTGACCCCCCCCCAGCCTCAACAGCTTTTTGGAGGGGAGAGTTCCAGATTTCCACTAACCCTTTGTGTGAAGAAGTGCTTCCTGACATCACCCCTGAACGGCCTGGCTCTAATTTTAAGGTTATGCCATTGCCTTGGTGCGTGGAAACATGCCCGAGTCAGTGATCGGCTTGCTGCTCAATCAAAGATCTGTGCACAAGGAGACGAATTTGTCTGAGCGACGACGGCCACAGGCAGGAGAACGGTTGTGGAAAGCTTTGCTTCTGGCTTTCTGCACAATGTCTCGGGGTTGTCAGAGGTAAAGCTTTGACAGCTGTTGTTCCTGGCATTAACACGGGAGGGGCGGGGCTTGAGCCCGACTCCAGATGTTGGAAGGCGCCGAACTTAATTTCATGTCGCCAACATTGAAGGGGAGAGACTCTGGCGACAATAAATCCAGGAGCGTCGGGAATGAACCTTCTCCGCAATCTGCCAAACGGCATTCCCTCAGCGAGCGGGAGGAAGTTCTGTAGAAGACTAAAGTTGGCAGCTGTTGACCAGTAGGGCTTAACCATGATTGACAATTCATCCCGGGTCAGCTTTTCCAGTATGCTCATTTCCCTCAGGTGTAGATCGTGATTCACAAGCCAAGGAGTGGAGGGCGACTGAAGAAATCTTGCTCCCCTGGTTGTGCAGAGATGGGTGGGCAACGTGTGGTCAATCCTTCTCGACGCCGTTACTGACTTGGTCTTCTGAACACCTCCATTCATCCTTCCTGCACTGTAGATAAGCACAATCTATTCCATTGTTTGCGACAGAGGCAGTCAGATAGTTTGATTGAGAGAGGAAGGAGTACAGAAAGATGGCGTTAACTAGGCCGCACACAAACACACGGAGGTGAATGGGGGTGAAGAGCAGCATTCACAGGAGAAAAATAAAAACTGAAAATGCTGGAAGTAGAAAGCAGATCCGCAGATCGACAGCTAAAAACTGAAAATCTGCGTCGAGTCTTTTACTGTTTCTGGCAACTGGGCCTCAACCCTGGGCGTTAACTTCCAGCGCTGACTGACCCCAGCATTTTGTGCTTTTTTTGTTTCAGATTTCCAGAAATCAACTGCCATGCACACACACACGACACAAGTCGGCTGTTTTGAAGAGATTTGTATCGTGTCTGCGTGTGCGCGTTAAGGTTGCCAACTCTATCTGGTTGGATTCTAGGAGCTTTCATCACATGAACTCCCACCGCCCTGCCCCAACTCTCCTGCTATTGGTCTGTCAACATGTCATAGTGTCAGGGAATGATGCCGCACAGGGGGAGGCCATTCGGCCCACCGTGCCTGCGCCGGCTCTTTGAAAGAGCTCTCCTATTAGTCCCACTCCCCAGATTCCTGTAATTTTTTTTCCTCAAAGTATTTATCCAGCATTTCAGATCCATCCAGTGCGCGACCTTTTAGTAATTAGTGAAACCTTTGCTCCTCCACAGCTCCCAGTCTCTCACCAGTAACAAAATATTCCCATTTGTCCTCCTCAGATCCAAAGCGGATGAGCTCACACTTCCCCACAGTGAACTCCGCCTGCCACAGTTTTTCCCGCTCACTCAGTCTGTCTATGTCTCTTTGCAACTTCCTCCTCCCATCTACACAACTTCATGTCCCTCCTCACTTAGTGTCCTCTGAAAGCTTGGATATACAACTCTCTATTCCTTCATCCAAGTCATTAATATACTGGGTGAAAAGCTGTGGCCCCAGTACAGATCCCTGGGGAACACCACTAGTCACATCCCATTAAGAACTAAGAAAATAAGAATTAGGAGCAGGAGTCGGCTACACGGCCCCTCGAGCCTGCTCCACCATTCAATAAGATCATGGCTGATCTTCGACCTCAACTCCACTTTCCCGCCCGATCTCCATATCCCTTGATTCCCCTAGAGTCCAAAAGTCTATCGACCTCAGCCTTGAATATACTCAACGACTCAGCATCCACAGCCCTCTGGGGCAGAGAATTCCAAAGATTCACCACCCTCTGAGTGAAGAAATTCCTCCTTATTGCAGTCCTAAATGGCCGACCCCTTATCCGGAGACTGTGACCCCTGGTTCTAGACTCTCCAGCCAGGGGGAAACAACCTCTCAGCATCTACCCTGTCAATCCCCTTCAGAATCTTGTATGTTTCAATGAGATCGCCTCTCATTCTTCTAAACCCCAGAGAGTAAGTCCAATCTACTCGATCTCTCCTCATAGGACAGCCCTCTCATCCCAGGAATCAATCTAGTGAACCTTTGTTGCACCGCCTCCAAGGCAAGTATATCCATCTTTAGGTAAGGAGACCAAATCTGTGCCCAGTACTCCAGGTGTGGTCTCACCAAAACCCTATGTAATTGCAGCAAGACTTCCTTACTCTTATACTCCAACCCCCTTGCAATAAAGGCTAACATTGTGTGCAAGGTGTGAGATGTGGGTAGGTAGAGATTGTTGGTGGGTGAGTGCTGGGGGTGTGGTGCTTTGGGCAGTGTGTGAAGCTTGCGGTACAGATGATAGTATGCAGCATTTGTTGAAGCATTCAATCACCCTGACCACCCGACTGAGGTGGATCTGCCTTCCTAATTGCTTGCTGTACCTGCAGGTTAACTTTCTGGGGGAAAAATTCCGTAGGTTAGCGCCTCCAGAACCGTTCAAAGATTCAAACTGCTACACTTGGCAACATTAATGGGGGCTGTACTGGCGCCACCTCGCCCTCCAGGATCTACGACGGAGGGAGCGTAGACAGAGAGAAATACAGGGACGTGTGCACAGAGGAATGAGGGGGGACATCAGGGCTCTCACCAGGAGGCCTTACCCTCGGGAGGGTATTCCAACAGCACTTCTCCCATCTTCAATTAAGCGAGGAGCAGTGTATTAGAGAGCTCCGCATCACCAAGGTGGTGGTCACAGAACTCTGCCACCTCCTCCAAACAGACCTCCAGCCTCTCAGCAGGAAGACTTAAACCCCAGATCCCTTTTGCTCACCACATGCCCATCATCCCATCCCTGTGTCATGCCATATCACAGTGTCCTCCTGGGCGCAAAGGTGAAATGAGACCGACCACAAAATATTGCAAACTCCATTAATACATTTATGCATAAACATATTGACATAAATCGTGCCATTCATGTAGAAAGGACTTATGAAATATACTGGGTGGCCTGCTGGTGGCGCTGTCCAGGGAGAGTATAAATACTCGAGCACGGGCCCAGCTTGTTCAGGGACATTTTGTAAACAGGAACTAGTGAAGGACAACTAGACTTCCATGTTGTGAAACAGTCGATTAAAGCCTTGTTTAATACTCTGACCAAGTGCCTCATAGTTTTCTTACGTCACATATCACATTCATTCTAATAACTAATGACTCTTGTGCCTGCCAATGTTTTAAATGCTGTCATTGTGTGCAAGGTGTGAGATGTGGGTGTGAGTGTTGGTGGGTAGAGATTGTTGGTGGGCAAGCGCTGGGGGTGTGGTGCTTTGGGCAGAGTGTGTAGCTTGTGGTACAGATGGTGCATTTGTTGAAGCATTCAATCACCCTGACCACCCAACTGAGGTGGATCTGCCACGAGCCCACCTGCTTCGGTCCTCCGGCTCCTTCCCCTTGTTGTGCTTCTCCTCGCTGAGGCAGCTGCACAGCCAGCAATGCCAAGAATGAGGTGCTGCAGTATCAATGAGCCTCCCCTTTAAGTACTGGGAAAAGCCTGTGGCAATGATGAGTTGAGATTAGACTGCACCTGATATTGGTCTACTCTGAGTGTAACGCCACTGAGCTAGGCCTTTAAGACTTAATTTAGCGCCCCAATCATTTCTTTGAGCAGTTAGAATGAATTTTGAGTGCAGTCTAAAGCGCCTGGTGCTAATTCTCAAACTTTTCTAAAGATACTGCCCATTCCTGGGCTATAATGAATTTCTAGCCCCACGTGTTTCATGTTAAAGGTCCCCCTGAAATCACTACTCTGCTCCACAGTCTTGACATTTCTCTTCAGGCTTATAAATTTACTGTTACCTGAACACTCCCTCCCCCCTTATTAGTTTAAAGTCCCGTCTACCGCCCTAGTTATTCGATTCGCTAGGACACTGATCCCAGCCCGGTTTAAGTGGAGTCCATCCCAACGGAACAGTTCCCTCTTTCCCCAGTACCCCATGAACTGAAACCCCTGCCTCCCACACCACATGCATTTAACCCACTAATCTGTTTGGCCTTACGCCAATTTGCGCGTGGCTCAGGTAGTAATCCAGAGATTATTACCTTTGAGGTTCTGCTTTTTAAATTTAATTTGTACCCCAAGCTCCTCAAACTCCCTCAGCAGAACCTCATTCCAAGTTCTACCAATGTCGTTGGTTCCTACGTGGACCACAACAACTGGATCCTCCTCCTGCAAATTCTTCTCCAGCCGCTAGGAGATGTCCTTAACCCAGGCAACACGGCCTTCGGACCTCCCGGTCATGGCTGCAGAGAACAGTATCTATCCCCCTGACTATACTGTCCTCTACCACTACAACATTCCTTTTCACTCCCCCCCACTTGAATGGCCCCTTGTGCCATGGCCAGTTTGCTCATCCTCCCTGCAGTCTTTGTTTTCAGTCTTTGTTGGGGGTGTGGCAAGCGGTGAGGATGATACCAATCGACTGCAACAGGTCATGGAAAGGCTAGCAGAATGGGCAGATGGAATTTAATGCAGAGAAGTGTGAAGTGATGCATTTTGGCAGAAGGAGCAGGGAGAGGCAATATACACTTCATGGCATAGTTGTAAAGAGTGTTCAGGGACAGAGGGACCTGGAAGTTAATGTGCACAGGTCCCTGAAGGTGACAGAACATATTGAGAGAGTGGTTAGCAAAGCATATGGGATCTTGGGCTTCATAAATAGAGGTATTGAGTACAAAAGTAGAGAAGTTATGCTGAACCTTTATAAAGTGCTGGTTAGGCCACAACTGGAGTATTCTGTCCAGTTCTGGTCACCACACTTTAGGAAAGATGTGAAGGTCCTTGAGAGGGTGCAGAGGAGATTTACCAGAATGGTTCCGGGGATGGGGAATCTTAGCTACAAGGACAGGTTGGAGAAGCTGGATTTGTTTTCATTAGAGCAAAGGAGGTTGAGGGGTGATTTGATAGAGGTGTACAAGATTATGACGGGTTTGGATAGGCTAGACGGGGAAAGGCTGTTCCCACTAGTTGATGGTACAAGGACTAGGGGACACAGATTTAAGGTTTTGGGCAAGAGATACAGGGGGTATGTGAGGAAAAGCTTTTTTATGCAGCGAGTGGTGATGACCTGGAACTCGCTGCCAACGGAAGTGGTGGAAGTGGAGACACTCAATGTTTTGAAGGTGAGATTGGATAGGCAGGCCAGGGGAATAAACTTGCAGGGCTACGGGGATAGAGCGGGGGAATGGGACTGACTGGATTGCTCTAGAGAGAGCTGGCACGGACTCGATGGGCCGAATGGCCTCCTTCTGTGCCGTTATGACTCTATGACTCATCTACACCGGTAGCAAGTAATCAGAGAACGTCCCCTTTAACCCTAATCTCCGTCTCTTAACTCGCAACCAATTACCGACCCAAGTCACGAGGTTACCTCCAATTCTGTGCGCTCTCATTTTTGCGAATAATCTCCTGTGCGGAACCTGCATGTTTAAAATAAATCCCAATGATGGCAGAACACCACCCAAAGTGGTAACAAAACGAGGCCAGAGCTTGCATTGCATGAAAGGGATTTATACTTGAATGTCCTCAGGACGTCCCAAAGCGCTTCATGGCCAAGGAAGCACTTCTGAAGTGTAGTCGCTGTTATAATGGAGGGAATTGTGGAAGCCAATTTTTTTAAATTTTTTTTATTTGTTCATGGAATGTGGGCATCGCTGACAAGGCCAGCATTTATTGCCCATCCCTAGTTGCCCCTCGAGAAGGTGGTGGTGAGCCACCTTCTTGAACCGTTGCAGTCCGTGTGGTGAAGGTGCTCCCACAGTGCTGTTAGGGAGGGAGTTCCAGGATTTTGACCCAGCGACGATGAAGGATCGGCCGATATATTTCCAAGTCAGGATGGTGTGTGCCTTGGAGGGGAACTTGGAGATGGTGGTGTTCCCATGCGCCTGCTGCCCTTGTCCTTCTAGGTGGAAGAAGTCGCGGGCTTGGGAGGTGCTGCCGAAGAAGCCTTGGCGAGTTGCTGCAGTGCATCTTGTAGATGGTACACACTGCAGCCACGGTGCGCCGGTGGTGGAGGGAGTGAATGTTTAAGGTGGTGGATGGGGTGCCAATCAAGCGGGCTGCTTTGTCCTGGATGGTGTCGAGCTTCTTGAGTGTTGTTGGAACTGCACTCATCCAGGCAAGTGGTGAGTATTCCATCACACTCCTGACTTGTGCCTTGTAGATGGTGGAAAGGCTTTGGGGAGTCAGGAGGTGAGTCACTTGCCTTTGTGCACAGCAAGCTCCCACGAGCACATCAATGCACGTCCTATCCTTTTACTGATTGCATCTGGTGTTTTGTCCCTTTTTATGCAACTGTGTGGCTCAATAGGATAAGAGAGTTTGGTTTAGCATATTAAGGTAAAGGAAAGAAAGGACTTGCATCTATATGGTGCTGTTCCCAAAGCGCTTTACAGCCAATGAAGTACTTTTGAAGTGCAGTCACTGTTGTAATGTAGGAAACACGGCAGACAATTTGCGCACAGCAAGCTCCCACAAACAGCAATGTGATAATGACCAGATCATCTGTTTTCGCGATGCTGGTTGAGGGATAAATATTGGCCCCAGGACACCGGGAGAACTCCCCTAGCTCTTCTTCAAATAGCGGCTGTGGGATCTTTTACATCCACCTGAGAGAGCAGACGGGGTAACAACAGAAAACGCTGGAAAAACTCAGCAGGCCAGGCAACATCCGTGGAGAGAGAAATAGAGTCAACGTTTCGGGTCGAAACCCTTCGTCAGGACTGAGAGAAAAGGCAGGAAATGAAACAAAAGGCAGTTTGGGGGTTGGGAAATGGGGGAGGGGATGAAAGAAGAGACATTAAGAGATATTCAAGGTGAGACGAGATAGTAATAGGACAGGTAAAGAGACAAACAATGGCTCGAGATGAAGCAGACGGGGCCTCGGTTTAACGTCACATCCGAAAGATCATCACATATTATTCACAACACAGAATCAAGGCCGTTCGGCCCAACTGGTCCATGCCGGCCTTTATGTTTCACACGAGCCTCCTCCCAGCTTACTTCATCGCACCCAGTCAGGATATCCTTCTATTCCTTACTCCCTCTAATTCTGCTAATGCGCACTCTGCTCTGTTCAAACTAGACTTACTGTCAATCGTCCACTTGATGCTCCTGGGTGGGAGTTTAAGGGTTTCATTGATTTTCTCAAGGACGGTCTGCAGTTTCTGTTTCTGTGCAATCTCCGACTGCGTCACTTCAGCCACATTAAGTTTCTCGCCCTCAAGTTTCTCTGCACAGGAGAGCAAATAGAAGCAGTGTTAACTCGTTACTCTCACCAACAACTTGCTCTGATACAGCGCCTTTAACGTAGTAAAACGTCCCAAGGTGCTTCACGGGAGCGATTCTCAGACAAAAAAAATCAAACCGAGCACCAGGTAAGGAGACATTAGGGCAGGTGACCAAAAGCTTGGTCAAAAAGGTAGGTTTTAAGGAGCGTCTTAAAAGGAGGAGGGGGCCAGAGCTTAGGGCCTAGATGGCTGAAGGCGCGGCCGCCAATTGTGAGGTGCAAGAGGCCAGAGTTGGAGGAGGGCAGAGATCTCGGGGGGGGGTTGTAGGGCTGAAGGAGGTCACAGAGAGAGGGAGGGGCGAGGAGGGATTTGAAAACAAGGATGGGAATTTTAAAATTGGGACCGGGAGCCAATGTAGGTCAGCGAGCACAGGGGGTGATGGGTGAACGGGACAGGGTGTGAGTTAGGACATGGGGCAGTGAGCACGGGGGGGTGATGGGTGAACGGGACTGGGTGTGAGTTAGGACACGGGGCAGTGAGCACAGGGGGTGATGGGTGAACGGGACTGGGTGTGAGTTAGGACACGGGGCAGTGAGCACAGGGGGTGATGGGTGAACGGGACTGGGTGTGAGTTAGGACATGGGGCAGTGAGCACGGGGGGGTGATGGGTGAACGGGACTGGGTGTGAGTTAGGACACGGGGCAGTGAGCACAGGGGGTGATGGGTGAACAGGACTGGGTGTGAGTTAGGACACGGGGCAGTGAGCACAGGGGGTGATGGGTGAACGGGACTGGGTGTGAGTTAGGACACGGGGCAGTGAGCACAGGGGGTGATGGGTGAACGGGACTGGGTGTGAGTTAGGACACGGGGCAGTGAGCACAGGGGGTGATGGGTGAACGGGACTGGGTGAGAGTTAGGACACGGGGCAGCAGAGGTTTGAACGAGTTCAAGTTTATGGAGGTTGGAAGATGTGAGCATTGGAATAGTCGATTCTAGAGATAACAAATGCTTTTAGTTATGTCTGCTCTAGGGATCATAAAATTAGATCACCACGTGAAAAATCAATCATTAAAATGCTGACCCCGGTGACAACGTGTGATGCGAAGAAACGTTGGAGTTAAGATGGAAGACAGAACACTTCAAATACGTGCACAGCGTAGATAGAAGTCCGTTGTGCGGCGCTCTACTGAGAGTGTCTGTTGTATATTCCGCGCTCGATAAAGGGACAAGTTTGAGGGGTAAATATTGGCCAGGACACCGGGGAGAACGCCCCTGCTCGTCTTCGAAATAGTGCCGTGGGATCTTTTACGTCCACTTGAAGTGCTGCAATGATAGTATTTAATTGGCTGTGAAGCACTTTGGGAGGTCCCACGGATCAAGAAAGGCGCGATAGAAATTTTCTGTTGTGTGTGTGTCACTAAAACAGATTATCGGCTCATTTATCTCATTGCTGTTTGTGGGAGCTTGCTGTGCGCAAATTGTCTGCCGCGTTTCCTACATTACAACAGTGACTACACTTCAAAAAGTACTTCATTGGCTGTAAAGCGCTTTGGGACGTCCTGAGGTCGTGAAAGGCGCTATAGAAATGCAAGTCTGTCATTTCAGTCAATCATTCACTTCAGCTTCACCCTGTGTCCGCTTTAGTTTGGAGTGTGGGATTTATACAGAAAGACCCAAGTATGGTACTCCACAGCTGCTATAGTACGTGCACTAGCTTAGAAAATGGTCAGAATCTCCATCTGCTGAAGCCTTGTATTAATGAGCCCGTTATCTCTGGCGATAGACACAGAAAAATACAACAATCTCAATGAACCTTAACCTCAGCTACACTGGCTGGATTCTGAAAAGTGGGACAGTTACCAATAGAGCGGACCATACCAATTTCTTCCCCTTCCAGGTGCATGTGCTTACTTATGTATGAGAGGGTTGTCCTATGAGGAGAGATTGAGTAGATTGGGCCTCTACTCTCTGGTGTTTAGAAGGATCTCATTGAAACATACAAGATTCTGAGGGGGATTGACAGGGTAGATGGTGAGAGGTTGTTTCTCCTGACTGGAGAGTCTAGAGCTAGGGGTCAGTCTCAGGATAAGGGGTCGGCCATTTAAGACTGAGATGAGGAGGAATTTCTTCAGAGGGTGCCACTTCCTGCTCCCTTGACCCTATTCCCACCAAACTGCTGACCGCTCAACTTCTTTTTCTGGCTCCCATGTTAGCTGACATTGTTAACGGTTCTCTCTCCTCAGGTACTGTCCCCCTCTCCTTCAAATCTGCCGTCATCACCCCTCTCCTCAAAAAAACAACCCTTGACCCCTCTTGCAAACTACCGTCCCATCTCCAGCCTCCCTTTCCTCTTCAAAGTCCTTCAACGTGTTGTCGCCTCCCAAATCCATGCCCAACTTTCCCACAATTCCATGTTTGAATCCCTCCAATCAGGTTTCCGCCCCTGCCTCAGTTCCAAAACGACTCTCATCAAAGTCACAAATGACATCCTTTGTGACTGTGGCAAAGGTAACCTATCCCTCCTCGTCCTTCTTGACTTGTCTGCGGCCTTTAACACGGTTGACCACTCCATCCTCCTCCAACGCCTCTCCACTGTCGTCCAGCTGGGTGGGACTGCAGTCGCCTGGTTCCATTCTTATCTATCTAACCGTAGCCAGAGAATCACCTGCAACAGCTTCTCTTCCCGCTCCGTTACTTCTGGTGTCCCCCAAGGATCTATCCTTGGCCCCTCCTATTTCTCATCTACATGTTGCCCCTTGGCGACATCTGAAAACACAGCGTCAGTTTCCACATGTACGCTGACGACACCCAGCTCTACCTCACCACCACTTCTCTCGACCCCTCCACGGTGTCTAAATTGTCAGACTACTTGTCCGACATCCAGTTCTGGATGAGCAGAAATTTTCTCCAATTAAATATTGGGAAGACCGAAGCCATTGTTTTCGGTCCCCGCCACAAACTCCGTTCCCGAGCCACTGACTCCATCCCTCTCCCTAACATCTGTCTGAGGCTGAACCACACTGTTCGCAACCTTGGTGTCAGATTTGACCCTGAAATGAGCTTCCGACCACATATCCGCAGCATAACGAAGACCGCCTACTTCCACCTCTAACACCGCCCGTCTCCGCCCTTGCCTCAGCTCATCCGCTGCTGAAACCCTCACCCATGCCTTTGTTACCTCTGGACGTCTATTCTAACGCACTCCTGGCTGGCCTCCCACATTCTACCCTACATAAACTCGAGGTCATCCAAAACTCTGCTGCCCGTGTCCTAACTCGCACCAAGTCCCGTTCACCCATCACCCCTGTGCTCGCTGACCTACATTGGCTCCCGGTTAAGCAATGCCTCGATTTCAAAATTCTCATTTTCAAATCCCTCCATGGTCTCGCCCTTCTCTATCTCTGTAATCTCCTCCAGCCCCACAACCCCCCGGAGATATCTGCGCTCCTCTAATTCTGCCGTCTTGAGCATCCCTGATTATAATTGCTCAACCTTTGGTGGCCGTGCCTTCAGTTGCCTAGGCCCTAAGCTCTGGAATTCCCTCCCTAAACCTCTCCGCCTCTCCACCTCCCTCTCTTCCTTTAAGACGCTCCTTAAAACCTACCTCTTTGACCAAGCTTTTGGTCATCTGCCCTAATTTCTCTTTATTTGACTCGGTGCCAAATTTTTTGTCTTTTCATACCCCTGTACATAGATACATAGAAGATAGGAGCAGGAGTCGGCCATTCGCCCCTCGAGCCTGCTCCGCCATTCAATGCGATCATGGCTGTGACGCGCCTTGGGACGTTTTACTACGTTAAAGGCGCTATATAAATACAAGTTGCTGTTGTTGTTGTGAATCTTTGGAATTCTCTACCCCAGAGGGCTGTGGACGCTGAATCGTTGAGTATATTCAAGGCAGAGATCGATAGATTTTTGCACTCTCGGGGAATCAAGGGATATGCGGATAGTTGAGGTCGAAGATCAGTCATGATCGCATTGAATGGCGGAGCAGGCTTGAGGGGCCGAATGGCCGGCTCCTGCTCCTATTTCTTATGTTCTTATGTCCTTAAAACCCTGTAAAAAACATGGCACCAAAGACTGCGCCAATATTTCCTCTCCATAAAATGATGGACAGGAAGCAAAGTGTGATCTAAGGCAGTTTCTAATTGTTTTTCCATTCAGTTGTGTGCCAAGTTTCCTCGCTCCTGGGACAAGGGTTGGCAGCATTTAGATTTCAGATAAAGAAATACACACCTGTCAGAGAACCTCTGGGACCCCACAATCTAAAAAAAAAATCACCAGTCTGGTTTTTGCATTAATTGGCACTGGGGTGTTGATAGCCGAGGACTCCCATTCCCAGAGTTTGCTGGCTCTCTAATATCGAAATTCAAGTTTATTGCAAACTGTACTCCGCACAGATCCTCTTGCCCAGGCCTCACTGGGTCTGTGAGGTGACCGAAAGGGAATTGGATATATACATGAAAACTTTCCAGGGCTATGGGGAAAGAGCAGGGGGGGGGGGTGGGGTGGGGGAGTGGGACTAATTGGAGAGCTCTTTCAAATGGCCTCCTTCTGTGCGGTATCATTCTACGGACCTGAGGTCATCTGATGCGTGTATTTTTCTGCACTGATAATTGTTTGCCGTTCTACCCTCCATCTCCACTTCTGATACCATAAGTGAAGGGGTCGTGAATCTTCGTAGACTAGGCCTATATTCCCTAGAGTTTAGAAGAATGAGAGGTGATCTCATTGAAAGATACAAAATTCTTACAGGATTTGACAGGGTAGATGCAGGGAGGATGTTTTCCCCTGGCTGGGGAGTCTAGAACCAGGGGTCACAGTCTCAGAATAAGGGGTCGGCCATTTAGGACTGAGATGAGGAGAAATTTCTTCACTCAGAGGGCGGTGAATCTTTGGAATTCTCTACCCCAGAGGGCTGTGGAGGCTCAGTCGTTGAGTATATTCAAGACAGAGAGCGATAGATTTTTGAACTCTAAGGGAATCAAGGGATATGGGGATTGGATGGGAAAGCGGAGTTGAGGTCGGTGATCAGCCATGATCTTATTGAATGGCGGAGCAGGCTCGAGGGGGCCAAATGGCCGACTCCTGCTCCTAATTCTTATGTTTCTATCCAAAGCTAAGGGTATCAGTCCTGCTGCCTCTAACCTCCTCCGACCTCTCTTAGGAACGTCACACCAGGTGACAAACAACTGTATCCTTCTGCGACTAAGATACAGCAGGGTTTAGCCGCACCTGTCCCTTGAAACCCAATTCCTGTTAATCGAAACTGCTTCAGATCAATTAGAGTTTAACTGTTGTTTGGTGAGGGAACTTTGCAGATTGGAAAACGCATGCCAAGCCCGAGTCATCAATAATTGCCCGTCTTTCTCGCATTCAATACTTTTAAGATAATCGGCAAAAGAACCGGAGGGGAGACGAGTAGACTTTTTTTTTTTTTTAAATGTAGCGAGTTGTTGTGATCTGGAACGCGCTGCCTGAAAGGACGGTGGAAGCAGATTCAATAGGAACTTTCAAAAGGGGAATTGGAGAAATACTTGAAGGGGAGAAATTTGCATCAGGAGGTTTTGGGGAAAGAGCAGGGGGGAGTGGGACTAATTGGAGAGCTCTTTCAAAGAGCTGGCACAGGCACAATGGGCCGAATGGCCTCCCTCTGTGTGATTCTGACACTCTGAAGTGCGACAAAGCTAATTTTTTTTATGTATAATGTACATTTAAAGAGGATTTTGTATGAACTGTCCAAAAAGTCCTCTGAAGAAAATCAATAGCATTTAAAGAAGCAGAAGATCTGAAAGGTCACCCTTTAGAGGCAAGTGATAGGGCCGAGTGTCCTTCGCAGATTGCTCACGGATCTGGTCAAAGTACTTTAAGGAATGCACATCGCTGACAATAGGTAAATAACCGACATCGGCCATTGCGTTTTCAAATCAACGTACGCCGGCAGGAGGAGATGCCCATGCAGAAATATTTTTTTTAAAGCACCCACCAAACGAGGTGAGCAAGGATGGAGTGGGGCTAAAAAAAAAGGGTCCATTTCCCTCTGCTTGTTAAGTGCAGCATACCAAGAGCACACAGGAGCATAAAACGGAGTTCTCTGCAACAGAGACATAGGGCTAGAAATTCATCTCCTGACCGGCACTCCGTAGCGCCATGAAATGGCGATAAAATGGCGGCCACCGCTTCTTCGGCAGCTGGTGGTGGGTCCCGCAGCGGCCGCCATATTGCTCTCCCCCTGGGAAAAAAAATGGCGGCGTGGTGACGTCAATCAGCGTGCAACGCCAGCTTAACGTCACCAACGCGAACTTCAACCCTAGCGCTGACCCAAGCGAGCTGACAGACGCTGACCGGGGCGATAGCTGCAGCTGTTAAAGGGACACACACATCATTCAGGTAAATTTGAATTTAAGGGTTTGGACTGTTTTTTTAAAATTTTATTGAAGTGGTGGCTTGCTGCAATAGATGTGAAAAGTTGTTTTTTTTAAAAAGTGTGTAGGGAGCGCTGCTGGATGCTTGCAAGGGCTCGGATGGTAAATGAAGGCCTTTGAGAAGACAGAACATGCTGCGAATACTCAGTAGGTCACGCAACATTCGTGGAGAGAAAAACAGACTTCACATCTCAGGTCGACATGCTGCCTGACCAACTGAGTATTTCCAGCATTTTATGTGGTCATTTCACATTTACAGCAGCAGTTTGCAGAGGAAGAGGAAGACGCAGAAGAGGAGGAATTAGATGGAAGGATGCATCCCAGATAGCCCATTTGTGGCCAGGATATCTGGGATGGAATCATCTGCCTGCGGTCCCACTGGCTGGGCAGGCTGCCTCTTCTTGGGTGCGAGAAATGAAGGAGGCACAAGGGTGGAGTTCCTTATCTGAGGAAGGATGTTCTTGCCATGGAGAGAGTGCAGCGAAGATTCACCAGGCTGATACCTGGGATGACAGGAATGACGTACGAGGAGAGATTGGGTCGACTGGGCTTATATTCGCTAGAGTTTAGAAGAATGAGAGGGGATCTCATTGAAACGTATAAAATTCTAATAGGACTAGACAGACTAGATGCAGAAAGGATGTTCCCGATGGCAGGGGAGTCCAGAACCAGGGGTCACAGTCTAAGGATAAGGGGTAAGCCATTTAGGACAGAGATGAGGAGGAATTTCTTCACCCAGAGAGTGGTGAACCTGTGGAATTCTCTACCACAGAAGGCAGTTGAGGCCAATTCATTAAATATATTCAAGAAGGAGTTAGATATATTTCAGGAGGCTAAAGGGATCAAGGGATATGGGGAGAAAGCAGGAGCAGGGTACTGAATTTGGATGATCAGCCATGATCTCATTGAATGGCGGAGCAGGCTCGAGGGGCCAAATGGCCGACTCCTGCTCCTATCTTCTATGTTTCTATGTTTCTTGTTGACCCTCTGGCTGGGCAGGCTGCATTTTTTGGGTGCGTGAAATGAAGAAGGCACAAGGGTGGAGCTGTGCTGACAGGAGGGCAGGAAGCCTAGAGGTGCATGCCAGAAGAGGGATAACGTACGAGGATACCGGTATCTTGTATCCTTTCAGCCCCGCCGCTGGCCAACGGCTCAGCCATGCCCCTGCCAAGAATGGCCTGCAGCGTCCCCTCCAATGGGTGAGGTGAGGCTAGGAATGGGAGATGTGCCTCGTCATTGGTGCAGATTGTTGGTAGGTGAGTGATTGGGGGTCGTGCATTGAGCAGTGTGTGAGGCTAGTGGTGAAGTTGGTAGGAGACGGCTTTTGAAGATGCATTCACTGACCTTGACCAGTGGTCTGAGGTCATGAAGCTTCTTTGGCCACTGGAGCCAGGTGGTGGGGAGGGGGGCGACACTGCTGGCAGTGACGGCCTCGGTGATGTCGTCCCACATCCTTCTTTCCGGAGGGCCTCCTGGCCCTGTGGGTAGAGGGCCAGTCTTGCAGTGTTGACCCCCTGCACAAAGCTGGAGTGCTGCGTGCGAGACCCTGGGTGTTCCTTCCCTGGCTTGCTGAGCCACTTGTGTTAGCGCTGGGGCAGTTTTCCCATTGTTGAGGTTAGGAAGTGAAATCACATTTGGAACTTCTTTTAAATATTGAATATTTTTTAAAAGGCAGAAAGGGTTGAAAAATGCATTGATTCACTGCATTTTATTTTGTATTGCTTCAGTGTGCGTGGCCCCTTTAATTCTCAGGCCTCTTCATTGCCCACATTTCCCTGCGAGCTCCACGGCTTCTCAGAGGCGGTGAGAAACACAGAAGATAAGAGGAGTAGGCCATTCGGCCCCTCGAGCCTGCTCCGCCATTCAATGAGATCATGGCTAATCATCCAAATTCAGTACCCTGTCCCTGCCTTCGCCCCATATCCCTTGATCCCTTTAGCCTTAAGAAATATATCCAACTCCTTCTTGAATATATTTAATGAATTGGCCTCCACTGCCTTGTGTGGTAGAGAATTCCACAGGTTCACCACTCTCTGGTCTGTCTAGTCTGGTTAGAATTTTATAAGTTTCAATGAGATCCCGTCTCATTCTTCTAAACTCCAGCGAGTATAAGCCCAATCGGCCCAACCTCTCTTCATACGTCATTCCTGCCATCCCAGGTATCAGTCTGGTGAATCTTCGCTGCACTCCCTCCATGGCAAGAACATCCTTCCTCAGATAAGGTGACCAAAACTGCACACAATACTCAAGGTGTGGTCTCACCAAGGCCCTGTACAACTGCAGCAAGACATCCTTGCTCCTGTACTCGAATCCTCTCGCTACGAAGGCCAACATACCATTTCCCTTCTTAACCGCCTGCCGCACCTGCATGCTTACCTTCAGCGACTGGTGTACAAGGACACCCAGGTCTCGTTGCACTTCCCCTTCTCCCAATCTATTGCCGTCCAGATAATAATCTGCCTTCCTGTTTTTGCCACTAAAGCGGAAAACCTCGCATTTATCCACATTATACTGCATCTGCCATGCATCTGCCCAATCACCCAACCTGTCCAAATCATACTGGAGTTTCTCGGCATCCTCCTCACAGCACACACGCCCACCCAGCTATGTGTCGTCTGCAAACTTGGAGATATTACATCTAGTTCCCTCGTCTAGATCATTAATATATATTGTGAATGAATAGCTGAGGTCCTAGCACCGATCCCTGCGGTACCCCACTAGTCACTGCCTGCCACTCGGAAAAAGACCCGTTTATTCCAAGTCTTTGCTTCCTGTCTGCCAGCCAGTTCTCTATCCAAGTCAATACCTTGCCCCCAATCCCATATGCTTTAACTTTACACGCTAATCTCTTATGTGGGACCTTATCGAAAGCCTTCTGAAAGTCCAAATACACCACATCCACTGGTTCTCCCTTATCTATTCTACCAGTCACATCCTCAAAAAATTCCAGTAGATTAGTCAAGCACGATTTACATTTTGTAAATCCATGTTGACTTTGTCCAGTCCTGTCACTCTTTTCCAAGTGCTCTGCTGTTACATCTTTTATAATGGACTCTAGCAGAGTCAGAAATTAAATGACTTTGGGTGGACTGGTACCGTAGTGTAGTGGTCATATTACTGGACTAGTAATCCAGAGAACATGAGTACAAATCCCACCATGGCAGATTGAGAATTTGAATTCAGTTTTTTTTTAAATCTGGAAATAAAAAGCTGGTCTCAGTAACAGTGACCATGAAGCTGTCAGATTGTCGTAAAAACCCAACGGGTTCACTGATGTCCCTTTAAAGGAAGGAAACCTGCTGTCCTTACCCGGTCTGGGCCTATGTGTGACTCCAGTCCCACACCAGCGTGGTTGACTCTTAACCGCCTTCCGAAGTGGCTGAACAAGACACTCAGTTATCTCAAAACCGCTACCAGTGGTTCAAGAAGGCGGCCCAGCACCACCACCACCTTCTCGGGGTAATAAATGCCAGCCTCGTCAGCAACGCCGACATCCCGAGAATTAACTAAAAGATTAAGAGTAGGGTTTAGCGCGTCACAAGAACAGATGTATTGAGGCTGTATTTTGAAAAGAGCCGCAGATGTCAATCCGTCACTCTGCTCAGCGCCCCAAAATGAGTCAGGTTGCGTTAAATGCGAGTGCCATCCCCAGGCTGCTGTTGCTCCCCCTTCTGCAGGTAAGCTTGACCAGTTTTGTCCTCAGTTAGACGCTGCCGCATTCAGTAAGTTGTGACACGGATCAGATTCAACCGAGGACGACCCGCAGGGAGAGTGCTCCTCAGTTACACATCAGACGCAGCCACACGGCACCCACTGAAATGCTGGCACTCAGAGGTCCTGAAACTGGGGGGGGGGGGGGGCACCTAGCTTGTTGGTGGCAGAGGAACCTGTACCCGAGAGGGAAAAGAATCTGAGGGAACGTACAGCAAGAACAAAGAAAGTGGGTAATGAAATATGGTTGCGTCTGATATATGACTGAGGTGCAGTCTCTCTGCAGCCCAGAGTTTAATTCAGGTCAAAAATGGTCAGCACATCTGCAGCCCCATCTTCCATCAGCTTGAGATTTCCATCTCTTAACAACAACTTCTTGCATCTATACTTATACTACGTACAGTTTTGGTCTCCTTATTTAAGGAAGGATATACTTGCATTGGAGGCAGTTCAGAGAAGGTTCACGAGGCTGATTCCTGAGATGAAGGGGTTGTCTTATGAGGAAAGGTTGGGCCTATACTCATTGGAGTTTAGAAGAATGAGAGGGGGTCTTATTGAAACGCATAAGATTCTGAAGGGGCTTGACAGGGTAGATGCAGAGAGGATGTTTCCCCTCGTGGGGGAATCTAGAACGAGGGGGCATAGTTTCAGAATAAGGGGTCGGCCATTTAAAACGGAGATGAGGAGGAATTTCTTCTCTGAGGGTCGTAAATCTTTGGAATTCTCTCCCCAGAGAGCTGTGGAGGCGGAGTCATTGAATATATTTAAGGTGGAGATAGACAGACTTTTGAAAAACAAAGGAATCAAGGGTTATGGGGAGCGGGCAGGAAAGCGGAGTTGAGGCCAAGATCAGATCAGCCATGATCTTATTGAATAGCGGAGCCGGCTCAAGGGGCCGAATGGCCGACTCCTGCTCCTATTTCTTATGTTCTCATGTTCTATAGCGCCTTTAATGCAGTAAAACTTCCCAAGGCGCTTCAGAGGAGTATTTTAAGACAAAAAATTTGACACTGAGCCACATAAGGGGAAATTAGGGTAGGTGACCAAAAGCTCGGTCAAAGAGGTAGATTTTAAGGAGAGTCTTAAAAGGAGGAGAGAGAGGCGGAGGGGTTTAGGGAGGGAATTCCAGAGCTCAGGGCCCCGGCAGCTGAAGGCACGGCCACCAATGGTGGAGCGATGAATATCGGGGATGCTCAAGAGGCCAGAATTAGAGGAGCGCAGATATCTCGGGGGGGTTGTGGAGCTGAAGGAGATTACAGAGATAGAGAGGGGCGAGGCCATGGAGGGATTTGAAAACAAGGATGAGAATTTTGAAATTGAGGCATTGCTTAACCGGGAGCCAATGTAGGTCAGCGAGCACAGGGGAGATGGGCGAACGGGACTTGGTGCGAGTTAGGACACGGGCAGCTGAGTTTTGAATGACCTCAGGTTTACGTAGGGTAGAAGGTGGGAGGCCAGCCAGGAGTGTGTTAGAATAGTCGAGTCTAGAGGTAACAAATGCATGGACGAGGGTTTCAGCAGCGGATGAGCTGAGGCAGGGGCGGAGACAGGCGATGTTACGGAGGTGGAAATAGGCGGTCTTAGTTATGCCGTGGATATGTGGTCAGAAGCTCATTTCAGGGTCAAATATGCCACCAAGGTTGTGAACAGTCTGGTTCAGCCTCAGACAGATGTTAGGGAGAGGGATGGAGTCAGTGGCCAGGGAACGGAGTTTGTGACGGGGACTGAAAACAATGGCTTCGGTCTTCCCAGTAGTTAATTGGAGGAAATTTCTACTGGATGTCGGACAAGCAATCTGACAATTTAGAGACCGTGGAGGGGTCGAGAGAAGTGGTGGTGAGGTAGAGCTGGGTGTTGTCAGCGTACATGTGGAAACTGACGCTGTGTTTTCGGATGATGTCACCAAGGGGCAACATGTAGATGAGAAATAGGAGGGGGGCCAAGGATAGATCCTTGGGGGACACCAGAGATAACGGTGCGGGAGCGGGAAGAGAAGCCGTTGCAGGTGATTCTCTGGTTACGATTAGATAGATAAGAATGGAACCGGGCGAGTGCAGTCCCACCCAGCTGGACGACGGTGGAGAGGTGTTGGAGGAGGATGGGGTGGTCAACCGTGTCAAAGGCTGCAGACAAGTCAAGAAGGACGAGGAGGGATAGTTTACCTTTGTCACAGTCACAAAGGATGCCATTTGTGACTTTGATGAGGTCCGTTTCGGTACTGTGGCAGAGGCGGAAACCTGATTGGAGGGCTCCAAACATGGAGTTAAAACTTAAAGGAGACTTACCAAAGAGCTTCTGCAGCACTTGTCCATCATAGAGATCTTCAGCCAAGTCCTTCACGATGATCCTCTCCTCTACCAGCTCATCATTGATCCAGTCTATTAGAACCTGGGCAGATAGAACATTCAGTAACTGAAAAGGTGTTTAAAATCATGAGGGGTTTTGATGGAGTAAATAAGGAGAAACTGTTTCCACTGGCAGAAGGGTCGGTAACCAGAGGAGGCAGACTGAAGATGTTTGGCAGAAGAACCAGAGGGGAGAGGAGGAAACATTTTTTTACGCAGCGAGTTGTTGTGATCTGGAATGCGCTGCCTGAAAGGGCGGTGGATACAGATTCAATAGTAACTTTCAAAATTGGATAAATACTTGAAAAAGGAAAAATCTGCAGGGTTATGGGCCGAATGGCCTCCTTTTGTGCTGTAAGATTCTCTGAAATGAAACCTAGGCTCAGTCATATGACCCCTTTCCACGTATGCTGTTGTACAATCCCCAAAAGTAGGACAGTGGAAAAATTTAACCCATCCCACATAGAAGTTACAACTTAGACCCACATCTCCGCTAGAGATGGCCCTTGGTCCACGGGTGGCCTGTGAGATTCCACAACACACACCCAAGACCCTCTCCCCTCCCTCACAAAGACAAGCCTGCAAGCTCCTACCCTAATGCTCGACAAAGGTTTGACTTTTCACTGCTACAGTTTAGATTTGTTCATTTAAAAAAAGGATACAGTTTCCTAAATAAATCACATTTGTGAACATTGGAGCCTCAAAACCACTGCTGGAGCAATTAGCAAATGCTTCACATGTTCTGTGACACTTGCGATGACTCTTGTGCATCCCCCGGTTTCCATCGCTTCACCATCGGCGGCCGTGCCTTCAGCTGCCTGGGCCCCAAGCTCTGGAATTCCCTCCCTAAACCTCTCCGCCTCTCTCTCCTCTATTTCCTCCTCGTGGGGAAATCTAGAACTCGGGGGCACAGTCTCAAAATAAAGGAGTCGCCCTTTTAGAACAGAGATGAGGAGGAATTTCTTCTCTCAGAGGGTCGTAAATCTGTGGAATTCTCTGCCCCAGAGAGCTGTGGAGGCTGGGTCATTAAATACATTTAAGGTGGAGATAGACAGATTTTTGCAAGATAAGGGAGTGAAGGGTTATGGGGAGCGGGCGGGGAAGTGGCTTTGAGCCCAAGATCAGCCATGATCTCATTGAATGGCGGAGTAGGCTCGAGAGGCCAAGTGGCCTATTCCTGCTCCTATTTCTTATGTTCTTTAAGATACTCCTTAATACCTACCTCTTTGACCAAGCTTTTGGTCATCTGTCCTCCTTTGACTCGGTGTCAAATTCTGTTTGATAATCGCTCCTGTGAAGCGCCTTGGGACGTTTCATTACGTTAAAGGCGCTGTATAAATACAAGTTGTTGTCTCATCGTAGGCAGCTAAGACATTGGCCCCCATTAGATGAACAGGTTGACGAAGGAATGTCCAATTTCTACTGTTCAATACTACTGTTAACAAGTGTCCGCCTTGGCTCAGTTGGCACCACTCCAGAGACTTGAGCCCATAATCTGGGCTGACACTCCCAGTGCAGTACTGAGGGAGCGCTGCACTGTCAGAGGTGCCGTCTTTCGGATGAGACGTTACACTGAGGCCCCGTCTGTTCTCTCAGGTGGACATAAAAGATCCCACGGCCGCTATTTCGAAGAAGAGCAGGGGAGTTCTCCCTGGTGTCCTGGGGCCAATATTTATCCCTCAACCAACATCACAAACAGATTATCTGGTCATTATCACATTGCTGTTTGTGGGAGCTTGCTGTGCGCAAATTGGCTGCCGCGTTTCCCACATTACAACGGTGACTACGCTTCACAAAGTACGCCATTGGATGTAAAGCCCTTTGGGACGTCCCGAGGTGGTGAAAGACGCTGGAGAAATGCAAGTCTTTATTTTCTGTTCTTACCCTGATCAGTTCTTGTAGCTTGGGGTCATTTTTCGAGTTCGGATCAAGCATGGTGCGAACCTCATTTTCCTCTGGAAATAGAGTAATGATGCAGTTACTACAGTGGTGCTCCAAACAGCACGGGTTCATTTAATTTGTGGCATTTTACCCTAATTAAAACGGAGTCCCTTACCCAGCATTGTGTCCTCGCGGTCCAGTTCGATGGGTATAGGACTGAGAGGCAAGTTGATGGCATTTTTCCCTTCTTCTTGCAGCTCCGACACTGTGAGAGAGACACAAGCACAGGGTTAAACGCCGACTATTTAAAAACAGCCGGACCCTTTTGCACCCTTACCTTCAAGGGTGGTCAGGGCAGGAAATAACCAACTGGTCCCTCCAGCCTGCCCCACACGCTCGTGATGCCTGAAGCATTGACGCTTCCCTACCCACCAGTAGCCATGGGAGGCTAAAAACAACAAACCCTCCAGGATTACCCTGGAGTCTCCAGGAATTAAAATTAATCCCCAGTGCGCAGCTATGAGCAAAAACCACTGGGCCATTAACATAAGAAACAGGAGCAGGAGTAGGCCATTCGGCCCCTCGAGCCTACTCCGCCATTTAATGAGATCATGGCTGATCCGATTTTGGCCTCAACTCCACTTCCCTGCCCGCTCCCCATAACCCTCGACTCCCACCTTTCAAAAATCTGTCTATCTCCGCCTTAAATATATTCAATGACCCAGCCTCCATAGCTCTCTGGGGCAGAGAATTCCAAAGATTCACAACCCTCAGAGAAGAAATTCCTCCTCATCTCTGTCTTAAATGGGTGACCCCTTATTCTGAGACTATGCCCCCTCGTTCTAGATTCCCCCACGAGGGGAAACATCCTCTCAGCATCTACCCTGTCAATCCCCCTCAGAATCTTATATGTTTCAATAAGATCCCCTCTCATTCTTCCAAACTCCAATGAGTATAGGCCCAACCTGCTCAACCTTTCCTCATAAGAAAACCCTCTTCATCGAATCATAGACAGTTACAGCACAGAAGGAGGCCATTTCGGCCCATCGTGTCCGCGCCGGCCGACAAAGAGCTATCTAGCTTAATCCCACTTCCCAGCTCTTGTTCCGTAGCCCTGCAGGTTACAGCATCCCAAGTGCACATCCAAGTACTTTTTAAATGTGGTTAGGGTTTCTGCCTCTACCACCCTTTCAGGCAGTGAGTTCCAGACCCCCACAACCCTCTGGGTGAAGACATTTCCCCTCAAATCCCCTCTAAACCTTCCCCCAATTACTTTAAATCTGTGCCCCCTGGTTTTTGACCCCTCTGCTAAGGGAAATAGGTCCTTTCTATCCACTCTATCCAGGCCCCTCATAATTTTATACACCTCAATAAGGTCTCCCCTCAGCCTCCTCTGTTCCAAGGAAAACAGACCCAGCCTATCCAGTCTTTCCTCATAGCTAAGATTCTCTACTCCCGGCAACATCCTTGTAAATCTCCTCTGTACCCTCTCTAGTGCAATCACATCTTTCCTGTAATGTGGTGACCAGAACTGCACGCAGTACTCTAGCTGAGGCCTAACTAGTGTTTTATACAGTTGAAGCATAACCTCCTGCTCTTGTATTCTGTGCCACGGCTAATAAAGGCAAGCATTCCGTATGCCTTCTTAACCACCTTATCTACTTGGCCTGCTACCTTCAGGGATCTGTGGACATGCACTCCAAGGTCCCTTTGTTCCTCTACACTACTCAAGTGTCCTACCATTTAATGTGCATTTCCTTTCCTTGTTAGCCCTCCCCAAATGCAGTACCTCACACTTCTCTGGATTGAATTCCATTTGCCGCTGTTCTGCCCACCTGACCAATTTGTTGATATCTTCCTGCAGTCTACAGCTTCCTCATCTCAGGAATCAACCTAGTGAACCTTCTCTGAACTGCCTCCAGTGCAAGTATATCCCTCCTTAAATAAGGGGACCAAAACTGTACGCAGTACTCCAGGTGTGGTCTCACCAACACCCTGTACAGTTGTAACAAGACTTCCCTACTTTTATACTCCATCCCCCTTGAAATTAAGGCCAACATTCCATTTGCCTTCCTAATTACTTGCTGCACCCGCATGCTAACTTTTTGTGTTTCATGTACGAGGACCCCCAGATCCCTTTGTAGCTCAGCATTCTATAATCACTCTCCATTTAAATAATACTATAATAATTGAGAGGGTGCGGGGGCGGTGCAGTTGGGGGGCAGGAGGTCCTGCGGTGAAACCTCCAGAACAGGTTCAACCAGAGATTGTTAATCCAACTAATTAGGGAAAAGAAAAATCTGGATAATTCCTCTCCGACTGGCGACTGAAACTAGTCCACGTCTCGAGGCGCTTCACAGGAGCGATTATCACAGAACTCGGCACCAAGCCACCTCAGGAGATATTAGGGCAGGTGACCAAAAGCTTGGTCAAAGAGGTCGGTTTTAAGGAGCGTCTTAAAAGGAGGAGAGAGAGGCGGAGAGGTTTAGGGAGGGAATGCCAGAGCTCAGGGCCCAGGCAGCTGAAGGCACGGCCGCCAATGGTGGGGGCAAAGGAAATCAGGGGATGCTCAAGAGGGCAGAATTGGAGGAGTGCGGAGATCTTGGAGGGTTGTGGGGCTGGAGGAAGGTTACAGAGGTAGGGAGGGGAGCGAGGCCGTGGAGGGATTTGAAAACGAGGAGGAGAATTTAAAAATGGAGGCGTTGTCGGAGCGGTCAGTTGTCAACCTCTGGCGCTATTTTGCTCTCTTTGCATTGAGAAAGCTCCAGTGGCGAGTAGCTTGTAACGCTGCCCAAATATACAGGATCTCATTCATCACCCGCACTGTAATGTTACTTGTAAACACAAACATTGGACAAGGCCTGCTTGCCATCACAGGCGGAATATTCTATTAGACGCTACAGGAAGCTCTTTAATAAAAGGAACATTACAATCATTCCATTAGCCGCTGACTCCAAGCCAAGCATTGGTAAATCAAATACCTTGCCACTAACACAGTGCGAGCTGCATGCACTTTCCAACGCTGAAATCACTGCATTAGCACAAATTCAACAAACAATATGCATTGGCGAACTATTTCTCCATTAAAGTCAACATGACTGTCAGTGTCTCCACAATAATTCAATCTGGTTCACGTACAGATGCATTGCTTAAGTAGGTTGTTTTTCGTCACTCCTGACGGCAAAGGCAGATGAATCACAGACTGATGCAGCACAGAAGGAGGCCATTTGGCCCATCGTGCTGGGACGGGGAAAACTGTTTTACACATGGCTTAAAAAAGGTGGTGGGGGGGGGGGTTAGAATCATAGAAATTTACGGCACAGAAGGAGGCCATTCGGCCCATCGTGTCTGCGCCAGTTGAAAAAGAGCTCTCCAGCCTAATCCCACTGTCCAGCTCTTGGTCCGTAGCCCTGTAGGTTACGGCACTTCAAGTACATATCCAAGTACTTTTTAAATGTGATGAGCGTTTCTGCCTCTCCCACCCTTTCAGGCAGTGAGTTCCAGACCCCCACCACCCTCTGGGTGAACAAAGTTCTCCTCAACTCCCCTCTAATCCTTCTACCAATTACTTTAAATCTACGCCCCCTGGTTATTGACTTCTCCCCACCCTGTTCTCATCCTCCCACATCTCCTCAACTGGGAGGTCCAGTCTGTGCAGACCTTAAAATAGTGCCGTCGTCAGAGCCTCCCCCCTTTTTAAAGAATTCATTCTGGGGATGTGGGTGTCGCTGGCAAGGCCGGCATTTATTGCCCATCCCTAGTTGCCGAGGTGGTGGTGGTGGGCCTACTATCTTGGTGGTGGTTTGATACTGGGCCACTTCCGAGGGGCAGTTAAGAGTCAGCCAAGTTGTTGTGGGTCCACTTGTATTTCCATACCCTGGTTAACCTATTTGAAGGCAAGCCTACACCATATGTGAACACAGTCAGATTTTCTTCCCTACCTCACAGCCAAAATATGCATAGCTGCCCCCTTGGAGGAACCATGGAAAGGTCCCAACAAAGAATGGGAGCTTAAACTGCAGTCTCCGAGGGTTAGACCCAAACAATGCAATGTCGCAGCCAGTCAGCTGTGGCTCAGTGGGCAGCACTCTCTCTCTCTCGCCTCCGAGTCAGAAGGTCGTGGGTTCACATCCCCACTCCAGGGACTTGAGCACAAAAGCTAGGCCGACACTCCCAGTGCGGTGTTGAGGGAGTGCTGCACTGTCAGAGGTGCCGTCTTTCGGATGAGATGTTAAACCGAGGCCCCGTCCGCTCTCTCGTAAAATATCCCATGGCACTATTTCGAAGAGGAGCAGGGGAGTTCTCCCCGGTGTCCTGGGGCCAATATTTATCCCTCCATCAACATCACTAAAACAGATTATCTGGTCATTATCACTTTGCTGTTTGTGCGAGCTTGCTGTGCGCAAATTGGCTGCCGCGTTTCCCACATTACAACAGTGACTACACTTCAAAAAGTACTTCATTGGCTGTAAAGTGCTCTGAGACGTCCAGTGGTCGTGAAAGGCGCTTTAGAAATGCACTCTTTCTATCTTTATTTGACTGCAGGGAGCATCGCAACGGTGTTCACCCAATATCCACACGAGCGCACTGGATTGCGATTGGGATTCGGAACCCCAGTCCCCACACCCTCCCACCTGATCCCCCAGGCCCAGCTCTCCCCACCCCCCGCAACTCCCCGGGGCCCAGCCTCCGTCTCCCCCAGGCCCTCCCACCCCCGGCCCATTCCCCCAGGGCCCAGTGGCGCTGTGACCAGCCCTAGCACTCGCCAGCTCATTCCCAGCTGAGATGAGCTGCTGCGCCACAGCCCAGAGTTCGTAGCTGGGACCTTCCTGACCTCTTGGGTTCAGTCCCCCTCCGAGACCAGCTGCTAAACCAGCCGGGGCGGGTGGTGGGTGGGGGAAGTCACAGAAAACCAAAACCCTTGTCCTCACTCTCTCTCTTTCCCACCACCCCCCCCACCCAACTCCGACGGAAATGTTACCAGTTTGAGATTGACAGTCAAGTTAAATGATTTTGGAGGTGAAATTCCCATCATTAGCGTCTCCAGCGGGAGGCACTAACGGGGCGCAAATGGCTTTTTGTGCCTCCCGCGGGAGGTTAGCGGCGGTGCTACCGAGCATCGCCCCGACCTTCCGCGCCCGGAGATCACGACATCATCTCCGGGTACAGCGCCCCGGTAACGCCTCGGGAGAAAAATTCCCCCTCGCGCCCCGCAGCTGCAGCGCCGGGCGACATTACCGACTGCTGCTGGGGTCGCGGACATTGAGGCCGGCCGGCCGCTCGCGGGGCGCAACTTAAAGGCGCGGTGGATGGCCGACCGGCATGAAAAAGAAAAAAATCGGCGATTAAAAAAAAAATGTCTGAGCACCGGACGCGGGCTGAGCGCCGCGCGGCACTCCCGCACCCCGGCGCTAACTTTTCAAGCATTTTTTGACTTGGCGACCCAAATGGCCCTCTCGGGGAATTTCACCCCTTTTTTAAAATTCATATTGCAAGAGAAAGAAAATTCCTGTAAATGGAATCTGGTCACAAAGCTACAATTATCCGCCGCTAATGACAGCACGACATGGATGCATGAATCGGGCGGGCACATTTCTTGTGACCCCTTCATTCTTGCTCACCCTGGGTTTTTATGCCAATATTCTTAACAGCGTCAAAGCCCGTGCAATACCGAAGACTACAGCAGCAAATACAGCAGTCTTTGTCCCAGAGTTGTTTTATTCAGTACAAATGCAGTCCTCACAGCTACTCCGTAGAATGCAATTTACAAAGACAAATTAACCATTTACAAAAGGACCAGGTTCAATGATTATCTTTTTTCCCCCCCTTCTTTTCTCTTCCGAATAGTCAAATAAAACTTATTGTTGCAACTTCACACAGAAAATTCAATTATATTTAGCTGTGCTACCCTGGGCTGCCTTGACGGATTGTCAAGATTACAAAAGGGACAGAAAACTCAGAGCGTAACAAGGCTGCATTTACTAGGACAAAGCTTTCAATTTTATTTTTTTTTGTTGTTTAAAAAAGAAACAAAGACCCACATTCTCCCAAGGATTTGAAGGAGCTGCCATCTATTGTGAGACTATGACCCACAGCGTAGACACATGCAGACAGTGATTGCCACAGCAAATGGGAATTATGATTAAATGAACCAGTCAATGCTTCAAAATACTCGAGGGCAAATAACACCTTACCTTTACAACAAAGTGCTCCGCAGCCCATTGCATTCAGGCCCATTCACCTTCATTCTCCCTGCAAATTCATTACAGTCTGAAATATTAATAACCTTCACAATGAGTCACTGCCTTTGCCTCAATTTGCCTTCGGTAAGCTTTGCTTGCAAGCTCACCGTCAGACGCAGGAGATTTAAAATTTATTTATTAAAAAAAGGGGCCGGCTGGTAATCGACATGTGTTAATGCTGCAAAACCTGCTGCTCCTTCCCCTCTGCTAAAGTTACACAGCACAACAGACTTCCTGGACAGTCAACAACATCAAATGCTCCCGGAGACGCCGATCACTCTCCCTCTGACCCCGGTTACTAACTATTGCGAATCAAATGAGCTGACCGCAAACCCTGGTGAATTAGCCGTTTCATCCTTCAGATTTCTTCGCACCGCGGTGACAGATAAACCACCTGGCCTGCCAAAAGCACTTCAACCGTAACGTTACAGCAGCAAACCGTTGAGCCTCGGACTCTCGAGAAGACGTATCTGAATGACCAACGCTTAAGTGCTAATATCAGGTGACCAGAGGGATGGGGAAGGGCAACGGCAACATTCTCAGCCAGATAACCACAAACTACTTTTTTTTTGGGTTCACCAAGCACACTGCACATCACCTTGTCGGAATAAATCCGATTTAAAATTATTAACCTGAATGGCAGTCACGGCAGCAACATCTGTCAAGACATTACAGAATGCCCCTTTTTCTTGTCCATCAAGGCCCTGCATTTATTGCCCATCCCTAGTCACACCTTGAGAAGGTGGTGCTGAGCCGCCTTCTTGAACCGCTGCAGTCCGTGTGGTGAAGGTACTCCCACAGTGCTGTTAGGGAGGGAGTTCCAGGAATTTGACCCAGCGACAATGAAGGAACAGCCGATATATTTCCAAGTCAGGATGGTATGTGTGACTTGGAGGGAACTTTACCTTTACAACAAAGTGCTCTGCAGCCCAGTGGTGGTGTTCCCATGCGCCTGCTGCCCTTGTCCCTCTAGGCGGTGGAAGTCGTGAGTTTGGGAGGTGCTGCCGAAGAATAGGGGGTTGATGTACAACTGAGGGACGCGGTCTGAATGTGGCTGAGTAACTTTATCCACTGATTTTTCAAGTTTGAATAAATTGCACTTAAAACTCAGCTCTAAAAGTAAATTGTTGAAACCACCACATTATACAGTTAAATCAGCATCAATGGGCAATTCAGATCAACTAGTGCTTCCAATTGTCCTAGACTGGGTATTATGTATGCAAGGTTCATTGAAACCATTTCTAGCATTTTGCCCCACCATTGGTAGCCGTGCCTTCAGCTGCCTGGGCCCTAAGCTCTGGAATACCCTCCCTAAACCTCTCCGCCTCTCTCCATCGCTCTCTACTCCTTTAAGACGCTCCTTAAAACATACTGTTATAAATCTCATCATTCATCAAGAAACTACTCGTGAAATAATGCTGGACGGCCAGCTGGTGGCGTCGTCCAAGGAGTATAAATACTCGGGCGTGGGCCCAGCTTGCCCAGGGGCATTTTGTAAGACAAGGAACTAGTGAAGTACAACTAGACCTCCATGTTCTGAAACAAGTTGATTAAAGCCTTGCTTTATACTCAAACCAAGTGTGTAGTGAGTTTTATTACGTCAGTGACCTCTTTCACCTGTCCTAATGTCTCCTTATGTGGCTCGGTGTCAAATTTTGTTTGATAATCGCTCCCGTGAAGCACCCTGGGACGTTTTACTACGTTAAAAGAGCTGTATAAATACAAATTGTAACGAAACTACTAAAACTACATAATATATTTAAAACTCTAGCATCTGTACAGATCTCCTTTGCCACGCTGTTTTTACACTCTTCTCCAAATAATGCTGTAGCATCACCACTGGTGGGAGGGTATAATTACAGCGTGACAAGTTTACATAGGCAAGTCCCATTATAAATGTGGACACAGGAATTTATAAAAGATAATGTAAAAAAAAGAATACAATGTATAAGTTTGAAATGGGGACGGAATCCCATCTCCATGCCTGTATGCAGTTCTTCCGCCTCCCATCCTCCAGCCCCACTTGCCTACACGGTTGGGCAGTTGGGGAGCGTTTAAACTAAAACAGCAGGGGGTTGGGAACCTGTGCAGGGAGACAGAGGAAAGGGAAGCAAGGATAGAAACAAAAGACAGGAAGGAGAAAAGCAAAAGTGGAAGGCAGAGAAATCAAGGGTGTAAATCAAACAGGGCCACAGTAAATAATAATTCTAAAAGGACTAAGAGTGCTAAAAAATCAAGCCTGAAGGCTTTGTGTCTTAATGCGAGGAGCATTCGTAATAAGGAGGATGAATTAGCAACGCAAATAGATGTAAACAGATATGATATAATTGGGATTATGGAGACATGGCTCCAGGGTGACCAAGGCTGGGAATTCAACATCCTGGGGTATTCAATATTCAGGAAGGACAGGAAAAAAGGAAAAGGAGGTGGGGTAGCATTGCTGGTTAAAGAGGAGATTAACACAATAGTAAGGAAGGACATTAGCTCTGATGATGTGGCATCTGTATGGGCAGAGCGGAGAAATACCAAGGGGCAGAAAATGTTAGTGGGAGTTGTATACAGGCCCCCAAACAGTAATGCGGAGGTTGGGGATGGCATTAAACGGGAAATTAGAGATGCGTACAATAAGGGCACAGCAGTTATCATGGGTGACTTAAATCTACATATAGATTGGGCTAACCAAATTAGTAACAATACTGTGGAGGAGGAAATCCTAGTGTGTATACGGGATGGTTTCCTGGACCAATATGTCGAGGAACCAACTAGAGATCAGGCCATCTTAGACTGGGTATTATGTAATGAGAAAGGATTAATTAGCAATCTTGTTGTGTGAGGCCCCTTGGGGAGGAGCGATCATAATATGATAGAATTCTTCATTAAAATGGAGAGTGAAGTATTTAACTCAGAGACTAGGGTCCTGAATTTAAATAAAGGAAACTACGATGGTATGAGGCACAAGTTGGCTAGGATGGATTGGGGAATGTTACTTAAAGGGTTGACGCTGGATAGGCAATGGCAAACATTTAAAGATCGCCTGGATGATCTACAGAATTTGTTCATCCCTGTTTGGCATAAAAATAAAACAAAAAAGGTGACTCAACTGTGGCTAACGAGGGAAATTAGGGATAGCATAAGATCCAAGGAGAGGACATATAAATTGGCCAGAAAAAGCAGCAAACCTGAGGATTAGGAGCAGTTTAGGATTCAGCGAAGGAGGACAAAGGGATTAATTAAGAGGGGGAACATAGAATATGAGAGTAAGCTTGCAGGGAATATAAAAACTGACTGTAGAAGCTTCTATAGATATGTGAAGAGAAAAAGATTGGTGAAGTCAAGCGTAGGTCCCTTGCAGTCAGAATCAGGGGAATTTATAATGGGGAACAAAGAAATGGCAGTCCAATTAAATACATATTTTGGCTCTGTCTTCACAAAGGAGGACACAAATAACCTCCCAGAGATGTCGGGGAACATAGGGTCTAATGAGAGGGAGGAAATAAATTTAAAATGGAGATAGACAGTTTCCTAGCAGATAAGGGAATTAGGGGTTACGGGGAGAGGGCAGGGAAGTGGACGTGAGTCTAGATTCGGATCAGCCATGATCCTATTGAATGGCGGAGCAGGCCCGAGGGGCCGTATGGCCTACTCCTGCTCCTACTTCTTAAGTTCTTATGTTCTTATGAAATCAGTATTTGTAGGGAAACGGTGTTAGGGAAATTGACGGGATTGAAGGCCGATAAATCCCCAGGGCCTGATAATCTACATCCTAGGGTACTTAAGGAAGTGGCCCTAGAATAGTACATGCATTGCTGGTCATCTTCCAAAATTCTATAGATTCTGGAACAGTTCCAATGGATTGGAGGATAGCTAATGTAACCCCACTATTTAAAAAAGGTGGTAGAGAGAAAACGGGGAATTATAGACCGGTAAGTCTGACATCGGTGGTGGGGGAAATGCTAGAGTCCATTATAAAAGATGTAATAACAGAGCACTTGGAAAACAGTGACAGGATCAGACAAAGTCAACATGGATTTACAAAAGGTAAATCGTGCTCGACTAATCTACTGGAATTTTTTGAGGATGTAACTGGTAGAATAGATAAGGGAGAACTAGTGGATGTGGTGTATTTGGACTTTCAGAAGGCTTTCGATAAGGTCCCGCATAAGAGATTAGCGTGCAAAGCTAAGGCACACGGGATTGGGGGTAAGGTACTGTCTTGGATAGAGAACTGGTTGGCAGACAGGAAGCAAAGAGTTGAAATAAACGGGTCTTTTTCCGAGTGGCAGGCAGTGACTAGTGGGGTACTGCAGGGATCGGTGCTAGGACCATATATATATGATCTAGGTGAAGGAACTAAATGTAATATCTCCAAGTTTGCAGACGACACAAAGCTGGGTGGGTGTGTGTGCTGTGAGGAGGATGCAGAGAAACTTCAGTATGATATGGACAGGTTGGGTGATTGGGCAGATGCATGGCAAATGCAGTATAATGTGGATAAATGCGAGGTTATCCACTTCGGTGGCAAAAACAGGAAGACAGATTATTATCTGAACAGCAATAGATTGGGAAAAGGGGATGTGCAACGAGACCTGGGTGTCCTTGTGCACCAGTCGCTGAAGGTAAGCATGCAGGTGCAGCAGGAAGTTAAGAAGGGAAATGGTATGTTGGCCTTCATAGCGAGAGGATTGGAGTACAGGAGCAAGGATGTCTTGCTGCAGTTGTACAGGGCCTTGGTGAGACCACACCTTGAGTATTGTGTGCAGTTTTGGTCACCTTATCTGAGGAAGGATGTTCTTGCCATGGAGAGAGTGCAGCGAAGATTCACCAGACTGATACCTGGGATGGCAGGAATGATGTATGAGGAGAGATTGGGTCGATTAGGCTTATATTCGCTAGAGTTTAGAAGAATGAGGGGATCTCATTGAAACGTATAAAATTCTAATAGGACTAGACAGACTAGATGCAGGAAGGATGTTCCCGATGGTCGGGGAGTCCAGAACCAGGGGTCACAGTCTAAGGATAAGGGGTAAGCCATTTAGGACAGAGATGAGGAGGAATTTCTTCACCCAGAGAGTGGTGAACCTGTGGAATTCTCTACCACAGAAGGCAGTTGAGGCCAATTCATTAAATATATTCAAGAAGGAGTTAGATATATTTCTTAAGGCTAAAGAGATCAAGGGATATGGGGAGAAGGCAGGGACAGGGTACTGAATTTGGATGATCAGCCATGATCTCATTAAATGGCGGAACAGGCTCGAGGGGCCGAATGGCCTACTCCTGCTCCTATCTTCTATGTTTCTATGTTTCTATGTCTTGTCTCTCCGTGGCCAAGATCAATCAAAGTCTTGCAACTGGAGCACAGTCGTCACATTCATAGATTGCTACAGATACTGAACCATTATTAAAAAGGGGGCAGTCATTGCATGCTGCATTCTTCTGACCTAGAGACAGAAATTTACAAGCAACCACAATAGCCTCTCAAGAAAAGAACTTGCATTTCTACAGCGCCTTTCACTTTTTCAGGATGTTCCAAAGCACTTTACTTTTTGAAGTGTGGTCACTGCTGTAATGTAGGAAACTCTGCAGCCAATTTGCAGACAGCAAGATCTCACAAACAGCAATGTGATCATCTGGTTTAGATGTTGGGTTGAGGGATAAATATTGGCCAAGACACAGGGGAGAACTCCCCTGCTCCATTGCCAATCGTGCCGTGGAATCTTTTTACGTCCACCCGAGAGAGCAGGCAGGTCCTCAGTTTAACGTCTCATCCAAAGCATGGCCCCTCCGACAGTGCAACACTGTCACTCAACCATAGTGTTACACCAGGTGGCTTACAATCTTGGAGCCTTGGGCAGTTTGACAGATGCTTCGAATCATTTTTTACTCTGAGTAAATCAGCTTTAGAAACATGGACTCAAGCAAGGAGGCCATTCGGCCCATCGTGCCTGTGCCGGCTCTTTGAAAGAGCTCTCCAATTAGTCCCACTCTCCCCTGCTCTTTTCCCACAGCCCTGTAATGTTTTCCCTTTCAAGTATTTATCCAATTCCCCTTTTGAAAGTTATTATTGAATCTGCTTCCACCGCCCTTTCAGGCAGCGCATTCCAGATCACAACAACTCGCTGCGTAAATAAAATGTTTCCTCATCTCCCCTCTGGTTCTTTGGCCAATTATCTTAAATCTGTGACCCTCCTGCCACTGGAAACAGTTTCTCCCTATCTACTTTATCAAAACCCTTCATGATTTTGAACACCTCTATCAAATCTCCCCTTAACCTTCTCTACTCTAAGGGGAAGAATCCCAGCTTCTCTAGTCTTTCCACACAACTGAAGTCCCTCATCCCTGGTACCATTCTGGTAACTGTCCTCGGCACCCTCGCAAAGGCCTTGACCTGCTTGTACGTGACTAATTCCACTCTGGATGGTTGACCCTGAACGTCCTCTGCAGTGAAAGCTTCACCTTCTCAGGGCAACTTGGGCAATAATTGTGGCTATGCCAATGTGACCCTCATCTCAAAAACAAAGTAAAAATCTAAGTTAACATTAAGCGCTCAGTGCTGCGGTGCTGCAAAGGGAGGGTCGAAGGTTAGACTGCTATTAGGGTAAAGGAGTTGTAAGTTGCATTTTCTCCAAGTTTGGAAAAGACATTTCTGGCGAGATGAAAGAGGGGGGGGGGCCATTAATAAACTTGCAGAATGGGCATATAATTGGCAAATGAAGTTCAACACAAATAAATGTGAGGTATTACATTTTGGTAGGAAGAATAGGGAGGTCACATTGCGGTCGGAGTCCGATTGCGGTAATTACAGCGGAGTTTCCCTGCTATCTGCCACAGGAAAAGTCATTGCAAGAATCCTCCTCAATTGCCTTCTCCCAGTGGCTGAAGAGCTCCTCCCAGAGTCGCAATGCGGATTCCGCCCGCTAAGGGGCACAATGGACATGATCTTCACTGCACATCAATTACAAGAGAAATGCAGGGAACAGCACCGACCACTGTACATGGCCTTCTTTGATCTCACAAAGGCCGTCGACACTGTCAACCATGAGGGATTATGGAGTGTACTCCTCAAATTCAGCTGCCCTCAAAAGTTTGTCACCATCCTCCGCTTGCTTAACAACATGCAAGCCGTGATCCTGACCAACGGTTCCACCACAGACACAATTCACGTACGAACCGGGGTCAAGCAAGGCTGTGTCATCGCACCAACGCTCTTCTCGATCTTCCTTGCTGCAATGCTCCATCTCACCCTCAGTAAGCTCCCCACTGGAGTGGAGCTAATTTACAGAACAAACGGGAAACTGTTCAACCTCCGTCGCCTCAAGTCCAGACCCAAGGTCATCCCATCCTCTGTTGTCGAATTACAGTATGCAGACGCCGTTTGCAACTGCGCTCACTCGGAGGTCGAACTCCAAACCATTGTCAACACCTTCACCGAAGCGTAGGAGAGCATGGGCCTTACACTAAACATCCATAAGACAAAGGTCCTCTACCAACCTGCCCCCACCACACAGTACTGCCCCCAGATTATCAAAATCCACGACAAGGCCTTGGACAACGTGGACCACTTTCCATATCTCGGAAGCCTACTGTCAACAAGGGCAGACGTCGACGACGAAGTCCAACACTGCCTTCAGTGTGCCGGTGCAGCCTTCGGTCACCTGAGGAAGAGAGTGTTTAAAGACCAGGACCTCAAACTCGGCACTAAGCTCATGGTCTACAGAGCAGCAGTGATACCTGCCCTGCTGTATGCTTCAGAGACATGGACCTTGTTCAGCAGGCGCCTCAAAGCACTGGAGAGGTACCACCAACGCTGCCTCCGCAAGATCCTGCAAATCCAGTGGCAGGATAGGCGCACCAACGTCAGTGTTCTTGCTCAGGCCAACATCCCCAGCATCGAATCTCTGACCACGCTCAATCAGCTCCGATGGATGGGTCACATTGTCCGCATGCCCGATATGAGACTCCCAAAACAAGCGCTCTACTCGGAGCTCCGGCACGGCAAGAGAGCCCCAGGTGGGCAGAGGAAATGTTTCAAGGACACCCTCAAAGCCTCCTTGAAATAGTGCAACATCCCCACCAACACCTGGGAATCCCTGGCCCAAGACCGCACAAAGTGGAGGAGAAGCATCTCGGAAGGCGCCGAACACTTTGAGTCTCTTCGCCAGGAGCAAGCGGAAGCCAAGCGCAGGCAACGCAAGGAGCGCACGTCAACCCAAGCACCCCACCCACCCGCCCCTTCAACCACCGTTTGCCCCACCTGTGACAGAGACCGTAGGTCCCACATTGGACTAATCAGTCACCTGAGAACTCATTTTTAATGTGGAAGCAAGTCATCCTCGGTTCTGAGGGACTGCCTAAGAAGGAGAAGATTACATTTTGGTAGGAAGAATAGGGAGGTCACTTATCACTTGGAGGGTGCGAGTCTGGGTGGGGTAGAGGAACAAAGGGATCTCGGAGTACAAATACATAAATCACTAAAAGTTGCAACACAGGTTAGCAAGGCTATAAAAAAGCAAACCAAGCACTAGGTTTTATTTCTAGAGGGATAGAATTGAAAATTGGTGAAGTTATGCTAAACCTGCATTGAACCTTGGTTAGACCGCACTTGGAGTACTGTGTACAGTTCTGGTCGCCATATTATAAAAAGGATATAGAGGCACTGGAGAGGGTGCAGAGAAGATTTACAAGGATGATACCAGAAATGCGAGGGTATACATATCAGGAAAGGATGAACAGGCTGGGTCTCTTTTCTCTTTAAAAAAGAAGGCTGAGGGGTGACCTAATAGAGGTCTTTAAAATTATGAAAGGTTTTGATAGGGTGGATACAGAGAGAGTGTTTCCACTTGTGGGGAAGAGCAAAACTAGAGGCCATCAATAGAAGATAGTCACCAAGAAATCCAATAGGGAATTCAGAAGAAACTTCTTTACCCAAAGAGTGGTGAGAATGTGGAACTCGCTACCACAGGGAGTGGTTGAAGCGAATAGTATAGATGTATTTAAGGGGAGGCTAGATAAGCGTGAAAGGGTGGCTAAAGTGAATGTTGGTCCCTTAGAGGACGAGACCGGGAAATTAGTGGTGGGGAACATGGAGATGGCAAAAACGTTGAACAAATATTTTGTATCAGTCTTTACAGTAGAGGACACTAAAAATATCCCAACACTGGACAAACAGTGGGCTATGGGGGGGGGGGGGGGGGGGAGGAGTTAAACACGATTAAAATCACTAACAAGGTGGTACTCGGTAAGATAATGGGACTAAAAGCGGATAAATCCCCCGGACCTGATGGCTTACATCCTAGGGTCTTGAGAGAAGTAGCGGTAGGGATTGTGGATGCATTAGTGGTAATTTTCCAAAACTCCCTGGATTCAGGAAAGGTCCCAGCAGATTGGAAAACCGCTAATGTAACGCCCTTATTTAAAAAGGGAAGTAGACTAAAGGCTGGAAACTATAGACCAGTTAGCCTAACATCTGTGGTTGGTAAAATGTTGGAGTCCATCATTAAGGAAGCAGTAACAGGGCATTTGGATAAGCATAATTTAATCGGACAGAGTCAACATGGTTTTATGAAGGGGAAGTCATGTTTGACAAATTTGCTCGAATTCTTTGAGGATGTAACAAATAGGGTGGATAAAGGGGAACCAGTGGATGTGGTGTATTTGGACTTCCAAAAGGCATTTGACAAGGTGCCACACAAAAGATTACTGCACAAGATAAAAAAATCACGGGATTGGGGGTAATATACTGGCATGGGTGGAGGATTGGCTATCTAACAGAAAACAGAGTTGGGATAAATGGTTCATTCTCGGGTTGGCAATCAGTGACTAGTGGTGTTCTGCAGGGGTCAGTGCTGGGACCCCAACTCTTTACAATCTATATTAACGATTTGGAGGAATGGACCGAGTGCAATGTATCCAAGCTTGCCAATGATACAAAGATGGGAGGGAAAGCAGTGAGTGAGGAGGACATAAAAAAACCTGCAAAAGGACATAGACAGGCTAAGTGAGTGGGCAGAAATTTGGCAGATGGAATATAATGTTGGAAAGTGTGAGGGTATGCACTTTGGCAGAAAAAAATCAAAGAGCAAGTTATTATCTAAATGGAAAGAAACTGCAAAGTGCTACAGTACAAAGGGATCTGGGGGTCCTGGTGCATGAAACATAGAAGGTTAGTATGCAGGTACAGCAGGTGATCAGGAAGGCCAATGGAATCTTGGCTTTTATTGCAAGAGGGCTGGAGTATAAAAGCAGGGAAGTCTTGCTGGTGTTATACAGGGTACTGGTGAGGCCACACCTGGAATATTGCGTACAGTTTTGGTTTCCATATTTAAGAAAAGATATACTTGCTCTCGAGGCAGTTCAGAGAAGGTTCACTTGGTTGATTCCGGAGATGAGGGGGTTGACTTATGAGGAAAGGTTGAGCCTCTACTCATTGGAATTCAGAAGAATGAGAGGTGATCTTATCGAAACATATAAGATTGTGAGGGGGCTTGATCGGGTGGATGTTTCCACTGATGGGTGAGACTAGAACTAGGGGGCATAATCTTAGAATAAGGGGCTGCCCTTTCAAAACTGAGATGAGGAGAAACTTCTTCACTCAGAGGGTAGTAAATCTATGGAATTTGCTACCCCAGAGAGCTGTGGAAGCTGCGACACTAAATAAATTTAAAACGGAGATAGACAGTTTCCTAGCTGATAAGGGAATTAGGGGTTACGGGGAGAGGGCAGGGAAGTGGACGTGAGTCTAGGTTCGGATCAGCCATGATCCTATTGGATGGCGGAGCAGGCCCGAGGGGCCGTATGGCCTACTCCTGCTCCTACTTCTTATGTTCTTATGTTCTAAGAAAGGAATAGAGGGTTATGCTGATGGATTTAGATAAGGAAAGACGGGAGGAGGCTCGAGTGGAGCATAAACGCCGGCATGGACTGGTTGGGCCGAATGGCCTGTTACTGTGCCATATATCCAATGTAATCCTGTGTAAAAGGGGGAGGGGGGGGGAAAAGAGGAAGGAGGGGAGGGGAGTGGAGAGAAAGGGGAGGAGGGGAGGGGAGGCATGAATTTGGCCTGGCTGCACTGGTTCTGGCCGGTGTGTGGCGTCAGGTGATACTGTAAATGGGGGAGAATATCGGGAGGCCACTATTGCACACGCTTCCTGAAACGGTGCTGCAATAGAACAGCACCTGTATAGCGACTGAGTGACTGCTCTTGCCCATTTCCCCTCCCGGGAGGCACCAAGACACAATGTAACATCTCCAACAACCCCCCATCCCCGCCCTGCCCTCGCCACCACGCCCCGACCCCAGGAATTGACACCCAGGGCCTCTATGGCTCAGCCTGAACCAACTGAGCTAGTGAGAAGGAGCCTGAACTCCTCAACTTGCTATTCACTACAAAATGTACTTCACTGCCAAACATCTGTGAACATCACGGCACTGCTGATCTCGATAAAGAGCCTCTGTTCAGTGACTGTTTAAACTGGACAACTGTGGCAAAAGATCAAATGAATCCTTCACAGTTGATTAAACAGCCAGGAATGGAGGTCTACAGAACTTGTTTATGCCCAGTGTCCCAACGCTCACCAAGTCCCGTTCGCCCATCTTCTTCTTCTTAGGCAGTCCCTCGGAACCGAGGATGACTTGCTTCCACATTAAAAATGAGTTCTCAGGTGACTGATAAGTCCAATGCGGGACCTACAGTCTCTGTCACAGCTGGGGCAGACGGTGGTTGAAGGGGTGGGTGGGTGGGGTGCTTGGGTTGACGTGCGCTCCTTGCGCTTGGCTTCCGCTTGCTCCCGGCGAAGAGACTCGAGGTGTTCGGCGTCTTCCCGGATGCTTCGCCTCCACTTTGTGCGGTCTTGGGCCAGGGATTCCCAGGTGTCGGTGGGGATGTTACACTTTTTCAAGGAGGCTTTGAGGGTGTCCTTGAAGCATTTCCTCTGCCCAGCTGGGGCTCTTTGCCGTGCCGGAGCTCCGAGTAGAGCGCTTGTTTTGGGAGTTTCGTATCGGGCATGCGGACAATGTGACCCGTCCATCGGAGCTGATTGAGCCTGTGCTCGTTGACCGACATTAGCCCCCAGTCTGGCCACGCCTCATTTTTAAAATTCTCATCCTTGTGGCCAAATCCCTCCATGGCCTCGCCCCTCCCTATCTCTGTAACATCCTCCAGCCCCACAACCACCCCCAAGAGATCTCTGCGCTCCTCCAATTCTAGCTTCTTGACCATCCTGATTTCCATCACTCCACCGTTGGCGGCCATGCCTTCAGCTGCCTGGGCCCTAAGCTCTGGAATTCCCTCCCTAAACCTCTCTGCCCCTCGCTCCTCCTTTAAGACGCTCCTTAAAACCTTCCTCTTTGACCAAGCTTTTGGTCGCTTGTCCTAATATATCCTTATGTGGCTCGTTTTCAGTATTTGTCTGATAATCGCTCCTGTGAAGCGCCTTACAAAATAGCATAAGAACATAAGAATTAGGAGCAGGAGTTGGCCATACGGCCCCTCGAGCCTGCACCGCCATTCAATAAGATCATGGCTGATCATCGACCTCAACTCCACTTTCCCGCCCAATTCCCATAGAATCCAGAATTCTATCGATCTCAGCCTTGAATATACTCAATGACTCAGCCTCCACAGCCCTCTGGGGCAGAGAATTCCAAAGATTCACAACCGTCTGAGTGAAGAAATTCCTCCTCATCTCGGTCTTAAATGGCCGACCCCTTATCCTGAGACTGTGACCCCTGGTTCTAGACACTCCAGCCAGGGGAAACAATCTCTCAGCGTCTACCCTGTCAATCCTCTTCAAAATCTTGTATGTTTCAATGAGATCACCTCTCATTCTTCTAAACTCCAGAGAGTATCGGCCCAATCGACTTGATTTCTCCTCATAGGACAACCCTCTCATCCAGAAATCAATCTAGTGAACCTTTGTTGTACTGACTCTAAGGCAAGTATATCCTTCCTCAGATACGGAGAACAAAACTGTGCACAGTACTCCAGGTGTGGTCTCACCAAGGCCCTGTACAATTGTAGCAAGACTTCCTTACTCTTATACTCAAACCCTCTAACAATAAAGGGAAACATACCATTTGCCTTCCTAATTGCTTGCTGTACCTGCATGCTAACTTTGTGTTTTGTGCACAAGGACTCCCAAATTCCTCTGAACAGCAATATTGAATAGTTTCTCACATTTTAAAAAACATTCTGTTTTTCTATTCTTCCTACCAAAGTGAATAACCTCACATTTTCCCACACTATACTCCATCTGCCACCTTACTGCCCACTCACTTCACCTGTCTATATCCCATTGCAGACTCTGTCCCACCTAGCTTTGTATCATCTGCTAACTTGGCTACATTGCACTCAGTCCCCTCATCTAGGTCATTAATATAGATTGTGAATAGCCAAGGCCCAAGCACTGATCCTTGTGGCACCCCACTAGTTACAGCCTGCCAACCTGAAAATGACCCGTTTATCCCTACTCACTTTTCTGTCTGTTAACCAATCCTCTATCCATGTTAATATACTACCCCCAACCCCATAAGCCCTTATCTTGCATAACACAGACATTTTTGTAGCACCTTATCGAATGCCTTTTGGAAATCCAAATATACTGCATCCACTGGATCCCCTTTATCTACACTGCTCGGTACATCCTCAAAGAAGTCTAATATATTTGTCAAGCACGATTTCCCTTTCATAAAACCATGTTGACTTTGCCTGATCATGTTACCACTTCCTTAACAATGGATTCCAGCATTATCCCCGATGACTGATGTCAGGCTAACTGGCCTGTAGTTTCCTGTTTTTTTCTCTCCCTCCTTTCTTGAATAGTGGGGTTACATTTCCTACCTTCCAATCCGCTGGGACCATTCCTGAATCTAGGGAATTTTGGAAGATCACAACCAATGCATCCACTATCTCTGCAGCCACCTCTTTTAGAACCCTAGGATGTAGGCCACCAGGTCCAAGGGATTTGTCGGCTTTTAGTCCCATTAGTTTCTCAAGTAGTTTTCCTTTCCTTTGGGGCGCTAATATCGGCCGGGCACAAAGTTTAGCGCTCGGCGCTAATTATCGCCTCCGACTGCAAAATTCGCCTCGATCGCCCCTGGAGGTGATTTGAGCGCTAAATCAGGCGCTACATGTTGAGTCTGTATGTCCCAGTTAGGTTTAGGGTCAATCACTGGACACAGACAACAAGAATAACTTTTAACAGGTCTTTACTATTCGAAGGTCAGGGCTGAACTGCCCAGCAAATCCTTGCACAACACTTATATACCGGCGTGGTCACCACCGGTATTACAGTATACAGCAGCCAAGAGAAAGTAGTACATCTCTTAAGGTAGTTCTCTTAAGGTGGAACAGGTTACATACACCACAATCCTCCCTTTTTAGCTTAACAGTTATATCCCCATTTAACATAACATAATAACATATATATATATACACAACTTCATGCAAAACAGTTCAAAGATTCAGTCTCTGAGGAGGCCTCCTGATTCGAGTTGGATAACGCCTTTCAGGGGTCTCTGATTCTCGTTGCTGGGGTGACTCATCTAGTTGGTCTCTTCTGGATTGGACATCATCATCAGGTACATTCACTTCTGAGGTAGATGCTTCAGGTTCACTAACTTCTTTCACGGTTGTCTCTGCCGTAACCATGGGTTCGACCCTTGTTCTCGATTCTACCAGTTGGTCAGCATGACGCCGTATTACATTTCCACCAATATCTACCATGTACATCAGGGTTCCTTGTCTGGCCCGAATTGTTCCAGATTGCCATTTCTCGTTTTTAATAGTCCCGGGCTAACACTGGTTGTCCTATTTCGAAACTCCGAGTGGTCTTGTTATTTATATGCTGGAACTGTTCATTTTCAACTTCCCTCCGCACATTTGGTTTTAACAAGTCCAACCTGGACCGCAACCTCCTGTTATAGAACATCATGGCAGGACTTTGGTTTGTCACTGCATGAGTAGGAATTTGTCCACCTTGTGTTGTAGTGGAATTTGATCTTCGCTCATGGCCTTTATTGCTTTTTTAAACGTTTGTACAAATCTCTCGGCCAACCCGTTTGTAGCCGGATGATATGGGGCAGAGGTATAATGTTTCACCCCATTCTTCTTCTTCATGAATCCCTGGAATTCTTCTGACACGAACTGCGGTCCGTTGTCTGAAAATATTTGTTCTGGCAATCCATTTCTCGCAAATATCGTTCTTAACACCGCGATCGTCTTTTCCGAGGTAGTGGTAGTCATCTTAATCACTTCTGGCCATTTAGAATGTGCGTCCACCGCAATTAAAAACATGGAGTCCATGAAAGGACCAGCAAAGTCAATATGTACACGTTGCCATGGGGTTGAAGGCCATTCCCATGGATGCAGCGGTGCAATCGGAGGTGCATTTTGCACTTTTTGGCACCCTGAGCAGCTTTTCGTCAGCTCCTCTATCTGTTGGTCGATACCCGGCCACCACACATAAGCCCTAGCAAGGCTTTTCATCTTGACTCCCCCCAGATGATCTTCATGCAGTTCCTTAGGAACTCTCTCTCTTAACTTAGGAGGAATAATCACCCTTGTTCCATACATCAATGTTCCTTGACAGACGGACAGCTGTTCTCGTCTTGCTGAGAATGCCGGTAACAGTGGATCACCATGTGCTGGCCATCCTTTCACTGTCACTTCGTAGACCCTGGACAGTGTCAGGTCGTTCCTGGTTTCTCTTTCAATACTTGCATTGGTGACTGGTAAACATTCGATGATGGTCGAGTGAAATAACTCAACAGGGTCAACCGTCGGTGCCTCCTCCTCTGTAGGTAGTGGCAGGCGCGACAGCCCATCAGCATTACCATGCTGCTTTGTACCTTTGAATTCTATCTGATATTGATGTGCCCCTAGGAAAAGGGACCATCTCTGGAGTCTCTGTGCTGTCATCACCAAAACACCCTTCTTAGGGTTAAAAATGGATACCAACGGCTGGTGGTCTGTCAGAAGCGTAAACTTTTGGCCCTGCAGGTAATGATTAAACTTCTTTACTCCCCACACAAGGCTGAGAGCCTCCCTATCTATCTGAGCATAGTTGCGCTCAGCGGCGGTCAATGATCTGGATGCGAACGCGACTGGCCTCTCCTGGCCATTTGGCAACTTGTGTGAGAGTACTGCCCCAATACCATATGGAGAAGCATCACAAGCCAAACGAATAGGCAGCGTTGGGTTGAAGTGAGCCAACACTTCCTCTGAGGTGATCAATGCCTTGCTTTCGCAAAAGGCCTTCTTACAGTCCTCGCTCCACTTCCATGGTACTCCCTTCTGCAAAAGAGCGTTCAGCGGGTGCAGCACCGTGGATAAATTTGGCAGAAACTTATGGTAATAGTTAATTAACCCTAGAAACGACCTCAATTGGGATACATTATCCGGAGCGGGAGCCTTCACAACAGCTTCGATCTTGTCAGGAGACTTATGAAGCCCCTCCTGGTCAATGACATGACCACAGTACGAGATCCGCTTCTGAAAGAATTCACATTTCTGGCGATTAACTCGAAGACCATATTCTTTCAATCTGGTGAGCACCAGTTCCAAGTTTGCAAGGTGTTCCTCGTCATCATCTCCTGTAATCAGAATATCATCCAGGTAACATTGTGTACCTGGAATTCCCTGTAATACCTGCTCCATGGCCCTCTGCCAAATTGCTGGAGCCGATGCCACTCCAAAAACCAGTCTATTATACCGGTACAAGCCTCTATGCGTGTTGATCGTGAGATACTGGCGTGACTCTTCCTCAACTTCCATCTGTAAGTACGCCTGCGCCAGGTCTATCTTGGTGAAGTGTTTCCCGCCAGACAATGAAGCGAAGATATCCTCAACCCGTGCAAGCGGATACTGCACCGTGTGAAGCACCGGATTAACAGTGATCTTGAAATCACCACAGATGCGAACCTTCCCCGGTTTCCCCGGCTTGTTGCTCGATGAACGCTTCATGACTGGGACAATGGGCGTGGCCCACTCACTCCAGTCCACCTTAGACAGTACTCCTGAACGTTCTAGCCCTTCCAGCTCAGCTTCCACAGCAGGTCGTATTGCATAAGGTACCGGTCTGGCTTTGAAAAATTTCAGGTTTGCATGTTCTTCAATCTTGATGTTTGCCGTAATTCCTCTCAGTGTTCCCAGTCCTTGTTGGAACACCTCTTTAGCATCGTCCAATATTCTGGACAATCGTTTAGGTTTGACATCTTTTGTACCGGAATCTACCGTTAGTGCTTTTAAGGAATGCCAGTCCATATTTATTTTCCTAATCCACTCCCGTCCCAGTAGTGGTGGACCTCCCTCAGGTAGCACATATAAGTCCATTCCTCGGCTTTCTTTGCCCTTGTGGACCACCTTTACCTCTATCTTCCCGATGGGGTATACTCTTTGCCCCGTGTATGTTTTCAATACAATCTCCGTATCCTGTAGGGGAATATGTGGGAATAACCTTTTGTAATCTTTCTTATTCATGACCGTCAATGCCGATCCAGTGTCCAATTCCATCTTCACTTGGACTCCTGCTATCTGAAGTGTGACCCAAATTGTTTGGAGGTCTGCTTCCTTACCAACATTGTGTACTCTTAGACTACCCAGTTCATTACTGCTGGAGTCTGAATCTGACTTCTGTTCGTTCAAACTGTTCTCTGTCACCTTGTGTACCTTTCTGTACTTTTCCTGCGGTGACTTTTTGTTGCTGGTCTTCTTTCCTGACCGGCATACTTTAGCTATGTGACCAAGCCTGCCACATTTTCTGCATTCCTGATTTTTGAACCAGCACTGGTTCTGATCGTGTGTTGTCTTTCCACAACGATAACATTTTACTGTACTCAAGACCATTTGATTGGTAGTGTGTTCCGGTGACCGTAGCTGCATTTCCGCAGTGCCTCTTGCTGCGGCTTCTTGCGATGCTGCAATAGTGACAGCTTTATCAAGCGTAAGATCATTCTCTTCAAGCAGTCGCTTTTGTGTTCCTTCTTTTAACAATCCACACACAAATTTATCTCTCAGCGCATCTGCTAGCCCTGTCCCAAACTGACAGTACTTCGATAGCTTACATAGTTCAATTAAAAATTCAGCGTTGCTTTCGTCTTTCAACTGCGTTCTTCTGTAAAATTTAAATCGTTCCGCTATCATCAGCGGCGTGGGGTTTAAATGATTTTTCAGGACAGTAACAATATTCGTGAAGGTCTGATCCGCCGGTTTAATTGGTGATAGAAGGTGCTTCAATAGCCCGTATGTCTTCGCCCCCATTGAGCTTAATAAGGTTAATGCTTTCTCATCATCTGGTACCTTATTTGCTTTACAATAAACTTCCATGCGTTCTACACCCATGTTTAGGCATCCTTGCAAGTTTAAATTTTTTTTTTTTTTTTTTTTTTTTTTAAATGGCTGCTTCCCGCGCTGGTCTTCTTCCCCCGCCTACTAAAATGGCGGCTTCCCGCGCTTGGCGGTCTTTCCCGCGCTCATCTTCTTCCCCCGCCGACTACAATGGCGGATTCCCGCGTTTGCCTTCTTCCCCCGCTGGCTGCAATGGTGATTGCCTTGCTGCTGCCGTTCTCGCCTCCCCAGCGGTTCTCACTCCCCGACGCTGTTTTGCCTCGCAGCCCGGTCCTGTACACCAGCTGCGTTTGAGTTCTCCGCGGCTCTCGAGCCTTAAGCTGCCCCAGTCGCTGCGCCTCTCGGCCTCGATTGCAGCCCGGCCCTTTCTACCGGCCGTGGTCGAGCTCTCCACCCTTATTCCTCCGTTTTCCCTCCCCTACTCCACACAGTCAACGCGGCTGACTTTCTGCTCGTGTCGCTGATCGGCTTACCCACCACCGTGGTAGAAGGTATGATCACTGCCTGTCGCTGATGGAGGGCTTCGTGGTCAGAATTCTTTTTCTTTTTAACCCGGGTTCTCGATGCCTCCCGTGCGATGGTGCTCAGCAGGATGATGAGGGCGGATGCCTCTTCTCGACGCCCGTTTTGAGGACGAAGCTGCCTTGGATGTAAATTTGCCGCAGGGTAAGATCGGACTCGTCGCCACTGTTGAGTCTGTATGTCCCAGTTAGGTTTAGGATCAATCACTGGACACAGACAACAAGAATAACTTTTAACAGGTCTTTACTATTCGAAGGTCAGGGCTGAACTGCCCAGCAACTCCTTGCACAACACTTACATACCGGTGTGGTCACCACCGGTATTACAGTATACAGCAGCCAAGAGAAAGTAGTACATCTCTTAAGGTAGTTCTCTTAAGGTGGAACAGGTTACATACACCACACTACACACCTCTCAAAGCGCTAACGTCGGGGAGCAAGGAGCTACTTCAGAACGCTACCGAAGCTCAAGCAATGTCCGTTACCATGAAAGCCAGACAGACTGGCGCCGTCCAGTTCTTAAAGGGGAGGGGCCATCTTGCTGGCCAGCCACTCCCTGCTCATTGCAGCCTTGAATCTCAGCCTGGAGAGACCTCGAATGCAATTGTGTTGGAAGCACTAATGGACAGGCCCAGGGAAAGAGTTCGGCACTGAGGAACCTCAAAAGTGGTGCTGAGGACCAAAACTCCTTAGGACAGCGTTAAAACCAAACATTTTGCCGACAAGAAAAGGCAGGAAGCGCCCACCTTTAAATAGCGCTCCCCCAGCCCCTTCCCGACTTGAAATCCTTCCCCTCTACCTGTCGTTGCTAGCGGCAGGTGCTAAGGCAGGGGGCGCAACTCAAGATCTGGTCTGGGGCGTTACTGGGGTGTTGCACGCTCAACTGACGTCACGATCTGGTCAATTTTGTGAGCGGCGCAAACATCGCCGCGCTCGGGTGCTCCGTTGCTTTGCGCCCTGTTAGCGCCCTAAGAGGGCGCCAACGGGGGGCGCTAATCAACCAAATTTTTCCCCCTTGGTTCCCCACTATTTCTGGGATGTTTTATTATGTTAAAGGCGCTATATAAATGCAAGTTTGTGGAAACGTGGTGAGGAGCCAGTAAGGTGAGACAGGGCGGGAATCACTGCCGGCAGCAGAAAGGTATCACGTTAAACAATACTCTGTGTTGTTAATAATACTTTAATCAACGGCGCTGTACCGTGAAGAGATTCTGATCCAGTTTATGTCACAGGATGGCAGGATGATTAACTTTTACCAGCACAATCTATTGATAATAAAGATTTGAGAGCCTATGTTACACCCTGATGCGCTATCAATTACTCATAAAAGACTGAGAGTTAAGAGAGTAACTAAAGGCTTTTATTAACAAAAGAATGAAGGTCTGCCTCGAGTGGTCGACCGGTCCAGAAATACAAAAGGGCTGGGGAGCAGTCACCTTTATACTAGGACTTGTGGGAGGAGTCAGCCGAGGCATGTCCAGGCATGTACACAGTGGAATACAAACAGTGGTTTACCACATTCACTCCTTGTTTAAAATTGAGTCCGGCGGGGTGAAGTGTATTATAAGTTAGTGTATTGGAGTCTCTCCGGAGGTCTTGTCTGCCGCAGTGATTGGCGTGGCGACGGCAGGGGTAGTGGAGCTTCCGGCGTCGAGTCCTGCGTGGGCTGTGGCACAGGCGTGTCGTCCTCGTAGATGTCGAGCGGGTCGCGGGGCCCAGGCCTGCCGTCTGCTGGGGCTGGATATCGGATCGTGGGGGGGGGGGGGGGGGGGTGGTAGTGAGTAGTGGGTTACTGCGGCCCCCGAGGGTGCAAGGTCTCTTATGGAGACTGTGCCCTCTCGCCCGTCCGGGTATGCAATGTAAGCATACTGGGGGTTGGCGTGGAGGAGGTCGACCCTCTCGACCAGGGGGTCCGTTTTATGGGTCCTCACGTGCCTTCTCAGTAGGACCGGCCCTGGGGACGTCAGCCATGGCGGTAGCGATGTCCCCGATGTGGACTTCCTTGGGAAGACAAACATTTTCTCATGAGGGGTGGCGTTAGTGGCAGTGCAAAGCAGTGACCGAATAGAGTGGAGCACATCGGGGAGCACATCCTGCCAGCGGGAGGTTGGAAGGCCCCTAGACTTTAAGGCTAGCAGGGCGGCCTTCCAAACTGTCACATTTTCTCTTTCCACCTGTCCGTTCCCCCGGGGGTTGTAACTGGTGGTCCTGCTTGTGGCAATACCCCTAGTTAGCAGGTACTGACGGAGTTCGTCGCTCATAAACGATGAGCCCCGGTCGCTATGGATATAGCTGGGGAAACCGAACAGGGTGAAGAGGTCGTTCAGACATTTAATGACCGTGGCACTGGTCATGTCCGGGCAGGGGATGGCGAACGGGAGTACTCATCAATAATATTGAGGAAGTACACATTGCGGTCGGAGGAGGGGAGAGGCCCTTTAAAATCAACGCTCAGGCGCTCGAAGGGGCGAGTGGCTTTTATCAGGTGGGCCCTGTCTGGTCTATAAAAGTGCGGTTTGCACTCAGCGCAGACTTGGCAGTTCCTGGTCATGGTCCTGACCTCCTCAATAGAGTAAGGCAGGTTGCGGGCCTTGATGAAGTGGAAGAACCTGGTGACCCCCGGGTGGCAGAGGTCATTGTGGAGGGCCCGCAGTCTATCGGTCTGCGCGCTGGCGCAGGTGCCACGCGATAGCGCATCCGGGGGTTCATTGAGCTTCCCGGGCCGGTACAAGATCTCGTAATTGTAGGTGGAAAGTTCGATTCTCCACCTCAAGATCTTGTCATTTTTGATTTTGCCCCTCTGCTTGTTGTTAAACATGAAAGCAACTGAACGTTGGTCAGTGAGCAGGGTAAATCGTTTTCCGGCCAGGTAGTGCCTCCAATGACGCACAGCCTCCACAATCGCCTGGGCCTCCTTCTCAACAGCGGAGTGTCTGGTCTCCGGGCCTTGGAGGGTTCGTGAAAAGAAGGCCACGGGTCTCCCCGCCTGATTGAGGGTAGCGGCCAGGGCAAAGTCGGACGCGTCGCTTTCCACCTGGAAGGGGATGGATTCATCCACTGCGTGCATGGTGGCTTTGGCAACGTCTTCCTTGATACGGTGGAAGGCTAAGCGGGCCTCTGCCGTCAAGGGAAAAGAGGTGGACTTGATCAGCGGATGGGCCTTGTCCGCATAGTAGGGGACCCACTGGGCATAATAGGAGAAAAACCCTAGGCACCTCTTCAGGGCCTTGAGGCAGTGGGAGTTCCATAAGGGGACGCATCCGGTCGGGGTCGGGGCCGATGACTCCGTGTTCCACAACACAGCCAAGGATGGTGAGGCGGTTTGTGCGGAATATGCACTTCTCCTTGTTATACGTCAGGTTCAGGAATTGGGCGGTGCAGAGGAATTTTTCGAGGTTTGCGTCATGGTCCTGCAAGTCACGGCCGCAGATGGTCACATTGTCCAGATATGGGAAAGTGGCCTGCAACGCATTTTGATCTACCATCCGGTCCATCTCCCTTTGGAAGACGGAGACCCCGTTGGTGACGCCAAAGGGAACCCTAAGGAAGTGGTAGAGGCGGCCGTTTGCCTCAAAGGCAGTATACTGGCGGTCCTCAGGGCGGATAGGGAGCTGGTGGTACGCTGATTTCAGGTCAATGGTCGAGCAGACGCGGTACTGCGCGATCTGGTTGACCATATCAGCTATGCGGGGGAGCGGGTAGGCGTCCAGCAGGGTGTAGCGATTTATTGTCTGGCTGTAGTCGATGACCAGGCGCTGCTTCTCGCCGGTCTTAACAACCACAACCTGGGCTCGCCAGGGGCTGGTGCTGCCCTCAATAATCCCTTCCTTCAGGAGCCGCTCCACTTCGGTTTTAATGAAAACCCTGTCCCCGGCACTGTGTCGCCTGCTCTTTGTGGCGATGGGCTTACAGTCGGGGGTGAGGTTAGCAAACAGTGGGGGGGGGGGGGGGGGTGACTCTGAGTGTGGAGAGGTTGCACCTGGTGCGCGGCGGGCAATTTGGGAGCTGCTGGCTGCGGACTGAGTGGGGGTAGGGGTCCACCGTACGCCATCGTAACACTTTTAAGGTGGCACTGAAAATCTAACCCCAGCAGGACGGCAGGGCAGAGGTCGGGCAGGACCAGAAGTTTAAAATGATCGTACACGGTCCCGTCTACTACGAGTGTCACTACGCAGTAGCCGCCGATGTCCGCCGACTGGGACTCGGAGGCCATAGAAATCCGCTGGTGCGCAGGCAGGACTGGGAGAGAGCAACGCCGCACCGTGTCGGGGTGGATGAAGCTCTCCGTGCTCCCAGAGTCAAAAAGGCAGATTGTATCGTGGCCATTTACCTTAATGTCCATTGTGGAACTGGCCAGCTGGTGCGGTCTCGCTTGGTCCAGTGTAACGGATGCCAGCGTAGGGGTCGGTGTGTCGCTGCGGGTATCAGATGAGGCGGTGTTGGGGGCCTGCTGCGTTCCGGCTGTCGTCCAAGATGGCGGCGTCCATGATCCCCATGTGGCTGGAGGCGTCCAAAATGGCTGCTGTACCGGTAGTTCGCACATGGCTGGGGAGGCCCAAGATGGCGGCCCGCATGGCCCACACGCGGCGCTGCTGGGGTTCGGGGTGGCTTTGGCCCTGCAGACGTTAGCGTAGTGTCCCTTCTTCCCGCAGCCCGAGCAGATCGCGTTTTTTGCCGGGCAGCGCGCTCTGGGGTGTTTTGCCTGGCCACAGAAGTAGCATTTCTGGCCTTGGGGCACTGCTGTCTGGCCTTGGGACACTGCTGCGGTAGTTGGGCCGTTGCTGGGGTGGCACGGCGCTATGAGGCGGTCCTACCGTGTCCCAGGCTGTCATTCCCCGCGGCGTCCACGGTGCAGAGGAGTAGGCATCCATGCCCCGGTAGGCTGCATCCAATGATAGTGCGAGTTCAGAGGCCTTGTTGAGGTCGAGGTCACTCTGCTCCAACAGTCGCTGTCGGGTGTAATTGGATCTGTGGCCCGCTACAAAAGCGTCCCGGATAAGTTCCTCTGTGTACACGGCGGCCTTTACATCCTTACAACCACAGGCCCGGCCAAGCACAGACAGTGCCTGAAGGTATTCCACGGTCGATTCCCCAGGTTGTTGTTTACGACTCCCCAGAAGGTGCCTGGTGTACACTTCGTTCACTGGGCGCGTGTACTGGTCCTTGAGGAGCTTGATAGCGTCCGCGTACGAGGTCGCGTCTTGGATGACCGAGTATACTCGGTGGTTCACTTTGGAGGTCAGGACATCCAGTTTGTCCTCGTCCGATTTGATTGCAAATTTTTGAAGCAATGAAACATTTTTTTTTTTAAAAAGAGCTCAGTTGACGCTGTTATTTTCCTGAGCTGCAGCCAGAGATTTACAAGCACCTGGCAATCCGCCTATTTCCCTCTCCAAACAGCAACGCAGCTACAGTTAGCCGCAGGGCACATTCAGATCGCAGGGGGATGCGAGAAGTGGCCTTAAAGGGACAGGCCACTTTAGCGGCTAAACATCACAATGCCGCTCAAGATTATAAGAACATAAGAAATAGGAGCAGGAATAGGCCATTCGGCCCCTCGGGCCTGCTCCGCCATTCAATAAGATCATGGCTGATCTTGGGCTCAAAGCCACTACCCTGTCCGCTCTCCATAACCCCTCACTCCCTTATCTTGCAAAAATCTGTCCATCTCCACCTTAAATGTATTTAATGACCCAACCTCCTGGGGCAGAGAATTCCACAGATTTATGACCTTCTGTCTTAGCCTGTCAAGATCCCTTTGGAGATTCTTTGAGTCCTCTGCACAACTTGCTTTCCCACCCATCTTTGTATCATCCGCAAACTTGGCTACATTACACTCGGTCCCTTCATCCAAGTCATTAATGTAGATTGTAAATAGTTGAGACCCCCGCACCGATCCCTGTGGCACCCCACTAGTTACCATTTGCCAACCGGAAAATGACCCATTTATCCCGACTCTCTGCTTTCTGTTAGTTAGCCAATTCTCTATCCATGCTAATATATTACCCCCACCTCCGTGAGCTCTTATCTTGTGCGGTAACCTTTTATGTGGCACCTTATCGAATGCCTGCTGGAAATCCAAATTCACCACATCCACTGGTTCACCTTTGTCCACTCTGCTCGTTACATCCTCAAAGAACTCCAGCAAGTTTGTTAAATATGATTTCCCTTTCATAAAACCATGCTGACTGTCTGACTGCAGTATGTTTTTCTAAATGCCCTGCTACTGCTTCCTTAATGAAGGACTCCAGCATTTTCCCCAACGACAGATGTTAGGCTAACTGGTCTATAGTTTCCTGCTTTCCGTCTTCTTAAATAGGGGTGTTACATTTGCAGTTTTCCAATCCGCTGGGACCTCTCCAGAGTCCAGGGAATTTTGGTATCATCTTCGAGCAACGCCACGGGAGGTGGGATAGCTTTTACAAAGTGACCCGATATGATTCCTGAATTATGCCGAGGGAGGAAATTGTCGGAGAAATTCGACGCACAGACGCTTATTTTTCCAGCGTAAAATTGTCATTCGAACATCTGACTTTTACAGCACAAACTGTCCAACACCCAAACTACCCCTGAATTGCGCATCGGCTCTGGTGACTTTTAACTGACCAGGGCGGTTGCCCGAAACAGGCAGCACTCTCTCTCTCTCTCTCTCTCTCTCGCCGCGGAGTCAGAAAGCCGGGGGTTCGAGTCCCACTCCGGAGACCTGAGCACAAAAGGCTAGGCCGACGCTTGCTCCCAGTGCCGAGGGAGCGCCGCGCTGTCGGATGCAGCGTTAAACCCAAGGCCCCGTCTGCCTGATCATTTCAAAGCCCGAAGCGTCACAGACACGATTGCCTGCGCGACCAGCTCCTGACCTTCGCTGTACGAAGGGGGGGGGGCATGGTGATCAGAAAAAAAAGACTTGCATTTCTGTAGCACCTTTCACCACCTCAGGATGTCCCAAAGCGCTTTACAGCCAATGAAGTACTTTTGAAGTGTAGTCACTGTTGTAATGTGGGAAACACAGCAGCCAATTTGTGCACAGCAAGCTCCCACAAACAGCAATGTGATAATGACCAGATAATCTGTTATTTTTAAGTGATGTTGATTGAGGGATAAATATCGGCCGGGACACAGGGAAGAACCCCCCTCCCTCTGCTCTTCTTCGAAATAGTGGCCATGGGATCTTTTAAATCCACTTGAGAGAGCAGACTTAACATCTCATCCGAAAGACGGCACCTCCGACAGTGCAGCGCTCCCTCAGTACCGCACCGGGAGTGTCAGTCTGGATTATGGGCTCGACTCTCCGGAGCGGGGCTATGAACCCACGGCCTTCTGACTCAGGTAAGAGAGAGAGAGTGTGCGGCCCACTGAGCCACGGTTTCCCCAGACGGAACAAGTGAGAAATGGAGAGCAGGTCGTCCCTGATCACACTCACACTAGGAGGGTCTGGGAAAAGGGGGTTCATGGTTGGGTCTGGGGAAACAACGTCGATCACCTCCCCAAAAAATGTCTGTGGCACAGGACAGCAGGTAATGTTGATCTGGTCATGAGGAGAACAGTGCAGAGCGATTGCACTAGTTGAAGATGGGGAGAGATTTTAATCCCATCACTGGTAACGTGGTTACTGACCTGACATTAGTCATTACACAATTTAGTTCATGGAGACGTTACAGAAGGAAAGTCGTCATCCAATCAGCCTGTCCCCCAGCGATCAAATCCAATAAACTATATTTAGCAAACTCAGAGGACCAGGGCCTGAAGATGTAAATCTTTTTATTTTATTTTATTGGTCACAGATGCTGAAATTTAAAGACAAAAATTTAAGATGCTATCATTCAGAGTTTGTTATTGTGCAGCATCGCAACTGAAGTCATTCGGTTCCAATCTCAGGCCTCATTTTACGATAAAACTTTGATCGAAAGATCTGACAAATGTTATATATATATATTTATATTAAAAGAGCCACCCTACACACTGATTACAGCGTTTTGGCTGCAATTTCCTTTAACAGTTGCTGAACAAATAACTTGTCAAAGCTGAAGTCAAGGCCTCTGAAATCACACAGCACAGCAGGAGGCCATTTGGCCCATCGTGCCTGTGCCGGCTCTTTGAAAGAGCTCTCCAATGAGTCCCACTCCCTCCTGCTCTTCCCCCATAGCCCTGAAAATGTTTCCCCTTCCAGTATTTATCCAATTCCCTTTTGAAAGTTACTATTGAATCTGCTTCCACCGCCCTTTCAGGCAGCGCGTTCCAGATCACAACTCACTGCATAAAAAAATCCTCATCTCCCCCTCTGGTTCTTTTGCCAATTACCTTAAATCTGTGTCCTCTGGTTATCGACCCTCCTGCCAGTGGAAACACTTTCTCCTTATTTAGTCTATCAAAACCATTCATGATTTTGAACACCTCTATTAAATCTCCCCTTAATCTTCTCTGCTCCAAGGAGAACAATCTCAGCTTCTCCAGTCTCTCTGTATAACTGAAGTCCCTCCTCCCTGGTACCATTCTAGTAAATCGCCTCCGCATCCTCTCCAAGGCCTTGATATCCTTCCTAAAGTGCGGCTCCCAGAATTGGACACAATACTCCAGCTGAGAGTTAACCAGTGTTTTATAAAGGTTTTCCATAACTTCGCTTATAAAAATCCCGGTTTACAAAGACAAGGATTCCGTCTGCTTTTTTTAAAAAAAAACCTTATTAATTTATCTTGCCACCTTCAAAGATTGGTGTATGTGACTGGCTGACGCTTTTGTAAGGTTACTGTCGGTCGAGAATTCTGCCTGCCAATCATGCGGCCATAGCACAGCGGCACTGAAAAATTTATTACCAAAAAAAAAAGGATCGGAAGGTTAAACACCGACCACAACTGTCAGCCACTGAAAAAGCGTCGCTGTCGAGGTGAGAATCCTGTAATTCACATCTTGCCCAAGGGTGAATTTAAAAAACCTTCTACAAGAACGGATTCCGAGTACGCTCCGAGGTTACATAGAGGGTCCAGCACAGAAACAGGACATTTGGCCCCACAGGTCTGTGCCGGTGTTTATGCTCCACACGAGCCTCCTCCCTCCCCCCTCTTCATCTCGCCCCCATCAGATCAGCCATGATCTAATTGAATGGCGGAACAGGCTCAAGGGGTTGAATGGCCTCCTCCCATTCCTATGCTCCCTAAAACCAGTCCAAGTGTTTTAAATTCCCACTAAAATGCAGATAAATCAGGATTTAAAACGGAGCTTAAGGTCGCTCCTTGCCCACCCCTGATTTTGATCGCCCCACCATTGGCGGCCGTGCCTTCAGCTGTCTAGGCCCCAAGCTCTGGAATTCCCTCCCTAAACCCAGCTTTTGGCCAACCTGTCCCGATATCTCCTTACGTGGCTCGGTGTCAAATTTTGTTTGCTCCTCGCTCCAGTGAAGCGCCTTGGGACGTTTTACTACTATGATGGTGCTCTCCAAATGTAAGTTGTTGTAGTATGGGCGGCGGTGAAGAACACGCGTCGTGTTTTTGTACCGAGAGCGAAGAGAGCGTCAAGCGTTTGTGCGGAAACAATAATCACACGGATTATTCAACTGCCTCTCCAAAACATCCTCCACCCTCCCTTCAAATAAATTCAATTATGTTGCCAAGGTTACCTGGCTTCTGGTTTTCAGCACTCAATGCCCACGAAACAAGAATTCACCCGCTAATCCAAGAGCTCCAGTGGGTATTGAGATCTGATTACCGTTTGTACCTGCAGGTAGCAGATGAAAAAGCTTTAGTACAATCTGGATCCTCGGCTATTCACAGAGCGATCAGAGACAGGCACGTGTCCTGCAATGGACGGAAGGGTCGGGTGGGGTCAGCGGTCAAAGGAGTGGCCCCCTTCCTCCAGAATTGAATGGCTCAAGGTCTACATGGTTTTGACCAATTTCCCCCCCAACCCCACTCCTCTGAAACACTTAACGTTTATTCAAATCATTTTATTTCAGTACAGCCAGCTTCAATTCTTCCTGGTCTGATTTGCAACTTTAATTTGGACTGAAACACCTCATCCCACTGTTGTTTGAGTTGGGACCATCAAGAGTAGAATGGGTCTACATTCTCTGGAGTTTAGAAGAATGAGAGGTGATCTCATTAAAACATACAACATTTTTAGAGGGTTAGACAGGGTAGATGCGGAGGAGGATGTTTCCACCTGGCTGGAGTCTAGAACCGGGGTCACAGTCTCAGGATAAGGGGTTGACCATTTAGGACTGAGATGAGGAGAAATTTCTTCACTCAGAGGGCTGTGGATGCTCAGTCGTTGAATATATTCAAGGCTGAGATCGATAGATTTTTGGACTCTAGGGGAATCAAGGGATATAGGGATCGGGCGGGAAAGTGGAGTTGAGGTTGAAGATCAGCCATGATCTTACTGAATGGTGGAGCAGGCCCAAGGGACCAAATGGCCAACTCCTGCTCCTATTTATGATGTTCTTATGCCCTTAAGTCAATTTTCTTTGAGGAGTCAGGAGGTGAGACACTCGCTGCAGAATACCCAGCCTCTGACCTGCTCTTGTTGCCACAGTATTTATGTGGCTGGTCCAGTTAAGTTTCTGGTCAATGGTGACCCCCCAGGATGTTGATGGTGGGGGAATTCGGTGATGCACTTTGCGGCATGACCAAGAGGCCAATTTTTGCCCTAAGCAAGTGATTATTAAAGAATGTACAGCACACGAACAGGACACTTGACCCAACCTGTCTGTGTAATCTGTATGTCGCAAAGCGTAATGTCCTGTTCTATTTCAGCATTAATGTAGGAAACAAAAAAAATGTTTTAGCTATTATTAAAAGGGAAAATATATTCTTATTAAAGGGGAGGTGTATCCCACTGAACTGGCTAACAAGCTTATTACATATTACATCGAGTTTACATCACAGAAACAGGCCATTCGGCCCAACTGGTCCGTGCCGGTGTTTATGCTCCACACGAGCCTCCTCCCACCCCTCTTCATCTCACCCCATCAGCCTATCCTTCTATTCCCTTCTCCCTCATGTGCTTATCTAGCTTCCCCTTTGTAATGTATGTACCTTTAAGGAGAGAACTACTTTTTACAGCTCCTGTATACTGTAGTACCGGCAGTGACCACACCTGTATATAAACCCTGAGTAGTGATCTGTACAGTAAGTTCTAGAGTAACCCTCATTCAGTAAACACCTGTTGAATCGTTCCCTGCAGCCTGTTGTCTGATTATTGAAGGACACAACATTAAGATACACGGACATAACACCCTTAAATGTATCTCTGCTATTCGCCTCAACCACTCCCTGTGGTAGCGAGTTCCACATTCTCACCACTCTCTGGGTAAAGAAGTTTCTCCTGAATTCTCTATTGGATTTATCATATACTTATGATCCCTAGTTTTTAAAAAAGGTTTTGGTGTCTCCCACAAGTGGAAACATCTTCTCTACGTCTACCCGATCAAAACCCTTTCATAATCTAAAAGATCTCTATTAGGTTTATACAGCGTATTTCACCACCTCAGGACGTCCCAAAGCGCTTTACAGCCAATGAAGTACTTTTTGAAGTGTAGTCACTGTTGTAATGTAGGAAACGCGGCAGCCAATTTGCGCACAGCAAGCTCCCACAAACAGCAATGTGACAATGACCAGACCATCTGTTTTAGTGATGTTGGTTGAAACTTATAAAATTCTGGCAGGACTGGACAGACTAGATGCAGGGAGGATGTTCCCGATGGTCAGGGAAATCCAGAACCAGGGGTCACAGTTTAAGGATAAGGGGTAAGCCTTTTAGGACAGAAATGAGGAGGAATTTCTTCACCCAGAGAGTGGTGAACCTGTGGAATTCTCTACCACAGAAGGCAGTAGAGGCCAATTCATTAAATATATTCAAGAAGGAGTTAGATATATTTCTTAAGGTTAAAGGGATCAAGTGAAATGGGGAGAAAGCAGGGACAGGGTACTGAACTTGGATGATCAGCCATGATCGCATTGAATGGCAGAGCAGGCTAGAGGGGCCGAATGGCCTACTCCTATCTTCTATGTTTCTATGGCCTAGAAATTGGGTATAGCCCCGCTTGGGGCGTTAGAATTGGCGCAGCGCAAAGTTTATAGCCAGACGCAACTTATCGCCACCTGGCGCGATATTGGGTTGCATCGCCCCTAAAGGTGATTGAGGCGCGAATTCAGGCGTTACACGGGACTCCTAAGGCGCTAAACTTCCGGCGCAACCAAATTTCGGAGCGGACGGGCGCAGCGCAGGTGCTCTCCATTACCGATGACCACGAGACTTCCAGGCGCCGGCCGGCTCTTAAAGGGGTGGGTCAGTCAGCTTCAGCTTCCACACTCTGCGCCTTGCAGGCCTCAGAATCGGCGCAGGCCCTTCTCTGGCGCTAAAAACTTGGACCAGATGGAGACGGTGAGACAGAGAGCAGAGCACTTCACCAATGAGGCTCTGGAGCAATTGGTGGCCGCAGTGGAGCGCCGGCGAGATGTTCTCTACCCAGACAATGGCAGGAGGCCGAATCATAAGGACTACCGACGAGCTTGGAGGGATGTATGCCAGAGGGTCAACTCCAGCAGCATGGTGACCAGGAGCCCTGTCCAATGCAGAAAGAAATTCAACGACCTCACTCGGGTCATGAGGGTGGGTGTTGGTTCTGCAAACTTCTGCATCCCTTCATTTGCACCTGACTTTATGGCTACAGGGTGGCCTGTGCCCCATTGGCCATCAGCCAGCAAGCACCCATGGCCCTTTCTGGGCACACACATGCACATTTGACTCAAGGCGTCATGCAAGGGCTCTTGCACCATGGGGGGACATGAGATGATCACTCAGGGCATCAGGTAACATAACTTCCCCTTCTTTCCCCTGCAGTCCAAGCTGGCGAGGATTGGCAAAGACCAGTTTCGCACCGGTGGAGGACCTCCACAAGTGGTCACTCTCACGGATCTCGAGGAGAGAGTCCACCAGATTCTTGGAGGACGTCTGAGTGGTCCTGTAACCACTGCAGCTGCCGACCCCATTGTCGACAGCGATGGTAAAGTTCTCACCTTTTACAACTGTCTCCTTCCACTTGTTCCCCCCGCCAGCATGCTTTCGCACTGTGGACCCATGTCATAGCCTTGCCGCAATCTGGCATCCCTTGCTACCAAGCTGTCCTTTTGCTAAAGCCACTCTTCCACCTCCCTGCTTTCAGATGCTGCATCACCAGCTCGGGAGCTGGGCCGTCAAGCTGCCAGTGCCAGTGCCTCCGAAGGCTCAATGAGAAAAGTACTGTCCAACAGAAGGTCAGCAACTCTCTCCAGCAATGATCAGAATGGCCAGCCCAAATGGCTGCAGCTTTTATACTAGTGCTGTCCCCTTTAAATAGCGCCCCCCCCCCCCCCCGAGTCCGAGAAGGGCCTGGGAACACTCCATCCAACTGTCACTAATAGCGCCAGGCGGAAAGGTTGCGGGCGCCACCGAATATCCGGTCCGGGGCACCAAAAAGGCGTTGCACACTGAAATGACGTCATGATCTGCCTGCGCCCGTGGGCGCGCGCAAAGCGTTAGCGCCGGCGCTAAAAGGATACTCAATATGGGAGGTGGCGCTATATTCACTGCGCCCGCCCGAAAGTTGGGTAAAGCCCCAATTCTCGGGCTCTTTAGGCGCTAATCGCTGGCGCTACCAACCGAATTTCTAGGCCTATGTTTCTAGAACTCCCCTGCTCTTCTTCGAATATTGTTGTGGGAGGTCACTGGGCGGAGCTATGCCAGAAGGTGATGGAAAAAGCGAGTAGACAGGAGACAATTCAACCCAGGCCACACTCACACCCTTCCCTCACATTGCAAAATCAAATTACAAGTCCTAGCTCCAAGACATGAGCACATAAGCTAGGCTGACACAGCAGTGCAATATTGAGGGAGTGCAGCATTGTTAAGAGGTCCCTTTTCTTTAGCTGAGATGTTAAACCAAGGCCTGGTCTGTCCATTCTTATAGTTGAGATAATTAAAGATTTTATGGCACTCGTTGAAGAATAGCAGGAGCTTCTCCTGGTGCCCTGGCCAACATTCCTCCCTCAACAAACAGCACCAAATAAACACGTTACCTGGACATTCAACTCTATGCTGATAAGGATCTCACTGTGCTGCAAAATGTTCAGCAAAACGAGTGGACTTTGAAATGAGTTCACTATTTATGAAGTGCTTTGGGACGATTCTGGGAGGCGTGAGGAGAACATAAGAACAACATAAGAACATAAGAATTAGGAGCAGGAGTCGGCCACACGGCCCCTCGAGCCTGCTCCGCCATTCAATGAGATCATGGCTGATCTTCAACCTCAACTCCACTTTCCCGCCCTATCTCCATATCCCTCGGCTCTCGGTGCCCAACAATCTAGCGATCTCAGCCTTGAATATACTCAACGACTGAGCCTCCACAGCCCTCTGGGGTAGAGAATGCAATGTAATATCACATGATTAGTCACATGGTTTAGTCTGAGCATGTTCAGTTCGCTCGGGCCTAATAAACAAGCACATGGACTCACAGCTTATCCTGTCTCAGTCTTTCATTTCTTCTACCCACATATATTACATTTTTGGCAATCAGAATGGGATCCCAAAGCCATTTGGGGATCATGGAAGGACAGCATTCAACCCTCGAGTGGAAAAGTTTAAGGTGAATCTGTGACACCTAAACTGAATTTTTTGCGATGTTTTACCGTTAGTGTGTCAGCTGTGGCTCAGTGGGTCGCGCTTTCGCCTCGGAGTCAGAAGGTTGTGGGTTCAAGTCCCCATTCCAGAGACTTGAGCAGATAAAACTAGGCTGACACTCCCAGTGCAGTGCTGAGGGGGTGCTGCACTGCTGGAGGTACCGTCGCTCGGATGAGTATTAAACCGAGGCCCCGTCTGCTCTCTCAGGTGGACGTAAAAGATCCCATGGTACTATTTCGAAGAAGAGCAGGGGAGTTATCCCCGGTGTCCTGGGGCCAATATTTATCCCTTAACCAACATAACAAAAACAGATGTTCTGGTCATTATCACATTGCTGTTTGTGGGAGCTTGCTGTGCGCAAATTGGCTGCCGCATTTCCCACATTACAACAGTGACTACACTTCGAAAGTACTTAATTGGCTGTAAAGCTCTTTGGGACGTCCGGAGGTCGTGAAAGGCGCTGTATAAATGCAAGTCTTTCTTTCTTTAATGCTGATGCACATTCGTCTGTGTGTGTGTATACACAGCAAGAGGGACGTTGATTCTCACAGGTACACGGGTAGTGGCTGAGTCACTGTTCGATGGGATCGGGACAATCATGGCCGCGCCTACAGGATTCATCGGAAGCCTCGGCCTGTATGACCGAGCTCGTGAACCATTCAGTTCTTACATTGAGTGGATGGAGTTTTTTTTTTTTTTTAGGGCCAATAACATTATTGAGACCAAAGGTGCCGATGAGAATGTTCAAGCTCAAAATAAAAGTAATTCGTGAACGGAGAAAAGCAATTGTTCTAACGGAGATCGGGCCAGATGTCTACGGAATGTTGACAGACCTACTCGCCCCAGGGAAAGCAAAGGATGTGTCGTTTGAAGACATTGTTGAGAATCTCGAAGACCATTTCGACCCAAAGCCGTTAGAAATAGCAGAGAGCTATAAGTTTGGAACCAGAAACCAAAAACAAAGTGAAACCATCAGTGAGTACATTTGTAGCTCTTAAGAACCTGTCTTTGCATTGTAACTTCGGCTCATTGTTGGATCATGTGTTGTGAGATAAGTTTGTGTGTGGACTGGTGGGTGAGCGCACACAGTCCAAGTTACTGAACACTCCGAACCTAACGTTTGACATAGTATGCAGAATTGCCCTATCTATGGAGATGGCGTCTAAGAATACTAGGGAGCTCCGTCCAACTCAAGTGACCAGTGCAGCTGATGTCTACAGTCACAAAGCCACCGCCAAACCTAAAGCTGTGAGACCGAGTCAAAAGCATATCGGTGAGAGCAGTTCAGTGAATTGTTATCGCTGCAATGGAAATCACTCACCACAGTCCTGCCAATACAGAAATACAAAGTGTTTTCACTGCCAGAAGCAAGACCATATTCCAACAGCTTGCAGAGCTAGATCGAAAGCAGGAAGTAAGAACCATTCGAGTGGCAATGCAAAGCAGCGACAACAAAAGGGAGAAGTTCATAATAATGAAGTGAACACACCTGATGTTGAAGAACTCGGCATCTACAGTATCTATGTCACTAGCGGCAACGCTAGCAGTCTTCCGTACAAAACTTTTGACCAATGACCAATACAGGAAACTCTTTGGTATCCGGCACTGACGGGACCAGCGTGTTGCCGATTGATCAAAAATTCCGGATGACGGAGAGGGTTATCTGCCGAGGCTATTTTTAACAAACAAAAATAAATAAATCAAGAAATGTGCAGTATACAGTAATTGGGTAGTCAGCAGCGCGGGAGAGTCAGACTCCTGTTATTGAGGTGTTCGGACTTCCGACAGCGCCAAGAAGCCGAGTAGTGGCAGTTTGGAGAACTACCCCCACTGACTAACTCGGCCACCGCGGGAGACTCGGACTCGGCAACATTGCCGGTTATTGAGGTGTTGTTTTCGGAGTATGAATTTTGCCGGTTAATGGAGAATTCCGGATATTTAGGTGCCGTTTAAACGAGAGTTTCCTGTATATTGATACGTGTATCGACACAGAGGCGGACTGCTCTATCATGAGTAAGAACACTTATGAGAGTAAGTTCAATCAAATACCACTTCCAAAGAGTACTGTAGAGTTAAAAACCTACTCCACAGAAATGTGGATAAATGGAATGTACAGTTCAACACAATGGCCAGTCAGTAAAGCTGCCTATTACTGTAGTGAGCTACAACAACAGGCCAACCCCTCAAGGGCAAAGACTGGCTGAAAAAGATAAAACTAGACTGGAAAAACATCTTCAGTGTAGATGCTTCAAAGAAGCGACTCGACACAATGCTGAACAAGTATAAAAGCATGTTCACAGACAGTTATGAGGGCATCACTGGGTATGATGCGTATATCCGCATCAAGTCCAATGTGAAGCCTGTCTATTGTAAGGCAAGGCCGGTCCCCTATGCGTTGAAAAGTCAGGTAGAGGAAGAGCTTGAGAAACAGAGAACGGAGTGCCAGTAAAAACTGACAGAAGTGAATGGGCTACCCCGATTGTGGTAGTGCCCAAAGCAGACAAACTGTACACTCGTGCGGTGACTACAAAGTTACTATCAGCCAAGCAGTTGATGATGGGCAGTACCCGTTACCTACATCACAAGATTTGTACACAGCACTCTCTGGGTCAAAGGTTTTCTCCAAGCCTGACCTGTCACAGGCTTATGCTCAGCTGAATGTTGACAAAGAGAGTCAACGGTATCTCACCATCAACACACACAGGGACTGTACTCATACACCGAGCTGCCGTATGGTGTAAAGTCCTCCCCCAAAATCTTCCAGGCTACGATGGATAACATTTTGCAAGGAGTCCCAAATTGCTTATGCACTCAAGATGATGTGCTGATCGCAACAAGCAGTGAGGAAGAAAATCTAGAAGTTCGATTTAGTGCTTCAGAGGTTGAATTCCCACAATGTCAAATTGAAAATGTGCTTTTGTGCAGCACGAGGTTGTGTACCTTGGTCTGAAAGTTGATGCAAATGGCTTGCAACCAGTGAAGGAAAAGGTTGATGCGGTCATCAATGCTCCAAAGCCACAGAACGTGTCTGAGTTAAGTTCTTTCCTTGGAATGGTCCAGTACTATGCACGTTTCTTACCCGAGTTAGTGACCATGTTAGCTCCATTGCATGAGCTCCTCAAGAAGGATGTCCAGTGGAAGTGGACGAAAGCGCAACAGGAAGCTTACGACGCTTGTAAGAGAAGTCTCTCTAGTGATGCTCTACTTGTGCACTACGACACAGAGTGTGAGCTTAAGTTAGCGTGTGATGCTTCCAGTTACGGTGTGGGAGCTGCCATAAGCCACGTACTGGATGACGGCCAAGAGAATCCAATCGCGTTCGCATCATGAACCCTCACAAAGAGCAAAAGAAACTACGCGCAAATTGAAAAGGAAGCACTCGCCATGGTGTTTGGAATCAAGAAATTCCAACAGTTCCTGATTGGCACAAACCGCTCCTAGCAATATTGGGGCCCAAATCTGCCATCCCTGCAATGGCTGCATCAAGAATGCAACTTTGGGCAGTGTTGTTGTCACAATAGGACTACACGATTGAATATCACACTTCAAAAGCAAAACGCAATCGCAGAAGCCTTGTCCAGGTTGCCACATGAAGACTCGTGTTGGGAGTGAAGGTGAGATTTTCACGCTAGGTGCAGTTGACAAAGAGTTTCCCGTGAATGCAACTGAGATTGCAGATGAGACTCAAAAGGACTCAGTACTGAAAAGAGTGAATGAAAACACCTTGAATGGATGGACTGATCAGTGTCTGGACACAGAGTTGAAACCATTCCATAACCGTCGTACTGAATTGTCTTGTGAGCAAGGTTGTTGATATACCTATCAATTCCTCCAATAAAAGGCGAAGAGTTACGAAGGTGACTAAAGGTTTTTATTGACTAAATAACAGAGCCCACTCTCGTGGGTGATCCGATCCAAGCAGGAGGAATACCAGTCAGTCGCTCACCTTTATACCTGGCCTGGTGGGTGGAGCCAAGGCGGAGTCGGCGGTGGTCATCCCAGGTATAGCAGTGTGGCAAGAGGCGACCTCGTACCGTGATACAATAGTGGTCAGTGATACAGTTATAACGAACAGTGGTGAACAGTGCTAACTACTAACAGTGATACGATAGTGAACGTGGTTTACCACATTCACCCCTTGTTTAGAATTAAGTCCGGCGGGGTGAAGTGTACTACCAATTCTGGTAGGTCAGTCTGTCCGGAGGCTTCGTAAGCCTCTCCGATCGCCGCAGCGGTGGTGTTGCCTTATCCGGTGCTGGTGCCTTATCCGGTGTTGATGCTGGTGTTTGCGTGGTCGGCGAGGGCTCGTGGGGTTCCGGCATGCCGTCTACCTGGGCTGGGGTTGGGGGGGGTGGTGGCGGTGTTTCCGGATCGGCTGAGGGTGCGAGGTCTCGTAGGGAGACAGTGTCCTCCCGCCCGTCTGGGTACGCCACGTAGGCGTACTGGGGGTTGGCGTGCAGGAGGTTCACCCTCTCGACCAGGGGGTCCGTTTTATGGGCCCTCACGTGTTTCCGCAGCCAGACCGGCCCCGGGGCGGTCAGCCAGGTTGGTAGAGTGGTTCCCGTAGTCGACTTCCTGGGGAAAACGAACATTCGTTCATGGGGGGTGGTGTTAGTGGCCGTGCAAAGTAATGACCGGATGGAGTGCAGCGCTGTCGGGAGGACTTCTTGCCAGCGGGAGGTTGGGAGGCCCTTAGACTTTAAGGCTAAGAGGACGGCCTTCCATACCGTCGCGTTCTCTCTTTCCACCTGACCGTTACCTCTGGGGTTGTAGCTGGTGGTCCTGCTTGCTGCAATACCTCTCTCTAGGAGGAATTGCCGGAGTTCCTCGCTCATGAAGGAGGAGCCCCGGTCGCTGTGTATATAGTTCGGGAACCCGAACAAGGCGAAGAGGGCATTCAGGCACTTGATGACCGTGCTACTGGTCATGTCGGGGCAGGGGAAGGCAAAGGGGAAACGGGAGTACTCATCAACGATGTTGAGGAAGTACACATTACGGTCAGAGGACGGGAGGGGCCCCTTAAAGTCGATGCTCAGGCGCTCGAAGGGGCGGGTGGCCTTGATCAGGCTTGCTCGGTCCGGCCTATAGAAGTGCGGTTTGCACTCCGCACAGGTCTGGCAGTTCCTGGTCATGGTCCTGACCTCCTCGATGGAGTAGGTCAGGTTGCGGGCCTTAATGAAATGGTAGAGTCTGGTGACTCCGGGGTGGCAGAGCTGGTCGTGGAGGGTCTGAAGCCTATCGATATGCGCGCTGGCGCATGTCATTCGTGAAAGGGCATCAGGGGATTCGTTCAGCTTGCCTGGCCGGTACAAGATCTCATAATCGTAGGTGGAGAGCTCGATTCTCCATCTCAAAATCTTGTCATTCTTGATTTTGCCCTTCAGCTTGTTATTAAACATGAAAGCCACCGAACGCTGGTCGGTGAGGAGGGTAAATCGTTTGCCTGCCAGGTAGTGCCTCCAGCGCCGTACTGCCTCCACGATCGCCTGGGCCTCTTTCTCGACCGACGAATGTCGGATCTCGGGGCCCTGTAGGGTCCTTGAGAAGAAGGCCACTGGCCTCCCCTCCTGGTTTAGGGTGGCGGCTAAGGCGAAGTCGGATGCGTCGCTCTCCACCTGGAAGGGGATGGACTCGTCCACTGCGTGCATCGTGGCCTTGGCTATGTCTCCCTTAATGAGGGAGAAGGCCGCGCACGCCTCCTCCGTGAGGGGGAAGGAAGTGGCTTTCAGGAGGGGTCTGGCTTTGTCCGCGTAATTGGGTACCCATTGGGCATAGTAGGCGAAAAGCCCCAGGGTTCTCCTAAGTGCTTTAGGGCAGTGGGGGAGGGGTAGCTCCATGAGGGGGCGCATTCTTTCTGGGTCGGGGCCGATGATTCCGTTCTCCACTACGCAGCCGAGGATGGCAAGGCGTGTGGTGTTAAACACGCATTTCTCCTTATTGTAGGTGAGGTTCAGCCGTTGGGCCGTACGGAGGAATTTCTCCAGATTCGCGTCATGTTCCTGCCGGTCGCGGCCGCAGATAGTGACGTTATCTAGGTAGGGGAATGTAGCCTGCAGTTCGTTCTGGTCAACCATCTGGTCCATCTCCCTTTGGAAGACCGAGACCCCATTAGTGACACCGAAGGGGACCCTAAGGAAGTGGTATAGGCGCCCATTCGCCTCGAAGGCGGTATACTGGCGGTCCTCAGGGTGGATAGGGAGTTGGTGGTAGGCCGACTTCAGGTCGATGGTCGAGAATACTTTATACTGTGCAATCTGATTGACCATGTCAGATATGCGGGGGAGGGGGTATGCGTCCAGCTGGGTATATCTGTTTATGGTCTGGCTGTAGTCGATGACCAGGCGGTTTTTATCGCCGGTCTTTACGACTACGACCTGGGCACGCCAGGGGCTGCTGCTCCCCTCGATAATGCCCTCTTTCAGGAGGCGCCGCACCTCAGAGCTAATGAAGGCTCTGTCCCCGGCGCTATACCGCCTGCTCTTGGTAGCGACGGGTTTGCAGTCAGGGGTAAGGTTAGCAAACAGAGAGGGTGGCGGGACCTTGAGGGTGGAGAGGCTGCAGGTGTTACGCGGTGGGCGGTTTAACGTTTGCTGGTTGTTGACTGTGAGTGGGGGGAGGGGTCCACCGTATGCTAGGGTTACGCTTTGGAGGTGGGATTGGAAGTCCAGCCCTAGTAGGACGGCAGCGCAGAGATGGGGGAGGACGAGGAGTTTAAAGTTTTTATACTCCGTGCCCTTAACCGACAGGGTCACGACACAGTAGCCGCTGATGTCCGTGGCGTGGGACCTCGATGCCATCGAGATTCGGCTGCGCGTTGGTAGGACAGAGAGGGAGTAGTGGCTCACCGTGTCTGGGTGGATGAAGCTCTCCGTGCTTCCGCTGTCGAACAGGCAGGTCGTGGCGTGGCCGTTCACTTTGATGTCCATCATTGACTTGGACAGATGGTGCGGGCGGGCTTGGTCCAGGGTGACGGAAGCTAGTGTGTAGCTGAGCGAGTCGTTGTCATCTGCGGGCGAGGCGGTCGGGCGTGGTGAGTAAAATGGCGTCTCCCACGAGGTAGGGCAAAATGACGGAGAAGATGGCTGCCCCCGTAGCTCACATGAGGCACTATTGGGGTCGGTTGCCTTAATCAAAGATGGCCGCCCCCATGACTCATGTGTGGGGATGCTGGCCTCAGTTGCCCTAAACAAAGATGGCCACCCCCATGACTCATGTGTGGGGATGCTGGCCTCAGTTGCCCTAAACGAAGATGGCCGCCCCCATAGTTCGCATGCGGCACTGCTGGCCTCTGAGGATCCGCTCCTGCAGGCCTTGGAGAAGTGGCCTTTCTTCAGGCAGGTTCTGCATGTGGAGTTCTTGGCTGGGCAGCGCGACCTCGGGTGCTTCTCCTGGCCACAAAAAAAACAGCCGGCGGCCCGATCGCGGATGCCCGATGTCGGGGCCGGTGCCGGGGGTGGCGGGGCCGGTCGGGTCCGGGACGCCGACGCAGAGGTAGGTCCCGGGGGCGGCGCTGGGAAGGGTGCTGTGGTAGGGGTCGGGCCCGAGTCCCAGGGTCGCGAGCAGTACCTGGTGAATGCTTCCTGATCTTGGTGGGCCACTTCCAGGGAGATAGCGAGGGCTTCAGCTTTTTCCATGCTGAGGTCTTTAGCTTCCAGCAGTCTTTGCCGTGAGTACTCGGACCGTAGGCCTTTCAGGAATGCGTCGCGGATATTATCTTCAGTATTTTCGGCTGCCGACACCGATTTAAAGTCACAGTTCCTGGCGAGTGCATATAGCGCCTGTGAGAATTCGGCTACTGATTCTCCTGGCTGTTGCGGCCGTGATCTTAGGAGGTGCCTAGCGTACATGTAGTTTACCGGGGTCCGGTACTTCTGTTTCAGCAGGTTGATGGCGGTCTCGTAGGTAGTCATGTCCTCGATGAGAGTGTATACTCTCGGGCTCAGTTGCGCCTGCAGGACACTTAGTTTGGATGCCTGAGGGACGCTGGATTCTCTCAGGTATGATTCGAAGCAGACCAGCCAGTGTTTAAAGTCTGCGGCTGAGTTTGCTGCTCGTGGGTTCAGGTCCAGGTACGGCGGTCTGAGGGCTCGCAGCCAAGCTGGCTGGTGTGGCTGTGCTCCTGGGAGCTGCGCTGGTGGCTCCTCCGCCGGTTGTGACTCGTTGTCGGACATCATTAAATTTAGTCAATAAAATTGATATACCTATCAATTCCTCCAATAAAAGGCGAAGAGTTACGAAGGTGACTAAAGGTTTTTATTGACTAAATAACAGAGCCCACTCTCGTGGGTGATCCGATCCAAGCAGGAGGAATACCAGTCAGTCGCTCACCTTTATACCTGGCCTGGTGGGTGGAGCCAAGGCGGAGTCGGCGGTGGTCATCCCAGGTATAGCAGTGTGGCAAGAGGCGACCTCGTACCGTGATACAATAGTGGTCAGTGATACAGTTATAACGAACAGTGGTGAACAGTGCTAACTACTAACAGTGATACGATAGTGAACGTGGTTTACCACAGTTGTATCAAGTGGGGAAACAAGAGTGGTGGGACCTACTTCGTTGAGATAGAATTCTAGCCGAACTTCATACTGAACATCCAGAGATCGTCAGTATGAAATCAATGCAAGAGGCTTTGTTTATTGGCCTGGATTTTTTTTTAATTCTTTCATGGGATGTGGGCATCGCTGGCAAGGCCAGCAATTGTTGCCCATCCCTAATTGCCCTCGAGAAGGTGGTGGTGAGCCGCCTTCTTGAACCGCTGCAGTCCGTGTGGTGAAGGTACTCCCACAGTGCTATTAGGGAGGGAGTTACAGGATTTTGATCCAGCGACAATGAGGGATCGGCCGATATATTTCCAAGTCAGGATGGTGTGTGACTTGGAGACGAACTTGGAGGTGGTGGTGTTCCCATGCGCCTGCTGCCCTTGTCCTTCTAGGTGGAAGAGGTCGCGGGTTTGGGAGGTGCTGCCGAAGAAGTCTTGGCGAGTTGCTGCAGTGCATCTTGTAGATGGTACATACTGCAGCCACGGTACGCCGGTGGTGGAGGGAGTGAATGTTTAAGGTGCTGGATGGGGTGCCAATCAAGTGGGCTGCTTTGTCCTGGATGGTGTCGAGCTTCTTTAGAGTTGTTGGAGCTGCACTCATCCAGGCAAGTGAAGAGTATTCCATCACACTCCTTACTTGTGCCTTGGAATGGACAGTGATCTTGAATCATTTGTCTACAAATGCAGCGTTTGCCAAAATTGCAGAAACAAACCACCCAAAACCCCACTACAACCCTGGTCATGGCCAAGTAGACCTTTTCAGAGAGTACATGTAGACTTCTGTGAGAAAGCAAATGATTATTTCCTGGTACTTGTAGATAGTCACTCAAAGTGGATTGAAGTGAAACACATGGGTTCAAATACTACAACTGGTCGTACCATAGATGAGTTGAGGTCTATCTTCGCATGTCATGGCTTACCTGAAGAGCTTGTTTCTGACAATGGCCCTCAGTTCGGTCCTGCTCTATTCCAAGAGTTCATTAAATGGAACAGTGTCAAACACACTCTCCTTTCACCATAGCATCCAGCGTCAAACAGAGCAGCCGAAAGGTCAGTCAGAATAGTGAAAGAGGCTCTCAAAAAGCAAGTGTGGCAGGGTTGTTCAGGACTCAGCATGAAGCAACGTTTGGCAAATTTCTTGCTGAAGCACAGAACTACTCCGCACACTACAACTGGATACACCCCAGCAGAAGTCTTGATGAAGAGGAGATTGAGAACACAATCGAGTCTTGTTCAACCGAATTTGGCCTCAAGAGTTGAACAGAAATGGTTGAGTCAGAAACGTTATCATGACAGCAATCAGAAAGAACGCAGTTTCCAACAAAACAAGTGTGTTCGTGCTCTCAGTCCCCCAGTAAAGTAGAGTTCACACAAGTGGGATGTAGGAACCATAGTGGAGGTTGGTGGAACCAAGAGATATTTGGTTGAAATTGGTGACAACATCCAAAGTGTTCATGTAGATCAAATGATCTACATAAGAACATAAGAAATAGGAGCAGGAGTAGGCCAATCGGCCCCTCGAGCCTGCTCCGCCATTCAATATCATGGCTGATCTGATCCTAACCGCCAATCTACTATCACAGAACCATCTCCTGAATCTAACAGAATTAGACACACGAAATAGGAGCAGGATCAGGCTACACGGCCCCTGGGCCCGCTCCGCTACCCACAGGGCCATGACCGATCCGAACCTAGACTCATGTCCAAATTCCTGCCCGCTCCCCGTAACCCTTAATTCCCTTTACTTCTAGGAAACTGTCTATTTCTGTTTTAAATTTATGTAATGATGTAGCTTCTACAGCTTTTTGGGGCAGCATATTCCATGGACCTACCACCCTCTGAGTGAAGTAGTTCCTCCTCATCTCAGTTTTGAAAGAGCAGCCCCTTATTCTAAGCCTATGCCCCCTAGTTCTAGTTTCACCCATCAGCGGGAACATCCTCCCCGCATCCACCCGATCCAACCCCTTCACAATCTTATATGTTTCAATAAGATCGCCTCTCATTCTGCTAGAGATGAACCGAGACGTGATCTTGAACCACTTGATCATGAACACTTACATGAGTTTGACTCCATTCAGACTTCAGTAACTGAAGTACCAGGTTCAACCAAGTCTGAGAGAGAGAAACAGGATTATCTTTGAGTTCGGAACCAGAACAAAACAGCCCAAAAATTGGTTCAACACCAAAACCTTTTGTAAGGAGATCAGGAAGGATCCGCAAACCTGTTATTAAACTGGATTTGTAGTTCATTTGTAGCATTAGTTGATTTAAAAGAAAAAAGGCTAGGAATTTTTGTTATGAGGTACTTGTAATGCTGGGAAAGGTGGGACCATAGTTTTCTTGTATTTGAGAGGGGAATATGTACATTTTTTTTTAAGGGGAAAGCAGTGTAATGTATTATCACATGGTTTAGTCTGAGCATGCTCAGTTCGTTCTGGCCTAGTAAACAAGCACATGGACTAGCAACTCATCGTGTCTCTGTCCTTCAATTGTTCTACCCACATATATTACAGAGAATCCAAAGATTCACCCACCCTGAGTGAAGAAATTCCTCCTCATCTCAGTTCTAAATGGCCGACCCCTTATCCTGAGACTATGTCCCCTGGTTCTAGACTCTCCAGCCAGGGGAAACAACCTCTCAGCATCTACCCTGTCAGCCCCCCTCAGAATGATGAGGTGTTAGATGAATGCAAAGTTCTTTCTTACAAAGAGCTCGGTCAAGGGTCATCAATTCTGGATGTATTCATGGAGGTTTCATCACGTGACCTTCAGTGTCGGTCCATTGGCCCGCCCGGTCAAACAGCCTTCTTCCTCATCTTCAATATTTTTACGACTAATAAATGAAAAAGATAGTGCCTCGAGGATTTTTCTCCTGGGCTTTTGCTCCTGGCAGTGTCCTGGAGATTAATTTTTCATTCCTGGAGACTCCAGGCCAATCGTGGAGAGATGGCGACCCCCTAAGCTCTGTTGACTTTGGCCAACTCACTTTCAACTGTGGGATCACGTAGGGGTCAGGACACACTGCCCCTATCAAAAACCCAGGAGGAAATTCCTTGGGGCATTGATAAAAAAAAATTGTGTTTTTAAAAATATTTTTAAAAGATGCGTCGGCGGGAATTTCAGCGGCAGCAGCGGGGCTATAAAAGGCTCCAAGAGACCAGGTAGGCCTCAGTGCATCAGCGGGAATTTCAGCGGCAGCAGTGGGGCTATAAAAGGCCCCAGAGACCAGGTAGGTTTACCAGTCTCCGAACTCGGAACACAGAGGGAAGGAGAGAAGTAAAAAGTAATCGAAGTGTGACGTCACCAGAAAGCAGGTAAGTGATTGGTTGGTGAGCATTTCTCTCTTTTTAAACATTAACTCTGTGGTTTATAGTTTCTAAAGTCTCTGTGGTGTAGCGGGGACTGTTTATAAACCAGGGCCCTTAAATATGCTATTTAACTGTAGTGTAATTGGTGGGATTGATTTAATTAAATTTAATTGCAATTAATTAAAAGGGTAAGTCATGGCAGGACAGCCCGGTGCCGTGGTATGCTCCTCCTGTGCTATGTGGGAACTCAGGGACACTTCCTGTGTCCCTGACAACTATGTGTGCAGGAAGTGTGTCTAGCTGCAGCTACTGGCAGACCGCATTACGGCGCTGGAGCTACGATTGGATTCATACTGGACCACTTGCGTGGCTGAGGACGTCGTGAATAGCACATTTGATCAGTTGGTCACACCGCAGGCAAAGGTTGGACAGGCAGGAAGGGAATGGGTGACCAACAGACAGAGTACTAGGCACAGGCAGGTAGTGAAAGGGTCCCCTGTGGCCATCCCCCTCTCAAACAGATACACCACTGAGTACTGTTGAGGGGGATGGCTTACCAGAGGAAGGCACCAGCAGCCAACTTCCTGGCACCATGGGTGGTTCTGCTGCACAGGACGGGAGGAAAAAGAGGGGTAGAGCTATAGTAATAGGGGATTCTATTGTAAGGGTAATAGACAGGCGTTTCTGCGGACGCAAACGAGACTCCAGGATGGTGTGTTGCCTCCCTGGTGCAAGGGTCAAGGATGTCTCAGAGCGGCTGCAGAACATCTTGGAAGGGGAGGGTGAACAGCCAGTTGTCGTGCTGCATATAGGTACCAACGATATAGGTAAAAAGCGGGATGAGGTCCTAAAAGCGGAATATAGGGAGTTAGGAGGTAAATTAAAAAATAGGACCTCAAAAGGTAGTAATTACTAAGGAGGTGGTACTCGGTAAAATAATGGGACTTAAGGCGGATAAATCCCCCAGACCTGATGGCTTACATCCTAGGGTCTTGAGAGAAGTAGCGGTAGGGATTGTAGATGCATTGGTGATTATTTTCCAAAACTCCCTGGACTCAGGAAAGGTCCCGGCAGATTGGAAAACTGCTAATGTAACGCCCTTATTTAAGAAGGGAAGTAGACAAAAGGCTGGAAACTATAGGCCAGTTAGCCTAACATCTGTGGTTGGTAAAATGTTGGAGTCCATTATTAAGGAAACAGTAACAGGGCATTTGGATAAACATAATTTAATAGGACAGAGTCAGCATGGTTTTGTGAAGGGGAAGTCATATTTGACAAATTTGCTCGAATTTTTTGAGGACGTAACAGACAGGGTGGATAAGGGGGAACCAGTGGATGTGGTGTATTTGGACTTCCAAAAGGCATTTGACAAGGTGCCACACAAAAGATTACTGATCAAGATAAAAAATCACGGGATTGGAGGTAATATACTGGCATGGGTGGAAGATTGGCTATCTAACAGAAAACAGAGCTGGGATAAATGGTTCGCTCTCAGGCTGGCAATCAGTAACTAGTGGTGTTCCGCAGGGGTCAGTGCTGGGACCCCAACTCTTTACAATCTATATAAACGATTTGGAGGAAGGGACCGAGTGTAACATATCCAAGCTTGCCGACGATACAAAGATGGGAGGGAAAGCAGTGAGTGAGGAGGACATAAAAAACCTGCAAAAGGACATAGACAGGCTAACTGAGTGGGCAGAGACTTGGCAGATGGAATAAAATACTGGAAAGTGTGAGGTTATGCACTTTGGCAGGAAAAAATCAAAGAGCAAATTATTATCTAAATGGAGAGAAACTGCAAAGTGCTACAGTACAAAGGGATCTGGGGGTCCTGGTGCATGAAACACAAAAAGTTAGTATGCAGGAAGGCCAATGGAATCTTGGCTTTTATTGCAAGGGGGATGGAGTATAAAAACAGGGAAGTCTTGCTGCAGTTATACAGGGTATTGGTGAGGCCACACCTGGAATACTGCGTGCAGTTTTGGTTTCCATATTTAAGAAAAGATATACTTGCTCTCGAGGCAGTTCAGAGAAGGTTCACTCGGTTGATTCCGGAAATGAGGGGGTTGACGTATGAGGAATGGTTAAGTAGGTTGGGCCTCTACTCATTGGAGTTCAGAAGAATGAGAGGCGATCTTATCGAAACATATAAGATTGTGAGGGGGCTTGATCGGGTGGATTCGGTGAGGATGTTTCCACTGATGGGTGAGACTAGAACTAGGGGGCATAATCTTAGAATAAAGGGCCGCCCTTTCAAAACTGAGATGAGGAGAAACTTCTTCACTCAGAGGGTGGTAAATCTATGGAATTTGCTACCCCAGAGAGCTGTGGAAGCTGCAACATTAAATAAATTTAAAACGGAGATAGACAGTTTCTTAGCAGATAAGGGAATTAGGGGTTACGGGGAGAGGGCAGGGAAGTGGACGCGAGTCTAGGTTCGGATCAGCCATGATCCTATTGAATGGCGGAGCAGGCCCGAGGGGCCGTATGGCCTACTCCTGCTCCTACTTCTTATGTTCTTATGTTATCTCAGGATTGCTACCAGTGCCACGTGCTAGTCAGAGTAGAAACAGAAGGATATTTCAGATGAATACGTGGCTAGAGGAATGGTGCAAGGGGGAGGGATTCAAATTCCTGGGACATTGGAACCGGTTCTGGGGGAGGTGGGACCAGTTCAAACTGGACAGTTTGCACCTGGGCAGAGCCGGGACCGATGTCCTAGGGGGAAGTTTGCTAGTGCTCTGGGGGAGGGTTTAAACTAAGATGGCAGGGGGTTGGGAACCTGAGCAAGGGGACAGAGGAAAGGGAAACAAGGATAAAAGCAAAAGATAGGAAGGAGAAAAACAAATGTGGCAGTCAGAGAAATCAACGGTTTAAATCAAACATGGCCACAGTAAATAATAATTCTAATAGGTGTAAGAGCGTTAAAAAAACAAGCTTGAAGGCTTTGTGTCTTAATGCGAGGAGCATTCGTAATAAGGTGGATGAATTAGCCGTGCAAATAGGAGGTAAACGAATATGATTTGATTGGGATTACGGAAACATGGCTCCAGGATGGCCAAGGCTGGGAACACAACATCCAGGGGTATTCGATATTCAGGAAAGATAGGCAAAAAGGAAAGGGAGGTGGGGTAGCATTGCTGGTTAAAGAAGGGATTAACACAATTGTAAGGAAGGATATTAGCTCTGATGATGTGGAATCTGTATGGGTAGAACTGAGAAATACCAAGGGGCAGAAAACATTAGTGGGAGTGGTATATAGACCTCCAAACAGTAATGCAGAGGCTGGGGATGGCATTAAAATGGAAATTAGAGAAGCGTGCAATAAGGGCACAGCAGTCATCATGGGTGATTTTAATCTACATATAGATTGGGCTAACCAAATTAGTAACAATACTGTGGAGGAGGAATTCCTGGAGTGTTTAAGGGATGGTTTCCTGGACCAATATGTCGAGGAACCAACCAGAGATCAGGCCATCTTAGACTGGGTATTACGTAATGAGAAAGGATTAATTAGCAATCTTGTTGTACGAGGCCCCTTGGGTCGGAGCGATCATAATATGATAGAATTCTTCATTAAGATGGAGAATGAAGTCGTCGACTCAGAGACTAGGGTCCTAAATTTAAATAAAGGAAACTACGATGGTCTGAGGCGTGAGTTGGGTAGGATTGATTGGGGAATGTCACTCAAAGGGTTGACGGTGAATAGGCAATGGCAAACATTCAGAGACCGCATGGATGAACTACAGAATTTGTTCATCCCAGTTTGGCATAAAAATAAAACAAAAAAGGTGACTCAACCATGGCGAACAAGGGAAATTAGGGATAGCATAAGATCCAAGGAGAGGACATATAAATTGGCCAGAAAAAGCAGATTGGGAGCAGTTTAGGATTCAACAAAGGAGGACAAAGGGATTAATTAAGAAAGGGGAAATAGAATATGAGAGTAAGCTTGCAGAGAACATAAAAACTGACTGTAAAAGCTTTTTTAGATATGTGAAGAGAAAAAGATTGGTGATGTCAAGCGTAGGTCCCTTGCAGTCAGAATCAGGGGAATTTATAATGGGGAACAAAGAAATGGCAGACCAATGAAATACATATTTTGGTTCTGTCTTCACAAAGGAGGACACAAATAACCTCCCAGAGATGTCAGGGAACATAGGGTCTGATGAAAGGGAGGAACTGAAAGAAATCAGTATTTGTAAGGAAACGGTGTTAGGGAAATTGATGGGATTGAAGGCCGATAAATCCCCAGGGCCTGATAATCTAAATCCTAGAGTACTTAAGGAAGTGGCCCTTGAAATAGTTGATGCTTTGCTGATCATCTTCCAGCATTCGATGGAATCTGGAACAGTACCCATGGATTGGAGGGTAGCTAATGTTACCCCACTGTTCAAAAAAGGTGGCAGAGAGAAAACGGGGAATTACAGACCGGTAAGCCTGACAACGGTAGTGGGGAAAATGCTAGAGTCCATTATAAAAGATGTAATAGCAGAGCACTTGAAAAACAGTGACGGGATCGGACAAAGTCAACATGGATTTACAAAAGGTAAATCGTGCTTGACTAATCTACTGGAATTTTTTGAGGATGTAACTGGTAAAATAGATAAGGGGGAACCAGTGGATGTGGTGTATTTGGACTTTCAGAAGGCTTTCGATAAGGTCCCGCATAAGAGAGTAGCGTGTAAAGTTAAGGCACATGGGATTGGGGGCAAGGTATTGACTTGGATAGAGAACTGGTTGGCAGACAGAAAGCAAAGAGTTGGAATAAACGGATCTTTTTCCGAGTGGCAGGCAGTGACTAGTGGGGTACCGCAGGGATCAGTCCTTGGGCCCCAGCTATTCACAATATATATTAATGATCTAGACAAGGGAACTAAATGTAATATCTCCAAATTTACGGAAGACACAAAGCTAGGTGGGCGTGTGTGCTGTGAGGAGGATGCCGAGAAACTCCAGTATGATTTGGGCAGGTTGGGTGATTGGGCAGAAGCATGGCAGATGCAATATAATGTGGATAAATGCGAGGTTATCCACTTTGGTGACAAAAACAGGAAGGCAGATTATCTGAATGGCAATAGATTGGGAGAAGGGGAAGTGCAACAAGACCTGGGTGTCCTTGTGCACCAGTCGCTGAAGGGAAGCATGCAGGTGCAGCAGGCGGTTAATGCGGCAAATGGCATGTTGGCCTTCGTAGCGAGAGGGTTTGAGTACAGGAACAAGGATGTCTTGCTGCAGTTGTACAGGGCCTTGGTGAGACCAGACCTTGAGTATTGTGTGCAGTTTTGGTCGCCTTATCTGAGGAAGGATGTTCTTGCCATGGAAGGAGTTCAGCGAAGATTCACCAGGCTGATATCTGGGATGGCAGGAATGATGTATGAGGAGAGATTGGGTCGATTGCACTTGTACTCGCTGGAGTTTAGATGAATGCGAGGGGATCTCATTGAAACTTTTACATTTCTGACAGGACTGGACAGACTAGATGCAGGAAGGATGTTCCCGATGATCGGGGAGTCCAGAACCAGGGGTCACAGTCTAAGAATAAGGGGTAGGCCATTTAGGACAGAAATGAGGAGGAATTTCTTCACCCAGAGAGTGGTGAACCTGTGGAATTCTCTACCACAGAAGGCAGTAGAGGCCAATACATTAAATATATTCAAGAAGGAGTTGGATATATTTCTTAAGGCTAAAGGGATCAAGGGGTATGGGGAGAAAGCAGGGACCGGGTACTGAATTTGGATGATCAGCCATGATCTCATTAAATGGCGGAGCAGGCTCGAGGGGCCGAATGGCCTACTCCTGCTCCTATCTTCTATTTTTTTAATGTTTCTATGATTTTCTTTGAACACTTTAAAAAAAAATATTGATGAGGGGGGAAACAATGGCTGTTTCGTGACAGCAGAGCTTCATCCAATTGGGTAACAGAGAGTTTGCTCGCCCTCCAATTGGTTGTGGGGAAGGCGGGGCACCATGAGGATGGACATGTCAGGTGACCAATAGCGGGTGTGTTGGGGGGGGGGGGGGGGGGGGCGGGTCACATGACAAAACCTCCAGGAACGCATCCAACCAGAGCTGGCAGCCCGAGTGGAGGGATGCGAGGAACACAAATTCAACTTTCAAAAGCAGCAAACATTGAGAGGAAAATCTAATCGTTTTGCTCAGCGCCCCCTTTTGGGAGCGGTACTGAAGAGCAATGCAGGGCGGAGGTATGCCGTGCGACGGGACGGACTGGGAGTCCGAGAGCGAGCGAAGCTTGCTGTGGGCGAAGCAGCATTTTAGAAAGTGATCGCAAACATGGTGGGAACAGACAAACGTTTCAAAGCTTCGAAAGACAAAAAAGCCCCACTTAACACAACCTGAAGCGCAGAGAATAAAACGTTCCCGACAATCCCAATGAGAATTCTCCTATAAATGTAACACACACACACGTAAAATAAGGAAAGTGGGTCATTGCAAGACCAGAGAAAAGTAAAGTAACGCTCTTTACACAAAGCCCAGGAATATAGAACGTGAGGAGGCATCCTCACACTTTGGCAAATACGGGCAACCCCAGGTTATCAAAGGACTCCGACAAAATATTTTAATGCATGGACTAAAGTGCCACCTAGTGCAGTGAACAAGAAAGCCACAGTACCCTGATATCAAAGAGATTCATGATAATTGTGGGGGGGGGGGGGGGGGGGGTAAGAGTCTGGGAGCATCACTGATTCAGGAGGGAGATAAGCAACGGCAAATACAAGGCCACGATTGAAGGAGTATAGCTGCAACAGTGACAGATGCGCATCGGAGTCAGTGGGTCTCGGGTTCAAGACCCACTCCCAAGACCAGAGTACAAAATCTAGGCTGACACTCCCATGCTGCACTGTCGGCGGTGCTGCCTTTCAGATGAAATGTTAAACCGAGGCCCCGTCTGCTCTCTCAGGTGGACGTAAAAGATCCCATGGCACTATTTTGAAGAAGAGCAGGGAGTTCTCCCCGGTGTCCGGGCCAATATTTATCCTTCACTAAAAACAGATTATCTGGTCATTATCTCATTGCTGTTTGTGGGAGCTTGCTGTGTGCAAATTGGCTGCTGTGTTTCCTACATTACAACAGTGGCTACACTTCAAAAAGTACTTCATTAGCTGTGAAGCGCTTTGGGGCGTCCCGAGGTGGTGAAACGCACTATAGAAATGCAAGTCTTTCTTTCAAAAGCCGTTTGAGAAGGTAGCCCACCATCACATAAGAAACAAGAGCAGGTGTCGGCCATTTGGCCCAATGAGCCTGCTCCACCATTCAAGAAGATCATGGCTGATCTTCTACCTCAACTCCACTTGCCCGCCCAATCCCCATATCCCTCGATTCCTTTAAGTGTCCGAAAAACTCTGCGTGGCAACTAGGGATGGGTCTTGCCAGCATTGCCCACATGCCAAGAACAAATAACATTTCATAGCTATTGGGCACAGTGCAGTCATAGCCGTTATATCAACCTCAGTCACTGAACCAAATAGGATTCCAGGGATGAGGGACTTCAGTTACGGGGATAGACTGGAGAAGCTGGGGTTGTTCTCCTTGGAGCAGAGAAGGTTGAGAGGAGATTTGATAGAGGTGTTCAAAATCATGAGGGGTCTGGACAGAGTAGAGAGAGAAACTGTTCCCATTGGCGGAAGGGTCGAGAACCAGAGGACTCAGATTTAAGATGATTGGTAGAAGGTCCAAAGGCGACATGAGGAAAAACTTTTTTACGCAGCGAGTGGTTAGGATCTGGAATGCACTGCCTGAAAGGGTGGTGGAGGCAGATTCAATCGTGGCTTTCAAAAGGGAACTGGATAAGTACCTGAAGGAAAATAATTTGCAGGGCTACGGGGAAAGAGCAGGGGGAGTGGGACTAGCTGAAGTGCTCTTCCAGAGAGCCGGCACGGGCTCGACGGGCCGAATGGCCTCCTTCTGTGCTGGAACCGCTCTATGATTCCACATTAAACAGGTGCTCTCCCTCATTCCCTTTCCTATTGAACAGAGAAAATGAACTTCCTTTTGTTCACAGAATCCTCACAGTGCAGATAGAGGCCATTTCGGCCCATCGAGCCTGCACCGACACATATCCCACCCTATCCCATGTATTTAATCCCCTAACACTAAGGGTCAATTTATCAAAGCCAAATCAACCTAACCCGCACATCTTTGGACTGTGGGAGGAAACCGGAGCACCCGGACGAAACCCACGCAGACACAGGGAGAATGTGCAAACTCCACACAGACAGTTGCCCGAGGCTGGATTTGAACCCGGGTCCCTGGTGCTGTGAGGCAACAGTGCTAACCACTATGCCACCGTGTTCTCCAAATTAATTCTCGGGATGTGGGTGCCACTGGTCAAGTTAGCATTTATTGCCTTGCTCTAGAACCGAGTGTCTTGCTCGGTCACTCCAGAGGGCAGTTGAGAGTTGGTGTGGGACTGGAGTCACATATAGGCCCAGACCGGGCAAGGACAGCAGGTTTCCTTCCCTGAAAGGGCACGAGTGAACCAGTTGGGTTCCCCTCACCATTCTCCACTGCAGATGGAAACTTTTATTTTTTGCCACATTTTAGTTTACTTTTCTGCACCGATTGGTCCGACTCAACCAACTGGGCCGAGGGATGTCCTGCTGTCAGGCCTTGGCCTACACTGTGGGAGACAGCCAGCGCAGCCTGGGGTGATCTGTGCATGAATGTTCCCCTCGCGACAGCAAGTTCAACAGCGCGAGCTCCTTGTTCGGAACCAGAAGCAAGCGCATTCCTCACCCCGCCCGCCTTACTTGGCAGTGCCAAAGTACTTGTTATTTTTAATTTGTTCACAGGACGTCCTGATGTTGGCAAGGCCGGGGTTTATTGCCCACGTCGATGGGTTCTTTCTTTCCCAGAGAGCAGCGAGCCTCTGGATTGTGTTGCCTGGTGCGGTGGGCGCGGACTCTCAGCCTTCAAGCGGGAGTGGGGCCGGTTCCTGACTGGGGCCAAGATCGCATCACACAGAAGGCCAGTGTCTTTATAGACAACACTGGGCCCGTGCGATCACCTGGACTGGTTTCGATTGAGCGAGGGGGTTGGAGAGCAATTTTCCAGAGTATTTTTTTCCCCTTATTGGCCCCAGGATTTTTCTCTGGGTTTTCCGCCTGCGGGGAGGGAGTGAGGAAGTGTTTGAGTCACGGTGCTCTGGCCATCGTGGTGTGGGACAGGCTTGACCAGCTGGCCTTTTCCTGCCCATCAGTTTCGTGTGTTCGTACCCCGAGCTACACCGAAAGGATGGAGAGGGGCCTTCTCTTTGACCATTGCTCGGCCATTTGAGAAGGCTTTAACCACACAGGGTGGGACTGGAGTCACGTGTAGGCTCAGAGCAGATCGAGGCGGCAGCTTGCTTCACCTGAAGAGCATCGGTGAACCAGTTGGGTTTTAATGACACGTTTTCATGGTAATTGTTTCTGGTGCCAGCCCACATGTTATCAGATTCATGGCAACCTCGCGCGCACCAGGAAAAACTAGGTTTGTTTCAAAAATTCAAACTTAGTTGGGCTATTAAAGGATGTGGAGAGTGAGCACGGAAATGGGTTTAGACTGGGTGGGATATTGAAGGGAATGGGGAAAAGAGCAGGAGAGCGAGGCTAATTGAAAAGCTCTTTAAAAAGAGCCGGCACAGGCACAATGGGCCGAATGGCCTCCTTCTGTGCTGTGAGAGTCTATGATTCTTTATTTTACACTCGCCCCCTCACTCCCCGTACCCTTTAATATCTCACCCAGTCTAATCCCACTCTCCCCCTCATTCCCCACACCCTTTAATATCCCACCCAGTCTAATCCCACTCTCCTGCTCACTCCCCGCACCCTTTAATATCCCACCCAGTCTAATCCCACTCTCCCCCTCACTCCCCGCACCCTTTAATATCCCACCCAGTCTAATCCCACTCTCCCCCTCACTTCCCACACCCTATAATATCCCACCCAGTCTAATCCCACTCTCCCCCTCACTCCCCGTACCCTTTAATATCCCACCCAGCCTAATCCCACTCTCCCCCTCACTACCCATACCCTTTAATATTTTTTTGAACCATCTATCTAACTCCCTTTTAAAAGAATGCATGAACTCTGCTTCAAAACCACTTTGTAACAAGGAAGCCCAGTCTGTGATCACCCTCTCCTTACCGTCTCACTGACTAGTGGAAACAATCTAACACACTTTACCTCATCGATAATCCCTTAAAACCTTAACCTTCTAGGGAAGAAACTCCTAAATCCTCAAAGTGTCTCGTGGTAACCACAAATCCTGGCAGCTTCCTAAGGGCAAGTTAATAAACTGGCAAACTAAAAATAGGAGGTGGTTTATACATCAGGTTTTACAGTAAAGTCACAGGAACATGAGAGTTATGTATGTAATGCTTCAGAAGGTTCTCACTACACAGTATTCCTGAAACTGGAGCAGCGCCAAATGTCTACAATCCCGTAAACCGAAACGCATTTTAATAAAACGCTACTGTTGAGAAACAACATTAAAACCAGGCCCTTCCCTCGGGAGAACAGGCCCCAACTCGTGTCGATCTCAATTTACCTCACTGGTTTGATTGCTTTAGACTTCCACTGGGGCACTGTAATCTCGGTGTAATTGTTGATTCTGGCCTGAACTTTCTATTAAATACAAACTGCAAGCCAAGGGCAGGGGCTGATGTAACCAAGGCCATATTTGGACCGAACACCAACACAAGTCAACGTCTGGCTGTTTAAATCTGGGCTCAATTTCCACAACTTTCGACCATAAAAGGAGAAAGGATGAGTTCGTTCTCCGAGGTTCGAAGCTAAACAATGTCAAGGGCACAAGCACTTTCTGATAAATGAGAAGAAAGAAGAGAAGGCGGGAGCTCGTGCTCGAGGTTCTCACAGGCAGAAGCAAAAACATTGACATGAACAAGTTCCGTTGACCCATCACCCCCCCATGCCCGCTGGCCTACATTGGCTCCCGGTCCGGCAACACTTGGCTTTTAAAATTCTCATCCTAGTGTTCAAATCCGGCCCGAGCCGCGCCTCCTCTGTAACCTCCTCCAGCCCAACAATCCTCCGAAGCTGGGAGTCAATTGAAAATGTCGAAACTGAGATTGATAGATTTTTTTTTGTTAGGTTTGGGTATTAAGGCGGGTAAATGGAGTTGAGGTCGCAGACCAGCCATGATCTCACTGAATGGCGGAACAGGCTCGAGGGGCTGAATGGGCTCCTCCTGTCCTTGCGTTCCCCTGATACAGTCTCCGACACTTCCCGATCCTTGTCCCACCCCCGAAACAGACTCTTCCACCCACTTAGTGAGATGATGAAGGTCTGAAAACTGCTGCAGGTTGGGGGAGGGAGGGCTTGAACTTTTAATCTTTGGGGAGTCCGGCATAGAAACACAGAAGATAGGAGCAGGAGTAGGCCATTCGGCCCCTCGAGCCTATTCTGCCATTTAATGAGATCATGGCTGATCATCCAAATTCAGTACCCTGTCCCTGCCTTCTCTCCATATCCCTTGATCTCTTTAGCCTTAAGAAATATATCCAACTCCTTCTTGAATATATTTAATGAATTGGCCTCAACTGCCTTCTGTGGTAGAGAATTCCACAGGTTCACCACTCTCTAGGTGAAGAAATTCCTCCTCATCTCTGTCCTAAATGGCTTACCCCTTATCCTTAGACTGTGACCCCTGGTTCTGGACTCCCCCGCCATCGGGAACATCCTTCCTGCATCTAGTCTGTCTAATCCTGTTAGAGTTTTATAAGTTTCAATGAGACCACTAACTGACTGCTCATAATCATAATCAAAACCTCACTTTAGATCCTGACCTCGAGTATGAAAAGCTTTTGCTCTCGACTTGCGCCTGATCAACAGTATCATGAAGACAACAACAACAACAACTTGTATTTATATAGAATCACACAACACAGAAAGGAGGCCATTCGGCCCAGCGTGCCTGTGCTGGCTTTTTGTAAGAGCTCTCCAATTAGTCCCACTGCCCCCTGCTCTTTCCCCGTAGTACCTGTAAATTTTTTCGCTTCAAGTATTTATCCAATTCCCTTTTGAAAGTTACTATTGAATCTGCTTCCACCGCCCTTTCAGGCAGCGCATTCCAGATCACAACAACTCGCTGCGTAAAAATATTCTCCTCATCTCCCCCCTGGTTCTTTTGCCAATTATCTTCAATCTGTGTCCTCTGGTTACCGACCCTCCTGCCACTGGAAACAGTTTCTCCTTATTTACTCCATCAAAACCCCTCATAATTTTGAATACCTCTATTAAATCTCCCCTTAACCTTCTCTGCTCGAAGGAGAACAACCCCAGCTTCTCCAGTCTCCCCACGTAACTGAAGTCCCTCCTCCCTGGGACCATTCTGGTTAATCTCCTCTGCACCCTCTCCAAGGCCTGGGCATCCTTCCTCAAGTGCGCTGCCCAGAATTGGACACAATACTCCAACTGAGGCCTAACCAGGTGATTTATAAAGGTTTAGCATAACTTCAGCTGCAGTTACACAACAACGACGGCATCCACGAGAAGCAAACTCTCGACGCAGCCTCAAGATTGCATTTCTGGGCCAATGCCAAGTGGCTTTGGGTGCCCGTCAATGTTCCCTCGGATTTTTTCCTCTGCGCGGGCCCTCTACGTTTGCACCATAACTCTTCCAGCAGCAGCAGCTGATGAGCGGCCTGCGTATACAGCGCCTTTGACATAGTTACACGTCCCAAGGCGCTGCACAGGAGGATTAAAAGACAAAAATTTGACACCGAGCCACATAAGGATAAATTAGGGCAGGTGACCAAAAGCTTGGTCAAAGAGGTAGGTTTTAAGGAGCGTCTTAAAGGAGGAGAGAGAGGTAGAGAGGCGGAGAGGTTTAGGGAGGGAATTCCAGAGCTTAGGGCCCAGGCAGCTGAAGGCACGGCCGCCAATGGTGGAGCGATTATAATCAGGGATGCTCAAGAGGGTAGAATTTGAGCGGCGCAGATATCTCAGGGGGTTGTGGGGCTGAAGGAGATTAGAGGTAGGAAGAAGCGAGGCCACGGAGGGATCTGAAAACAAGGATGAGAATTTTGAAATCAAGGCGCTGCTTAACCGGGAGCCAATGTAGGTCAGCGAGCACAGGGGTGATGGATGAACGGGACTTGGTGCGAGTTAGGACACGGGCAGTAGAGTTTTGGATGACCTCAAGTTTACGTAGGGTAGAATGTGGGAGACCAGCCAGGAGTGCGTTGGAATAGTCAAGTCTGGAGGTAACAAAAGGCATGGATGAGGGTTTCAGCAGCAGATGAGCTGAGGCAGGGGCGGAGACGGGCGATGTTACAGAGGTGGAAGTAGGCGGTCTTAGTTATGCTGCGGATATGTGGTCGAAAGCTCATTTCAGGGTCAAATATGACACTAAGGTTGCGAACAGTGTGGTTCAGCCTCAGAATTATGTTAGGGAGAGGGATGGAGTCAGTGGCTAGGGAATGGAGTTTGTGGCGAGGACCGAAGACAATGGCTTCGGTCTTCCTAGTATTTAACTGGAGAAAATTTCTGCTCATCCAGTGCTGGATGTCGGACAAGCAGTCCGACAATTTAGAGACCGTGGAGGGGTCGAGAGAAGTGGTGGTGAGGTAGAGCTGGGTGTGGTCGGCGTACGTGTGGAAACTGACGCTGTGTTTTCGGATGATGTCGCCAAGGGGCAGCATGTAGATGAGAAATAGGAGGGGGCCGAGGATAGATCCTTGGGGAACACCAGAGGTAACAATGTGGGAGCGGGAAGAGAAGCCCTGAAGACTCCAACAAGAGGTCAACCGTGGCTCAGTGGGCAACACCTTCGCCTGAGTCAGAAGGTCATGGGTTCAAATCCTGCTTCAGAGACTGAGCACAACAATCTAGGCCGACACTCCCAGTGCTGTACTGACGGAGCGCTGCACTCTCGGAGGTGCCGTCTTTCAGATGAGACGTTAAACCGAGGCCCCGTCTGCTCTCTCAGGTGGACGTAAACGACCCTATGGCCTCTATTCGAAGGAAGAGCAGGGGAGTTCTCCCTGGTGTCCTGGGGCCAATATTTATCCCTCAACCAACATCACTAAAAAAGATTATCTGGTCCATTGTTGCATTGCTGTTTGAGAGCTTGCTGTGCGCAAATTGGCCGCTGCCTTTCCTACATTACAACAGTGACTGCACTTCAAAAGTACTTCATTGGTTGTAAAGCGCTTTGGGACGTCCCGAGGTCGTGAAAGGCGCTATAGAAATGCAGGATCTTGCTCTTTCCATGTTCTGCACAGTATGACAAAGACTCCAACAGGCAAAGGAAAAATGTTCTCACAAGGGAGTGTGTCTGAGGTCTAATAAATGACAGCAGCAATGACATAGTTTTAATTTAAAAAATACCAGAATGCAGTAAAGAATGTTCTCTCTCTGCCTCCCCCGCAATATTAATAATGGAACAGTCCGAACATGCCGCGTCGGGTTTGCAAGAGTTGCCTGGGCAACGGGACAGATTCCAGCGGGCAGCGGATTCCGAACTTGGTGCAGAAGGTCAAGTGGTAATTTGATTGAGTCTTTTAGTATTTTGCAAGGAATTGAAACAGTGGATGGAGAGTAACTTTTCCTGCTGATGGGGGGGGGGGGGCGGTTTCTAGAACAAGGGGACGTAACCTTAAAATCAGAGCCAGGCCATTCAGGAGAGAAGTTAGAAACACTTCTTCACACAATGAGTGGTAGAAGTGTGGAACTCTCCCCCACAACAAGCAGTAGATGCCAGCTCAATGAGTAAGTTTAAATCGGAGAGCGATAGATTTTTGCGAGCCAAGGGTATCAAGGGATTATGATGGAGCCAGGGCGGGGGGATGGAGCCGAGGTACAGATCAGCCACGATCTCACTGAATGGCGGAACAGGCTCGAGGGGCTGAATGGCCTCCTCCTGCAAGAGTACAAGGTTGGTGAAAGCGCTGATTCGCTGGATACCTGACGCTGTGGACGGAGGGTAGATCCAGACCGTGTCAGACTGACGGGACAGGTAGATCGAGCCAGATGGTTCCAAAATGAGGGTAAAAGAAAGACTTGCATTTCTACAGCACCTGTCACGACCTCAAGATGTTCCAAAGCGCTTCACAGCCAATGGAGTAATTTTTTTTTTCTTCTTTGAAGTGTAGTCACTGTTGTAATGTAGGAAACGCAGCAGCCAATTCACGCACAGCAAGCTCCCACAAACAGCAATGTGATAATGACCGGATAATCTGTATTTTTAGTGATGTTGATTGAGGGATAAATATTGGCCCCAGGACACCAGGGAGAATTCCCCTGCTCTTCTTTGAAATAGTGGCCGTGGGATCTTTTACGTCCACCTGAGGGAGAAGACGGGGCCTCGGTTTAACGTCTCATCCGCAAGACGGCACCTCTGACAGTGCAGCACTCCCTCAGTACTGCACTGGGAGTGTCGGCCTAGATTTTTGTGCTCAAGTCTCTGGAGTGGGGCTTGAACCCACGACCTTCTGACTCAGAGTGCGAGAGAGTGCTGCCCACTGAGCCACGGCTGAGACGTAGATAGGAGAAACTTTTATTGACACACAGGTTTGAGAGATTGTGGAATGAGTTGGTGATTGAAGCAGTGACCAGGTCAATATTTGAGAAGAGGTTGGAGAAGTGGTTGAAGGAGGTGATTGAAGGAAAGAGGGATAAAGGGATTTGGGAAGAGGACGCGCACATGGGATGAGGATTACGGCTCGTGTGCTGGGGAAACACCAACATGGACAGGTTGGGCCGACTGGCCTGTTTCCGGTTGTGGTTTCCACCAGGCTGATACCTGGGATGGCAGGAATGACATATGAGGAGAGATTGTGTCGATTGGGCTTATACTCACTGGAGTTTAGAAGATTGAGAGGGGATCTCATCGAAACCTATAAAATTCTGTCAGGCCTGGACAGACTAGATGCTGGAAGGATGTTCCCGATGGTCGGGGAGTCCAGAACCAGGGGTTATAGTCTAAGGATAAGGGGTAGGACATTTAGGACTGAAATGAGGAGGAATTTCTTCACCCAGAGAGTGGTGAACCTGTGGAATTCTCTGCCACAGAGGGCGGTGGAGGCCAGTTCATTAAATATATTCAAGAAGGAGTTGGATATATTTCTTAAGGCTAAAGGGATCAAGGGATATGGGGAGAAGGCAGGGACAGGGTACTGAATTTGAATGATCAGCCATGATCTCATTGAATGGTGGAGCAGGCTCGAAGGGCCGAATGGCCTACTCCTGCTCCTATCTTCTATGTTTCTATGTAACTCTGTCTAACTAAACAGCCAAGTGTTTTCCAATTGCGGAATAAGGAAAGATTTGCACTATCCATTGTGTGCTTCCTGACTTCACTCCCGATTGGCCTGGCTCTAATTTTAAGATTAGATCCCCTTGTTCTTGATTCTCTCCCCCTCCCCACCCCAGAGGAAGTAGTCTCTCTCTCTCTACTCTATCGAATCCCTTTATCATTCTAAACACCTGGATTACGTTACCCCCTCACCCTGCTAAACTCAGCAGGAATACAAGCCAAGGTTATGCAAACTAGCCTTGTAATTTAACACCCGGTATCATTCTGGTCAATCTGCGCTGCACCCCCGCCAAGGGCAATGTATCTTTTCTGAGGTCATAGAGTCATAACGGCACAGAAGGAGGCCATTCGGCCCATTGAGTCCGTGTGGTGCCCTGAACTGAACGCAATTACTCCAGGTGGGGTCTGGCCAAGGCTCTGTACAACTGAAGCATCGCTTTTTTTAAAAATTCATTCACGGGGTGTGGGCGTCGCTGGCAAGGCCGGCATTTATTGCCCATCCCTAGTTACCCTTGAGAAGGTGGTGGTGGGCCGCCTTCTTGAACCGCTGCAGTCCGTGTGGTGAAGTCACTCCCACAGTGCTGTTAGGGAGGGAGTGCCAGGATTTTGACCCAGCGACGATGAAGGATCGGCCGATATATTTCCAAGTCGGGATGGTGTGTGTGACTTGGAGGGGAACTTGGAGGTGGTGGTGTTCCCATACGCCTGCTGCCCTTGTCCTTCCAGGTGGTAGAGGTCGTGGGTTTGGGAGCTGCTGAACTGCCGCCTCTTTGTATTCCAGTCCCCTCGAGATAAAGGCCAACATTCCACAGCCTTTCTAATTACTTTTTGTACCTGTCCACTAACTTTTAGTGATTAGAACAATGAGCTAAGAACATAAGAAATAGGAGCGGGAGTCGGCCACACGGCCCCTCGAGCCTGCTCCGCCATTCAATACGATCATGGCTGATCTTCGACCTCAACTCCACTTTCCCGCCCGATCTCCATATCACTCAATTCCCCATGAGTCCAAAAATCTATCGATCTCAGCCTTGAATATACTCAACGACTCAGCATCCACAGCCCTCTGGGGCAGAGAATTCCAAAGATTCAGAACCCTCTGTGAAGAAATTCCTCCTCATCTCAGTCTTAAATGGCCGACCCCTTATCCTGAGACTATGCCCCCTAGTTCTAGACTCTCCAGCCAGGGGAAAACCTCAGCATCTGCCCTGTCAATCCCCCCCAGAATCTTGTATGTTTCAATGAGATCACCTCTCATTCTTCTAAACTCCAGAGAGTATCGGCCCATTCTACACAATCTCTCTTCATAGGACAACCCTCTCACCCCAGGAGGTGTGGTCTCACCAAGGCCCTGTACAATTGTAGCAAGACTTCCTTACTCTTATACTCTAAACTTCTAACAATAAAGGGCAACATACCATTTACCTTCCTTATTGCTTGCTGTACCTGCGTGCTAACTCTGTTTCCTGTACAAGAACACCTAAATCTCTCTGAACACCAACATTTAATAGTTTCTCACCATTTAAAAAATATTGTTTTTCTATTCTTCCTACCAAAGTGAATAACCTCACATTTCTCCACACTATACTCCATCTGCCACCTTATTGCCCACTCAATTAACCTGTCTTATATCCCATTGCAGGCTCTGTGTGTCCTCCTCACAGCTTACTGTCCCACCTAGCTTTGCATCGTCAGCAAACCTGGATAAACTGCACTCGGTCCCTTCATCCAAGTCATTAATATAGATTGTAAATAGCTGGGGCACAAGTACTGATCGTTGCGGCACCCCACTTCTGTACATGAACAACTAAATCCCTTTTGCTCCTCCACAGCTCCGGGTCTCTCACCATTTAGCTGATGTGTGGAAGAATCATAGAAGAATACAGCACAGGAGGAGGACATTCAGCCCAAAGCACTTGTGACAGATCTTTGAAAGAGGAATGCGATAAGCTATTGAAGTCTATGTACCACCACTACCTTCTAACTTAGATCACACTGCGCTGATCCTCTCTGGTTTATAGCATATCTATGTTTCTATAGCAGGGACAGGGTACTGAATTTGGATGATCAGCCATGATCGCATTGAATGGCGGAGCAGGCTCGAGGGGCCGAATGGCCTACTCCCGCTCCTATCTTCTATGTTTCTGGTGATGGCCAGCATTCCTTGGAGAGGGTGCGGAGGAGATTTACTAGAATGGTACCGGGGATGAGGGGGCTTCAGTTATGTGGAGAGACTGGAGAAAGCTGGGGTTGTTCTACTTGGAGCAGAGAAGGTCAACGAGAGGCTTAATAGAGGTGTTCAAAATCATGAAGGGTTTTGAAAGAGTAGATAGGGAGAAACTGTTTCCAGTCACAGGAGGGTCGGTAACCAGAGGACACAGATTGAAGATAATTTGAGATGAGGAAAACATTTTTTTTTAACGCAGCGAGCTGTTGTGATCTGGAACGCGCTGCCTGAAAGGGCGGTGGAAGCAGATTCAATGGTAACTGTCAAAAGGGAATTGGATAAATACTGGAAAAGGAAAAATTTGCAGGGCTCTCGGGAATGAGCCAGCACAGGCACGGTGTATTTAAGGGGAAGTTAGATAATTACATGCGGGAGAAAGGAATAGAAGGATATGCTAATAGAACATAAGAAATAGGAGCAGGAGTTGGCCATTCGGCCCCTCGAGCCTGCTCCGCCATTCAATAAGATCATGGCTGATCATCGACATGATCTCCACTTTCCTGCCTGATCCCCATTTCCCTCGATTCCCCTAGAATCCAAAAATCTATCGATCTCAGCCTTGAATAGACTCAACGACTCAGCATTCACAGCCCTCTGGGGCAGAGAATTCCAAAGATTCACCACCCTCTGAGTGAAGAAATTCCACCTCATCTCAGTCTTAAATGGCCGACCCCTTATCCTGAGACTGTGCCCCCGAGTTCTAGACTCTCCAGCCAGGGGGAAACAACCTCCCAGCTTCTGATACAGTGAGATGAAGAGGGGTGGGCGGAGGCTCGTGCCGAATGGTCCGTTTCTGTGTCGTAGACTTCATATAATTCTATGTAATAAGTCAACATGGATGGGATTCCAGGAGTAACAACAGAAAATGCTGGAAAAACTCAGCAGGCCAGGCAACATCCGTGGAGAGAAAATAGAGTTGACGTTTCGGGTCGAAACCCTTTTTCAAAACTGGAAATAGATGGAAAGGCAGGGCTGCGATAGAACAAAAGAAGTGAAGAGACATTAAGAGGTATTCAAAACGAGACGAGATGGAGATAGGACTAGTGGAGACAAAAGACGGCTCTAGATTGGGTGTGAAATGTTCTGGCAGAATGGGAGACAGCTGCCATGTGGGAGAGAAAAAAAAAGGAAAGGGGGGGGGGAAGGGAAAAGCCAAAACAAAGGTGTGGAAAAAGATATAAGTAAAAATGTAATAGGGGCCGAGGTTATGATCTGAAATTGTTCAGAACTCGATGTTGAGTCCGGAAGGCTGTAAAGTGCCTAATCGGAAGATGAGGTGCTGTTCCTCGAGTTTTCGTTGAGCTTCCGTGGAACAATGCAAGAGCCCGAGGACGGTGAGGTCTGAGTGGGAATGGGGCAGTGAATTAAAGTGACAGGCGGCCGGAAGCTCGGGGTCCCCCTTACGGACTGAACGGAGGTGTTCCGCAAAGCGGTCTTCACTGGTCTGCGGGGGGTCCCGTTCTGCGGTCAGTGCAAGGCCTTGGAACTAGTCCGTTAGCAAAATTACCAGAGAAAGGAAAAGGGAGCAGAGAGGAGTGAATCGTGCTCTCCGTACTCGAAGAAAATAACTCACTTTAGATTTTAGGGTTGGGGGTGGGGAGGTTCATGAGTAATTCATGAAAGGGACTCTTGTTCTCGTATAATGCTAACCGTAATTCATGGAAATGTCTGAAACCACGAGTATTCAGAAGCAGTGAAGTCATTTCACTCGGACGGAGAGGGTAGGTTTTGATGCTACGTGGCGTATCACCTTCTGGCGTGGTACAAGTTGGAAAAGAATATTCCAGAGCAACAACGCTGATTCTCTCTCGGAACGGGGGTGTTGCTGACAAGGCCAGCAATATTCTTCAGAACTAATAAAAACTTCGAACCTCAGAAGTTTACAGCACTGAATGAGGCCATTCAGCCCATCATGTCTGTGCCGGCTCTTTGTCAAAGCAATCCCAAACTAATCCCACTGCCCCGCTCTCTCCCCATAGCCCTGTATCAATCCCAAACTAATCCCACTGCCCTGCTCTCCCCATAGCCCTGTATCAACCCAAACTAATCCCACTGCCCCGCTCTCTCCCCATAGCCCTGTATCAATCCCAAACTAATCCCACTGCCCTGCTCTCCCCATAGCCCTGTATCAACCCAAACTAATCCCACTGCCCCGCTCTCTCCCCATAGCCCTGTATCAATCCCAAACTAATCCCACTGCTCTGCTCTCTCCCCATAGCCCTGTATCAATCCCAAACTAATCCCACTGCCCCGCTCTCTCCCCATAGCCCTGTATCAATCCCAAACTAATCCCACTGCCCCGCTCTCTCCCCATAGCCCTGTATCAAACCCAAACTAATCCCACTGCCCCGCTCTCTCCCCATAGCCCTGTATCAAACCCAAACTAATCCCACTGCCCCGCTCTCTCCCCATAGTCCTGTATCAATCCCAAACTAATCCCACTGCCCCGCTCTCTCCCCATAGCCCTGTATCAACCCAAACTAATCCCACTGCCCCGCTCTCTCCCCATAGCCCTGTATCAATCCCAAACTAATCCCACTGCTCTGCTCTCTCCCCATAGCCCTGTATCAATCCCAAACTAATCCCACTGCCCCGCTCTCTCCCCATAGCCCTGTATCAATCCCAAACTAATCCCACTGCCCCGCTCTCTCCCCATAGCCCTGTATCAATCCCAAACTAATCCCACTGCCCCGCTCTCCCCATAGCCCTGTATTAATCCCAAACTAATCCCACTGCCCCGCTCTCTCCCCATAGCCCTGTATCAATCCCAAACTAATCCCCCTGCCCCCGCTCTCTCCCCATAGCCCTGTATCAATCCCAAACTAATCCCACTGCCCCACTCTCCCCATAACCCTGTATCAATCCCAAACTAATCCCACTGCCCCGCTCTCTCCCCATAGCCCTATCAATCCCAAACCATTCCCACTGTCCCGCTCTCTCCTCATAGCCCTGTATCAATCCCAAACTAATCCCGCTGCCCTGCACTCTCCTCATAGCCCTGTATCAATCCCAAACTAATCCCACTGCCCCGCTCTCTCCCCATAGCCCTGTATCAATCCCAAACTAATCCCACTGTCCCGCTCTCTCCCCATAGCCCTGTATCAATCCCAAACTAATCCCCCTGCCCCCACTCTCTCCCCATAGCCCTGTATCAATCCCAAACTAATCCCACTGCCCCGCTCTCTCCCCATAGCCCTGTATCAATCCCAAACTAATCCCACTGCCCCACTCTCCCCATAACCCTGTATCAATCCCAAACTAATCCCACTGCCCCGCTCTCTCCCCATAGCCCTGTATCAATCCCAAACTAATCCCACTGTCCCGCTCTCTCCCCATAGCCCTGTATCAATCCCAAACTAATCCCCCTGCCCCCACTCTCTCCCCATAGCCCTGTATCAATCCCAAACTAATCCCACTGCCCCGCTCTCTCCCCATAGCCCTGTATCAATCCCAAACTAATCCCACTGCCCCACTCTCCCCATAACCCTGTATCAATCCCAAACTAATCCCACTGCCCCGCTCTCTCCCCATAACCCTGTATCAATCCCAAACTAATCCCACTGCCCCGCTCTCTCCCCATAGCCCTGTATCAATCCCAAACCATTCCCACTGTCCCGCTCTCTCCTCATAGCCCTGTATCAATCCCAAACTAATCCCACTGCCCCGCTCTCTCCCCATAGCCCTGTATCAATCCCAAACTAATCCCACTGCCCCGCTCTCTCCCCATAGCCCTGTATCATCCATGGCACTATTTTGAAGAGGAGGATGGGAGTTCTCCCTGGTGTCTTGGACAATATTTATCCTTCAACCAACATGATTAAAAAAGATGGATTTGGTCATTATTACATTGCTGTTTGTGGGAGCTTGCTGTGTGCAAACTGACTGCTGCGTTTCCTACATTGGTGAAGTCAAACGTAGATCCCTTGCAGTCAGAATCAGGGGAATTTATAATGGGGAACAAAGAAATGGCAGACCAATTAAATACATACTTTGGTTCTGTCTTCACAAAGGAGGACACAAATAACCTCCCAGAGATGTCGGGGAACATAGGGTCTAATGAAAGGGAGGAACTGAAAGAAATCAGTATTTGTAGGGAAATGGTGTTGAGGAAATTGATGGGACTGAAGGCCGATAAATCCCCAGGGCCTGATAATTTACATCCTAGGGTACTTAAGGAAGTGGCCCTAGAAATAGTAGATGCATTGCTGATCATCTTCCAACATTCGATGGAATCTGGAACAGTACCCATGGATTGGAGGGTAGCTAATGTTACCCCACTATTCAAAAAAGGTGGTAGGGAGAAAACGGGGAATTACAGACCGGTAAGCCTGACATCGGTAGTGGGGAAAATGCTAGAGTCCATTATAAAGGATGTAATAGCTGAGCACTTGGAAAACAGTGACAGGATCGGACAAAATCAACATGGATTTACAAAAGGTAAATCGTGCTTGACTAATCTACTGGAATTTTTTGAGGATGTAACTGGTAGAATAGATAAGGGAGAACCAGTGCATGTGGTATATTTGGACTTTCAGAAGGCTTTCGATAAGGTCCCGCATAAGAGGTTAGCGTGTAAAGTTAAGGCACATGGGATTGGGGCAAGGTATTGACTTGGATAGAGAACTGGTTGGCAGACAGAAAGCAAAGAGTTGGAATAAATGTGTCCTTTTCCGAGTGGCAGGCAGTGACTAGTGGGGTACCACAGGGATCGGTCCTTGGACCCCAGCTATTCACAATATATATTAATGATCTAGACAAGGGAACTAGATGTAATATCTCCAAATTTGCAGACGACACAAAGCTACGTGGGTGCGTGTGCTGTGAGGAGGATGCCGAGAAACTCCAGGATGATTTGGACAGGTTGGGTGATTGGGCAGAAGCATGGCAGATGCAATATAATGTGGATAAATGTGAGGTTATCCACTTTGGTGGCAAAAACAGGAAGGCAGATTATCTGAATGGCAATAGATTGGGTGAAGGGGAAGTGCAACGAGACCTGGGTGTCCTTGTGCACCAGTCGCTGAAGGTAAGCATGCAGGTGCAGCAGGCTGTTAAGAAGGCAAATGGTATGTTGGCCTTCGATTCAATTCAATTTTATTTGTCATATATGCAGCAAACGTGTGTACTGCACAATGAAATGTTGATTTTTACGAGTCCTCCCAACATTGGAATAAATATGGCATAGCAATGATAAAAATAATAGAAATACAGTAATAATAAATAAAAACAATAATAAATAATAATAAATTATTCGATCATGAGTCTTATGGCCTGGGGGTAGAAGCTATTTCGAAACCTGCTGGTACGAGACCGTAAGCTTCGGTATCTCTTACCAGACGAGAGCAAGGCGAAGAGGTTGTGGCTGGGGTGGCTCGCGTCTTTGATGATTCTCAGGGCCTTCCCCGGCACCTCTCGGGGTAGATATCCTGCACAGCAGGTAGTTTAATTCCTATAGTATGTTGTGCAGCTTTCACCACCATCTGTAGAGCCTTGCGGTCTGTGGCGGTGCAGTTGCCATACCAGGTAGTGATGCAGCCGGACAGGATACTCTCGATGGTGCACCGGTAGAAGTTGGTGAGAATCTGGGAGAGGCTTTGTAGCGAGAGGCTTTGAGTACAGGAACAAGGATGTCTTGCTGCAGTTGTACAGGGCCTTGGTGAGACCACACCTTGAGTATTGTGTGCAGTTTTGGTCGCCTTATCTGAGGAAGGATGTCCTTGCCATGGAAGGAGTTCAGCGAAGATTCACCAGGCTGATACCTGGGATGGCAGGAATGACGTATGAGGAGAGGTTGGGTCGATTGGGCTTGTACTCGCTGGAGTTTAGAAGAATGAGAGGGGATCTCATTGAAACTTATAAAATTCTGACAGGACTGGACAGACTAGATGCAGGAAGGATGTTCCCGATGGTCGGGGAGTCCAGAACCAGGGGTCACAGTCTAAGGATAAAGGGTAGGCTATTTAGGACAGAAATTAGGAGGAATTTCTTCACCCAGAGAGTGGTGAACCTGTGGAATTCTCTACCACAGAAGGCAGTAGAGGCCAATTTATTAAATATATTCAAGAAGGAGTTGGATATATTTCTTAAGGCTAAAGGGATCAAGGGGTATGGGGAGAAAGCAGGGACAGGGTACTGAATTTGGATGATCAGCCATGATCACATTGAATGGCAGAGCAGGATCGAGGGGCCGAATGGCCCACTCCTATCTTCTATGTTTCTATTACAACAGTGACTACACTTCAAAAGTACTTCATTGGTTGTAAAGCGCTTTGGGACGTCCTGAAAGGCGCTGGAGAAATGCAAGTTTGTTCTTTCTTTTAAAAGAAAGATATAAATCTAGAGCCATACTTATGTTCGAAGCCCTCTCCTCCCCCAGCTCAAAGTCCGACACTGGTCTAAGGTCCAATGCAGCAGAAGCCAGCTGTGGCTTGTAGCTTATGCCGTGTGGGGCTTGCAACTGCTTGACATCAGAGGTCACGGCGGTAGAGGAAGTTTTTTTTTACTGGGACACAGCTGTGTCTCTCCATTGAGGAGGTGGTGAGACGTGAAACTTCTCTCCGAGTTAGTTCTTCCTGTGTGTCAGGAATCCCCAGACAGCCCTTGCCAAACAAACAGTAACTGAACCTGTTTCCCAAGGAGGAAGAGAAATAGAATCATTAGTTAGGAACATAAAGGAAGCTCCTCGGGCAAGCACTTCCTGTGGGAGACAGGAAGTTCCTTTTGCAAGGTCCCTTTCCTTTTGATCCTAGAATGGTTACAGCACGGAAGAAGGCCATTCGGCCCATCGAGCCCGTGCCGGCTCGCTGCAAGAGCACTTCAGCTAGTCCCACTCCCCCGCCGTTTCCCCGTAGCCCTGCAATTTATTTCCTTCAGGTATTTATCCAATTCCCATTTGAAAGATAAGATTGAGTCTGCCTCCACCGCCCTCTCTGGCAGTGCATTCCAGATCCTAATCACTCGCTGCGTAAAAAAAGTTCTCTTACGTCGCCTTTGGTTCCTTTGCCAATCACATTAAATCTGTGTCCTCTGGTTCTCAACCCTTCCGCCAAGGGGAACAGTTTCTCTCTATCTACTCTGTTCAGACCCTTCATGATTTTGAACACCTCTATCAAATCTCCTCTCAACCTTCTCTGCTCTAAGGAAAACAACCCCAGCTTCTCCAGTCTACCCACGTCACTGAAGTCCCTCATCCCTGGAACCATTCTCGTAAATATTTTCTACACCTGCTCTAAGGCCTTCACATCCTTCCTAAAGTGCGGTGCCCAGAATTGGACACAATACTCCAGTTGTGGCCGAACCAGTATTTTATAAAGGTTATTCATAATTTCCACGCTTTTGTACTCTCTGCCTCTATTTGTGAAGCCCAGGATCCCGTAAGCCTTTTTAACTGCTTTCTAAACCTGCGCTGCCACCTTCAATGATTTGTGCACACATACCCCCAGGTGTCTCTGTTCGTGTACCCACTTTAGGATTGTACCATTTAGTTTATATGTCCTCTCCCCATTCTTTCTACCAAAATCCAGCCAATTACCGCCCCATCAGTCTCCTCTCAATCATCAGCAAAGTGATGGAAGGTGTCGTCGACAGTGCTATCAAGCAGCACTTACTCACCAATAACCTGCTCACTGATGCCCAGTTTGGGTTCCGCCAGGACCCGTTACAGCCTTGGTCCAAACATGGACAAAAGAGCTGAATTCCAGAGGTGAGGAGAGAGTGACTGCCCTTGACATCAAGGCAGCACTTGATCGAGTGTGGCATCAAGGAGCCCTAGTAAAACTGAAGTCAATGGGAATCGGGGGGAAAACTCTCCACTGGCTGGAGACATACCTAGCACAAAGAAAGATGGTTGTGGTGATTGGAGGTCAATCATCACAGCCCCAGGACATCGCTGCAGGAGTTCCTCAGGGCAGTGTCCTAAGCCCAACCATCTTCAGCTGCTTCATCAATGACCTTCCCTCCATCATAAGGTCAGAAATGGGGATGTTCGCTGATGACTGCACAGTGTTCAGTGCCATTTGCAACTCCTCAGATAATGAAGCAGTCCATGCCCGCATGCAACAAGACCTGGACGACATTCAGGCTTGGGCTGATAAGTGGCAGGTAACATTCGCGCCACACAATGCCAGGCAATGACTATCTCCAACAAGCAAGAGTCTAACCACCTCCCCTTGACATTCAATGGCATTACCATCGCCGAATCCCCCACTATCAACATCCTGGGGGTCACCATTGACCAGAAACTTAACTGCACCAGCCACATAAAAACTGTGGCAACAAGAGCAGGTCAGAGGCTAGGTATTCTGCGGTGAGTGTCTCACCTCCTGACTCCCCAATGCCTTTCCACCATCTGCAAGGCACAAGTCAGGAGTGTGATGGAATACTCTCCACTTGCCTGGATGAGTGCAGCTCCAACAACACTCAAGAAGCTCAACACCATCCAGGACAAAGCAGCCCACTTGATTGGCACCCTGTCCACCACCTTAAATATTCATTCCCTGCACCACTGGTGTACCGTGGCTGCAGTGTGTACCATCTACAGGATGCACTGCAGCAACTCACCAAGGCTTCTTCGGCAGCACCTCCCAAACTCGCAACCTCTACCACCTAGAAGGACAAGGGCAGCAGGCGCATGGGAACACCACCACCTCCAAGTTCCCCTCCAAGTCACACACCATCCTGACTTGGAAGTATATTGCCGATCCTTCATCGTCACTGGGTCAAAACCTTGGAACTCCTTCCCTAACAGCACTGTGGGAGCACCTTCACCACACGGACTGCAGCGGTTCAAGAAGGCGGCTCACCACCACCGTCTTGAGCGCAATTAGGGATGGGCAATAAATGCTGGCTTTGCCAGCGACGCCCACATCCTATGACCGAATTTTTAAAAAGTATAATTTCACACTTTTCTGCGTTAAATTGCATCTGCCACGTGTCCGCCCATTTCACCAGCCTGTTTATATCTTCCTGAAGTCTATCACTCTCCTCCCTGTTCACTATACTTCCAAATTTTGAAATTGTGCCCTGTACACCCACGTCCAAGTCATTAATATATATTTAAAAAAAGCAGTGGTCCTAGAAACGACCCCTGGGAAACTCCACAGTATACCTTCCTCCAGGGTAAAAAACAACCGATCACCACTACTCTCTGTTTCCTGTCACTTAGCCAATTCCGTATCCATGCTGCCACTGTCTCTTTTATTCCACGGGCTTCAACTTTGCTGGCAAGCCTATTATGTGGCACTTTATCAAACGCCTTTTGGAAGTCCATGTACACCACATCAACCGCATTACCCTCATCAACCCTCTCTGTTACCTCATCAAAGAACTTGATCAAGTTGGTTAAACACGATTTGCCTTTCACAAATCTGTGCTGGCTTTCCTGAATAAATCCACACTTGTCCAAGTAACTGTTAATTTTGTCCCCGATTACTGTTTCTAAAAGCTTCCCCACTACCGAGGTTAAACTGACTGGCCTGTAGTTGCTGGGTTTATCTTTACACCCTTTTTTGAACAATGGTGTAACATTTGCAATTTTCCAGTCCTCTGGCACCACCCCGTATCTAAGGAGGATTGGAATATTGTGGCCAGTACCTCCACAATTTCCACCCTCAATATCCTAGGATGCATCCCATCCGCTCCTCGTGATTTACCTACTTTAAGTACAGTCAGCCTTTCTAATACCTCCTCTTTATCAAATTTTATCCCATCAAGTATCTCCACTATCTCCTCTTTCACTATGACTTTGGCAGCACCTTCTTCCTTGGTAAAGACAAATGCAAAGTACTTATTTAATACAAAAGCAAAATACTGCAGATGCTGGAAATTTGAAATAAAAACAGAAAATGCTGGAAATACTCAGCAGGTCAGGCAGCATTTGTGGAGAGAGAAACAGAGTTAACGTTTCAGGTCAATGACCCTTCGTCAGAACTCGTTGTCATTGACCTGAAACGTTAACTCTGTTTCTCTTGCCACAGATGCTGCCTGACCTGCTGAGTATTTCCAGCATTTTCTGTTTTTATTACAGGTTGGACCCCGGTAATCTGGCACCCTCGGGACCAGGCCGGTGCCGGACCATTGAAAATTCCGAACCACTGAAGGTTAGGTAAATAACACCTAAAATAACGGTGGTGCCGCCGAGCGGCTGCTCCACAAACTAAAGACTGCCAGTTTCAATTCGTGCCGGACCGTCGGGTGCCGGATTACCGGGGTTCAACCTGTACATATTTAATACCTCAGCCATACCCTCTGCCTCCATGCGTAGGTCTCCTTTTTGGTCCCTAATCGGCCCCACCTCTCCTCTTATGACCCGTTTACTATTTATATGCCTATAGCAGACTTTCGGATTCCCTTTTATGTCGGCTGCCAGTCTATTCTCGTACTCTCTCTTTGCCCCATTTATTTTATTTTTCACTTCCCCTCTGACCTTTCTATATTTAGCCTGATTCTCGGATGTATTTGCAACCTGACATCTGTCATACACACTCTTTTTCTGCTTCATCATATTCTCTACCTCTTTCATCATCCAGGGAGCCCTGACTTTAATTGCCCTGCCTTTCCCCCTAGTGGGAATGTACTTCAACTGTACCTGAAGTATTAAGGGCAGCCCATTGTTCTATTACAGTTTTGCCTGCCAATCTTTGATTCCAGTTTCCCCGGGCCAAATCCATTCTCATCCCACTGAAATTGGCCTTCCCCCAGTTAAGTATCTTTACTCTAGATTGCTCCCTGTCCCTTTCCATAGCTAATCTAAACCTTATGATACTGTGATCACTGTTCCCTAAATGTTCACCTACTGACACTTGCTCCACTTGACCCACCTCATTCCCCAGATCCAGATCCAGCAATGCTTCCTCCTTCCTCATTGGGCCGGAAACATACTGATCAAGAAAGTTCTCCTGAACGCACTTCAGAAATTCTTCCCCCTCTCTGCCCTTTACACTATTACTATCCCAGTCTATATTAGGATAGTTGAAGTCCCCCATTATCACTGCTCTATAGTTCTTGCTCCTCTCTGTAATTTCTCTGCAAATTTGCTCCTCTATATCTTTCCCACTAGTCAGCGGTCTATAGAATACACCTAGTAGTGTAATGGCACCTCTATTATTTCTTAACTCTAGCCAAATAGATTCTGTCCTTGTTCCCTCCAGGACATCCTCTCTCTCCAGCACTGTAACATTCTCCTTAACCAATACTGCCACCCCACCTTCTATCTTTCCTTCCCTATCTTTCCTGAACACCTTATAACCAGGAATATTTAAAACCTAATCCTGCCCTTTTTTGAGCCAGGTCTCCGTTATCGTCACGACATCATATCCCCATGTGTCTATTTGTGCCTGCAGCTAGCTTTCCTTGTTTACCACGCTTCGTGTGTTCACGTACATACACTGTAAACCCATCTTAGACCATCCTGTATTCTCTCTCGCTTTGACCCCACCTAATAACTTACTATTTCTTACTCTAGTGCTCGCTGCCTTTCCCAATCCTTTGAGCACTTTATTTCCCCTTTCTAATGTTACATCCTGGTGCCCATCCCCCTGCCAAATTAGTTTAAACCCTCCCCAACAGCACAAGCAAACCTCCCCACAAGGACATTGGTTCCGGCCCATTCTTATTTTATTTACTTTGCAGGATTTCCAGGTACTGGAGCACAATGGAGGAATTGCAATAATCTCACAGCTTGGCTGCTTATTGCAACAGAAGGAAGTTACCATGACTGATATCCCTTGAAAGCTGCTTCATGGCTCCAGAGAGAGGCAAAGAAAGAGAGGAGAGGAAGAGAGAGGGAGGGAGGGAGGGAGGGAGAGAACGGGCAGAGTGAGATAGAGAGTGTAGTGTATGTACCCGTCTACCCTTAAGGAAATTATTGTATGTAACCGTTCACCTTTAAGGGAACTACTTTAAGTGTGGCACTACTTGTTTGGCTTCTGTATACTGTAATACCGACAGTGACCACACCAGTATATAAGTGTTGTGACAGGATAACTGGGGCAGATTCGCCCTGACCTCTGAATAGTAAAGACCTGTTTGTTTGTACTTCAAAAGTCTGTGTATTTATTTACTGCACAACCCACAGACTTTACAGTGGCGACGAGTCCGATCGTACCCTGCGGCAAGAATAGCAAAGTAACAAAGAGCGTCGAAGAGAGGCAACCGCCCTCGTCGTGCTACCAAAAGAAAACACGAGGCTACAACAACAGAAAGTGTGGTACTGTACAGAAGCTGGAAGACTAGCAACAAAAGCTTCATCAGCAACAGGCACTGATTACCCTGCTACCACGGTGTGGAGTGAGCCGACCAGCAAGAAACAAGGCGGCCGAAGAGACTGTGAGTAGGGGAAGGGGTAGAAGTATCCGGAGGAGAAGGGCAGAGCACTCGACCTCGGTCGAGGGGGAGCTGTACCGGCCAAAAGCCGGGTCCAACGGCGTCGGGTGACAGCCGGACCGCGATCGGCGGGAAAAATCCGGGCAGCGACCGCAGCCACGAAGCGCTGAACCTGCGAGTAGGCGCGGGAGGAGAAACCCAGCCGCAGCCGGGGAGGGAAACACCGGTCTGCGAGAAGGCTGGGGAGGCGAACGGGAACCGTGCGGGTGAGAGCCGGGTGCGGAGTGAGAGACTGCGAGGAGCCAGTCCAGCGGCTGAGCTGTTCTCCACCAACGGGGTACTCAGAGCCGGCAAAACTGAACGTGCAGGAGTGGGAGAGCGAACAGGAGCCGAGAACGGGGAGAGAGACTGCGCGAGAGCCAGTCCAGCGGCTGAACTGTTCTCCACCTACGGAGTACCCAGAGCCGGTAGAACCGAACGTGCGGGAGAGGGAGAGACAGAGCCGAGCACGGGGAGAGAGAGACTGCACGAGAGCCAGTCCAGCGGCTGAACTGTCCTCCGTTAACGGGGTGTACCCAGCGCCGGTAGAGCCGTGCGGGCGGGAGGAAAAGACAGAGCCGAGTAAGGGGAGCTGTGCGAGAGCCAGCCCAGCGGCTGAACCTGTCCGCTGCGGGGAAAGCGTACCCCTTCCACCAGGAAGAAACGCGGGAAGCCGCCATTAGGCGGAGGAGCCGACAGAAGCGGGAAACCGCCATTGAAGTGGGCGGGGAGAGAAAGGAAGAGCGGGAAACCGCCAAATTCGCGGGAAAAGCCGCCATCTTAGAAAAAAAAATACATAAGAATTTAAAGAAATATTTGTGTTGTACCCAAAGAAAGGAAGATGCCTAAGCGTGGGGACAGCAACGATTTTAACTCCGAAATAGAAGACTGGCCCACGTACGTTGAACGTATTGAGATACATTGTAAGGCTAACAAAATAGCTAAGGAGGAAAAAGCTGTAACCTTACTTAACATGATGGGTGCGAAAACATTCGGGTTGTTGAAACATCTTCTCTCTCCAGCTAAACCGGCGGGTCAGACTTTCGAGGATATAGTAGCGGTGCTGAAGGATCACTTGAACCCCACACCGTTGAAGCTGGCTGAACGATTCAGATTCTATGCGAGAACGCAGAAGAAAGACGAAAGCAACGCGGAATACTTGGTCGAACTGCGGAGGCTAGCGAAACACTGCCAGTTCGGAGGGAATCTGACAGAGGCACTGCGAGACAAGTTCGTATGTGGATTGTCCAAAGAAGGGACGCAAAAGCGACTACTGGAAGAGAACAACCTCACACTTGACAGGGCTGTCCTTATAGCCGCATCATACGAAGCCGCAGCAAAAGGAACGGCGGTAATGCAGCGGAAGGCGGTGGCACTAGGGGTGGACCACATCACCTCGAGGACTACGAAACGCTATCGTTGTGGGAAGACAACACACGACCAGAAGCGTTGCTGGGGTAAAAACCAAGAATGCCGGAAATGTGGCAAGATCGGGCACATAGCTAAAGTGTGCCGGTCAGGAACGACGTACAACAATAACGAGTCCTCACAAAAATGGTACAGAAAGGTACAAGAGGCGACTAGGAAGAGTCTGAAGGAACAGAAGTCAGACTCACACTCCAAATGCAAAGGACTGGACAGTCTGAGAATCCACAACGTGAGCAATGAAGCTGACCGACAAACTATCTGGATAACGCTACAGATTGCAAAGGTCCAAGTAAAAATGGAAGTGGACACCGGATCGGCGTTGACGGTCATGAATAAGCATGACTATAAGAAATTTTTCAAGCATATTCCACTACGGGATACGGAACTAGTACTACAGACATACACGGGGCACAAAGTATTCCCCATCGGAATGATAGAAGTCAAGGTGAGATACAAGGATAAAGATCATCACCGGTTGGACCTGTATGTATTGCCTGAGGGAGGACCACCACTCCTGGGACGGGAGTGGATCCGAAAAATAAAATTGGACTGGCAGTCCCTTAGCACCATGACGGTGGATTCCGAAAAAGAGGGTGTCAAACCTGAACGGTTGTCCAGAATATTGGACGAAGCTAAGGAGGTATTCCAGCAAGGACTGGGAACGCTGCGAGGTATTAAAGCAAAGGTTAAGATTGCAGAAAATGCAAGCCCAAAGTTTTTTTTAAGGCCAGATCAGTTCCTTACGCAATACGACCAGCGGTGGAGGCAGAACTGGAAGAACTTGAACGATCAGGGGTTCTGTCAAAAGTGGACTGGAGTGAGTGGGCCACGCCCATTGTTCCCGTCATGAAGTCCTCACCGAGTAATAAGCCTGGGGGACCGGGGAAGGTCCGTATCTGCGGAGATTTCAAGATTACTGTGAATCCGGTGCTTCACACGGTACAATACCCGCTTCCGCGGATTGAAGATATCTTTGCTTCGTTGGCTGGAGGGAAACATTTCACGAAAATAGATCTGGCTCAAGCATATCTACAGATGGAGGTCGAGGAAGAGTCACGCCAGTACCTCACCATCAACACTCACAGAGGCTTGTATCGCTACAATAGACTGGTCTTTGGGGTAGCTTCGGCGCCAGCAATTTGGCAGAGGGCCATGGAACAGGTGTTACAAGGAATTCCAAGCACGCAGTGCTACTTAGATGACATTTTAATCACGGGAAAAGATGAGGAAGAACACCTCACGAATTTGAAACTGGTACTCACCAGGTTGAAGGAGTATGGCCTTCGGGTTAATCGCAAGAAGTGTGAGTTCTTCCAAAAACGGATCTCATACTGCGGTCATGTCATTGACCGAGAGGGACAGCATAAGTCACCTGAAAAGATAGAAGCGGTTGTGAAGGCCCCCGCCCCAGGAAACGTATCACAGTTAAGATCATTCTTGGGGTTGATTAATTACTATCACAAGTTTCTGCCAAATTTATCCATGGTACTGCATCCGCTGAATGACCTGTTGCGGAAAGAAACACCATGGAAGTGGAGTGAGGAATGCAAAAAGGCTTTTCGCAGAAGCAAGGAGTTGATTACCTCCGAAGAAGTGTTGGCTCATTTCAACCCAGCATTACCCCTTCGTCTAGCTTGCGATGCTTCCCCGTACGGAATTGGGGCAGTACTCTCGCATAGGCTACCAAATGGCTTGGAAAGGCCAGTGGCTTTCGCGTCCCGATCATTGACACCCGCGGAGCGAAATTACGCACAAATAGATAGGGAGGCCCTCAGTCTTGTGTGGGGCGTGAAGAAATTCAACCATTACCTACAATGTAAAAAGTTCACATTGCTGACGACACCAACGGCTGGTGGTCTCATATTCAACCCAAATAAGGCCGTTTCCACCATGACAGCACAAAGGTTACAAAGGTGGTCCGTGTTACTTGGGGCACACCAATACGAAATTGAGTACAAAAGGTCTAAACAGCATGGAAATGCTGATGGGTTGTCACACTTGCCATTGCCGATGGTAGAAGAAGCGAGTATAGTGGACCCAGTAGAGTTGTTCCACTCATCCATAGTGGAGTGTCTACCGATAACAAACTCAATGATTGAGAATGAGACAAGGAATGACCCGACTCTTTCACGAGTCTATGATGTAACGGTGGAGGGATGGCCAGCACAGAGCGAACCAACACTGCAAGCATTTGCACAGAGGAAAGAACAACTGTCAGTGTGTCGAGGGACCCTGATGTGTGGATCTAGAGTGGTGATTCCACCCAAACTCCAAAAGAAGGTGCTAAAGGAGCTGCACGAAGGACATCTGGGGGGAGTAAAGATGAAAAATCTAGCAAGAGCGTTTGCGTGGTGGCCAGGCATTGATAGAGACATAGAGGAGATCACGAAGAACTGCCTAGGATGTCAGAGGGTTCAGAATGCGCCACCACAGGCTCCTCTGCACCCATGGGAGTGGCCCTCATCTCCCTGGCAAAGAGTACACATCGACTTTGCTGGTCCATTTATGGACTCGATGTTCCTAATAGCGGTAGATGCCCACTCCAAGTGGCCAGAAGTAATTAAGATGACCACCACCACGACGGAAAAAACCATCACGGTGTTAAGGACTATGTTTGCTCGGAATGGCCTGCCAGAACAGATCTGTTCTGACAATGGACCGCAATTTGTATCTGAGGAATTTAAGAAATTCTTAAAGAGCAATGGGGTTAAACATTACACGTCAGCCCCATACCATCCCGCCTCCAATGGATTGGCTGAAAGGTTTGTCCAGACCTTCAAGAAGGCCGTAAAGGCCATGAGTAATGAAGACATAAGTTTACAGCATAAGGTGGATAGTTTTTTGTTGGCATACCGAAATGCAACCCATGCGGTCACGAATCAAACTCCCGCGATGATGTTTTGTAATAGACGCCTACGATGTCGGCTGGATTTACTCAAACCAAACGTCAGAAGGGACGTAGAGAACCGGCAATTCCAGGGCATGAACGAAAGGGCCACTAGATCCTTCCAGACCGGTCAACGAGTTTTGGCCCGGGACTATCGTACTGAGAAGTGGCAGCCTGGAACGATTGGAAAAAGGCTAGGCCCGTTGATGTACACTGTGGACATTGGAGACAATATAATAAGGCGCCATGTTGACCAGATCATAGGGTCCGCCACAAATGGGCCCCCGACTTCACCGCCTTACCCGGATAAGGTTGAGACTGAGTTACCCAGAACACCTACGTCCGATCTGGTAGTTCTGGAGTCAGAGGAACCCGACACTGTGCTTCGAGCCGATTCAACTTTACCAGAAACACCTACTAGCCCGCTTGGAATGACGACACCACTGCGGCGTTACCTGGACAGAATCCGGAAACCTCCCGAAAGACTGAATCTATGAACTGTCTTAAATAAATCTGTATATATATATATATATATATATATATGTGATAATGTATGTCCACTATGGACTCAGTATGTTGAAAGCTAAAAAGGGAGGATTGTAGTGTATGTACCCGTCTACCCTTAAGGAAATTATTGTATGTAACCGTTCACCTTTAAGGGAACTACTTTAAGTGTGGCACTACTTGTTTGGCTTCTGTATACTGTAATACCGACAGTGACCACACCAGTATATAAGTGTTGTGACAGGATAACTGGGGCAGATTCGCCCTGACCTCTGAATAGTAAAGACCTGTTTGTTTGTACTTCAAAAGTCTGTGTATTTATTTACTGCACAACCCACAGACTTTACAGAGAGAGAGCACGCGAGACATATACAGAGACAGAGATAGGCAGATGGAGAGAGAAACAAGGAAGCAGAGAAAGACATAGATAGAGACACAGAGAGAGAGATATACAGAGAGAGAGAGGGGTAAATAGAGAGGGGAAGATAGAGAGAGACAGAGAGAGAGAGAGAGAGGAGAAAGAAAGAGACACAGACAAAGACTCAGAGAGAGAGAGAGACGGGCAGAAGTTAAGAGAGAATAATGGGGAGTGATGTTAAATCCGTGAATTTTGATGTATGGTGTCCTTCAATAAATCGACAGAGACTACAGAGGAACAATCAACAGGTGTTTACTGGATGCAGGTTACTCTAAAACTAAAGTACAGATCCCTACTCGGTTTATATACAGGTGTGGTCACTGCCGGTATTACAGTATACAGGAGCTGTAAAAAGTAGTTCTCCCCTTAAAGGTACATACACTGCAAGTGACACACAAACAGAGGGAGGAAGAGGGGAACGATAGAAAGAGGTACAGTAGATAAAGTTATAAATAAACAAAATAAACAAATAACTAGGTACAGAAATAAAAAGGCAGACAGAGATATAACGATAGTCACAATGTACTGGAAACACTATTGGACGACACACGCTCACCCATAAATAATCTGCTTTAATTCAAACGTAGTATGTTGCATTCCACTGGAGTCCACAGATCCACGAGGGGTCCATGAGATCATCAAATGTTTGATCATTTGGGACCAGGAACACTGCCTGCCCCCAATAGAGTGCCCCTAGAACGTACTTGACATAACCAGCAGGTGCTTCCTGTTGCCTTGAAGCGATACACCTGTCCTGCAACGAGGACAGACATCCTTTAAGAGACTCGAGCACAAAAATCTAAGCTGACACTCCCAGTGCAGTACGGAGGGAGTGCAGCACTGTCGGAGGGGCAGTGCTGAGGGAGTGATGCACTGACTGAGGGAGTGCAGCACTGTCGGAGGGGCAGTACCGAGGGAGTGCCACACTGTCGGAGGGTCAGTACTGAGGGAGCGCTGCATTGTCGGAGGGGCAGTACAGAGGGAACGCTGCACTGTCGGAGGGGCAGTACTGAGGGAGCGCTGCACTGTTTTAAAAAAAAATTCATTCATGGGATGTGGGCATTGCTGGCAAGGCCAGCATTTATTACCCATCCCTAGTTGCCCTGGAGAAGGCAGTGGTGAGCCGCCTTCTTGAACCGCTGCAGTCTCATGTGGTGAAGGTGCTTCCACAGTGCTGTTAGCGAGGGAGTTCCAGGATTTTGACCCAGTGATGATGAAGGAACGGTGATATATTTCCAAGTCAGGATGGTGTGTAACTTGGAGGTGGTGGTGTTCCCATGCACCTGCTGCCCTTGTCCTTCTAGGTGGAAGAGTTTGCGGGTTTGGGAGGTGCTGCCGAAGAAGCCTTGGCGAGTTGCTGCAGTGCATCTTGTAGATGGTACACACTGCAGCCACGGTACGCCGGTGGTGGAGGGAGTGAATGTTTAAGGTGGTGGATGGGGTGCCAATCAAGCGGGCTGCTTTGTCCTGGATGGTGTCGAGCTTCTCGTGTTATTGTAGCTGCACTCATCCAGGCAAGTGGAGAGTATTCCATCACACTCCTGACTTGTGCCTTGTAGATGGTGGAAAGGCTTTGGGGAGTCAGGAGGTGCCAAGCCGAGGCCCCGTCTGCTCTCTCTGTGGGACATAAAAGATCCAATGACACCATTTCAAAGAAGAGCAGGGATGAGTTCTCCCTGGTGTCCTCGCCAAGATTTATTTGTCAATCAGCCTCACTAAATAAAACAGATTATCTGGTCATTATCACATTGCTGTTTGTGGGAGCTTGCTGTGCGCAAATTGGCTGCCGCGTTTCCTACATTACAACAGTGACTCCACTTCAAAAATACTCCATTGGCTGTAAAAGCGCTTTGGGTGGTCCGGAGGTGGTGAAAGGCGCTATAGAAATGCGAGTCTTTCTTTGGGAATTGAGGTCCTGGGAATCACACCCCTCACCTGAGGAGTGTCCATCCTTGGATTGCACGCCACCTCACAGAAAAATGCCTCAAAGCCACGACTGTATTCGAAGTGGTTATAAATAGCAACAGTGGATTGCATTAGCTGTTCCTTGTATCTTATCTACACACTGAGCCTCTGCCAAATTGGCGCAAGAGATTGGGACTTCCTGTTTATCGTTTTATTTTTTTACAATACCGAGCCACTCCTCCCACGACACATCTGCCTTAATGCGCTGCACTGTTTGAACAGCTTTACTAGAAATATAAAAGTACAGGAAATGTGAATCTGGCTTAGAAACGAACCTTTCTGACAATCCATCTAATCTGTGCCGAGGCTGGCTCGATCAGTTCAAGGCGGAGGCGCACCAAATATTCAGATGTTTGATGTCAATAATGGTGCAGAACAGTCCACTGGATAGAATGACAGTGAATCTACAGCACAGAAACCGGCCATGCAGACCCACTGGTCTATGTCGGCGCTTATACTCCGCATGAGCCTCTTCCCACTCTGCCCCCCCCTCTCTCGATATTCTCTCCCCCCTCCTGTGTGCATCAAGCCAACTCTTAAAAGGTTTCTACGCTCTCTTCTTCAACCACTTCGCGGGACAGCGAGTCCCACATTCTCACCGCTCTCCCTCTCGGGTTCAGATGTCAGCCGTGGCTCAGTCGGCAGCACTCTTGCTTCTGGGTCAGAAGGTTGTGTAAAGTCTGTGGGTTGTATAGCGAAGTAATACACAGACTACAAGAGTAACTTTAACAGGACGAATCTGCCCAATAAATCCTTACCCAGCACTTATATACCGGTGTGGTCACTACCGGTATTACAGTATACAGAAGCCAACATAAAGTAGTGCAACCCCTAAAATAGTTCTCTTAAAGGTAGACGGTTACATACACTACAATCCTCCCTTTTTAGCTTACAACATACTTATTCCCCATTAAACATACATGTATTCAACTTCATGTAAAACAGTTTACAGATATAGTCTCTGCGGAAAACAGTTCACAGATTCAGTCTCTGCGGAAAACAGTTCACAGATTCAGTCTTGGTGGAGGCGTCTCCTGCGCTTCTTGACTCAGTCCGGACAACGCCTCCGTGGTGTAGCAGTTCCCGGTGGTGTAGTCGGTTCACGTTGCGGAAGTGACTCGTCCAATAGTCCTTCCCTAACTTAGCAGCTTGAACTCTAACTTCTGAACCAGCATTGCTGACTTTTAAAAAAAAAACAATTGGATTGCCTTGGGAAGTTCCCCTACTTCCCAACTGATTTGGCTCCGTTCTGAGGGACCACGTGTGTGATCTGGTAGAGGTGATAATGGTTCAGATGGTTATCATCTTCTGTTTCGTCTTTTCCTTTTCTGCTTCTTGGAGACTCTCTGGGCTCCCTTGTCAGCTGCCAGCTGTAACGCCACCATCTCCCTATGTTCCTTAGACTTTAAGTGATTCATCCTGATTTCTGCACTTTGGGAGTTTTCAGCACAAGCTGGGCAGACCAGGTCCTCGTAATATTCAGTGTCACTCAACAGGTCCTGGTAATATTCGGTGTCGTCCTGAGGTAGGCCAGCGAGAGGGTCTTCTATTTCCTCCTTACCCAGCTGGACGTTAGCCGGCTTTTGTTCCACATCCCGACATTTGTCCTGAAGAGACTTCATCATGCGTTCAGATTCATCCCGCTTTTTCTGGGCTTCCTGCAAGTCTTTTACTAATGACCTCATTTGTGATTTCAATACTTCAACTTCATTCGGAGATTGATTGATCGGCCTATTCAATCCCTCTACTGAAGTAGCTGTTTCAGCATTCTGTTGTTCTACCTTGATGTGCGTCAGCGTACTTTCGGCATCCAAAGGCTGTTCTGCTGCAGTCTTCTCAGTCTGTGTTGCCACCTCAGCTCTTCCAATAACTTTTGAGAGCTCCGAACCCCTTCCCTTTGACGATTGAGGCTCGTGTTTATGTTTTTTCCATTGTAGAGTCTTATCCCTCAGCATATGAAGGAGTTGGCTGACTGTTGACTCTTCTGCCATCATCCCTTTCCCATTAGCTGCAGGGCTGTTTATAACCTTGCCCTGGAGGAGTTGGCTGACTGTTAACTCTTCTGCCATCCTCCATTTCCCATTAGCTGCAGGGCTGTTTATAACCTTGTCCTGGGGCTCCTTTGCTGTTTCTACTTCGCCATCATCCGCAGCCCCCACCATTCGAATTTCCACAATTGAATCGTCCGGTGATGCTGCACCCAACTTCAGTAGGAGCTCGGAAGTCATGTCGACCAATTCCGCCTTTTCTGCCTGCAACCTGCTAACAAGCGCCTTCAGTTGCGGCACATCTTGTTCCACCAGATTAGAGCACGCACCTTCAGCAGCCGAATCAGCTTTGATTCGTTTGGCCTCCTCGTGCAGACGGTTTGTGTGCTCCTGCTCCCTTTTCTCCCTCAGCTGCTTCTGTTGTCTTCCCAGATTCTCCCATTCGGTATCATAGAACTTTTTCATTGCTTTCATCTCTTGCTCGAGACGGCAACTCAATTGTTCTAATTGCTGTCGTAATCTGAAATAAGTTTGCGTTCGAGCTCGATGTTCCTCAGTAATATATATGTCTGTAACTTGAACAGACTCAGAATTCTCTGTCAAGCTATGTTGTTGTTGTTCAGAGGAATTCTGTTCTGAAACTTTGTTCTCCTCTGGAGCATAAGCCTTTATGTACGCATTCGTTCTACCAACCTTAGTCAGCAAGTCCATTTTAGACTTGTCTTTCATACTTGGGCTGGTCTTATCGTTATCCGTTTCAGAGTCTGAGCTGATTGTCTGCCCCGAGTCCTCACTCGTTATTGCTTTTAGGTAGTGCCATTCCATGTCTATTTTCTTGATCCACTCCCGTCCTAGAAGTGGTGGTCCTCCCTCAGGTAGTACATATAAGTCCATTCCTGGGTGTTCTTTGCCCCTGTCTCTCACCTTGACTCTTATCTTTCCCATGGGGTATACTTTATGCCCCGTGTATGTCTGCAATACGAACTTGGTATCTCTCAAGGGTATATGTGAGAATAGCCGGTTGTAATCCCTTCGATTTATGACTGATAGGGCTGATCCAGTGTCCAATTCCATTTTCACTTGGACTCCGGCTATTTTTAGCATGACCCAGATAGTTTGTAGGTCAGCTTCCTTACTCACATTGTGAATTCTCAGACTACCCAGTTCCTGGCCGTTTGGGTCTGAATCTGAATTATGTTCATCTGAACTCTTCTCAACCACCTTGTGTACTTTGTTGTACTTTTCCTGTGATGGCTTTTTTTGGTTGTTGGTCTTCTTCCCTGACCGTATACTTTAGCGATGTGACCCAGTTTGCCACATTTTCTACATCCCTGGTTTTTAAACCAGCATTGGTTCTGGTCGTGTGTTGTCTTCCCACAACGATAACATTTCGTTGTACCCGAAGTAATTTGATCCACACTGAGTACCGCTGCCTTTAGCTGCATTTCCGCAGTTCCTTTCGCGGCGGCTTCGTGCGATGCTGCAATAAGGACAGCCCTATCAAGTGTGAGGTCGTTCTCTTCGAGCAGTTGCTTTTGCGTTCCTTCCTTCGACAACCCGCACACGAACTTGTCTCGCAATGCTTCTGTCAGATTTCCTCCAAACTGGCAGTATTTCGCTAATCTACGCAGTTCGACCAAGTATTCCGCGTTGCTTTCCTCTTTCCGTTGCGTTCTCACATAAAATTTGAATCGTTCCGCCAACATCAACGGTGTGGGGTTCAAATGATCCTTCAGGACAGCAACAATATTAGCGAAAGTCTGATCCGCCGGTTTAGCTGGTGATAGAAGATGCTTCAATAGGCCGTATGTCTTCGCCCCCATCGCGTTTAGCAAGGTTATAGCTTTATCATCATCTTCTATTTTATTGGCCTCACAATATATCTCGATACGTTCTACGTACGTGGCCCAGTCTTCCACCTCGGCATCGAAGTTGTCGATGTTACCGTGCTTAGGCATCTTCACTATCTCTCACTATCTTTCTGCGAACAACAGAGTTTCTCTTTAACTTATTAACTTTTTCTCTTTTTTTTTTCAAAAATGGCGGTTTCCCGCGCTTGTCTTCTTCCCCGCCTACTGGCAAAATGGCGGTTTCCCGCGCTTGTCTTCTTCTGGTGGGAGGGTAAGCTTTGCCCTCGGGCGCCGACCGCTGGTTTACGGGGTTTGCGGTCTGTGCGCCGGCTTCAGTTTATTCTGAAGCGCGCGCTAGAAAAGCCGATCGCGTTCCTTGTTCCACCCCCCCCCTTCTTCTTTTCGGCAGGGGCAACCGGCGCTGGGGACAACCAGTTGGCGTCGGACAGATCCAGCTCCTGGTCCTTCACGGCAGCTGCTGTAAGCCGCTGGCCGGAACCTCGCTCGGTCTCTCTCTCGGGCTCTGTCTCTCCCGCTCGCTCGCTCTTTCTCGGGCTCTGTCTCTCTCGCTCGCTCTCTCTCGGGCTCTGTCTCTCCCGCTTGCGCGGCTCTCGCTCGCTCTCTCTCGGGCTCCCAATCGCGCCTCCCAGCCCCCTCTCAGTCCGTGTTTCCCTCCCCGGCTGCGTTCTCCGCGATTTATTTATTTTTATCTTCCCGCGCCTTACGACCCCGGTCGCAGCGCCTCGTGGCCTCGATCACTGTCCGGCCTTTTTCACCCCAATCGCGCCTCCCAGCTTCTCGCAGTCCGGTGCTTTCCACCCCGGCTGCGGCAGAGTTCTCCGTGGCTTATTTATTTTTATATCTTCCCGCGCCTTACGATCCCGGTCGCAGCGCCTCGTGGTCGTGGTAGTTGTCCGGCCTTCTTCGCCGTCGCGGTCTAGCCGTCTCACAACGCTCCCCAGCCCGCTTGTACCGCGGCTTCCGTGCTCCACGCTGCCCCGTCTCAGCGCCTCTGGGCCCGACTTCTGTCCGGCTCCTTCCCCCTCGACCGTGGTCGAGTTCACTGCCCTTCTCCTTCGTTGATTTTATTTATTTTCCCTATACTCAGTCACCGTGGCCGACTTGCTTCTCGTGCTGCTCGGCTCAAGCACCACCGTGGCAGAAGGGACAATCCGTGCCTGTTGCTGATGGAAGGCTTCGTGTCTGAAGTCTTCCTTCTTTCTTGCTGTGCAGACTCGAGTTTTCTCTCAGCAGAACGACGAGGGCGGTGGCCTCTTCTCGACGCTTCGTTAACTGCTTCGGAAGTATTGCTGCACGCAGGGTAAGATCGAACTCGTCGCCACTGTAAAGTCTGTGGGTTGTATAGCGAAGTAATACACAGACTACAAGAGTAACTTAAACAGGACTTTACTATTCGAAGGTCAGGGCGAATCTGCCCAATAAATCCTTACCCAGCACTTATATACCGGTGTGGTCACTACCGGTATTACAGTATACAGAAGCCAACATAAAGTAGTGCAACCCCTAAAATAGTTCTCTTAAAGGTGGACGGTTACATACACTACAGGTTGTGGGTTCAAATCCCACTCCAGAGACTTGAGCACAATAATCCCAGGCTGAGACTCCCAGTGCAGTGCTGAGGGAGCACCGCACTGTCGGAGGGGCAGTACTGAGGGAGCACCGCACTGTCGGAGGGGCAGTGCTGAGGGAGCGCCGCACTGTCGGAGGGGCAGTGCTGAGGGAGCGCCGCACTCTCGGAGGGGCAGTGCTGAGGGAGCGCTGCACTGTCAGAGGGGCAGTACTGAGAGAGTACTGCACTGTTGGAGGTGCCGTCTTTCGGATGAGACATTAAACCGAGGCCTCTTCTGCCCTCTCGGGTGGTGGTAAAAGATCCCACGGCACTATTTTGAAGAAGAGCAGGGGAGTTCTCCCCAGTGTCCTGGCCAATATTTATCCCTCAACCAACATCACTAAAACAGATTATCTGGTCAATTATCACATTGCTGTTTGTGGGATCTTACTGTGTGCAAATTGGCTGCTGCGTTTCCCACCACATTACAACAGTGGCTACACTTCAAAAGTACTCCATTGGCTGTAAAGCGCTTTGGGACGTCTTGAGGTCCAAGTCTTTCTTTATTTTCTATTTATCCAATTCCCTTTTGAAAGTTACTATTGAATCTGCTTCCACCGCCCTTTCAGGCAGCGCATTCCAGATCACAACAACTCGCTGCTTAAAAAAAATCTCATCTCCCCCCCTGGCTCTTTTGACAAATACCTTAAATCTGTGTCCTCTGGTTATCAACACTCCGACCAGTGGAAACAGTTTCTTCCTATCTACTCTATCAAAATCCCTCATAATTTTGAATACTTTTATTAGGCCTCCTCATAATCTTCTCTGCTCAGAGAACAACCCCTACTTCTCCAGTCTCGCAACATTAATTGATGTCCCTCATCCCTGGTATCATTCTAGTAAATCTCCTCCGCACCCTCTCCAAGGCCTTGACATCCTTCCTAAAGCGCGGTGCCCAGAATTGGATAACATCCGGGCTTGGGCTGATAAGTAGCAGCTAATATTTGCATCACAGGCAATGGCAATCTCCAACACGAGAGAGTCTAACTACCTCCTCTTGACATTCAACGGCATTATCATCGTTGAATTCCCCCACCATCAACATCCTGGGGGTCACCATTGACCAGAAACTTAACTGGACCAGCCACATAAATACTGTGGCTACAAGAGCAGGTCAGAGGCTGGGTATTCTGCAGCGAGTGTCTCACCTCCTGACTCCCCAAAGCCTTTCCACCATCTACTAGGCACAAGTAAGGAGTGTGATGGAATACTCTCCACTTGCCTGGATCAGTGCAGCTCCAACAACACTCAAGAAGCTCGACACCATCCAGGACAAAGCAGCCCGCTTGATTGGCACCCCATCCACCACCTTAAACAGCCTCTCCCTCCACCACCGGCACACCGTGGCTGCAGTGTGTACCATCTACAAGATGCACTGCAGCAACTCGCCAAGGCTTCTTTGACAGCACCTCCCAAACCCACGACCTCTTCCACCTAGAAGGACAAGGGCAGCAGGCGCATGGGAACACCACCACCTCCAAGTTCCCCTCCAAGTCACACACCATCCTGACTTGGAAATATATCGGCCGTTCCTTCATCGTCGCTGGGTCAAAATCCTGGAACTCCCTCCCTAACAGCACTGCGGGAGCACCTTCACCACACGGACTGCAGCGGTTCAAGGCGGCGGCTCACCACCACCTTCTCAAGGGGGCAACTAGGGATGGGCAATAAATGCCAGCTTGCCATGAATGAACAAATAAAAAGTTGGTCACAATATTCCAGCTGAGGCCTAACCAGTGATTTATGAAGGTTTAGCATTTCACAGTTTCAGTCACGGTGGCTGAGGGATAATTGCCCCAAGGCTTGGCCTGTGATGCCCAGCGCTCAGTCACACCAACACCACCAGGGTTCGCGACTCCTCCGTTGTGGTTTCTGCCACATTCTGATAGGCACTCCACGATCCTTGCAAGCACTGGACCTTTTTAAGCAACAACAACTTGCATTTATATAGCACCTTTAACACAATAAAATGTCCCAAGGCGCCTCACAAGAGCGATTATCAAACAAATTTGACACCGAGCCAAACAAGGAGATATTAGGGCAGGTGACCAAAAGCTTGGTCAAAGACGTAGGTTTTAAGGAGCATCGAAAAAGGAGGAGAGAGAGAGGCAGAGCGGTTTAGGGTGGGAATTCCGGAGCTCAGGGCCCAGGCAGCTGAAGGCACGGCCGCCAATGGTGGAGCGAATAAAATCGGGGATGCGCAGGCAGCTTGAATTGGAGGAGCGCAGAGATCTCGGAGGGTTGTAGAGCTGGAGGAGATTAGAGATAGGGAGTGATTAAACAATGCAGTGTCCCCTCGCTCCCATTCCTCTCATAGCCCAAAACTTATGAAGGTCACAACAGGCAAGGGAGACCATTCATGCTAGAGAGTTCATCACCCACTATCTATCTTCTGAATGATTCCATAGCTTTTGCCTCCAACTCAGACTTCGATACCATTCCAGTTATTGCTCACTCTTTGTTAGATGTGCTTCCTGATATCAGTCCTGAACATGCCTTTAACAGTCTTTACTCAATCACCTTGTCCTAGTCATAATTTAATCATACAATGATACAGTACAAAAGGTGGTCATTCGGCCCATCGTGCCTGTGCCAGCTCTTTGAAAGAGCTCTCCAATTAGTCCCACTCCCCCCTTGCTCTTTCCCCACAGCCCTGTAAAAAAAAAAAATTTCAAGTATTTATCCAATTCGCTTTTGAAAGTTACTATTGAATCTGCTTCCACCGCCCTTTCAGGAAGCGCGTTCCAGATCACAACACGCTGTGTAAAAAAAAAAAAGTTCTGCAGCTGAGGAACGTTCAATAAAAGCCCCAATAACATGCGCAATGCCAAATGGCTCCTTGTCATAAGTCAGAGAAGTGGGGAAAATGGATGTAGGTGCCAGCCGTGGCTCAGTGGGCAGCACTCTCGCCTTGGAGTCGGAAGGTCGTGGGTTCAAGTCCCACTCCAGAGACTTATACACAAAAATCCAGGCTGACACTCCCAGAGCAGTGCTGAGGGAGCGCTGCACTGTCGGAGGTACCGTCTTTCGGTTGAGATGTTAGACCGAGGCCCCCCCCCCGTCTGCACTCGGGTGGACATAGAAGATCCCAGGGCTACTATTTCGAAGAAGAGCAGGGGGGAGTTCTCCCTGGTGTCCTGGCCAATATTTATCCCTCAACCAACATCACTAAAACAGATGATCTGGTCATTTATCGCATTGCTGTTTGTGGGGGCTTGCTGTGCGCCAATATTGATTATCTCTGTAACCTCCTCCAGCCCGACAACCCTCCGAGATCTCTGCATCCCTCCAATTCTGGCCTCTTGTCTATCCACACACCTTTCACCCCACCATTGGTGGCCGTGCCTTCAGCTGCCTTTCCATTTAAGACGCTGCTTAGCACCAACCTCTTTCACCAAGCTTTTGGTCGTCTGTCCTAATAATTATGTGGCTCGGTGTCAGATTGTGTTTGATAATCGCTCCCGTGAAGCACCTTGGGATGTTTTACTACGTTAAAGGTCGTCGTCGTACGTGTCTTCACACTGTTCCCTTTGGGGAACTGTACGAAGTGGTGGAAGGATTTCTGGCCGCGATTAACGCTCCTTCCGTGACCGTAATCATCTTTGTACCAGCCATTAGGGTGGTTAATCCTATGGCGGGAGGGTTTTACGGGCTCCCACAACCCATACGAGGGGGGGGGGGGGGGACACCCACAAGTACCCCGCTGGATGTCAACCCAGAATTTAGAGCCGGAGCTCCGACTCCACTTGCCGGGACTGTCTGGAGCGGGGTTCGAAACCCTACGCTTTCTGGCCCAGCGGCGGGGATCCTACCGCTACGCCAAAGGTGTGATATAAATACAAGTTGTTGTTGTTGATATTTTCTGGTGTTCTTTTGCATTTTGGAGCAAGACAGCCAAAATCAACTGTTCCAGAAATAAAACGCTCTCTCACTTCACCATCCTCGGCAGATTAGCGCTTCCTACTTTGCGAAAAATAAACTTGTGAAAGGAAGACTTGCATTTCTCCAGCGCCTTTCACCTCAGGACGTCCCAAAGCGCTTTACAGCCAATGAAGTGCTATTGAATCACTGTTGTAATGTGGGAAACGCAGCAGCCAATTTGCGCACAGCAAGCTCCCACAAACAGCAATGAGATAATGACCAGATAATCTGTTTTAGTGATGTTGATTGAGGGATAAATATTGGCCCCAGGACACCGGGGGGGAACTCCCCTGCTCTTCTTCGAAATAGTGGCCGTGGGATCTTTTACATCCACCCGAGGGGGCAGACGGGGCCTCGGTTTAACGACTCATCACTAACAGCAATCAACCTCTAAGTGACGTCTAAAGTTATAGCAATTTAGACTTTACGCCCTTAATGGCCTCGCCCCTCCCTATCTCTGTAATCTCCTCCAGCCCCACAACCCCCGAGATCTCTGCGCTCCTCTAATTCTGCCCTCTTGAGCATCCCTGATTATAATCGCTCAACCATTGGTGGCCGTGCCTTCAGCTGCCTGGGCCCTAAGCTCTGGGATTCCCTCCCTAAACCTCTCCACCTCACTTTCCTCCTTTAAGATGCTCCTTAAACCTACCTTTTTGACCAAGCTTTTGGTCACCTGCCCTAATTTATCCTTATGTGGCTCAGTGTCAAATTTTTTGTCTTAAAATATTCCTGTGCAGCGCCTTGGGACGTTTTACTACGTTATATAAAGACAAGTTGTTGTTGACCAATCACAGCGATCAATCTCGATCAATGAGTCTACAACAGACCCAGACACAAGGCGAGGAAAACCCCCAGGGGTGGAGCGCTTTGGGAACCAGAGGTCCAAAGTCACCTGTTCCTCCCGAGCTCGCTGCACTCACCACACGTCATGTCTCACATTACTCATGTCCCAAAATTATTATTTTCAAATATTTCTGCGCGGATTCGAGTGTCGCGGGAATTGGTGTTTCCCAGATTATTATCGGCTTCAGTGGAAGTCCGGCATTGAACTGTTCCGTGTTAAGTCGGCATCAGCAGCGGATGTAGAAATATTTGGCATATAGTCAAAAATAATTAATGAGCTTTAGCTGAAGGCTCATAGCATTGCACGTATTAAGTCAGCCAGTACGTTGTTTTATAAGGACGAGGTGGGGGTGGCTGTTATTGATGTAAAGCGCAATGACGTATTCTGCTGCTAGGGGTGGGGGCTATGTTTAAGATGGCCTGCCCCTTTAACAACAACTACAACTTGTATTTATATAGCGCCTTTAACGTAGTAAAACGTCCCAAGGCGCTTCACAGGAGTATTTTAAGACAAAAAATTTGACACCGAGCCACATAAGGATAAATTAGGGCAGCTGACCAAAAGCTTGGTCAAAGAGGTAGGTTTTAAGGAGCGTCTTAAAGGAGGAAAGAGAGGTAGCGAGAGGGAGAGGTTTAGGCAGGGAATTCCAGAGCTTAGGGCCTAGGCAATGGAAGGCATGGCCACCAATAGTTGAGCGGTTACAATCAGGGATGCTCAAGAGGGCAGAATTAGAGGAGCGCAGATATCTCGGGGGGTTGTGGGGCTGGAGGAGATTGCAGAGATAGTCCCACGATAATGGAGTTGTCCTATCAGGATGGCAGAAGGCGAACGAGATGGACCCTGGTCGTTTTTACTTACAGCAATTCCCGTGTATGCTCCTCTATATATTTACATCGTTTATTAACAAATTTATATTCCAAGTTAGTAACGCTCCCCTTTGTGAGGGATAAGCAGCGGGAGGAGCTGTCAAGACATTGGTTATATAAAAATGAGCACAGATGAACATTTCCTCAGCTTAGTGTGTAATTTCCCCAGGAATAGAAAAAAATAGGACATGTACGTCTTACCCATGATGACTAACTCATGATCTATGGTCTCCACCCAGCGCCTGGTAAACTCTCTCGCTTCCTCATATCTAGAGGCACACCTCTTCCATTAAAGTGCACAATTATCCATTTCTCACATGTTTTAAGTTTAACGTCATGACATCCTCCAATATCGCAGTGAGCCCCACAGACTCAGTTCAATCCACACTCCATGCGGAGGTAGCTGATCGCAGACCGGATTCTTTAAAAGGGTGCTACAATTGACCTAGAATCATGCAATCTTACAGCACAGAAGGAGGCCTGATTTTATTACACACAATAGGATTGTTAAAGAAAGAAAGAACTTGCATTTCTCCAGCGCCTTTCACGACCTCAGGACATCCCAACGCGCTTTACAGCCAATGAAGTACTTTTTGAACTTTGGTCACTGTTATAATGTAGGAAATGCGGCAGACAATTTGCGCACAGCAAGCTCCCACAAACAGCAATGTGATAATGACCAGATAATCTGTTTTAGTGATGTTGGTTGAGGGAAATATATTGGCCAGGACACCAGGGAGAACTCCCCTGCTCTTTTTCAAAATAGTGGCTATGGGATCTTTTACATCCACCTGAGAGAGCAGACGGGGCCTTGGTTTAACGTCTCATCCAAAAGACGGAACCTCCGACAGTACAGCGCTCCCTCAGTACTGCCCCTCCAACAGTGCAGCGCTCCCTCAGTACTGCCCCTCCGACAGTGCGGCACTCCCTCAGTACTGCCCCTCCAACAGTGCGGCACTCCCTCAGTACTGCCCCTCCAACAGTGCGGCACTCCCTCAGTACTGCCCCTCCGACAGTGCGGCGCTCCCTCAGTACTGCCCCTCTGACAGTGCAATGCTGAATTCTCTGGAGTGGGATTTGAACTCACGACCTTCCGACTCAGGAGGTGAGGGTGCCACCCACTGAGCCACGGCTGAGACCTATGTAATAAAACAAATAAGCAAAATGTGCATCTATTTTAGGAAGCGGACTTTCGGCGCTTGGCCTACACGTTATTGTTTTACCAAACAGGCCACTGGCAGGTCCAAACCTGGATGGGTGAAAATATTACTGCACACAGCAGCGACAAGTGTGTTCTCGGCTAAAATTATGTCACACTGGCAAAACTCGGCCAGTAAACCAAGGTCAAACACGAGTGTCCACGAAGACTGTGATTTAAATCTGTAATGGGGACCCATCTCCCTCAAAAACAAGTACCTGTGATTATGAATCACAGAATTTCACACCACAGAAGGAGGCCATTCGGCCCATCGTGCCTGTACCGGCTCTTTGAAAGAGCTCTCCAATTAGTCCCACTCCCCCCTGCACTTTCCCCACAGCCCTGCAAATGCTTCTTTTTCAAGTATTTAATTAATTCCCTTTTGAAAGTTATTATTGAATCTGCTTCCACCGCCCTTTCAGGCAGCGCGTTCCAGATCACAACAACTCGCCGCGGAAAAAAAACCTCTCTCCTCTGGTTCTTTTGCCGATTATCTTCAATCTGTGTCCTCTGGTCACCGACCCTCCTGCCACTGGAAATCGCTTCTCCTTATTTACTTTTTCAAAAACCTTCATGATTTTGAACACCTCTATTAAATCGCCTCTTAACTTTCTCTGCTCAAAGGAGAACAACCCCAGCTTCTCCGCGTAACTGAAGTGCTCTTCCCTGGCACCATTCTAGTAAATCTCCTCTGCACCCTCTCCAAGACCTTAACATCCTTCCTAAAGTGTGCTGCCCAGAATTGTCCACAATATTCCAGCTGAGGCCTAACCAGTGATTTATAAATGTTTAGCATAACTTCAGCTGCAGTTACACAACAACGACGGCATCCATGAGAAGCAAACTCTCGACGCAGCCTCAAGATTGCATTTCTGGGCCAATGCCAAATGGCTTTGGGTGTCCGTCGATGTTCCCTCTGAGCTTTTTCCCCTGCGCGGGCCCTGTCAGCTGTGGCTCAGTGGGCAGCACTCTCTCTCGCCTCGGAGACAGAAGGTCGTGGGTTCAAGTCCCACTCCACAGACTTGAGCACAAAAATCTAGGCTGACACTCCAGTGCGGTACTGAGGGCGCGCCGCACTGTCGGAGGGGCAGTACTGAGGGCGCGCCGCACTGTCGGAGGGGCAGCACTGAGGGCGCGCCGCCCTGTCGGAGGGGCAGCACTGAGGGCGCGCCGCACTGTCGGAGGGGCAGCACTGAGGGCGCGCCGCACTGTCGGAGGGGCAGCACTGAGGGCGCGCTGCACTGTCGGAGGGGCAGTACTGAGGGCGCGCCGCACTGTCGGAGGGGCAGCACTGAGGGAGCGCCGCACTGTCGGAGGGGCAGCACTGAGGGAGCGCCGCACTGTCGGGGGGGGCAGTGCTGAGGGAACGCTGCACTGTCGGGGGGGGCAGTACTGAGGGAGTGCCGCACTGTCGGAGGGGCAGCACTGAGTGAGTGCTGCACTGTCGGAGGGGCAGCACTGAGGGAGCATTGCACTTTCAGAGGGGCAGTAATGAGGTGGTGCTGCACAATCGGAGGTGCCGTCTTTCGGATGAGATGTTAAACCAAGGCCCCTCAGGTGGACGTAAAAGATTCCATGGCACTATTGCGAAGAGCAGGGGAGTTTATCCCTGGTGTCCTAGCCAATATTTATCACTCAAATCTACATCACAAAATCAGATTATCTGGTCATGATCACATTGCTGTTTGTGGGAGCTTGCTGTGCGCAAATTGGCTGCCGCGTTTCCCTACATTACAACACTTCAAAAGTCTGTGAAGCGCTTTGGGAAACATAGAAACATAGAAGATAGGAGCAGGAGTAGGCCATTCGGCCCCTCGAGCCTGCTCCGCCATTTAATGAGATCATGGCTGATCATCCAAATTCAGTACCCTGTCCCTGCTTTCTCCGCATACCCCTTGATCCCTTTAGCCTTAAGAAATATATCCAACTCTTTCTTGAATATATTTAATGTATTGGCCTCTATGACTGGACGTCCTGGAGGTGCTATAGAAATGCAAGTTCTTTCTTTTCGAGACAGGGGCTGAAATCTGGAGGTCGCCCTGCAGACAGGAATCTGCTGGGTTCTGACTTCCTGCCTACCTGCACCCGGTGAAGGTCGCTGCTGATAAACAGCGCCGGCTGGGTCTGCAGACTGACTCGGTGCTTTGATCAGTTGCAGCGAGAGAATAGTTTGGGTTTGAACCGCGGGACAACTTTAATCACCGACCCAATGACGTTGAACCGGAAAACATTCCGCAGACGCCTGGCTGCACCCAGCCCTCCCTCAACCCAACCCAACCCGCAAAAACAAACCCCTCTTGGGGGTTTTAACAAGAAAGTCCTTCCAAGAGATTAAAACTTTACATTGCGCCCTCTAGAAGCCTTCAACACTCGTCACAAAGCGATTCAAAGTCGAACATTTTGTTAGTTTGAACTTTTGCACAAAAAAAACTTTTGACAACGTTTTTTTTCAAAGCAAAAATTATCGTTCTCAGGTCGTTTTTTAAAAAAAAAAACAACCCCACAAGAAATTCAAAAATGAATTTACCTTCTTTGGCTTTTTTCCTTCTGGCTAAAGTTCCGCCGAGTTTGCCCAGGAAGGAGTCCTCTTTTCTGGAGGAGGGAGATTTCGGGACGGGGGATTTGGGAGTCGATGGGGATTTCTGGGGGGAACTGGCCATGTCCTGCTCCGGATCAGAGAGGGGCAAAGGTTTGCAGATTGAAGTGTAGACACTCACACACCTTGAACTCCCAAAGCTGTGGACGGAAACGGAATTCCCAGCGAGTCCCGAATTCCAGCGTTATGAGGCAGAGACAGTCTGACACACCGCCCTGGGGCTGGAACACTTCACCACTCCCACCCAGTCTCTGCTCCAGCACCAGCCCAGACCCCAGCACTGCAGCCTCGACTAGTCCTAAAATAAAACCCCACACAAACTAATAAATCATCACATTTTCTCCATTTCCACAATCACAGTTTGGTCCATTTACCCCCCCCCCCAGTTTTCCACAAACGTTCTTAGACCAGATTGGTTGTCGGACTGAATTCCAAAACCCCTCCCCTGCATCATAACAACGGAGCTGCATCTAGTTTTTGCATTTTTGTTAAAAGTGATAGGCATCAAACTAGGTCATGGGTTGAAATCAAAGCGAGGGGTGTTGTCATTGGTGAGAACTGAGAGTTTGGCAAGAAAGTGGTTTTAGGAAATTGCAGCATTGTTACTGAATGATAACTTTCGTTGGCCTGGGAGCCAATATTTATCCCCCAATCACCATCATTCAAAACATTTCATCTCATTGCTGTGTGTGGGATCTTGCTGTGCGCTAATTGGCTGCCGCGTTACCTACATTACAACATTGACTGCACTTCAGAAAGTATTTCATTGGCTGTGAAGCGCTTTGGGACATCCTGAGGTGGTGAATGGCGCTATAGTAATGCAAATCTTTCTTTTTTCTTTATGTAGAAACATATCTCAGCAAACTTGGTCAAGGGAGGAGAGATAGATCTGGAGCGGGATCTCGGGAGGGACTGGGATCTGGAGTGGGCTCCAGGGAGGGACTGGGATCTGGAGCGGGATCTCGGGAGGGACTGGGATGTGGAGCGGGATCTCGGGAGGGACTGGGATCTGGAGCGGGATCTCAGGAGGGACTGGGATGTGGAGCGGGATCTCGGGAGGGACTGGGATCTGGAGCGGGATCTCAGGAGGGACTGGGATGTGGAGCGGGATCTCGGGAGGGACTGGGATGTGGAGCGGGATCTCGGGAGGGACTGGGATCTGGAGCGGGCTCCAGGGAGGGACTGGGATCTGGAGCGGGATCTCGGGAGGGACTGGGATCTGGAGCGGGATCTCCGGAGGGACTGGGATCTGGAGCGGGATCTCGGGAGGGACTGGGATCTGGAGCGGGATCTCGGGAGGGACTGGGATGTGGAGCGGGATCTCAGGTGGGACTGGGATCTGGAGCGGGATCTCGGGAGGGACTGGGATCTGGAGCGGGATCTCGGGAGGGACTGGGATCTGGAGCGGGATCTCAGGTGGGACTGGGATCTGGAGCGGGATCTCAGGTGGGACTGGGATCTGGAGCAGGATCTCAGGAGGGACTGGGACCTGGAGCGGGCTCCAGGGAGGGACTGGGATCTGGAGTGGGCTCCAGGGAGGGACTGGGATCTGGAGCGGGATCTCAGGTGGGACTGGGATCTGGAGTGGGATCTCGGAGGGAATAGAAAATCAAGTAGGAGGTAGGAGGTTCAATGAGGAGTGTAGAAGAGCATGCCAGGAGCAGCACCAGGCGTAAAAATGAGGTGCCAATCTGGGGAAGCTGCAACACAGGACTACATGCATGCTAAACAGCGGAAGCAGCATGCTATAGACAGGGCTAAGCAATCCCACAATCAACGGATCAGATCAAAGCTCTGCAATCCTGCCACATCCAGTCGTGAATGGTGGTGGACAATTAAACAACTAACTCAATGACGGCAGAGCCCATCACATGAGTGCAAAAGACAAGGCTGAAGCATTTGCAACCATCTTCAGCCAGAAGTGCCTAGTGAATGATCCATATCGGCCTCCTCCTGATTTCCCCACCATCACAGAAGCCAGTCTTCAGCCAATTCGATTCACTCCACGTGATATCAAGAAACGGCTGAGCGCACTGGATACAGCAAAGGCTATGGGCCCCAACAACATCCCGGCTATCGTGCTGAAGACTTTTGCTCCAGAACTAGCCGCGCCTCTAGCCAAGCTGTTCCAGTACGGCTACAACACTGGCATCTATCCGACAATGTGGAAAACTGCCCAGGTATGTCCTGTCCACAAAAAGCAGGACAAATCCAATCCGGCCAATTACCGTCACATCAGTCTACTCTCAATCATCAGCAAAGTGATGGAAGGTGTTGTTGACAGTGCTATCAAGTGGCACTTACTCACCAATAACCTGTTCACCGATGCTCAGTTTGGGTTCCGCCAGGACCACTCGGCTCCAGGCCTCAGTACAGCCTTGGTCCAAACATGGACAAAGGAGCTGAATTCCAGAGGTGAGGTGAGAGAGACTGCCCTTGATATCAAGGCAGCATTTGACCGAGTGTGACATCAAGGAGCCCTAGTAAAACTGAAGTCAATGGGAATCAGGGGGAAAACTCTCCACTGGCTGGAGTCATGCCTAGCACAAAGCAAAAAGGAAGATGCTTGTAGTTGTTGGAGGTCAATCATCTCAGCCCCAGGACATCACTGCAGGAGTTCCTCAGGGCAGTGTCCTAGGCCCAACCATTTCTAGCTACTTCATCAATGACCTTCCCTCCATCATAAGGTCAGAAGTGGGGATGTTCAGTTCCATTCTCAACTCCCCAGATAATGAAGCAGTCCATGCCCGGACATCATTCAGGCTTGGGCTGAGTGTGGCAGGTAACATTCGTGCCACACAAGTGCCAGGCAATGACTATCTCCAACAAGCAAGAGTCTAACTACCTCCTCTTGACATTCAATGGTATTACCATCGCCGAATCCCCCACCATCAACATCCTGGGGGGTCACCATTGACCAGAAACTTAACTGAACCAGCCACATAATTGCTGTGGACACAAGAGCAGGTCAGAGGCTGGGAATTCTGCAGTGAGTGTCTCACCTTCTGACTCCCCAAAGCCTTTCTACCATCTACAAGGCACAAGTCAGGAGTGTCTCATACCAAAGACGGCACCTCAGACAGTGCAGCATTTCCTCAGTAATAGCCCTGGGTGTGATGAAGTCCCACATGGGAGACTGGTCAAGAAGGTAAGAGCCCATGGGATCCAGGGCAATTTGGCACAATGGATCCAAAATTGGCTTAGTGGCAGGAGGCAGAGGGTGATGGTCGAAGGTTGTTTTTGTGACTGGAAGCCTGTGTCCAGTGGTGTACCGCAGGGATCGGTGCTGGATCCCTTGCTGTTTGTAGTGTACATTAATGATTTAGATATGAATGTAGGAGGTATGATCAGTAAGTTTGCAGATGACACGAAAATTGGTGGAGTGGTAAATAGCGAGGAGGGAAGCCTCAGGCTACAGGACGATATAGATGGGTTGGTTAGATGGGCAGAACAGTGGCAAATGGAATTTAACCCTGAAAAGTGTGAGGTGATGCATTTTGGAAAGACTAACAAGGCAAGGGAATACACAATGAATGGTAGAACCCTAGGAAGGACAGAGGATCAGAGGAACCTTGGTGTGCATGTACATAGATCCCTGAAGGCAGCAGGACAGGTAGATAAGGTGGTTAAAAAGGCATAAGGGATACTTACCTTCATTAGCCGAGGCATAGAATATAAGAGCAGGGAGGTTATGATGGAGCTGTACAAAACGCTAGTTAGGCCACAGCTGGAATACTGTGTGCAGTTCTGGTCGCCACACTATAGGAAGGATGTGATTGCATTGGAGAGGGTGCAGAGGAGATTCACCAGGATGTTACCTGGGCTGGAGCGCTTTAGCTATGAAGAGAGACTGGACTTGCTGGGGTTGTTTTCCTTAGAGCAGAGAAGGCTGAGGGGGGACCTGATTGAGGTGTACAAAATTATGAGGGGCATAGATAGGGTAGATAAAAAGGAACTTTTCCCCTTAGTAGAGGGGTCAATAACCAGGGGGCATCATTTCAAGGTAAGGGGCAGGAGGTTTAGAAGGGATTTGAGGAAGAACTTTTTCACCCAGAGGGTGTTTGGAATCTGGAACTCACTGCCTGAAAGGGTGGTAGAGGCAGGAACCCTCACAACATTCAAGAAGCATTTAGATGAGCACTTGAAACGCCATAGCATGCAAGGCTACGGACCAAGTGCTGGAAAATGGGATTAGAATAGACAGGGCTTGATGGCCAGTGCAGACACGATGGCTATGACTCTATGACCCAGATTGCGTGCTCAAGTCTCTGGAGATGAAGAGGGTCAACTATGGCAACTGTCCCATGCAGGCGGATAGGCTGAATTCCTTTGACGGCACATCTAGTCACCATCTTTGTTTCTTTCAGCATGTGGCGTGCTTTGATCCCTGACCTCAAGTGAGAGTGGGAAGTGGAGCGGGGCCATTAAACCTGAGCACCATGGGACGACTGTATGTCTCAGACAGTGTATGGACAGTAACTAAAACCAGAGCGGAACAGTCGATAGAGAAACCTCTTGGTTATTTTACCATTAATGTTTGGGCTTAGGTTTAATTGGGTTGTGCGATCCCCAAGGGGTCATTGGAGATGGTAACGTGCAGGAGTGTGATGGAATACTCCCCACTGGCCTGGATGAGTGCAGCTCCAACAACACTCGAGAAGCTCGACACCATCCAGGACAAAGCAGCCCGCTTGATCGGCACCCCATCCACCACCTTAAACATTCAGAGTGGGCAGCACATCACCTGCACGGCATCAGCAGCACTCAGTCACCTGGCCGAGGCTGGAGCTTGTCACTGGGGGAGAAACATTTCAGGCATTTAGCTGCAGCCGATTAGAATGCGGAAAAGATAGAAAGAAAGGAAAAAAGCAAGAAAGATAGATAGATAGATAGAACGAACAAACAAACAAACGAACGAACTGGCGTGTTTTGCTATAGCGTCGTTCGTGACCTCAGGATGTCCTAAAGCACTTCACAGCCAATGAAGTACTTTTCTTCTTAGGCAGTCCCTCGGAACCGAGGATGACTTGTTTCCGCACTAAAAATGAGTTCGCAGGTGACTGATGAGTCCAATGCGGGACCTACAGTCTCTGTCACAGGTGGGGCAGATGGTGGTTGAAGGGGCGGGTGGGTGGGGTGCTTGGGTTGACGTGCGCTCCTTGCGCTGCTTGCGCTTGGCTTCCGCTTGCTCCCAGCGAAGAGACTCGAGGTGTTCGGCGTCTTCCCGGCTGCTTCTCCTCCACTTTGTGCGGTCTTGGGCCAGGGATTCCCAGGTGTCGGTGGGGATGTTACACTTTTCCAAGGAGGCTTTGAGGGTGTCCTTGAAGTGTTTCCTCTGCCCACCTGGGGCTCTCTTGCCGTGCCGGAGCTCCGAGTAGAGCGCTTGTTTTGGGAGTCTCGTATCGGGCATGTGGACAATGTGACCCGTCCATGGGAGCTAATCGAGCGTGGTCAAAGCTTCGATGCTGGGGATATTGGCCTGAGCAAGAACACTGACGTTGGTGTGCCTATCCTGCCAATGGATTTGCAGGATCTTGCGGAGGCAGCGTTGGTGGTACCTCTCCAGTGCTTTGAGGTGCCTGCTGTACATGATCCATGTCTCTGAGGCATACAGGAGGGCGGGTATCACTGCTGCCCTGTGGACCATGAGCTTAGTGCCGGGTTTGAGGTCCTGGTCTTCAAACACTCTCTTCCTCAGGTGACCGAAGGCTGCACTGGCACACTGAAGGCGGTGTTGGACTTCGTCATCGATATCTGCCCTTGTTGACAGTAGGCTCCCGAGGTATGGAAAGTGGTCCACGTTGTCCAAGGCCTTGTCGTGGATTTTGATAATCGGGGGGCAGTACTGTGTGGCGGGGGCAGGTTGGTAGAGGACCTTTGTCTTACGGATGTTTAGTGTAAGGCCCACGCTCTCGTATGCTTCGGTGAAGGTGTTGATGATGGTTTGGATTTCGACCTCCGAGTGAGCGCAGACGCAAGCATCGTCTGCATACTGTAATTCGATGACAGAGGATGGGACGACCTTGGGTCTGGACTGGAGGCGACAGAGGTTGAACAGTTTCCCGTTTGTTCTGTAAATTAGCTCCACTCCAGCGGGGAGCTTACTGAGGGTGAGATGGAGCATTGCAGCAAGGAAGATCGAGAAGAGCGTTGGTGCGATGACACAGCCTTGCTTGACCCCGGTTCGTACATGAATTGGGTCTGTGGTGGAACCGTTGGTCAGGATCACGGCTTGCATGTAGTCGTGAAGCAGGCGAAGGATGGTGACAAACTTTTGAGGGCAGCCGAATTTGAGGAGGACACTCCATAATCCCTCATGATTGACAGTGTCGAAGGCCTTTGTGAGATCAAAGAAGGCCATGTGCAGCGGTTGGTGCTGTTCCCTGCATTTCTCTTGTAATTGACATGCGGTGAAGATCATGCCCCTTAGTGGGCGGAATCCGCATTGCGACTCTGGGAGGAGCTCTTCGGCCACTGGGAGAAGGCGATTGAGGAGGATTCTTGCGATGACTTTCCCTGTGGCAGATAGCAGGGAAACTCCTCTGTAATTACCGCAATCGGACTTGTCACCTTTCTTGAAGATGGTCACAATTACGGCATCTCTGAGATCCCCTGGCATGCAGTCCTCCTTCCAGATAAGAGAAATGAGTTAATGAATTCGCACCAGTAGTGCTTCTCTGCTATGCTTTAGTGCCTCGGCAGGAATTCCATCTGCTCCTGAGGCCTTGTTGTTCTTCAGTTGTCGGATGGCCTTTTCAACCTCTGGGGTTGTGCTGAGATGGTGGCGGGTAGCATGCTGCGGGATGGAGTTGAGGACACTCGTGTCGAAGACAGAGTCGCGGTTAAGGAGATGTTTGAAGTGCTCCTTCCAGCGGGCACTGACTGCCTCTCTGTCCTTGATGAGTACCTCTCTGTTCTTGGCCCACAGTGGGGTAGGGCCTTGGGTGCTTGGGCCGTAGATGGTCTTGACTGCGCTAAAGAATCCACGCACGTCGTGGTTGTCGGCTAGCTGCTGGATCTCCTGCGCTTTCTCCACCCACCACCTGTTCTTTAGGTCGTGAGTTTTTTGTGGGACCTCGGCCTTCAGGCGTCTGTAGAGCTGCTTTCTTGTTCTCGAGTTCTGTTGCTGTTTCCAGATCAGGAATGCCTTGCGCTTGCGGCTTATTAGCTCCTGGATCTCCTGGTCATTCTCGTCGAACCAGTCTTGGTGTTTCCTGGTCGAGTGACCGAGCATCTCTTCACAGGTGCTGATTATGGAGGCCTTGAGTGCAGACCAGACGCTGTGGACACTCTGTGTCTCTGAATCACTGGGAGTCGTCAGGTTGTTTGTGAGGTGCAGGCTGAATAGGGCTTTCTTAGCGGGGTCTTTGAGTGCTCCAGCGTTAATTTTCCTGCGGCATTGTTTCTGTTGCCGCCGCTGTTTTGGGGCTACATTGATGGGGATGACAGAGCGGATTAGGCGGTGGTCTGTCCAGCAGTCGTCCGCTCCTGTCATGGCGCGGGTGATGCGGACGTCCTTGCGGTCCCTCACTCAGACGATGACGTGGTCCAGCAGATGCCAGTGCTTGGAGCGAGGGTGCTGCCATGAAGCCTTGTACTTGTCTCTCTGACAGAACAAGGTGTTGGTTATGACAAGACCATGTTCTAAGCATTTCAACAGGAGGAGGGTACCGTTGGAGTTGGCTTTCCCTACCCCATCTCTGCTGATCACACCTCCCCAGAGGTCAGTACTGAGTGTCTTTTCCAACTCTGGCATGGTTTTAGGAGTGTAGTCACTGCTGTAATGTAGGAAACGCAGCAACCCATTTGCACACAGCAAGCTCCCACAAACAGTAATGTGATAATGAAGAAATCATCTGTTTTTTGTGGTATTGGTTGAGGGATAAATATTTGCCAGGGCACCGGGGAGAACACCCTGCTCTTCTTTCAAATAGTGGCCATGGGATCTTTTACATCCATCTGGGAGAGCAGAGAGGGCCTCGGTTTAATGTCTCATCCGAAAGACAGCACCTCTGACAGTGCAGCACTCCCTCAGTACTGCCTCTCCGACAGTGCAGTGCTCCATCAGTACTGACCCTCCGAGAGTGCAGCACTCCCTCAGTACTGACCCTCCGACAGTGCAGCACTCCCTCAGTAGTGACCCTCCGACAGTGCAGCACTCCCTCAGTAATTCCCCATCAACAGTGCGGCACTCCCACAGTACTGCTCCTCTGACAGGGCAGCACTCCCTCAGTACTGCCCCTCCGACAGAGCAGCACTTCCTCATTACTGACCCTCTGACAGTGCAGCACTCCCTCAGTACTGACCCTCCGACAGTGCAGCGCTCCCTCAGTACTGCACCTCCGACAGTGCAGCACTCCCTCAGTAATTCCCCATCAACAGTGCGGCACTCCCACAGTACTGCTCCTCTGACAGGGCAGCACTCCCTCAGTACTGCCCCTCCGACAGAGCAGCACTTCCTCATTACTGACCCTCTGACAGTGTAGCACTCCCTCAGTACTGACCCTCCGACAGTGCAGCACTCCCTCAGTACTGCACCTCCGACAGTGCAGCGCTCCCTCAGTACTGCCCCTCTGACAGTGCAGCGCTCCCTCAGTACTGCCCCTCTGACAGTGCAGCGCTCCCTCAGTACTGCCCCTCCAACAGTGCGGCGCTCCCTCAGTACTGACCCTCCGACAGTGCAGCACTCCCTCAGTAATTCCCCTCCAACAGTGCGGCACTCCCTCAGTACTGCCCCTCTGACAGAGCAGCACTCCCTCAGTACTGCCCCTCCGACAGAGCAGCGCTTCCTCATTACTGACCCTCTGACAGTGTAGCACTCCCTCAGTACTGACCCTCCGACAGTGCAGCGCTCCCTCAGTACTGCCCCTCTGACAGTGCAGCGCTCCCTCAGTACTGCCCCTCTGACAGTGCAGCGCTCCCTCAGTACTGCCCCTCCGACAGTGCAGCGCTCCCTCAGTACTGCCCCTCTGACAGTGCAGCGCTCCCTCAGTACTGCCCCTCCAACAGTACGGCGCTCCCTCAGTACTGCACCCTCCGACAGTGCGGCGCTCCCTCAGTACTGCCCCTCCGACAGTGCAGGACTCCCTCAGTACTGCCCCTCTGACAGTGCAGCGCTCCCTCAGTACTGCCCCTCCGACAGTGCAGTGCTCCCTCAGTACTGCCCCTCCTACAGTGCAGCGCTCCCTTAGTACTGAACCCTCTGACAATGCGGCGCTCCCTCAGTACTGCACCCGCTGACAGTGCGGCGCTCCCTCAGTACTGCACCCTCCGACAGTGCAGTGCTCCCTCAGTACCGCCCCTCCGACAGTGCGGCGCTCCCTCAGTACTGCCCCTCCGACAATGCAGCACTCCCTCAGTACTGCCCCTCCGACAGTGCGGCGCTCCCTCAGTACTGCACCCTCCGACAGTGCGGTGCTCCCTGAGTACTGCCCCTCCGACAGTGCGGCACTCCCTCAGTACTGCCCCTCTGACAGTGCGGTGCTCCCTCAGTACTGCCCCTCCGACAGTGCGGCGCTCCCTTAGTACTGCCCCTCCGACAGTGCAGCGCTCCCTCAGTACTGACCCTCCGAGTGTGCAGCACTCCCTCAGTGCTGCCCGTCCGACAGTGCAGCACTCCCTCAGTACTGCCCCTCCGACAGTGTAGCGCTCCCTCAGTACTGCCCCTCCGACAGTGCGGCGCTCCCGCAGTACTGCCCCTCCGACAGTGCAGCGCTCCCTCAGTGCTGCCCGTCCGACAGTGCAGCACTCCCTCAGTACTGCCCCTCCGACAGTGCAGCACTCCCTCAGTACTGCCCCTCCGACAGTGCAGCGCTCCCTCAGTACTGCCCCTCCGACAGTGCGGCGCTCCCTCAGTACTGCCCCTCCGACAGTGCAGCGCTCCCTCAGTACTGCCCCTCCGACAGTGCGGCGCTCCCTCAGTACTGCCCCTCCGACAGTGCAGCGCTCCCTCAGTACTGCCCCTCCGATAGTGCAGCACTCTCTCAGTACTCCCTCAGTACTGCCCCTCCGACAGTGCAGCATCCCTCAGTACTGACCCTCCGACAGTGCAGTGCTCTCTCAGTACTGACCCTCCGACAGTGCAGCACTCCCTCAATACTGACCCTCCGACAGTGCAGCGCTCCCTCAGTACTGACCCTCCGACAGTGCGGCGCTCCCTCAGTACTGCCCCTCCAACAGTGCAGCGCTCCCTCAGTACTGCCCCTCCGATAGTGCAGCACTCCCTCAGTACTGCCCCTCCGACAGTGCAGCACTCCCTCAGTACTGACCCTCCGACAGTGCAGCACTCCCTCAGTACTGCCCCTCCGATAGTGCAGCACTCCCTCAGTACTGCCCCTCCGACAGTGCAGCACTCCCTCAGTACTGACCCTCCGATAGTGCAGCACTCCCTCAGTACTGCCCCTCCGACAGTGCGGCGCTCCCTCAGTACTGCCCCTCTGACAGTGCAGCACTCCCTCAGTACTGCCCCTCCGACAGTGCAGCACTCCCTCAGTACTGCCCCTCCGATAGTGCAGCACTCCCTCAGTACCGCCCCTCCGACAGTGCAGCGCTCCCTCAGTACTGCCCCTCCAACAGTGCGGCGCTCCCTCAGTACTGCCCCTCCGACAGTGCGGCGCTCCCTCAGTACTGCCCCTCCGACAGTGCGGCGCTCCCTCAGTACTGACCCTCCGACAGTGCAGCGCTCTCTCAGCACTGACCCTCCGACAGTGCAGCACTCCCTCAATACTGACCCTCCGACAGTGCAGCGCTCCCTCAGTACTGACCCTCCGACAGTGCAGCGCTCCCTCAGTACTGCCCCTCCGATAGTGCAGCACTCCCTCAGTACTGCCCCTCCGACAGTGCAGCACTCCCTCAGTACTGACCCTCCGACAGTGCAGCGCTCTCTCAGTACTGACCCTCCGACAGTGCAGCACTCCCTCAATACTGACCCTCCGACAGTGCGGCGCTCCCTCAGTACTGACCCTCCGACAGTGCGGCGCTCCCTCAGTACTGCCCCTCCAACAGTGCAGCGCTCCCTCAGTACTGCCCCTCCGATAGTGCAGCACTCCCTCAGTACTGCCCCTCCGACAGTGCAGCACTCCCTCAGTACTGACCCTCCGACAGTGCAGCACTCCCTCAGTACTGCCCCTCCGACAGTGCAGCACTCCCTCAGTACTGACCCTCCGACAGTGCAGCACTCCCTCAGTACTGCCCCTCCGACAGTGCAGCACTCCCTCAGTACTGCCCCTCCGATAGTGCAGCAGTCCCTCAGTACTGCACTGGGAGTGTCAGCCTAGATTATGGGCTCCAATCTCTGGGTCGGGTCTTGAACCCACGACCTTCTCACTCGGAGTTGAGAGAGCTGCCCATTGAGCCACGGCTGACAACTTTAATAAACATTCTAATACCAGCTGAGAAATGGCGAAGAGAGATGGGTGTTTACATTTGGGTTTGACGCACTAGAACTCGCTCAACATTAGATGTGGTTCATTTGTTTTCTGTCTTTCCTGTTGCCTGCAGTTATTTAATTACAGGTGATACAAAGCAGTGTTTAAGTGAGCTGATGAATGCAGGTTGTACACAATGTTCCACAGAAGCTTTAATGAACGTCACACTTCACTGTACAGGTTTTGTTATATGGTAAAGCTCATTTTAAAGTTTGACATTAAACGTAAAACAAATCTGTTGCACCCGTGCCTTTTGGCAGTCTGTTGGCTGCGTTTGAGAATAAGGCTCCATGTCGTTTCTCTGCCCTCCCTGTTGAATGGGAAGCACGTAATATTGAACTGCCTCACAATCAGGGCCACCGATTGAGGGGAGCCTCAATAAAAAAGGACAGAATTGCACAATCTGATGCTCCGAAACAGCAGTAAAAAATCCGAATAACCCAGCAATAAGAACACAATTTGACAGATTCAGTCAGCGTAAATCGTCACTAATAAATCCAATGGGGAATTCAGGAGAAACTTCTTTACCCAGAGAGTGGTGAGAATGTGGAACTCGGTACCACAGGGAGTGGTTGAGGTGAACAGCAGAGATGCATTTAAGAGGAGGCTGGATAAGCACACGAGGGAGAAGGGAATAGAAGGATATGTTGATGGGGTGAGATGAAGAGGGGTGGGAGGAGACTCGTGTGGAGCAGAAACACCGGCATGGACCAGTTGGGCCGAATGGCCTGTTTCTGTGATGTAAATACTTTGCAATATGTAATAAGATTGGCAGGCAGTTCAGTAGGATGCACCTCCTCTTTAATAAGAATACATTTTCCCCTTTTAATAATAGCTGAAATATTTTTTGTTTGTTGCCTCGATTAATACACATTTACGCTGAAATAGAACAGGACATTACGCTCTGGGACACAGAGACTCCGATCGTGTCGAGTAAAATCGACATTCAGTGCCTTTTGTGTCTGAGGTAACCTGAAATCCTTTGAACAGCAGTTCCTCTCTCGTGCCTCACAGCCTCGAACAAAACACACGGGTCACTTTGTCAAATACAACTCAGGGTCAGCAGGTTGCGATTGGACAGTAGCTTAACAGCGAGCTCGCCACTGAGCATCGATCGCTGAACCCTTGGGCTGCAATAACGGAAATTGTGCAGAAATAATAACCCCACTGACATGAATCTTGCCATTCATGTGGAAATGACTTATGAAATGATACTGGGCGGCCTGCTGGTGGCGCTGTCCAGGGAGAGTATAAATACTCAGGCATGGGCCCAGCTTGCTCGGAACATTCCTTAACAGGAACTAGTGAAGGACACAACCAGACTTCCATGTTGTAAAACAGTTGATTAAAGCTTTGTTTAACGCTTAGACCAAGTGCCTAGTAGTTTTCTTACGTCACCCACTATGCAAATATCACACAAATCCTTTTGTACGTGAGAGCATTACCCCAAGCAGCCTCGCTAATGAATGAATGAAGAGGTTCGCAATAGGATCGCTCTGAAATGGTGAGTAATTCAGTCAGGCAGACACTATACAAAGGGGGCCATTTTAACCCAGCTCCACTGACATCCTAGAATCACACAGCACAGAGGGAGGCCATTCGGCCCATCGTGCCTGTGCCGGCTCTTTGAAAGAGCTCTCCAATTAGTCCCACTCCCCCTGCTCTTTCCCCACAGCTCTGCAAATTTTTCCTTTTCAAGTATTTATCCAATTCCCTTTTTGAAAGTTACTATTGAATCTGCTTCCACCGCCCTTTTAGGCAGCGCGTTCCAGATCACAACAACTCGCTGCATTAAAAAAAATTCTCCTCCTTTTTTCCCCCTCTGGTTCTTTTGCCGATTATCTTCAATCTGTGTCCTCTGGTTACCGACCCTCCTGCCAGTGGAAACAGTTCCTCCCCATCTACTCTATCAAAAAGCTCTGAACGCCTCTACTTAATCTCCCCTTAACCGTCTCTGCTCGAAGGAGAAGAACCCCAGCTTCTCCAGTCTCTCCACGTAACTGAACTCCCTCCTCCCTGGTACCATTCTAGTCAATCTCCTCTGCTCCCCCTCCCAGGCCTTGACATCCTTCCTAAAGTGCGGTGCCCGGAATTGGACGCAGTACTTCAGCTGAGGGCTAGCCGGTGATTCATATATTTCCCTGTTATTTCCACTTCAGAAGAGAGTGAAATGGGCGGCAGATCCCATCCAATCAGTTTCCCGCTGGGCGGATTAGGTTAAAATGACCCCCTCAGTGCGTCCTCCACAGCGCTACTGCCAGGGAAGGATTTTCGAGCCTATTGTCCATTTATAAACCACTGAGAGTATTATTGGTTCTCGAAGCGGAGTCACTCAGGACCAGTTGAACTTGTAGCCCTTGGCCACCACCCAGCTTTCTACATCTCGATCTTCTTCCTTCTCCTGGAGTCTCTGCTCCTCCAGTAACACGACCAGCTTGTCTCTCTGGTGGATCACATCCAACATGTCATTTAGGACCTGCTTCTCCTCGGCAATTTCCTGCTCCGTCTTCTGGGTGTCTGTTTTTGGGAATGATAACATCGAGAAGGTGAACAAGCATCAACATCCTCCAACCAGGAATTAACTTTTACAATCCAGGGTACAGGGCGGGTACGAAAAAAAAATTAAAAAGCTAATGTGATTGCACTAGAGAGGAGATTTACGAGGATGTTGCCAGGACTGGAGAATTTTAGCGATGAGGAAAGATTGGATCGGCTGGGGTTGTTTTCTTTGGAACAGAGGAGGCTGAGGGGAGATTTAATTGAGGTGTATAAAATTATGAGGGGCCCCGATAGAGTGGGTAGGAAGGACCTATTTCCCTTAGCAGAGAGGTCAATAACCAGGGGGCATAGATTTAAAGTAATTGGTAGAAGGATTAGAGGGGAGTTGAGGAGAAATTTCTTCACCCAGAGGGTTGTGGGGATCTGGAACTCACTGCCTGAAAGGGTGGTAGAGGCAGAAACCCTCATCACATTTAAAAAGTACTTGGATCTGCACTTTGGTCGGTTGCGCCCCAAAGGGAAGCGTGGCGCTACTGGAGGTGCCCCGCCTCCCTCTTGGGGCGCTGCGAGTGAATATCGTGGCGCTACGTGCCGCAGTGCCACACGCTGCGGCACGTCGTGCTGCGGTATTGCAGGCCTTCCTCCCCTTCTTAAAGGGGAGGGGCCTTGTGCAGCGCGATCTGGGGCCCAGCTGGGCCCCCGGGGATCGGGAGTGCCGGCAAAAGAGCCCGGCACCGAAGAGAAGTGACGGGCTCTTGGAGCGCAGCCGGCACTCCGCGGCGGTGGGGGGGTGGGTTCAGGAGGCCGGGGACGGGAGCGCAGGCAGGCGGCCAACAACAAAAATGGCCGCCCCACACCTCGCCTTTAATTTGCGCCTCCCCGGCCGCAGGTAGGCCCCCCGGAACCGGTCGGACATAGCGTCCGGCGGTAAATCAGGGGGCGCTCCCTAAGATCGTGGTCGGGGCGTGAGCGGGGAGCTGCGCACACTGATGACGTCATCGGCAGCAGCGCAGCGCTAACGGTTAGTGCCACCACTAACCTCCCGCTGAATTTGGCGGGAGGCGTGGGCAGTGCCGCGCCTGGGCGCTAGTTGGTTTGTGCCCCACTTAGCGCCCTCTTAAGGCACTAACGGGTGGCGCAACCAACTGAATTTTTCCCCCTATGAGTCTAAAGGGATGTTGGCCTTTATCTCAGGCGGCTGGAATACAAAGGGCAGGAAGTGGTGTAGCAGTTGTATAAAGCTCTGGTCAGACCCCATTTAAAAAAAATTCATTCATGGGATCTGGGCGTCGCTGGCGAGGCCAGCATTTATTGCCCATCCCTAGTTGCCCCTTGAGAAGGTGGTGGTGAGCCTCCTTCTTGAACCGCTACAGTCCGTGTGGTGAAGGTGCTCCCACAGTGCTGTTAGGGAGGGAGTTCCAGGATTTTGACCCAGCGACGATGAAGGAATGGCCGATATATTTCCAAGTCTGGATGGTGTGTGACTTGGAGGGGAACTTGGAGATGGTGGTGTTCCCATGCGCCTGCTGCCCTCGTCCTTCTAGGTGGAAGAGGTCGCGGGTTTGGGAGGTGCTGCCGAAGAAGCCTTGGCCAGTTGGTGCAGTGCATCTTGCAGATGGTACACACTGCAGCCACGGTGCGCCGGTGGTGGAGGGAGTGAATGTTTAAGGTGATGGATGGGGTGCCAATCAAGCGGGCTGCTTTGTACAGGCTGGTGTTGAGCTTCTGGAGCACATCGTTCAGTTCTGGGCCCCGCACCTCAGGAAAGATACACTGGCCTCGGAGAGGGAGCAGCGCAGATTCACCAGAATGATACCCGGGCTAAAAGGGTTAAATTATGAGGACAGGTTTCACAGACTGGGCTTGTATTCCCTCGAGTTTAGAAGATTAAGGGGTGATCTAATCGAGGTGTTTAAGATGATTAAAGGAGTTGATCGGGTGGATAGAGAGAAACTATTTCCTCTGGTGGGGGGAGTCCAGAACAAGGGGGCATAACCTTAAAATTAGAGCCAGGCCGTTCAGGGGTGATGTCAGGAAGCACTTCTTCACACAAAGGAGGGTGGAAATCTGGAACTCTCCCCCCCAAAAAGCTGTTGATGTTGGGGGTCAATTGAAAATGTCAAAACTGAGATTGAGAGATTTTTGTTGAGCAAGTCTATTAAGGGATACAGAGCAAAGGTGGGTAGATGGAGTTGCGATACAGATCAGTCATGATCGGATTGAATGGTGGAACAGGTTCGAGGGGCTGACTGGCCTCCTTCTGTTCCTCTGCAAACTGGCTCCCTGCTGGGGCTCCAGGATTTTGACCCAGCGGCGATGAAGTATCGGCCGATATATTTCCAAATCAGGACGGTGTGTGTGACTTGGAGGTGGAATCGGGAGGTGGTGGTGTTCCCATGCGCCTGCTGCCCTCGTCCTCCTAGGTGATAGAGGCCGCGTGTTTGGGAGGTGCTGCCGAAGAAGCCTTGGCAAGTTGCTGCAGTGCATCTTACAGATGGTACACACTGCAGCCACGGTGCGCCGGTGGTGGAGGGAGTGAATGTTTAAGGTGGTGGATGGGGTGCCAATCAAGCGGGGCTGCTTTGTCACAGTTGCGTTTCTGATCACACCTGAATTGACTCGTCTGATGACCAATAATCCACGGAGATTACGCAGATTGCTAACAGCCCGTGTTTTAATTAAATGCTGGCAGGGAAAGCGCGGCAGCTTGTCGCTGGGTAATTACAATTATCCTACCAGCGCCAAGATCCCAGTAATTTAATTACGGCCTGTCACAAGCTATACCGCTCACCATCGACTGCCATCTGATCGCGAAGCATCTGCTGTAACCTGCTCTGCTGATCCTCAAGCTCCAACTCCCGGGCACTGCTCAGACACAAAAGAGAGAAATGGGGAATGCTGCCAATCTGGGAATTCCACACACATCAGTAAACCTTCCCACATGGCGTGCAGATCAGTGGAACTCAAACCCTGCTGCGATCTTTTCCGAACATAAGAGGTGTTTGTTGTGCTAACTGAGAACGTTACGGGGGCAAGTTTAGCTGTTGCTGTACCTGGGGCTGGGGGGATTTGGAATACCCAGGCACACAGCCAGTGCAGGAGAGTCAGGTTGGGGTAGCTGTCAGGCAGCGAGTCTGATTTGCCGTCCGTTAGAGGTGGCGAGGTGATTGGGGTTTGAGGGGTGGTATTCCAGAGAGTGCAAACCCTTCTCGGGGATCAGATCTGGGCCCATTTAAAATTAAAATAAAGGAAATGGAAATGTCGCAGGCTGTTTCTGAGGAGATGTTTCCGGAGCTATCAGCCCAAGGCTCAGATTCTGGGGAGGGACGATTGTAATTTGTCGTGGGTTCGAGTCCCGCCCCAGAGACTCGAGCACAAAAATCCAGGCTGACGCTCTCAGTGCCAGTATTGAGGGAGCACCGCACTGTCGGAGGGGCAGTACTGAGGGAGTGCCGCACTGTCGGAGGGGCAGTACTGAGGGAGCGCCGCACTGTCGGAGGGGCAGTACTGAGGGAGTGCTGCACTCTCGAAGGGGCAGTACTGAGGGAGTGCCGCACTGTCGAAGGGGCAGTACTGAGGGAGTGCTGCACTCTCGAAGGAGCAGTACTGAGGGAGCGCCGCACTGTTGGGGGGGCAGTACTGAGGGTGCGCCGCACTGTCGGAGGGGCAGTACTGAGGAAGCGCCGCACTGTCGGAGGGGCAGTACTGAGGAAGCGCCGCACAGTCGGAGGGGCAGTACTGAGGGAGCGCTGCACTGTCGGAGGGGTAGTACTGAGGGAGCGCCGCACTGTCGGAGGGGCAGTACTGAGGGAGCGCCACACTGTCGGAGGGGCAGTACTGAGGAAGCGCCGCACAGTCGGAGGGGCAGTACTGAGGTAGCACTGCACTGTCGGAGGGGCAGTACTGAGTGAGCGCCGCACTGTCGGAGGTGCTGTCTTTCAGATGAGACGTTAAACCGAGGCCCCGTCTGCTCTCACAGGTGGATGCAAAAATCCCACGGCACTATTCCAAGAAGAGCCGGGGAGTTCTCCCCGGTGTCCTGGGGCCAATGTTTATCCCTCAACCAACATCATTAAAAAACAGATTATCTGGTCATTATCACATTGCTGTTTGTGGGAGCTTGCTGTGCGTAAATTATCTGCCGCGTTTCCTACATTACAACAGTGACTGCACTTCAAAAATACTTCATTGGCTGTAAAGCCATTTGGGACGTCCTGAGGTCATGAAAGGCGCTACAGAAATGCAAGTCTTTCTTTCTTTTTGGTCCCCTATACTGCAGCAGATTAATGGGCCCCCAACAGTTCCCACTGCCCACACAACTGTGTTTAAATCCTGCAGCACTGTGAATGGAGGAGTGGCATCGTAACAGAGAGGCAATACCTATATCGTAAATGGAAGGTTGATATCTCTATCGTAAACGGAGGGGTGATGTCTCACTCCTGAACTTCTGCACGCTACATCAACATGATCACCCTTTAATTAGTTTTAGGTGAATTGAGATGGAGCCCGTTTAAAGGTTTATGAACACCACTACATCAACCAACATCACGAGAAACAGATGACCCGGTCATTTATCTCATTGCTGTTTGTGGGAGCTTGCTGTGCACAAATTTGGCTGCCACGTTTCCCACAGTGACTACACTTCAGAAGTACTTCAAGCTGTGAAGCACTTTGGGACATCCTGTGGATGTGTAAGGCGCTATTGAAATGCAAGCCCTTTCCTTTCCTTATTAGTCCGTAATCAAAGTCTAATTGCTCGCGATTAGGATGCTTTAAGATGATTTAGTCTGTCAAACTATTCCGGCACCCTTTTGGTGTAGGTTTGTATCATTCTATCTTGTCTCTATTCTGGGACAGCAGAAACCACTCTGAGAGGTAAGCTACGTACTGACTGTGCTATAAAGAAAGCTGGCAGCACAGAGGCAAAGGCTGAATAAATTATAAGCTGGGTAAACACCTCGGGCAGGATTTTCATTGGGCCGCGGAGGCGGGATTGGAGGCGTGTGGGGGGTTAAAATCCCGAAATCGGGAGGCACGAACCCATCCCGCTCCCAACCTGCCTCCATGCCAGTTTCAAAGGAGGCGGGTACCCGACCCACACTGGGACCCGCCTCCCCGAGGCGGGAAGGGGATTAGTGCCAATTAACTGCCTGTTAACAGGTAGTTAATAGGCAGTTTTTAGCCTAATCCCTATTTTCATTCTTGAAATGTGGGATTCACGACAGCTCCAAGCCACACCAAGTTAGCGAGGCGGGCCGTCGGGCTGAAGGGCTTGGAGGGGTCGAGATGTCCGGTGTTCAGGTGAGTGATGGGTGCATGAGTGCAAAGGTAAGTGTGTTTGGTGTGTATAAAGTGTTTAAAGAAGTTTTACTTACATTTACTCACCTTTACAGCCTTCCTTCCTTCAGGTCTCGGGAGTCCCTCATCTCACCGGCACAGAAAGCAGAATGGCCGCGAGCTGTCAAAAATTGCAGCATTCAGCTTTCTGTTCCAGAGAGATCTCTAAATCATCCTGATAGGAAGGAATTAACTTAGAGTACAGATTGTCAGTGTTTGACAGCTTCAAACAGCTGTCGAACGCTGATATTTCATCTGTCAAAAGGTCTTGACAGAAAAATATCAATCTGTGACGTCACCTGTTGCCGGGTGGCCCTTAATTGGCCTGCTGAGCCTGCTGGGCGGGCTCAACACGGTCAATCAAGTGAAAATCGCGTGGGTTGGCCACAACTCGATGGAGGCGGGACTACAACCCCAAAAGTTGTAGTCCCGACTCCTCAATGAAAATCCAGCCCCTCATGTGGGATCTGCGCTTTTATATTGCGGGCAGGTGTAGCTCAAGGTCGGCGAATTGTACAAGAATGGGACGTATTTCTTCTATTCGTCTGAAAGCCATCTGATGGGAAGGCGGAAAGAAAGAAGAGAAAGATAGACTTGCCTTTCTCCAGCACCTTTCACGACCACCGGACCTTCCAAAGCGCTTTACTGCCAATGAAGTACTTTTTTGAAGTGTAGTCACTGTTGTAATGTAGGAAAACGCGGCAGCCAATTTGTGCACAGCAAGCTCCCACAAACAGCAATGAGAACAGCAATGGTCATTATCACATTGGGTTCCCATTGTGATAATGACCAGATAACCTGTTCTTTTAGTGATGTTGGTTGAGGGATAAATATTGGCCCCAGGACACCGGGGAGAACTCCCCTGCTCTTCTTCGAAATAGTGGCTGTGGGATCTTTTATGTCCACCTGAGAGAGCAGACGGGACCTCAGTTTAAAGTCTTATCCGAAAGACGGCACCTCCGACATTGCAGTGCTCCCTCAGTACTGTCCCTCCGACAGTACAGCACTCCCTCAGTACTGCCCCTCCGACAGTGCAGTGCTCCCTCAGCACTGCCCCTCTGACAGTGCGGCGCTCCCTCAGTACTGCCCCTCCGACAGTGCGGCACTCCCTCAGTACTGCCCCTCCGACGTTGCAGCGCTCCCTCAGTACTGTCCCTCCGACAGTGTGGCGTTCCCTCAGTACCGCCCCTCCGACAGTGTGGCGCTCCCTCAGCACTGCACTGAGAGTGTCAGCTTGGATTTGTGTGCTCAAGTCCCTGGAGTGGGGACTTGAACCCACGAAGGCGAGAGTGCTGCCCACTGAGCCACTGGAAGCCCCCCGCCAGGCAGGCAGCCTAGAGAGGGGTCACCTTGGGTCTGGGAACCAGGTTTTATTATTTGCATGTCCTCTTGTAATTTAATATAACGCTGTAGCACAGTTATATAAAATCTAATGCACTTATTAGTCACTGTCATTGGAAATAAAACCCTCGTGTGCGAAGTGCACTGGAGTTACTGTTGCCGGACCCGCAGCCCTGACGCTGACGCTCTCCATGGAATCGTTACTCACAATATCATCAGTTCCGCTTCAAAACGGACCAGTGCGTTCTTCTCCATCGCCAGCTTGAACCACTTCTGCAGCAGCTGAGGCTCCTCTTTTGAGCTGAGCTCTGTACATTTGGATAAAAAGTCCGGTTAGCGGAAGATCTATTCCCTCCTGCAAATCACGGGCTGCCGGCAAAATCCATCGATTAAACCATTTATTCATTATCTATTAAGTTTGGCAGGAGTTTTATCGAAAAAACTCGTTATATAGCTCCTGCAGTACTTCTGTAGGTGGTGCTGTGATAGGTGTTTTTTCAACAGCAACAACAACTTGTATTTATATAGCGCCTTTAACATAGTAAAACGTCCCAAGGCGCTGCACAGCAGTACTGTAAGACAAAATATTTGACACCGGTCCTCATAAAGATAAATTAGGGCAGGTGACCAAAAGCTTGGTCAAAGAGGTAAGTTTTAAGGAGCGACTTAAGAGAGGTAGAGAGGCGGAGAGGTTTAGGCAGGGAATTCCAGAGCTTAGGGCCCAGGCAACAGAAGGCACGGCCACCAAAGGTTGAGCGATTATAATCAGGGATCCTCAAGAGGGCAGAATTAGAGGAGCACAGGGGGAGGGGGAGGGCGATTGTGGCGCTGGAGGAGGTTACAGAGATAGGAAGGGGCGAGGCCATGGAGGGATTTGAAAACAAGGATGAGGATTTTGAAATCAAGGCGCTGCTTAAATGTTAAAGGTGTCACTCCGTGTGACACACAATAGCTGCCATTTTACGTTTAGAGTGTATTACCCTGAGATTGTGCAATCAGCTCACTGGCTCCCCATAAATGCTTTCTGAAAGTCTTTTCGGGCACCATTTTATTTTCTCAGTATCTGAAATTTCTAATGTCCGAAATAAGTGTTTAAACAAAATGAAGGTTTCCACAAAATTGCATATTTCACCATAGTATGATTACATTTATCCATTGACTTGTTTTTTGTGTCTTTTAATGCCTTCATTTTGCTTGAAGGATTGCGTCTCTCCCATAAGCTTGGGCTCAGTCTTGATTTTTTGGGAGGATGGTGTGAGCTGAATTTGGGTTGTTCAGCCCTGAGCATGTGTTCATGCCCGAGGATACACCAGACCATTCTTTCAGCGGTACTGATGGTTTTCTTCGCCTCCTATCATTTTCCGCCCAGCAGCTTTTCTTCAAATAATTTTGAAAAGCAACAAGAAAAAAAATGCAAAAAATTTACCGAGGAAAATGTGAGGTTTCTTTTCCACCTAAACAGAAAGGTTGTGTGTGTGTGTTTATGTGGGTCTGAGAGAGAGAGGGGGAGAAAATAACAGTGTAAAGATTACATATTACATAAGGGTGCAGAGGAGGAGCCATGAGACTAATTGCCAGTCGAAAGCATCTTAGTGAGCAAGATAGGCTAAGAGAGTCGGGACTCTACACCTCAGAGAAGCGTAGACTTAGGGGGGATCTGATTGAGGTTTATAAGATAATGAAGGGAATAGATTGTGTTCCAGTTGAGAATTTGTTCCAATTAGACAGGTTAGGGAGGACCAGGGGTCACAAACTTTAGTTTAAAAGGCTAGATCTGGGTTAGAGGTCAGGAGGTGGTTCTTTCCCAGAGAATAGTGGACCTCTGGAACAGGCTGCCATCTCGTGTGGTGGACGCGGACTCGCTGAATTCCTTCAAGCGAGAGCTGGATGTTTCTGGCTGGGGCGGAGATCACCTCGTACAGAAGGTGGGTGCTGCAGGGAATTCAGGGCCAGTGTGATCTCCTGGACTAGTTTCGATCACCTAGTAGCTGGGTCGGAGAGGAATTTACCCAATTTTTACTCCCCTCAAATTGGCCTGGGGTTTTTAAATCTGTTTTTTCACCTCTCCCAGGAGATCACATGGTTTGGGTGGGTTGGAGAGTGTGTATATTGTGATACACAAGATGTCACAATTGTGTCAGACAGGCTGGGTGGACCAGTCCGACATTGTTCGTATTGCCTCTTCCTTCCCGCTCCCACTTTATTCTATTTCTTGGCTCAGAATGAGGTACAGGAGACTTTGGTTTATCTGGAGGTTGTATGTCCAGAAACCTCGATCTACCGGCAGAAATCAGGAGCCGTTTTGTTAGGTTTTTTTTCTTCTCGTGGCTTTGTTTCCAACAGTCGGGCTCTGGAAAGTCTCTCTGAAGCTGTTGCTAAGCTACAGAGACGCTTCTAAGGTACGGGCCGACTGTTTGAAGCTGTTGCTAAGCAACAGTGTTTGTTGTCAGATACGGAGATGAAAACCTCCGTATGCTTCAACATTAACGCTGGTGTGTCCGGCAGTTTTGATAGATCGGCAACAGCTCGGTCCCGTCGGTGCCGGATATAACGAAGTTTCCTGTAATGTGAAATATCACAATCAGGTTACAAGTTGGGATTAGTGTGCTGATCCCGGCCTTTGTCACCTCCAGATTCAACTATTCCAACACTCTCCTGGCTTGTCTCCCATCTTCCAGCCTCCATAAACTTGAGCTCATCCAAAACTTGGCTGTCCCGTGTCCCAACTCGCACCCAGTCCCGTTCACCCATCACCCACTGTGCTCATTGCCCCGTGTCCTAACTCACACCCAGTCCCGTTCACCCATCACCCCCTGTGCTCATTGCCCCGTGTCCTAACTCACACCCAGTCCCGTTCACCCATCACCCCCTGTGCTCATTGCCCCGTGTCCTAACTCACACCCAGTCCCGTTCACCCATCACCCCCTGTGCTCACTGCCCCGTGTCCCAACTCGCACTGAGTCCCGTTCACCCATCACCCCCTGTGCTCGCTCAGAATGAGACCATCTTAGACTGGGTATTATGTAATGAGAAAGGATTAATTAGCAATCTTGTTGTGTGAGGCCCCTTGGGGAGGAGCGATCATAATATGATCGAATTCTTCATTAAAATGGAAAGTGAAGTAGTTGACTCAGAGACTAGGGTCCTGAATTTAAATAAAGGAAACTACTAGATTATGAAAGTAAATTAGCAAAAAATATAAAAACAGACAGCAAAAGTTTCTATAGTTATATAAAAAGAAAAAGGGTGGCTAAAGTAAATGTTGGTCCCTTAGAGGATGAGACTGGGAAATTAATGGTGGGAAACATGGAGATGGCAAAAACACTGAACAATTATTTTGTATCAGTCTTTACAGTAGAGGACACTAAGAATATCCCAACACTGGACAAACAGGGGGCTCTAGGGGGGGAGGAACTAAATACGATTAAAATCACTAAGGAAGTGGTACTTGGTAAAATAATGGGACTCAAGGCGGATAAATCCCCTGGACCTGATGGCTTGCATCCTAGGGTCTTGAGGGAAGTGGCGTTAGGGATTGTGGATGCATTGGTAATAATTTTCCAAAACTCCCTGGACTCAGCAAAGGTCCCGGCAGATTGGAAAACTGCTAATGTAACACCCTTATTTAAAAAGGGTAGTAGGCAGAAGGCTGGAAACTATAGACCTGTTAGCCTAACATCTGTGGTTGGTAAAATGTTAGAGGCCATTATTAAGGAGACAGTAACGGGACATTTGGATAAACATAATTTAATAGGACAAACTCAGCATGGTTTCATGAAGGGGAAGTCATGTTTGACAAATTTGCTTGAGTTTTTTGAGGAAGTAACATACAGGGTGGATAAAGGGGAACCAGTGGACGTAGTGTATTTAGACTTCCAAAAGGCATTTGACAAGGTGCCACACAAAAGATTATTGCTCAAGATAAAAAATCACTGGATTGGGGGTAATATTCTGGCGTGGGTGGAGGATTGGCTCTCTAACAGAAAGCAGAGAGTTGGGATAAATGGTTCGTTCTCAGATTGGCAACCAGTAACTAGTGGTGTTCCGCAGGGGTCAGTGCTGGGTCCCCAACTCTTTACAATCTATATTAACGATTTGGAGGAGGGGACCGAGTGTAACATATCAAAGTTTGCAGATGATACAAAGATGGGACGGAAAGTAGTGAGTGAGGAGGACATAAAAAACCTGCAAAGGGACATAGACAGGCTAAGTAAGTGGGCAGAGATTTGGCAGATGGAATACAATACTGGAAAGTGTGAGGTTATGCACTTTGGCAGGAAAAATCATAGAGCAAGTTATTATCTTAATGGCAAGAAACTGGAAAGTACTGTAGTACAAAGGGATCTGGGGGTCCTGGTGCACGAAACTCAAAAAGTTAGTATGCAGGTGCAGCAAGTGATCAAGAAGGCCAATGGAATGTTGGCTTTTATTGCTAGGGGGATGGAATATAAAAACAGGGAGGTATTGCTGCAGTTGTACAAGGTATTGGTGAGACCGCACCTGGAATACTGCATACAGTTTTGGTGTCCATACTTAAGAAAAGACATACTTGCTCTCGAGTCAGTACAAAGAAGGTTCACTCGGTTAATCCCGGGGATGAGGGGATGGTCATATGAGGAGAGGTTGAATAGATTGGGACTCTACTCATTGGAGTTCAGAAGAATGAGCGGCGATCTTATTGAAACATATAAGATTGTGAAGGGGCTTGATCGGGTGGATGCGGTGAGGATGTTCCCAATGATGGGTGAAACTAGAACTAGGGGGCATAATTTTAAAATAAGGGGCTGCTCTTTCAAAACTGAGATGAGGAGAAACTTCTTCATTCAGAGGGTGGTAGGTTTATGGAATTTGCTGCCCCAGAAAGCTGTGGAAGCTACATCATTAAATAAATTTAAAACAGAAATAGATAGTTTCCTAGAAGTAAAGGGAATTAAGGGTTACGGGGAGCGGGCAGGAAATTGGACATGAGTCTAGGTTCGGAATGGTCATGGCCCTGTGGGTAGTGGAGTGGGCCCAGGGGCCGTGTAGCCTGGTTCTGCGCCTACTGTGTTCTAATTCTGTGTTAGATTTCAGGAGATGGTTTTATTCCTGTTCCTGGCTGGGGTGGAGATCGCCTTTACAGAAGGTAAGTACTGTAGTAAATATAGGGACAGAGTGATCTCCTGGAAGAATTTCGATCGCCTAGATGGGTCGGAGAGGAATTTCCCAGATTTTTTTCTCCCAAATTGGCCATTGGGTCTTTTATCTGGTTTTTCACCTCTCCTGGGAGATCACATGGGTTCGGGTGGATGGAGAGTGATAGAAGATTTGAGGTTAGGATCAGATCAGCCATGATCTTATTGAATGGTGGAGCAGGCTCGAGGGGCCGATTGGCCTACTCCTGCTCCTATTTCTTATGTTCTTATGTTCTTATGTACGATGGAATGAGGCACGAGTTGGCTAGGATGGATTGGGGAATGTTACTTAAAGGGTTGACGGTGGATAGGCAATGGCAAACATTTAAAGATCGCATGGATGAACTACAGAATTTGTTCATCCCTGATTGGCATAAAAATAAAACAAAAAAGGTGACTGAACCATGGCTAACAAGAGAAATTAGGGCTAGCATAAGATCCAAGGAAAGGACATATAATTTGGCCAGAAAAAGCAGCAAACCTGAGGATTGGGAACAGTTTAGGATTCAGCAAAGGAAGACAAAGGGATTAATTAAGAGGGGGAAAATAGATTATGAGACAAAGCTTGCAGGGAACATAAAAACTGACTGTAAAAGCTTCAATAGATATGTGAAGAGAAAAAGATTGGTGATGTCAAGCGTAGGTCCCTTGCAGTCAGAATCAGGGGAATTTATAATGGGGAACAAAGAAATGGCAGACCAATTGAATACATACTTTGGTTCTGTCTTCACAAAGGAGGACACAAATAACCTCCCAGAGATTTTGGGTAACATAGGGTCTAATGAGAGGGAGGAATTGAATGAAATCAGTATTTGTAGGGAAATGGTGTTAGGGAAATTGACGGGATTGCAGGCCGATAAATCCCCAGGGCCTGATCATCTACATCCTAGGGTACTTAAGGAAGTGGCCCTAGAAGTGATAGATGCATTGCTGGTCATCTTCCCAAATTCTATAGACTCTGGAACAGTTCCCACGGATTGGAGGATAGCAAATGTAACCTCACTATTTAAAAAGGTGGTAGAGAGAAAACGGGGAATTATAGACCAGTAAGTCTGACATCGGTAGTGGGGAAAATGCTAGAGTCCATTATAAAAGATGTAATCGCAGAGCACTTGGAAAACAGTGACAGGATCGGACAAAGTCAACATGGATTTACAAAAGGTAAATCATGCTTGAATAATCTACTGGAATTTTTTGAGGATGTAACTGGTAGAATAGATAAGGGAGAACCAGTGGATGTGGTGTATTTGGACTTTCAGAAGGCTTTCGATAAGATCCCGCATAAGAGATTAGCGTGCAAAGTTAAAGCACACGGGATTGGGGGTAAGGTACTGTCTTGGATAGAGAACTAGTTGGCAGACAGGAAGCAAAGAGTTGGAATAAACGGGTCTTTTTCCGAGTGGCAGGCAGTGACTAGTGGGGTACCGCAGTGATCGGTGCTAGGACCCCAGCTATGCACAATATATATAAGTGATCTAGACGAGGAAATTAGATGTAATATCTCCAAGTTTGCAGACGACGCAAAGCTGGGTGGGCGTGTGTGCTGTGAGGAGGATGCAGATAAACTCCAGTATGATTTGGACAGGTTGGGTGATTGGGCAGATGCATGGCAGATGCAGTATAACGTGGATAAATGCGAGGTTATCCACTTCGGTGGCAAAAACAGGAAGACAGATTATTATCTGAACGGCAACAGATTGTGAAAAGGGGAAGTGCAACGAGACCTGGGTGTCCTTGTGCACCAGTCACTGAAGGTAAGCATGTAGGTGCAGCAGGCGGCTAAGAAGGCAAATGGTATGTTGGCCTTCATAGCGAGAGGGTTCGAGTACAGGAGCAAAGATGTCTTGCTGCAGTTGTACAGGGCCTTGGTGAGACCACACCTTGAGTATTGTGTGCAGTTTTGGTCACCTTATCTGAGGAAGGATGTTCTTGTCATGGAGAGAGTGCAGCGAAGATTCACCAGTCTGATACCTGGGATGACAGGAATGACGTATGAGGAGAGATTGGGTTGATTAGGCTTATATTCGCTCGAGTTTAGAAGAATGAGAGGGGATCTCATTGAAACTTATAAAATTCTAACAGGACTAGACAGACTAGATGCAGGAAGGATGTTCCCGATGGCGGGGGAGTCCAGAACCAGGGGTCACAGTCTAAGGATAAGGGGTAAGCCATTTAGGACTGAGATGAGGAGGCATTTCTTCACCCAGAGAGTGGTGAACCTGTGGAATTCTCTACCACACAAGGCAGTTGAGGCCAATTCATTAAATATATTCAAGAAGGAGTTAGATATATTTCTTAAGGCTAAAGGGATCAAGGGATATGGGAGAAAGCAGGGACAGGATACTGAATTTGGATGATCAGCCATGATCTCATTGAATGGCGGAGCAGGCTCGAGGGGCCGAATGGCCTACTCCTGCTCCTATCTTCTATGTTTCTATGTAACTATGTTGGCTCCCGGTCCGGCAATGCCTTGATTTCAAAATTCTCATCCTCCTGTTCAAATCCCTCACCAAGCACCAAAATCTAACCTCCTCCAGCCCTACAACCCTCCGCGATCTCTGCGCCCCTCCAACTCTGGCCTCTTGCGCATCCCCGATTTTCATCGCTCCACCATTGGCGGCCGTGCCTTCAGCTGCCTGGGTCTAAGCGCTGGAATTCCCTCCCTAAACCTCTCCGCCTCTCTCTCCTCCTTTAAGACTCTCCTTAAAACCGACCTCTTTGACCCAGCTTCTGGTCACCTGCCCTAATATCTCCTTGTGTGTCTCGGTGTCAGATTTTTGTCGGATTTATGCCCCTGTGATGACCCGTGGGACGTTTTACTACGTTAAAGGCGCTATATAAATGTAAGTTGTTGTTGTTGAGAGCACCTAGCAGTTCTTTGTCACTAGGGAATCTTAATGATTGAAGTCATGCATTTGGTGCAATTTACTGACTATTAACGTTCCCTGTGGGAATTAACACTGCCAGTTCAGGCTTTTAAAAACCACTTTGCAACAGAATGGAAAAGCATGAATTAAAATTTAAAAAGTAGCTGAGTGTTTCAGATTAATGAGTGAAATGAGTCATTTAAGAACATTTCACAAAATAATCAAATCTCAGTCAAAGCAGGCGCTGTGCAGTGTTACATAAAACGAACACTGACCTTCATTAAAAAACTCAACATTAGGGGAATCAGGGGATATGGGGATCGTGCAGGAAAGTGGAGTTGAGCTAGAAGATCAGCCATGATCATGTTGAATGGCGGAGGAGGCTCGAGGGGCCGTATGGCCCACTCCTGCTCCTATTTCTTATGTTTTTATGTTCTTAAATATCACGAGTTATCGAATCATAGAAATTTACAGTACAGAAGGAGGCCATTTGGCCCATCGTGTCTGTGCCGGCCGACAAAGAGCTCCCCAGCCTAATCCTGTTGTCCAGCTCTCGGTCCGTAGCCCTGTAGGTTACGGCACTTCAAGTGCATATCCAAGTACTTTTTAAATGCGATGAAGGTTTCTGCCTCTACCACCCTTTTCAGGGTTTAGTCGTCTAGCCGTACACGAGAGACTCTTTTGTCTTTTGAGGCCAACAAACCTCCACAATTGCACATCTGTAGATTGTACGGTATCTGTGCCAGTAAAGGAAATGTCGATAGTGTCACTGAATGAAGGTCACAATCCAGCGGTATTTTCACCGGCCCTCCAGGATTATCTTGTAGTCTCCATGAATTCAAAGATTAATCTCCAGGAGCAAAACTCAGGAGAAAGAATCAGCCGGGGCATTGAAAAAATTGTGTGGGTTTTTTTTCTTCAATTTCTTTGAACACTTTCGTTTGTTTGTTGGGAATGGGGGGGGAAAAATGGCTGTTTGACCAGGCCGGGCGGTTGGAGATGGGAGGTCACGTGACGAGATCGCCAGGAATATATCCAGCCAGAGTTGACAACTCCGAGAGAATGCTGCCTTCTACCAACTCGCTCAATCCAGTTGTTTCCCTGCTGCTACTGGGCGATTTCTAACAACGAAAGGATTGTTCATTACTAGTCTGTCCCTCTCTTTTTAATTATCAACAACAACTTGTATTTATATGGCACCTTTAACGTAGTAAATTGGCCCAAGGCGCGGCACCGGAGCGATTATCAGACAAAATTTGCCACATAAGGAGATATTAGGACGGGTGATCAAAAGCTTGGTCAAAGAGGTAGGTTTTAAGGAGCGTCTTAAAAGAGGAGAGAGAGGCGTAGAGGTTTAGGGAGGGAATTCCAGAGCTTAGGGTCCGGGCAGCTGAAGGCACGGCCACCAATGGTGGAGCGATTAAAATCGGGGATGCGCAAGAGGCCAGAGTTGGAGGAGCGCAGAGATCTCGGAGGGTTGTGGGCCTGAAGGAGGTTACAGAGATAGGGAGGGGCGAGGAGGCCATGGGGGGATTTGAAAACGAGGATGAGAATTTTAAAATCGAGGCGTGCAGGGACCGGGAGCCAATGTAGGTCAGCATTCACAGGGGGTGATGGGTGAACGGGACTCGGTGCGAGTTAGGACATGGGGCAGTGAGCACAGGGGGTGATGGGTGAACGGGACTCGGTGCGAGTTAGGACACGGGGCAGTGAGCACAGGGGGTGATGGGTGAACGGGACTTGGTGCGAGTTAGGACACGGGGCAGTGAGCACAGGGGGTGATGGGTGAACGGGACTGGGTGTGAGTTAGGACATGGGGCAGTGAGCACGGGGTGATGGGTGAACGGGACTGGGTGTGAGTTAGGACACGGGGCAGTGAGCACAGGGGGTGATGGGTGAACGGGGCTTGGTGCGAGTTAGGACACGGGGCAGTGAGCACAGGGGGTGATGGGTGAACGGGACTGGGTGTGAGTTAGGACACGGGGCAGTGAGCACAGGGGGTGATGGGTGATCGGGGCTGGGTGCAAGTTAGGACACGGGGCAGTGAGCACAGGGGGTGATGGGTGAACGGGACTGGGTGTGAGTTAGGACACGGGGCAGTGAGCAAAGTGGGTGATGGGTGAACGGGACTGGGTGTGAGTTAGGGCACGGGGCAGTGAGCACAGGGGGTGATGGGTGAACGGGACTGGGTGTGAGTTAGGACACGGGGCAGTGAGCACAGGGGGTGATGGGTGATCGGGACTGGGTGCGAGTTAGGACACGGGGCAGTGAGCACAGGGGTGATGGGTGAACGGGACTGGGTGTGAGTTAGGACACGGGGCAGTGAGCACAGCGGGTGATGAGTGAACGGGACTGGGTGTGAGTTAGGACATGGGGCAGTGAGCCCAGGGGGTGATGGGTGAATGGGACTGGGTGTGAGTTAGGACACGGGGCAGTGAGCACAGGGGGTGATGGGTGAACGGGACTGAGTGCGAGTTAGGACACGGGCTGTGAGCACAGGGGGTGATGGGTGAACGGGACTGGGTGTGAGTTAGGACACGGGGCAGTGAGCACAGGGGGTGATGGGTGAACAGGACTGGGTGTGAGTTAGGACACGGGGCAGTGAGCACAGGGGGTGATGGGTGAACGGGACTGGGTGTGAGTTAGGACACGGGGCAGTGAGCACAGGGGGTGATGGGTGAACGGGACTGGGTGCGAGTTAGGACACGGGGCAACAGAGTTTTGGATGAGCTCAAGTTTCTGGAGGATGGAGAATGGGAGGGTCATTAGTGCAGGGCATGTAACACAGAGATGACAGAGGCAGAGATTAGGTAGAGTCAACATGGTTTTATGAAAGGGAAATGGTGTTTGACAAATTTATTAGAGCAAGACTTCCTCACTCTTATACTCCAACCCCCTTGCAATAAAGGCCAACATGCCATTTGCATTCCTTATTGCTTGCTGTACCTGCATGCTAGCTTTCTGTGTTTCTTGCATGAGGACACCCAAATCTCTCTGAACACCAACATTTGAAAGTTTCTCACCATTAAAAAAATACTGTCCCACCCAGCTTTGTATCATCAGCAAACTTGGATATATTATATTTGGTCCCCTCATCCAAATCATTGATGTAGATTGTGAATAGCTGAGGCCCAAGCACTGATCCTTGTGGTACCCCACTAGTTACAGCCTGCCAACCCGAAAAGGACCCGTTTATTCCTACTCTGTTTTCTGTCTGTAAACCAATCCTCAATCCATGCTAATATATTACCCCCAATCCCAAGAGCCCTAATTTTGTTTAATAACCTCTTGTGTGGCACCTTATCGAATGGCTTCTGAAAATCCAAATACACCACATCCACTGGTTCCCCCTTATCTATTCTACTAGTTACAAACTCAAAAAACTCTAACAGATTTGTCAAACACGATTTCCCTTTCATAAATCCGTGTTGACTCTGCCCAATCCTATTATTATTTTCTAAGTGCCCTTTAACCACGTCCTTAATAATAGATTCTAGCATTTTCCCTATTAAATGGCCTTACATAGAAACATAGAAGATAGGAGCAGGAGTCGGCCATTCGGCCCCTCGAGCCTGTTCCGCCATTTAATGAGATCATGACTGATCATCCAAATTCAGTACCCTGTCCCTGCTTTCTCCCCCTTCCCCTTGATCCCTTTAGCTTTAAGAAATATATCTAACTCCTTCTTGAATATATTTAATGAATTGACCTCAACTGCCTTCTGTGGTAGAGAATTCCACAGGTTCACCACTCTCTGGGTGAAGAAATTCCTCCTCATCTCAGTCCTAAATGGCTTACCCCTTATCCATGTGACCCCTGGTTCTGGACTCCCCCACCATCGGGAATATCCTTCCTGCATCTAGTCTGTCTAGTCCTGTTAGAATTTTATAAGTTTCAATGAGATCCCCTCTCATTCTTCTAAACTCTAGCGAATATAAGCCCAATCGATCCAATCTCTCTTCATACGTCATTCCTGCCATCCCAGGTATCAGTCTGGTGAATTTTCACTGCACTCTCTCCATGGCAAGAACATGCTTCCTCAGATAAGGTGACCAAAACTGCACACAATACTCAAGGTGTGGTCTCACCAAGGCCCTGTACAACTGCAGCAAGACATCCTTGCTCTTGTACTTGAATCCTCTCGCTATGAAGGCCAACATACCATTTGCCTTTTTAACCGCCTGCTGCACCTGCATTCTTACCTTCAGCGACTGGTGCACAAGGACACCCAGGTCTCGTAGCACTTCCCATTTTCCCAATCTATTGCCGTTCAGATAATAATCTGTCTTCCTGTTTTTGCCACCAAAGTGTATAACCTTGCATTTATCCACATTATACTGCATTTGCCATGCATCTGCCCAATCACCCAACCTGTCCAAATCATACTGGAGTTTCTCTGCATCCTCCTCACAGCACACACACCCACCCAGCTTTGTGTCGTCTGCAAACTTGGAGATATTACATCTAGTTACTTCGTCTAGATCATTTATATATATTGTGAATAGCTGGGGTCCTAGCAGCGGTCCCTGCGGTGCTCCACTAGTCACTGCCTGCCACTCGGAAAAAGACCCGTTTATTCCAACTCTTTGCTTCCTGTCCGCCAACCAGTTCTCTATCCAAGACAGTACCTTACCCCCAATCCCGTGTGCTTTGACTTTGCATGCTAATCTCTTATGCGGGACCTTATCGAAAGCCTTCTGAAAGTCCAAATACACCACATCCACTGGTTCTCCCTTATCTATTCTATCAGTTACATCCTCAAAAAATTCCAGTAGATTAGTCAAGCATGATTTACCTTTTGTAAATCCATGTTGACTTTGTCCAATCCTGTCACTGTTTTCCAAGTGCTCTGCTATTACATCTTTTATAATGGACTCTAGCATTTTCCCCACTACCGATGTCAGACTTACTGGTCTATAATTCCCTGTTTTCTCTCTACCACCTTTTTTAAATAGTGAGGTTACATTAGCTACCCTCCAATCCATGGGAACTGTGCCAGAGTCTATAGAATTTTGGAAGATGACCAGCAATGCATCTACTATTTCTAGGGCCACTTCCTTAAGTACCCTAGGATGTAGATTATCAGGCCCTAGGGATTTATCGGCCTTCAATCCCGTCAATTTCCCTAACACCATTTCCCTACAAATACTGATTTCAATCAATTCATCCCTCTCATTAGACCCTATGTCCCCTGACATCTCTGGGAGGTTATTTGTGTCCTCCTTTGTGAAGACAGAACCAAAGTATGTATTCAATTGGTCTGCCATTTCTTTGTTTCCCATTATAAATTCCCCTGATTCTGAGTGCAAGAGACCTATGCTTGACTTCACCAATCTTTTTCTCTTTACATATCTATAGAAGCTTTTACAGTCAGTTTTTATGTTCGCTGCAAGCTTACTCTCATAATCTATTTCCCCCCCTCTTAATTAATCCTTTTGTCTTCCTTTGCTGAATCCTAAACTGCTCCCAATCCTCAGGTTTGCTGCTTTTTCTGGCCAAATTATATGTCCTTTCCTTGGATCTTATGCTATCCCTAATTTCTCTTGTTAGCCACGGTTGAGTCACCTTTTTGTTTTATTTTTATGCCAAACAGGGATGAACAAATTCTGTAGTTCATCCATGCGATCTTTAAATGCTTGCCATTGCCTATCCACCATCAACCCTTTAAGTAACGTTCCCCAATCCATCCTAGCCAACTCGTGCCTCATACCATTGTAGTTTCCTTTATTTAAATTCAGGACCCTAGTCTCTGAGTCAATTACTTCACTCTCCATTTTAATGAAGAATTCTATCACATTATGATCGCTCCTTCCCAAGGGGCCTCGCATAACAAGATTGCTAATTAATCCTTTCTCATTACATAATACCCAGTCTAAGATGGCCTGATCTCTAGTTGGTTCCTCGACATATTGGTCCAGGAAACCATCCCGTATACACTCTAGGAATTCCTCCTCCACAGTATTGTTACTAATTTGGTTAGCCCAATCTATATGTAGATTAAAGTCACCCATGATAACTGCTGTGCCCTTATTGCACGCGTCTCTAATTTCCCGTTTAATGCCATCCCCAACCTCAGCATTACAGTTTGGGGGTCTGTATACAACTCCCACTAACGTTTTCTCCCCCTTGGTATTTCTCAGCTCTGCCCATACAGATTCCGCATCATCAGAGCTAATATCCTTCCTTACTATTGTGTTAATCTCCTCTTTAACCAGCAATGCTACCCCACCTCCTTTTCCTTTAATCCTGTCCTTCCTGAATATTGAATACCCCTGGATGTTGAATTCCCAGACTTGGTCATCCTGGAGCCATGTCTCCGTAATCCCAATTATATCATATCCATTTACATCTATTTGCACAGCTAATTCATCCACCTTATTACGAATGCTCCTCGCATTAAGACACAAAGCCTTCAGGCTTGATTTTTTAACACTCTTAGTCCTTTTAGAATTATTATTTACTGTGGCCCTGTTTGACTTACACCCTTGATTTCTCTGCCTTCCACTTTTGCTTTTCTCCTTCCTGTCTTTTGTTTCTATCCTTGCTTCCCTTTCCTCTGTCTCCCTGCACAGGTTCCCAACCCCCTGCCATTTTAGTTTAAACCCTCCCCAACAGCACTAGCAAACACTCCCCCTAGGACATCGGTTCCGGTCTCGCCCAGGTGCAAACCGTCCAGTTTGTACTGGTCCCACCTCCCCCAGAACTGGTTCCAATGTCCCAGGAATTTGAATCCCTCCCCCTTGCACCATTCCTCTAGCCACGTATTCATCTGAAATATCCTTCTATTTCTACTCTGACTAGCATGTGGCACTGGTAACAATCCTGAGATTACTATCTTTGAGGTCCTATTTTTAAATTTACCTCCTAACTCCCTATATTCAGCTTTTAGGACCTCATCCCATTTTTTACCTATATCGTTGGTACCTCTATGCACCACGACAACTGGCTGTTCACCCTCCCCTTCCAAAATGTTCTGTAGCCGCTCCGAAACATCCTTGACCCTTGCACCAGGGAGGCAACACACCATCCTGGAGTCTCGTTTGCAGCTGCAGAAATGCCTATCTATTCCCCTTACAATAGAATCCCCTATCACTATAGTACTCCTGCTTTTTTTCCTTCCGTCCTGTGCAGCAGGACCACCCATGGTGCCAGGAAGTTGGCTGCTGCTGCCTTCCCCCGATAAGCCATCCCCCTTAACAATATCCAGGTCGTATATCTGTTTGAGAGGGGGATGGCCACAGGGGACCCCTGCACTACCTGCCTGCGCCTACTACTTGATGAAAGAAAGTCATTATACTGTGTCGCTATTGTAACTGTACTTGTAACAGTTAGCCCTTGGCTTTCGGTAGCCATGGTAATCTCCAAAAAAACCTGTGATATGTTACCACACAGTAGACTCACGACTAAGGTCAGAACACGTGCATTCAGGGGACAAGTAGCAGAATGGAGAGCAAGCTGACTACAAAACAGGAAACAGAGAGTAGGGGTTAAGGGTAGTAACCCAGATTGACAAATGGTGGGAGGTGGTGTTCCGCGGGGATCGGTGCTGGGACCGCTGCTGTTCACCATTTATATAAACGATTTAGACTCGGGAATTGGAAGTACAATTTCAAAATTTGCAGGCGACACCAAATTGTGGGGAATAACAACAGAAAATGCTGGAAAAACTCAGTAGGCCAGGCAACATCTGTGGAGAGAAAATAGAGTCAACGTTTCGGGTGAACCCTTTGTCAAGACTGGAAAGGCACAGGAAATGAAATAGATTAAGAGGCCAGGCTGGGAGAGAACAAAAGAGAAGTGAAGAGACATTAAGAGGTATTCAAAATGAGACGAGATGGTGATAGGACTAGTGGAGACAAAAGACGGCTCTAGATTAGGTGTGAAATGCGCTGGCAGATTGGGAGACAGCTGCCATGTGGGAGAGAGAAAAAAAAAGAAGAGGGGGGGAAAGGCCAAAATAAAGGTGTGGATAAAAAATATAAGTAAAAATGTAATGGGGGCCGAGGTTATGATCTGAATTTGTTGAACTCGATATTGAGTCCGGAAGGCTGTAAAGTGCCTAATCGGAAGATGAGGTGCTGTTCCTCGAGTTTACGGTGAGCTTCCGTGGAACAATGAAAGAGCCCGAGTACAGTGAGGTCTGAGTGGGAATGGAACAGTGAATTAAAATGACAGGCAACCGGAAGCTCGGGGTCAACCTTACGGACTAAACGGAGGTGTTCCGCAAAGCGGTCACCCAATCTGCGTTTGGTCTCCCTAATGTAGAGGAGACCGCATCGTGAGCAGCGAATACAGTATACTAGATTGCAAGAAGTACAAGTAAATCGCTGTTTCACCTGGAAGGGGTGTTTGGGGCCCTGGACAGTGGGAAGGGCGAAGTTATAAGGGCAGGTGTTACATCTCCTGAGCTTGCACGGGAAAGTGCTAGGGGAAGGGGTGCTGTGGGTGATAGAGGAGTGGACTAGGGTGTCTCGAAGGGAGCGGTCCCTACGGAATGCTGAAAGGGGAGGGGAGGGGACGATGCATTTGGTGGTGGGATCACTTTGGAGTGTGCGGAAATGGCAGAGGATGATCCGTTGAATGTGGAGGCTGGTGGGGTGAAAAGTGAGGACAAGGGGAACCCTATCGTGGTTCCGGGAGGGAGGGGCAGGGGTGAGGGCAGAAGTGCGGGAGATAGAACGGACACGGTCGAGGGCCGTGTCAACCACGGTAGAGGGGAATCCTTGGTTGAGGAAAAAGGAAGACATGTCGGAAGCACTGGTGTGGAAGGTGGCATCGTCGGAGCAGATGCGGCGGAGACGGAGAAACTGGGAGAATGGAATAGGGTCCTTACAGGAGGCGGGGTGGGAGGAAGTGTAGTCCAGGTAACTGTGGGAGTCAGTGGGCTTGTACTGAATGTTGGTCAATAACCTATCCCCAGAGATGGAGACGGAGAAGTCGAGGAATGGAAGGGAAGAGTCAGAGATGGAGCATGTGAAGGTGAGGGAAGGGTGGAAATTGGAGGCAATGTGAATGAAATTGTCTAGTTCAGGGCGAGAGCAGGAAACGGCACCGATACAGTCATCAATGTATCGGAAAAAGAGGTGAGGGAGGGGACCCGAGTAGGACTGGAACAAAGAGTGTTCCACATATCCCACGAAAAGGCAGGCATAGCTAGGACCCATGCGGGTACCCATGGCAACACCTTTGATTTGGAGGAAATGAGTGGAGTCAAAGGAGAAGTTGTTCAATGTGAGATCAAGTTCAGCGAGGCGGAGGAGGGTGGTGGTGGATGGGGACTGGTTGGGCCTCTGTTCAAGGAAGAAGCGGAGCGCCCTCAGGCCATCCTGGTGGGGGATGGAGGTGTAGAGGGATTGTACGTCCATGGTGAAAAGGAAGCGGTTGGGACCAGGAAACTGGAAACTGTTAAAGTGGCGGAGGGCATCAGAAGAGTCGCGGATGTAGGTGGGAAGAGACTGGACAAGGGGAGAAAAGATAGAGTCGAGATAGGAAGAGATAAGTTCCGTGGGGCAAGAACAGGCTGAAACGATGGTTCTACCAGGGCAGCCCTGTTTGGTTTCATTTCGAGAGGGAAAGAAATTAAAAACAGAGAAGTGATGTTAAACCTGCATCGATCCTTGGTTAGACCACACTTGGAGCACTGTGCACAGTTCTGGTCTCCGTATTAAAAAAAGGATGTCGAGGCACTGGAGAAGGTGCAGAAAAGATTTACTAGAATGATACCAGAACTGAGAGGTTATAAATATCAGGAAAGATTGAAGAGGCTGGATCGCTTTTCTCTAGAAAAGCTCAGCGTAAACTCGAGGAACAGCACCTCATCTTCCGATTAGGCACTTTACAGCCTTCCGGACTCAATATCGAGTTCAACAATTTCAGATCATAACCTCGGCCCCCATTACATTTTTACTTATGTAGCCAAGTGGGGAAAATGCAGTGAATATTTAAGTCCACTAGATGGCACGGTTCATTTTCCCCTTTAGTAATTTGAACAAGGAGAAAAGGGTTATGGGTAGGACCATGTGATGCCAAAGGAACCTCCCCTTTCTTCACAGCTTCCATTTTCTACATCAAGCGTGAGAGATTGCTCTGAGAGAGCTGGGGTGAATATGACTTTTTAAATGAACTTATTCTGTGTAAAGTACAACTAAAACAGTATTAAGTGCAACCCAGACATAGTTTTAAAGTGATATTGTTTCCCAAATCACTCGATACCACGGGGATGCTTGCAGATTGTCCCACCATGTGCTGGTGTTAACACTTGCTAAAATTGTTGTTGAGTCCTTGGGGGCTACGTTGCGAATGAGTTTAATATTCTGTGTTTTCTTGTAAGATGTAACAAGTGATAACGGGACATAAGAATGTATTGTACTATTGGTTTTGTTTTGTATAATGAGTGTTAGCTAACTAACTAACTGCACCTGTGGTTTGCCTTGTGTTCTGTTCTACAGCAAGCCACTGCCGTATTTTATCGACTGTGTTTTCTTGTATTTGCCGTATTTCCGTCTTTTCCGTATTTTATACAATTAAATGTGGTTTTATGTATTTACAACTACATCCTAAGCCTAGAATCCAAGTTATCAATTCAGAATAAAAAACCCCAGAAAAAAGAAAGTTCTGAGTTCTGTGTCCTGTGCTGCTCCATTTCGCCAGGCTACACTTATATTTTTTATCCACACCTTTGTTTTGGCCTTTCTCCCCCCCCCCCTTTCTTTCTTTTTTTTTCTCTCTCCCACATGGCAGCTGTCTCCCATTCTGCCAGAACATTTCACACCTAATGTAGAGCCGTCTTTTGTCTCCAATGTCCTATCACCATCTCGTCTCGTTTTGAATACCTCTTCATGTCTCTTCACTTCTCTTTTGTTCTCTCCCAGCCTGGCCTCTTAATCTATTTCATTTCCTGTGCCTTTCCAGTCTTGACAAAGAGTTTGACCCAAAACGTTGACTCTATTTTCTCTCCACGGATGTTGCCTGGCCTGCTGAGTTTTTCCAGCATTTTCTGTTGTTATTTCGGATTTCCAGCATCTGCAGTATTTTGCTATCGTACCAAATTGTGGGGTGTAGTTAATACAGAGGAGGACTGTGGCAAAATACAAGGAGACATTGATAAACTTGTAGAATGGGCGTGTAATTGGCAAATTAACTTCAATACAGATAAGTGTGAGGTGGTGCATTTTGGTAGGAAGAATAAGGAGGCCACACACTCCTTGGAAAATAAGAGTCTAAATGGGGTGGAGGAGCAGAGGGATCTGGGGGTACAGATACACAAATCACTAAAAGTAGCGAGGCAGGTTAATAAGGCCATTTTAAAAAACAAACCAAGCACTGGTTTCATTTCGAGAGGGAAAGAAATTAAAAACAGAGAAATGATGTTAAACCTGTATCGAACCTTGGTCAGACCACACTTGGAGCACTGTGCACATTTCTGGTCTCCATATTAAAAAAAGGATGTCGAGGCACTGGAGAAGGTGCAGAAAAGATTCATTAGAATGATACCAGAACTGAGAGGTTATAACTATCAGGAACAATTGAACAGGCTGGGGCTCTTTTCTCTAGAAAAGAGAAGACTGAGGGGTGACCTGATAGAAGTCTTTAAAATTATGAAAGGGTTTGACAGGGTAGACATAAAAATGTTTCCACTTGTGGGGGGAGACCAGATCTAGGGACCACAAATATGCGATAGTCACTAATAAATCCAATAGGGAATTCAGGAGAAACTTCTTTACCCAGAGAATGGTGAGAATGTGGAACTCGCTACCACAGGGAGTGGTTGAGGCGAAGAGCACAGATGCATTTAAGGGGAAGCTAGATAAACACATGAGGGAGAAAGGAATAGAAGGATATGAAGATGAAGAGGGTGTGGGAGGAGGCTCGTGTGGAGCATAAACACCGGCACAGACCAGTTGGGCCGAATGGCCTGTTTCTGTGCTGTAAATACTCTGCCCTTTTGCCAGGAGGCGGGAAGCCGTCCTGCCCCGGGTCCCGCCTCCTCGAGGCAGGAAAGGGATTAAATCCTATTAACTGCCTGTTAACAGGCAGAAAATAGGATTATCCCCATTTTTATCTCCGAAGTGCAGGCTTCCCGATCTCGGAGATCCCCGCCGGGGTGGAGGAGTCGAGCAGGAGGTCTGTGGGGGTCGGAGGTGTCTGAAGGTGTGATGTAGAGGTGAGTGATGGGTGCAAGTGTGGAGTGGTAAGTATGTAAGGTGAGTGTTAATTGTTATAAAATGTTCACTGACCTTTGTTTCTGCCTACGGCCTTCAGCCGCTCTGGATCCGGAGTCCCGACATCTTCATTGTAGATTTCACAGACTGGCTGTTGGATCCTCCGAACCAACAGCCAGGTGATTTCTGCAAAGTAGAAAGGTTTGATGAGTCCTGAACACACGGACTCATCAAACTACACAGAATGTCAGTGTTTGACAGCTTCACAGAGCTGTCAAACGCTGACATTTCTTCTTTCAAGAAGTCTTGACAGATGACACATCATACGTTGACGTGCTCTGTCAGTGACTTCCCCCCTAATTGGCCTGCTGAGCCCGCTGGGCGGGCTTAACAATGTCAATCAGAGGAAAATCCCGCTGTTTGGCCAGAAGCTGATGGAGGCGGGACTGAAACCCGACAGGCAGCAGTCCCGCCTCCAAAAGCTTCCCATTGACAAAATCCAGCCCTGTGTAACACAAGTTAATTGACTCAGTTAGAGACCAGTGTGTGTGGATGCATTTACACTACGATTGTGGACGTGGTGTTAAGCAGCTTTACTTCGCACCAGTGTTACAGTCATAGAGTAAATATAGGCTGACGTAAGAAAACTACTAGGCACTTGGTCTAAGCGTTAAACAAAGCTTTAATCAACTGTTTTACAACATGGAGGTCTAGTTGTGTCCTTCACTAGTTCCTGTTAAGAATGTCCTGCGCAAGCTGGGCCCGTGCCCGAGTATTTATACTCTCCCTGGACAGCGTCACCCGCAGGCCGCTCAGTATTATTTCATAAGTCTTTCTTTCATGAATGACTGATTCATGTCACAGGCTGAGTCTGGATTCTGCGGCCAGGTGAGGCTGTGGTGGAGTGGAGAGAGATTCCCTGGAGAAGCGAGCCTCACTGCGGAATCGGACCGGGACTTAACTCCACGGCGGGCGTGGAGTGGGAACCATTGACATTGCTTCATGGGTGTGGGTGGGAGATGGTGCTATAACACTCTGGCCTCAATCATCTGATCCGCACTTATCGCCAGCGAGGCCAAGTGAAGTTGCTCCGTTGGTGTAATTGTGCCCAAGAGTGTTGGGGGGGGTGGGAGGAAAAAGAATTCAATCAGAGTCTCTTGGAGAGGAATGTGAAAGCGCTGCCATTCCCCAACTCTTCACACAGGCTGAAACACAGGGTATAGGGCCGGAGGAGGTCACAGAGGGGTGAGGGGCGAGGCCACGGAGGGATTTGAAAACAAGGAGGCAAATTTTAAAATCAAGGCGTTGCTCAACCAGGAGCCATTGTAGGTCGACGAGCACAGGGGTGATGCGTGAACGGGACTTAGGATGCGAGCAGTAGAGTTTTGGATGACCTCAAGTTCACGGGGGGTGGAAGATGTGAGGCCGGCCAGGAGTGCGTTGGAATAGTCAAGTCAGGTCCAGAGGTATCAAAGGCACAGGTGGGGGTTTCAACAGCGGATGAGCTGAGGCAAGGGGCAATGAACAGCAACTATCCAGTGACAAACAGGATGATACCAGGGATGAGGGACTTTAGTTAGAAACATAGAAACATAGAAACTAGGAGCAGGAGTAGGCCATTCGGCCCTTCGAGCCTGCTCCGCCATTCAACGAGATCATGGCTGATCATCCAAACCCTAGCACCCGGTCCCTACACCGACAGCCATCCCACACAAGCCCTATCCCCGTAACCCCACATATTTAATCCCCCCTAACACTAAGGGCCAATTTTTTTATCATAGCCAATCAACCTAACCCGCACATCTTTGTACTGTGGGAGGAAACCGGAGCACCCGGAGGAAACCCACGCAAACACGGGGAGAATGTGCAAACTCCACACAGACAGTCACCCGAGGCCGGATTTGAACCCGGGTCCCTGGCGCTGTGAGGCAACAGTGCTAACCACTATGCCACCGTGCTGGAAAGATTGGAGAAATTGGGATTGTTCTTCTTGGAGCAGAGAAGGCTAAGGGGAGACCTAATAGAGGTGTTCAAAACCATGAGGGGTTTTGATAGAGCAAGTAGGAAGAAACGGTTTCCTCTGACAAGTGGGTCGGTAACCAGAGGTCATAGATTTAAAATAACTGGCAAAATAACTAGCGGGGAAATTAGGAGAAATTATTTCACGCAGAGGGTTGTTGTGATCTGGAACGCACTCCCTGAAAGGGCGGTGGAGTCGGATTCCAGAGGAACTTACAAAAGGCAATTGGACAAGTACTTGAAGAGGATTCATTTACAGGGCTCTGGGGAAAGAGCAGGGGGGAGTGGGACTAATTGGAGAGCTCTTTCAATGAGCCGGCACAGGCACGACGGGCCGAATGGCCTCCCTCTGTGCTGTAGGTTTCGATGATTCTAAACCTGGAGTATCCCAAAGATCCACCACACTTGGGAGTTCACACATAGAATGCTCTAGTTGGTTGCAAGAAATCAGGGGACTATTTATTCACCCTCTTTAGGCTTTTCATCCAACTGCAGGCAGGAAATAATTAAAGCAGATTAAAGCCTGATGGAAACAAGCCAGAAACAAAAGGCTCTGGGCTGCATATCCAGGTACAATAGTGTTATGGTTATAGCAGTCCTGACGAAAGGGTCACCCACCTGAAACGTTAACTCTGTTTCTCTCTCCACAGAGGTTGCCTGACCTGCTGAGTGTTTCCAGCATTTTCTGTTTATGTTTCGGATTTCCAGCATCCGCAGTATTTTGCTTTTGTGTTGTCACGGTTCTGTTACTGGACTAATAATCCTGAGAAGGCGAGTTCCAATCTCACCAGGGCAGATTAAGAAATTTGGAAATAAAAAGCTGGTCTCGGTAAAAATGACCGTGAAGCTGTCGGATTGTCGGTAAAAACTCAGCTGGTTCACTGATGTCCCTTGAGGGAAGGAAACCTGCCGTCCTTACCCGGTCTGGGCCTATATGTGACTCCAGACCCACAGCAACATGGTTGACTCTGAACTGCCCTCTGCAAGACACTCAGGGCTGGATTTTGTCAATGGGGGCGCGTTGGGGGCGGGACTGCTGGGTTTTGGGTTTTAGTCCCGCCCCCAACAACGTCCGGCCAACCCACGCTATTTTCCCTTGATTGACCTTGTTAAGCCCACCCTGCGGGCTTAGCCGGCCAATTAAGGAAAAGTCAGTGACAGAGGACGTCAGCGTATGATGTTTCTTGACAGATGAATTATCAGCGTTTGACAGCTTGGAGAAGCTGTCAAACACGGACCATCTCTGTTCTAATGTGAGCCCTTGCACAAAGACTCACCAAACCTCTTTCCTCAGCAGAAATTAGATGGCTGCTACATCTGAGAATGCAGCAGCCATTCTGTCATCTCTGCCGTTGAGATGAGGCACCTCCGGATCCCCAAAGGTTGAAGCCTGCAGGAAGATGTAAAGGTAAGTAAACTTTTTCCAACACTTTACACTCACCTCCCATACTTACCTCTCCACACTTGCACCCATCACTCACCTTCACAGCGCACTTTTCGATCCCTCTCACCCCCGCAGACCCACTGCTCGCCTCGCTGATCCTGGTGAGGTTTGCAGCCGTTGGGAAGCACTTGCAGGGGTAAAATGGGGATAAGCCTCTTAACTGCCTGTTAATTGCCTGTTAACAGGCAGTTAATTGGCTGTAATCCCCCTTCCCGCCTTGAGGAGATGGGTCGCTGCGCGAGTCGGAGACACGCCTCCCGGGACGATGGCACGGAGGCGGGTTGGGGGCGGGTTCGGTACCCGCTCCCAGTTTCTGACATTTTCCCGGTAGTCCCGCCTCCCCAGGGCTGGGAAAGCTCCCCCCTCAGTTGTATTGAACTGCCAGCAGTTCAAGGAGAAGGCCCACCACCCACCTGCTCGAGGGGCAACGAAGGGATGGGCAATAAACGCTGGCCTTGCCAGCGATGCCCACTTCCCGAGAATGAATATAAAAAAGAATCCAAGCCGAGGTAAATACCTGACTCGCCCCGTAGCGCTTTCTCCAGCAGCACACCACGCTCCTCCAGCACTCGCTGTTTTTCTTCGACCTCCTGCAGCTGACGCTGAATAATCTGCCAGAATAAGAACATAAGAATTAGGAGCAGGAGTCGGCCACACGGCCCCTCGAGCCTGCTCCGCCATTCAATAAGATCATGGCTGATCACCGACCTCAACTCCACTTTCCCGCCCGATCCCCATTTCCCTCGATTCCCCTAGAGTCCAAAAATCTATCGATCTCAGCCTTGAATATACTCAATGACTGAGCCTCCACAGCCCTCTGGGGCAGAGAATTCCAAAGATTCACCACCCTCTGAGTGAAGAAATTCCTCCTCATCTCAGTCTTAAATGGCCGACCCCTTATCCTGAGACTGTGCCCCCCTAGATCTAGACTCTCCAGCCAGGGGAAACAACCTCTCAGCATCTACCCTGTCAATCTTCCTCAGAATCTAGTATGTTTCAATTAGATCACCTCTCAATTTTCTAAACTCGAGAGTATCGGCCCAATCTACACAATCGCTCATCATAGGACAACCCTCTCATCCCAGGAATCAATCTAGTGAACCTTCGTTGCACCGCCTCTAAGGCAAGTATATCCTTCCTTAGATAAGGAGACCAAAACTGTGCCCAGTACTCCAGGTGTGGTCTCACCAAGGCCCTGTACAATTGTAGTAAGACTTCCTTACTCTTATACTCCAACCCCCTTGCAATAAAGGCCAACATGGCATTTGCCTTCCTTATTGCTTGCTGTACCTGCATGTTAACTCTCTGTGTTTCCTGTACAAGAACACCTAAATCTCTCTGAACACCAACATTTGAAAGTTTCTCAGCATTTAAAAAATATTCTGTTTTTCTATTCTTCCTACCAAAGTGAATAACCTCACATTTCCCCACATTATACCCCATCTGCCACTTCACTGCCCACTCACTTCACCTGTCTATATCCCTTTGCAGGCTCTTTGTGTTCTCCTCACAGCTTACTGTCCCACCTAGCTTTGCATCATGCGGGCACTCCTCAGCTACTCGCCGCTGTTAATTGACTTTGCCTGAAGGTGATGCCGGCTCTTTTTTGGACTCTACCTGTGCCCTGTGGAGCCGCCTCACTTCCTCATGCTTCACTTGCTGCAGCGCGATGTTCTGCATCTTCCTCCTTCTTCTGAAGCTTTGACCTTCCTGAAAGAGTAGGAACAAAACCTGTCAAAACATCGGAGGCCGATCGCTCACTTCAAAGGACGAAAGAAAGAACTTGCATTTCTACAGCGCCTTTCACGACCTCAGGACGTCCCGAAGCGCTTTGCAGCCACTTTTTGAAATGCAGTCACTGTTGTAATATAGGAAATGCAGCAAGCTCCCACAAACAGCACTGTGACAACGACCAGATCATCTGTTTTAGTGATGCTGGTCGAGGGATAATTATTGGCCCCAGGACACCGGGGAGAACTCCCCCCTGCTCTTCTTCCAAATAGTGGTCGTGGGATCTTTTATGTCAACCTGAGAGGTGCGATTCCACATCGAGGAGTGAAATATAGGCACCTTAAATGGGCAGAATCCCATCGAGAGGATATCTGCCCTTCAGCCCTGATGGGTGACAAATGGTGCCTCATATTAGCAAACACGGAAGAAAAGGTAGGGAACCAAAAAACTCTAACGTAGAGAGATAGAATTGAAAAGCAGAGAAGTTATGTTAAACCTGTATCGAACCTTGGTTAGACCACACTTGGAGCACTGTGCACAGCTCCGGTCTTCATATACCTTGGTTAGACCACACTTGGAGCACTGTGAACAGTTCTGGTCTCCATATACCTTGGTTAGACCACACTTGGAGCACTGTGAACAGTTCTGGTCTCCATATACCTTGGTTACACCACACTTGGAGCACTATGAACAGTTCTGGTCTCCATATACCTTGGTTAGACCACACTTGGAGCACTATGAACAGTTCTGGTCTCCATATACCTTGGTTAGACCACACTTGGAGCACTGTGCACAGTTCTGGTCTCCATATACCTTGGTTAGACCACACTTGGAGCACTGTGTACAGTTCTGGTCTTCATATACCTTGGTTAGATCACACTTGGAGCACTGTGCACAGTCCTGGTCTCCATATACCTTGGTTAGACCACACTTGGAACACTGTGCACAGTTCTGGTCTCCATATACCTTGGTTACACCACACTTGGAGCACTGTGCACAGCTCCGGTCTCCATATACCTTGGTTAGACCACACTTGGAGCACTGTGCACAGCTCCGGTCTCCATATACCTTGGTTAGACCGCACTTGGAGCACTGTGCACAGCTCCGGTCTCCATATTATAAAAAGGATATCGAGGCACTGGCGAAGGTGCAAAAAAGATTCACTCGAATGATACCAGAACTGAGAGGTTCTAACGATCAGGAAAGATTGAACAGGCTGGGGCTCTTTCTGTAGAAAAGAGAAGACCGAGGGGTGACATGATAGAGGTCTTTAAGATTATGAAAGTTTGATAGAATAGACGTGTAGCGTAAAATTGTTTCCACTTGTGGGGAGACCAGAACTAGGGGCCATCAATATAAGAGAGTCACTAATCAATCCAATAGGGAATTCAGGAGAAACGTCTTTACCCAGAGAATGGTGAGAATGTGGAACTCACTACCACAGGGAGTGGTTGAGGCGAATAGTATAGATACATTTAAGGGGAAGCTGGATAAACACATGAGGGAGAAAGGAATAGAAGGATATGGTGATGGAGTGAGATGAAGAGGGGTGGGAGGAGGCTCGTGTGGAGCAGAAACACCGTCACGGACCAGATGGGCCAAATGGCCTGTTTCTGTGCTGCAGACTCAATGGCCTCGATTTTAACTCAGCTGTGGGCTATTGGCGTGTTCCCCGAATTTCGTGATTCCCACACGAATCTAAATGGATGTGGGAGATTGATGCAATTTTAACTCAATTGGCCAATTGATTTCCAACGTGTGGGAAGCCTTTGCAAATGGGTTTTTCATGACTGAAAGTCCCCTCCGATGATGTCATCATTGTAATGATATCAGCAAATAGTGATGTTATTTGCCTGTTTGATTATCATGCCTTACCAGCATAGTTGCATGCATTGATTACTTATGCCTGACCAGCAGAGGTCATGTGACAGAGACAAGCAGTTTGGTTTAGTTTCAGTTTTGTTCTAGATGCATCACTAGCATAATGGTGTCTCCTGTAAATGTTGTTATAAAGAGTTGAACAGACTTTAGATTAAAAGACATTCTCTTTCATAAATGTCTCATCATTGAACCCACAAAGAAATCAATACAATCATTGCTGCTGCATTTAAGGTCCACAGCAAGCCTTGCTTCTTCTGCAGACTGCCAAGCTTTCTCCATTTGATGGCACAGGAACCTGCAGGAACAATGGCCAGCGGGAGGGCAAGAGCAGCTCCTAAGTTTGACGAGGCATCACTACAGGCATTGGTGGATGGGGCTAGGGCCCACAGGGAGGTCTTGTTCCCTTCATCAGGGAGGAAGAGGCCTCCCAGTCAGACCAAGGCTGTGTGGATACAGGTGGCTGGGGAGGTCAACTCCTTGGGGGTCACACGGCGCACCTGGATGCAGTGCCGGAAAAGATTCCATGACCTTCATCGCACTGGAAAAGTAAGTATGAAGTTCCCATCACCCTCAATCTGATCCCCATTGCCTTTCCTCACTAGCACTCAGCTTTAGCAATCTCTTCCTCCACATCCCACTTGACACTCACATCCATGCACCCTTACCCATTCCCTCTCTCTCTATGCTCACAATCACATAACTATTCCACCATGCAGCCCTCACACTCCCTATCACTCTGATGCTTTGAACACAACTGACAACACACAGAGAGGGCCCTTGGTCTTGCAACCTCACTCCATCTTTGTCTCCTTCTAAGTATCTATGCTATGGAATCTCTGCACTCACTCCTTCATTCTCACTCAACCTCCACTTGTCTCCCTCATTGCAGGAAAAGAGAGCTCACAATAAAAGAGTACGAGCGAGGACAGGAGGAGGACCACCATCAGTAGCCCACCTCACCCCCTGGGAGGAGGCCATCCTGGAGATCGTAGGACTGGAGGATGAGGCGCAAGTGGGGGACGGACAGATGGGTGCATCACAGCAAGCTGGTGACAGAATAGTTTTCCATCTCTCTCATTGACATTGCATGAGTCGCTGATAATGATTGTGAAGCTATAACAGATGGACCTATGATCATCTGCAATATGCAATGTACATGTAACCTTGACCTCACATAGAGTCATAGAGTTTTAGAGTCATAGAGTTTTACAGCACAGAAAGAGGCCCTTCGGCCCATCGTGTCTGCGCCGCCCATCCATCCCTGTCCAGTCTAATCCCATTTTCCAGCATTTGGTCCATAGCCTTGTATGCAATGGCATTTCAAGTGCTCATCCAAATGCTTCTTGAATGTTGTGAGGGTTCCTGCCTCCACCACCCTTTCAGGCATTGAGTTCCACATTCCAACCACCCTCTGGGTGAAAAAGTTCCTCCTCAAATCCCCTCTAAATCTCCTGCCCCTTACCCTGAATCTATGCCCCCTTGTTATTGACCCCCCCACTAAGGGGAAAAGTTCCTCTTTATCTACCCTATCTATGCCCCTCATTATTTTGTACACCTCAATCAGGTCCCCCCTCAGCCTTCTCTGCTCCAAGGAAAACAACTCCAGCCTGTCCAGCCTCTCTTCATAGCTGAGGCGTTCCATCCCAGGTAACATCCTGGTGAATCTTCTCTGCACCCTCTCCAAAGCAATCACATCCTTCCTATAGTGAGGCGACCAGAACTGCACACAGTACTCCAGCTGTGGCCTCACCAGCGTTTTGTACAGCTCCATCATAACCTCCCTGCTCTTATATTCTATGCCTCGGCTAATGAAGGCAAGTATCCCATATGCCTTTTTAACCACCTTATCTACCTGCTCCGCTGCCTTCAGGGATCTATGTACATGTACACCAAGGTCCCTCTGACCCTCTGTACTTCCTAGGGTCCTACCACTCATTGTGTATTCCCTTGCCTTATTTGTCCGTCCAAAATGCATCACCTCGCACTTTTCAGGGTTAAATTCCATTTGCCACTTTTCCGCCCATCTGACCAACCCGTTTATATCGTCCTGTAGCCGGAGGCTTTCCTCCTCGCAATTTACCACCCCACCAATTTTCGTGTCATCTGCGAACTTACTGATCATACCTTTTACATTCTCATCCAAATCATTTATGTAGATCACAAACAATAAGGGACCCAGCACCGATCCCTGAGGTACCCCACTGGACACAGGCTTCCAGTCACAAAAGCAGCCTTCGACCATCACCCTCTGCCTCCTGCCACTCAGCCAGTTTAGGATCCAACGCGCCAAGGCACCCTGGATCCCATGGGCTCTTACCTTCTTGACCAGTCTCCTATGCGGAACTTTGTCAAAAGCTTTACTGAAGTCCATGTAAACCACATCCACAGCATTTCCCTCATCCACCCCCCTAGTCACCCCCTCGAAAAATTCGATCAGATTTGTTAGACATGATTTACCCTTGACAAAGCCATGCTGACTATCCCCGATTAATCCTTGCCTCTCCAAGTGGAGATTAATTTTGTCCCTCAGAATTTTTTCCAATAATTTCCCCACCACAGATGTTAGACTCACTGGCCTGTAATTCCCTGGTTTATCCCTGCTACCCTTCTTGAATAATGGTACTACGTTAGCTGTTCTCCAGTCCTCTGGTACATCCCCTGTGGCCAGAGAGGTTCTGAAAATTAGTGTCAGAGCCCCTGCAATCTCCTCCCTTGCCTCCCACAGCAGCCTGGGATACATCTCGTCCGGGCCTGGGGATTTATCCACTTTTTGGCCCGCTAAAACCGCTAGCACCTCCTCCCTCTCGATGCTAATATGTTCAAGTATGTCACAGTCCCCTTGCCCGATTTCTATGTCTGCATCGTCTTTCTCCATAGTGAACACAGATGCAAAAAATTCATTTAAAACCCCGCCTACATCCTCTGGCTCTACACACAGATTGCCACTTTGGTCCCTAATGGGCCCTACACTTTCCCTGGTTATCCTCTTGCCCTTAATATACTTATAAAACATCTTAGGATTTTCCTTTATTTTGCTCGCCAGTGTTATTTCATGGCCCCTCCTCGCCCTCCTAATTTCTTTTTTAAGTATGCCCCTGCACTTTTTATACTCCTCTAGGGCTTCTTCTGTCTTTAGTCTTTTGTAACTGCCAAAAGCCCCCCTTTTATTTCTAATGCATTTTTGTATATCCCTTGTCATCCAAGGTTCCCTTTGCTTGTTGGTCCCACCCTTCACCTTTACAGGAACATGTTGGCGTTGTACTCTCTCTATTTCCCTTCTGAAAGTCTCCCACTGTTTTGATGTGGATTTTCCTACAAGCAGCTGCTCCCAGTCCACTTTGGCCAGATCCTGCCTTATCATATTAAAATCGGCCTTCCCCCAATTTAGAACCCTTATTTCCGGGCCGTCTTTGTCTTTTTCCATGACCACCTTAAATCTCACCGAATTATGGTCACTGTCGCCAAAATGCTCTCCTACTGACACTTCCACCACTTGCCCGGCTACATTCCCCAGAATTAGGTCCAGTACCACCCCCTCTCTTGTAGGACTTTCTACATGTTGGCTCAAAAAGCTCTCCTGGATGCACTTTAAGAATTCTGCACCCTCTAAGCCTTTCACACTCTGACTGTCCCAATTTATATTGGGGAAGTTGAAATCCCCCACTATTATTACCCTATTATTTTCGCACTTCTCTGAGATTTGCCTACATATCTGTTCCTCTATCTCCCCCTGACTGTTTGGGGGCCTATAGTACACTCCCAGCAAAGTGCTTGCCCCCTTTTTGTTTTTAAGTTCTACCCATATGGCCTCATTAGAGGAACCCGCTAATATATCATCCCTCCTTACAGCAGTAATTGACTCCTTAATTAATATTGCAACACCCCCTCCCCTTTTACACCCCCCTCTGTCTCGCCTGAAGATTCTATACCCCGGAATATTGAGCTGCCAGTCCTGACCCTCCCTCAACCATGTCTCCGTGATAGCAACAATATCGTACTCCCATGTGTTCAACAACAACTTCAGTTCATCCACCTTATTTGCAAGACTCCTTGCATTAAAATAAATGCCTTCCAGCCCTGCCATATTCTCTTTTGCCTTCACATATTTGCTCTGCCTTCCCAGCTGACTTGTTTTTCCCTCTGTATTTGGCCGTAAATCACCCCCTACTATAGCTCCACTCTGTACCCCAACCCCCTGCCAAGTTAGTTTAAACCCTCCCCAGCAGTGCTAGCAAACCTCCCCGCAAGGATATTGGTTCCCCCCTGGTTCAGGTGTAAACCGTCCGACTTGTACAAGTCCCACCTTTCCCAGAAGCAGACCCAGTGATCCAGGAAACTAAAGCCCTCCCCCCTGCACCATCCCTTTAGCCACGCATTCATCTGTTCTATCTTCCTATTCCTATACTTACTAGCACGTGGCACCGGGAGTAATCCAGAGATTACAACCTTTGAGGTCCTGCTCCTTAATCCTTCACCTAGCTCCCTAAATTCTTGCTGCAGGACCTCATCCCTCTTTTTACCTATGTCGTTGGTACCAATGTGGACCACGACCACTGGCTGTTCTCCCTCCCCCTCCAGAATGCCCTGCAGCCGCTCAGTGACATCCTTGACCCTGGCACCAGGGAGGCAACAAACCATCCTGGATTCACGTCTACGGCCACAGAAACGCCTATCTGTTCCCCTTACTATAGAATCCCCTACCACTATTGCTCTCCCACTCTTTTTCCCCCCTTCCTGGGCAGCAGGAGCACCCCCAGTGCCAGGAAGTTGGCCGCTGCTGCCTTCCCCTGGTGAGTCATCCCCCTCAACAGTATCCAAAGCGGTATACTTGTTTGAAAGGGGGATGTCCGCAGGGGTTCCCTGCACTACCTGCCTGCCTTTGTTGCTCCGCCTGATGGTCACCCCCTGTGCTGCCCTACCCTGAGGCGTGCACAACTCTAACTCTTTCCTTTACTCCACCACAGGACCATTGAGAGCCCCCGTCCCCACTGTCCAGGAGGAAGAGCCTGAGCTTCCAGACTCCTCAGAGGAATCTGCAACCTGTGAGGGCGCAGCGTCAGCAGAATTCAGCGCACCCAGCACCAGCGCAGACACTCACACCTCGGTGGGACCTTCGGGGCATAGAGTAGTGTTGTCACCTGGTGTATCACAGCTCACAAGTGAGCATCAGCAGATTGTGGAGACAGGGACAGCAGTGGAGAGTGCTAGTCGGAGGGCGCAGGACTCTGCCAGCTCGGCTCAGCTGCATGTCAACCCTCTGCCTCTGGGTCCATCCATAAGATCAGCGGGGCTGGAACTCCAGGAACAGATGCAGGAGTCTGGCAGGTTTTGTCTCCAGGGTCGATGTGAGTGTGGAGCGAATGGAGGAGTCCATAGCGAACATGAGCAGAGTCTTTGTGGAGTCATTGGCGCATGAACGCATCACCATGGAAAGGATGGCAACCTCCATGGAGGAGATAAGTCGCCAGGGTATGGAAAACATGGTGAGTGTTCATAATAGAATGACATCTCTTGAGGAGCGATGGGCATCTATTGAACAGAGAAACCAGACCTTCATGGAAGTCCTTCTGAGTAGGACTGCCAGTGCAGATATGGGTCCCCATGGCCCCCTGATGTGCAGCAAGGTGCTCTCAAGCCACTTCCAAGCGCTGGCCCCTTCTGGCCTGTGCAGCTTCAGGTGGGTGGGCAGCAGCCTGGCACTCCGGTTGCTGCTGCTGTTGCTCCTGGTTCTGCTGGTGCCGCGGCTGGTGTTCGAGCTCATCTAATGCCCAGAAGGGAAGGAACTAAATGGCTCCCATGCTTCTGGTATATGCCTCCGTTGAGGAAGCGCTGAGTGAAGGTGGCGAGCGGGGTTTCCCAGGAGGTCACACTGGAGATGTGTGTGAGGCTCCAACCTTCCTCAGGTGTGGTTAGGCCTGGCAAAAGTTGCCCCAGGCCTGAAACAACAAAGTCCTGCCACCTGCAAATGAAGACTGATCAAATCTCCTCTTTAATGGTTGACCTGCAGCTGATAGTCAGCAAGCCAATAGTGCTCGCGCCAGGTTTCACAAGCGTGATCCCCACCAGGCGTGTTTTACGTGGGAAAAGGGTTAAAAATGCAAGGGCCTGTTAAAATGGGATTATAAAGGCCAATTATTGCTGATTAAGGGCCTTAAAGACCAGTCCCGCCTGTTGGAGGCGGGACTGATTCAGGACCATCAGACACGCCTGGGTTAAAATGGCTCGGGGTCAGGAACCAGGTGGGGAGGGGGGGTCCCGACCCCCAGCTTTTGTGATTTTAAACCCCCACACGCCTCAAAGCCCGCCTCACAGCTGAGTTAAAATCGAGCCCAATGTAACTCGATGGAAAATGGGGCGTGGGGGAAATTATTGGCTGCATTCTTTCTTCCATTTAGTTAAAGTTTACTTCTCATTGCTTAAACCTTTACATTCCAGGGTTATCGAACTATCAGAGGGGGAGGGAGGTAATAATTAGATGACATTGCGCTTACCCTTCGCCTTAATGAGAAATTCTCCTCAGATGGTTCGTCACTGGATGACTCGGATTCACCTTTGGTGACCTGGGTGACGACTTGCAGATCCTTGGAGCCTAAAACAAAGGAAACAGCGTCTGAGAGCGGCCCTGCTCAGATCCGCATCCGCCAACAGCCCGACTGTGTCGCACTCAACGTTTCATTCGTGGCCCTGCCCCCCCCCCACCCCCCCGGGCCCTTGCAGCTCTTCCTTCAACAACAACATCTTCTATTTATATAGCGCCTTTAACATAGTAAAATCTCCCAAGGCGCTGCACAGGAGCATTAACAGGCCACATAAGGAGATATTAGGACAGGTGACCAAAAGCATGGGTTAAAGAGGTAGGTTTTAAGGAGCATCTTAAAGGAGGAGAGAGAGGCGGAGAGGTTTAGGGAGGGAATTCCAGAGCTTAGGGCCTCGACAGCTGAAGGCACGGCCGCCAATGGTGGAGCGATGGAAATCGGGGATGTGCAAGAAGCCAGAATTGGAGGAGCGCAGAGATCTTGGGGGGTTGTAGGGCTGGAGGAGGTTAGATTTTGGTGCTTGGTGAGGCATGCCAAGAGACATGGACATCTGGAAGGTATTTGCGCAGGAAGGAACTCAATAGCCAATATTCCCTCCTTCCTTGCAGTGATGTAGTCTACATGGATTGATGTAGTCGACATGGACTTCAGTAAGGCTTTTGACAAAGTCCCGCATGGGAGACTGGTCAAGAAGGTAAGAGGCCATGGGATCCAGGGCAATTTGGCACATTGGATCCAAAATTGGCTTAGTGGCAGGAGGCAGAGGTTGATGGTCGAAGGTTGTTTTTGTGACTGGAAGCCTGTGTCCAGTGGTGTACCGCAGGGATCGGTGCTGGGTCCCTTGCTGTTTGTAGTGTACATTAATGATTTAGATATAAATGTAGGAGGTATGATCAGTAAGTTCGCAGATGACACAAAAATTGGTGGAGTGGTAAATAGCGAGGAGGGAAGCCTCAGGCTACAGGACGATGTAGATGGGTTGGTCAGATGGTGGAACAGTGGCAAATGGAATTTAACCCTGAAAAGTGTGAGGTGGTGCATTTTGAGAGGACTAACAAGGCAAGGGAATACACAATGAATGGTAGGACCCTAGGAAGGACAGAGGATCAGAGGGACCTTGGTGTGCATGTACATAGATCCCTGAAGGCAGCAGGACAGGTAGATAAGGTGGTTAAGAAGGCATATGGGATACTTGCCATCATTAGCCGAGACATAGAATATAAGAGCAGGGAGGTTATGATGGAGCTGTACAAAATGCTAGTTAGGCCACAGCTGGAATACTGCGTGCAGTTCTTGTCGCCACACTATAGGAAGGATGTGATTGCATTGGAGAGGGTGCAGAGGAGATTCACCAGGATGTTACCTGGGCTGGAGTGCTTCAGCTTTGAAGAGAGACTGGACAGGCTGGGGTTGTTTTCCTTAGAGCAGAGAAGGCTGAGGGGGGACCTGATTGAGGTGTACAAAATTATGAGGGGCATAGATAGGGTGGATAGAAAGGAACTTTTCCCCTTAGTAGAGGGGTCAATAACCAGGGGGCATAGTTTCAAGGTAAGGGGCAGGAGGTTTAGAAGGGATTTGAGGAAAAACTTTTTCACCCAGAGGGTGGTTGGAATCTGGAACTCACTGCCTGAAAGGGTGGTAGAGGCAGGAACCCTCACAACATTCAAGAAGCATTTGGATGAACACTTGAAATGCCATAACATACAAGGCTACGGACCAAATGCTGGAAAATGGGATTAGAATAGACAGGGCCTGATGGTCGGCGCGGACACGATGGGCCGAAGGGCCTCTTTCTGTGCTGTATAACTCTGTGACTCTATGATTCCCAAACCTTGCCCTCTGCAGGAATGCGGGATATGTCTGACAGTCAAGACTGTGATTGACAATTATTTCTCCATATTTGACTAGAGCAGTGCTTTGTCTGAGCAGCTCACAAGCACTTTGTAAACCAGTGGTTTTTACATGATGTTACTTTTGGTATAAAGAAAAAAAGTCTTGCATTTCTACAGCGCCTTTCACAACTTCAGGACATCCCAAAGCACTTTACAGCCAATTAAATACTTTTGAAGTGTAGTCATTGTTGCAATGTAGGAAACAAGACAGTCCATTTGCGCACAGCAAGCTCCCACAAACAGTGATGTGACGATGACCAGATCGTTGGTTTTTAGGTGTAGGTTGAGGGATAAATGTTGGCTAGGACACCGGGGAGAGCTCCCCTGCTCTTCTTCGAAATAGTGCCATGGGGTCTTTTACGTTCACTTGAGAGAGGCTCAGGTTAATGTTTCATCCAAAAGGCAGCACCTCCAACAGTGCGGCACTCCCTCAGCACTGCACTGGAGTGTCAGCCTAGATTACATGCTCAAGTCTCTGGAGTGGGACTTGGACCTCCGACCTTCTGACTCAGAGATGCGAGTGCTGCCCACTGAGCCACAGCTGACAGTGCCGGATAGTGTATCATGGTACATCGGATGGTGTACTATGCTGTAAGCACCGAAGCATTATACCATGCAACGCACACTTTATTACTTTACTATTGAGGAGGAGCTTTGCTCCTCAAGGTCACAAAGACCGGGCATTTCCTTGGATTTCATTCCTACTTCATCTCCGTAACTTCGCGGGAAGTGTGTCTGAAACACTGTTTACGTGTAAAGTTATAGCAGTGGAGTGGGAGTGGTACCCAGGAAATTCCCAGCCAAAGTCTAATTGTCAGGTTCAGGTCAGTAAGAGTGCAATTGTTGCTTTGTCTGGGGACTTTGCTGATCGGAATGTAAGTTTCAGGCAATGACAAACGTTTATTTCCGAAGGATTATTTTATATCTGTGAAACAAAGTGTGAAATCAGGTGTGGAGTGTGTTGGATGTGTGATAAAAAAAAGTTTATGCTCATTTTTATAAAATTAGTGTGTCTAGTAGACATTTATCACACTTCTCGTTTCACATTCCAATTTCTGTGCCACACTACAAAAAGGAATAAATAAGGAATTCTGCAGGAACATAAAATACTGGAGGCAGACTGTCTGCATCCTTTCGGGTGATCTGTATGTGAACTCTAGTGGTTACTTAAAAGCAGTTAGGCTATCTGGCCTTAAAGTCACCTTAGCAGCAGAATAATACATCGCACATTACATTCCTGTACTTATAAAACAGTCTGTCACCCGAATTACTGCGGGCGACTACAGGAAGGGATCTACTAATGCAGAATATCGGTTGCTCTCTCACGGTGTTGCACATGGGGTGTCAACACCTTGTGTAGTCTTCAGGTGGTTAGGGAACAGGGGATAAGAGATCAGGACGTGCAGGTGTTGTCCGGTCCCTATTTTAAAGTTGGACCTTCTGTCCTTATTTTTATACATCCATTATAAATTCCTAGCTCCACATTTGTGTTTGAAACTTCCTATGTAAACTAGTCACGCTGTAATTGCACACTCCCACCAGCGGTGGCACTGCAGCACCTCCACTGTGGGGGAGAGTGTAATTACGAAGTGACACATTTACATACAGTGGTTATTTTCAATATAAATAAGAATTGAATTTATAATGGTAAAGTTGCACGCAATATATATATCAATTATAGAATCTTACAGCACAGGAGGAGGCTGTTCGGCCCATCGTGCCTATGTCGGCTCTTTGGTAGAGCTCTCCAATTAGTCCCACTCCCCCCCCCCCCCGCTGCTCTTTCCCCAGAGCCCTGCACATTTTTATTTTTCAAGTTTCTTAAATCTGTGTCCTTCGGTAACCGACCCGCACGCCAGTGGAAACAGTTTCTTCTTGTATTTGTGTCTGTGTGTGTAACCTCTTCACAGGCTAGGCTAGATCTTGGCTCTGTGTGATATTGTACAGCGGGCACATGGGTCTTTCCAAGACCCAGCTATGAGGAAAGATTGGATAGGCTGGGGTTGTTTTCTTTGGAACAGGGGAGGCTGAGGGGAGATTTAATTGAGGTGCATAAAATTATGAGGGGCCCAGATAGTGTATAGGAAGGACCTATTTCCCTTAGCAGAAGGGTCAATAACCAGGGGGCATAGATTGAAAGTAATCGGTAGAAGGATTAGAGGGGAATTGAGGAGAAATGTTTTCACCCAGAGGGTGGTGGGGGTCTGGAACTCACTGCCCGAAAGGGTGGTAGAGGCAGGAACCCTCATCACATTTAAAAAGTACTTGGATATACACTTGAAGTGTCGTAACCTGCAGGGCTACGGACCAAGAGTTGGACAGTGGGATTAGGCTGGAGAGCTCTTTGTCGATGGGCCGAACGGCCTCCTTCTGTGGCGTAAATTTCTCTGATTCCCTTTATAGACTTTGTAAAAACAAAAAGTTCTTTCATTCTAACTTCTTTTGACTCGGATAGTTGATTCAGGCTGGGAGGATGTTTTCCCTGGCTGGGGAGTCTAGAACCAGGGGTCACAGTCTCAGGATAAGGGGTTGGCCTTTTAGGACTGAGATGAGGAGAAATTTCTTCACACAGAGGGTGGTGAATCTTTGGAATTCTCTACCCCAGAGGGCTGTGGAGGCTCAGTCATTGAGCATAGACTGGTGTCACATCAGGTGGCATTTCACAATACAGCGATCGCAGTCCATTCGAGTTAGCCTATTCAGACTGCCCCCCAACTCTCCTCCCCATCCTGCCCTGTTTTGATTCACCAAGTAACTCCTCAATCAGGTTCTTCACCTCCTGTAACTTCAATGTGCTTTGTTTAAGAACATAAGAACATAAGAAATAGGAGCAGGAGTAGGCCAATCGGCCCCTCGAGCCTGCTCCGCCATTCAATAAGATCATGGCTGATCTGATCCTAACCGACAATCTACTATCACAGAACCATCTCCTGAATCTAACAGAATTAGACACACGAAATAGGAGCAGGATCAGGCTACACGGCCCCTGGGCCCGCTCCGCTACCCACAGGGCCATGACCGATCCGAACTCATGTCCAAATTCCTGCTCGCTCCCCGTAACCCTTAATTCCCTTTACTTCTAGGAAACTGTCTATTTCTGTTTTAAATTTATGTAATGATGTAGCTTCTACAGCTTTATGGGGCAGCATATTCCATGGACCTACCACCCTCTGAGTGAAGTAGTTCCTCCTCATCTCAGTTTTGAAAGAGCAGCCCCTTATTCTAAGACTATGCCCCCTAGTTCTAGTTTCACCCATCATCGGGAACATCCTCCCCGCATCCACCAGATCCAACCCCTTCACAATCTTATATGTTTCAATAAGATCGCCTCTCATTCTTCTGAACTCCAATGAGTAGAGTCCCAATCTACTCAACCTCTCCTCATATGTCCATCCCCTCATCCCCGGGATTAACCGAGTGAACCTTCTTTGTACTGACTCGAGAGCAAGTATGTCTTTTCTTAAGTATGGACACCAAAACTGTATGCAGTATTCCAGGTGCGGTCTCACCAATACCTTGTACAACTGAAGCAATACCTCCCTATTTTTATATTCTATTCCCCTAGCAATGAAAGCCAACATTCCATTGGCCTTCTTAATCACTTGCTGCACCTGCATACTAACCTTTTGAGTTTCGTGCACCAGGACCCCCAGATCCCTTTGTATTTCAGTACTTTCCAGTTTCTTGCCATTAAGATAATAACTTGCTCTACGATTTTTCCTGCCAAAGTGCATAACCTCACACTTTCCAGTATTGTATTCCATCTGCCAAATCTCTGCCCACTTACTTAGCCTGTCTATGTCCCCTTGCAGGTTTTTTATGTCCTCCTCACTCACTACTTTCCCTCCCATCTTAGTATCATCTGCAAACTTTGATATGTTACACTCGGTCCCCTCCTCCAAATCATTAATATAGATTGTAAAGAGTTGGGGACCCAGCACTGACCCCTGCGGAACACCACTAGTTACTGATTGCCAGTCTGAGAATGAACCATTTATCCCAACTCTCTGCCTTCTGTTAGATAGCCAATCCTCTATCCATGCCAGAATATTACACCCAATCCCGTGATTTTTTATCTTAAGCAATAATCTTTTGTGTGGCACCTTGTCAAATGCCTTTTGGAAGTCTAAATACACTACGTCCACTAATTCCTCTTTATCCACCCTATATGTTACTTCCTCAAAGAACTCCAGCAAATTTGTCAAACATGACTTCCCCTTCATAAAACCATGCTGACTTTGTCCTATTAAATTATGATTATCCAAATGTCCTGTTACTGTCTCCTTAATAATGGACTCCAAAATTTTACCTACCACAGATGTTAGGCTAACCAGTCTATAGTTTCCAGCCTTCTGTCTACTGCCCTTTTTAAATAAGGGTGTTACATTAGCAGTTTTCCAGTCTGCCGGGACCTTTGCTGAGTCCAGGGAGTTTTGGAAAATTATTACCAATGCATCCACAATCCCTACCGCCACTTCCCTCAAGACCCTAGGATGTAAGCCATCAGGTCCAGGTGATTTATCCGCCTTGAGTCCCATTATTTTATCGAGTACCACTTCCTTAGTGATTTTGATCGTGTTTAGCTCCTCCCCCCCCAATAGGCCCCTGTTTGTCCAGTGTTGGGATATTCTTAGTGTCCTCTACTGTAAAGACTGATACAAAATATTCATTGTGTTTTTGCCATCTCCATATTTCCCACCATTAATTTCCCGGACTCATCCTCTAAGGGACCAACATTTACTTTAGCCACCCTTTTTCTTTTTATATAACTATAAAAACTCTTACTATCTGTTTTTATATTTTTTGCTAATTTACTTTCATAATCTATCTTCCCATTCTTAATCAATCTTTTTGTTATTTTTTGCTGTCTTTTAAAGTTTTCCCAATCCTCTATCCTCCCACTAGATTTGGCTAACTTATATGCCCTTGTTTTTAGTCGAATACTATCCTTAATTTCTTTACTTAGCCACGGATGGCTGTCTTTTCTTTTACACCCTTTTCTTCTCAGTGGAATATATATTTTTTGGAAGTTGTAAAATAACTCCTTAAATGTACACCACTGATCATGTATCGTCTTATCCTTTAACCTATTTTCCCAATCCACTCTACTCAATTCCGCTCTCATACCTTCATAGTCTCCTTTATTCAAGCTTAGCACGCTTGTTTGAGATCCAACCTTCTCACCCTCTAATTGAATATGGAATTCAACCATGTTATGGTCACTCATTCCAAGGGGATCCTTTACTAGGACATTTTTAATTAATCCTGTCTCATTACACAGGACCAGATCTAAGGTTGCTTGCCCCTTGGTCGGTTCAGTTACATACTGCTCAAGAAACACATCCCTAATACACTCAATGAACTCATCCTCAAGGCAGCCCTGCCCAATTTGATTTGTCCAATTAATATGATAGTTAAAATCCCCCATAATTATAGATGTTCCCTTATTACAAGCCTCAACTATTTCCTGATTGATACTCCGTCCAACCGAGTTGCCATTGTTCGGAGGCCTATAGACTACGCCCACTAGTGTTTTTTTCCCCTTATTATTCCTTACCTCCACCCAAACTGTTTCATTATCCTGATCTTTTGACCCAATATCCTTTCTCTGTATTACAGTGATTCCTTCCTTTATTAACATAGCCACCCCACCTCCCCTTCCTTCCTGCCTGTCCTTCCTGATCATTAAATAACCTGGTATGTTTAATTCCCAGGCATTGTCACCCTGCAGCCATGTTTCTGTAATGGCCACAAGATCATACCCATATGTAGTTATTTGTGCCATTAACTCGTCTATTTTGTTACGAATGCTACGTGCATTCAGATAGAGAACTTTCAAATATGTTTTGTGACACTTAGTTCCTGCTTTTGTCCTTTTTATGACTTTACCTTTTACTCCATACCTTCTGCCCCTTCCTGACACGCTCTGGTTTTTAATTTCCCCACTGCTACCTAAGTCTATGACCTTCTCTGTTGTCATTTTTATTATTTGCTCTCTAGGAACCTCCCCCCCACTAGTTAGTTTAAAGCCCTCTCTACAGCCCTAGTTATATGATCCGCCAGGACTCTAGTCCCAGCACTGGCCAAGTGAAGCCCGTCCCAATGGAACAGCTCCCTCCTGCCCCAGTACTGGTGCCAGTGTCCCAGGAAGCAAAACCCATTTCTCCCACACCAGTCTTTGAGCCACGCATTTAACTCTCTAATTTTATTTGCCCTAGCCAAATTCGCTCATGGCTCACGTAATAATCCAGAGATTATTACCCTTGAGGTTCTGTTTTTTAATTTGACCCCTAGCTGCTCATACTCCTTTAACAGAACCGGATTCCTAGTCCTATCTACATCGTTTGTACCAACATGGACCACGACAACTGGATCCACCCCCTCCCACTGCAAGTTTCTTTCCAGCCCAGAGGAGATGTCCTTAACCATGGCACCGGGTAGGCAACACAGCCTACGGGACTCTTGCTCTCGGCTGCAGAGAACTCTATCTATCCCCCTAATAATACTATCCCCTACCACTACAACATTTCTATTTACTCCCCCCTCTTGAATGCCCCCCCGTTCCACGGTGCTGTGGCCAGGTTGCTCATCCTTCCTGCAGTCCCTGCTCCTGTCCCCACAGGGAGTAAGAACCTCGAACTTGTTGGACAAAAGCAAGGGCTGCGGCTCCTCCAACACTACCTCCTGGATCCCCGTACCTGCCTCACTCGTAGTCACACCGTCCTGTCCCTGACCATGGGCTACATCTGAATTAATTAACTCCATAGATGTTTGATTGGCAGTTCTAATCCATGTAGCAAATTATGTAGAAAATACAAAGTACATATGAATATATTTCAAGGCTGTTAAACACTCTGGAGGTTGACACAACTTTCATAGCTTGCCGTGTTGATTTGGACCATGTGTTTATAAGTGTATTTATACCCTGTTTCTGCTATTGTGCACTCAACAGCTTTTTCTTTCATGTTTTTGTTCATAGTTATTCTCAAGTACATTGCATCTTGAATGTGTGTTTATAATTTGTGTGTGTGCTAGGCCGCTGTAGCAGAGCCTGGTCTCCAATCGTCTTGGATCCCCTTGCCATTGGGCCAAGACCTTGCTCTGTCAAGCCCGTGTGGTAGCTGGTGTGCAACGGCCACCCCACGTTAAAAGAATTCACGCACAGGCATCTTCCACACTTTAAAATGAAGTTCAGGACCTGGAACGTCAGGACCCTCATGGCAACGCAAGGAGCGCACGTCAACCCAAGCACCCCACCCACCCGCCCCTTCAACCACCGCCTGCCCCACCTGTGACAGAGACTGTCGGTCCCGCACTGGACTCGTCAGTCACCTGAGAACTCATTTTTAATGTGGAAGCAAGTCATCCTCGGTTCTGAGGGACTGCCGAAGAAGAAGAAGACAGCGGGCACGAGCCAGTCGGCAGCCCATTTTACGTTTCTCCCGAATGTTACTTCTACTGAAGTCGAGAGAAATTTTTTTTAAAAACAGGGAGAGATGTAAAACACCATCGCACAAAGTCAAGATTTTATCCTGCTGTGGTTCAGGCTTGCTAATACAATGAGAAACTTTGCTCCATGCACTTTTACGTGCAAATACATAAATCACATAAATTAATATTTTCAAGAAAATGGTGTGAGGTCTGAATGACCTTGTTAGTTACAGTGTCTAATCTGTACAGCGAGACCATGTAGTTTCATACAAAATACCCTTCGGCAGTTCCTAGCATCTGGAGAACATATTTACACTGGGAACATCTGCTAGACGTAAAACAATTGGCGTCATAATGTCTAGTTAAATTTAAAAATAAAAATTTCAAAAGGATAACAGAATACAAATGCAGTCTGATGAAATATTAATAACTCGCTACCATACCACCCAAATTAACAACATAAATATTCATAATTGTCCTGCGACCAGCATATTGAGGATCCACATTGAGAGAAAGTGGAAAATAAAGGGCTGAATTTTGTCGGCACTCAGGGGGCGGGTTTGGAGGCGGGTCCGCTGTCAAAATAGCAAAGATTGACAGCGGATAGGGAACCTCGACATCAACCCGGCTCCACGCGAGTCTCCCCGGTGTCGGGTCTGTCGGTGCTGAGCAGATCCGACACCAAACAGCAGGGGAGGCAATTCACATCAATAAATGGGCTGTTAACATCCAATTAACTGTTATTTTAAGACTACATTTCATTCTTACGTGCTCCCCCACGGGTTACGGGTAATTGGCCAGTAAACCTCGCAGGGCAGGGCTTAACAAGCCCTATTAATGTAAAATCACTTGGAGAGTGCGGGCTGCAGTAGGCAGCGGGCTGGGACCTCGAGACCGACCCTGGCTGCCCCGGACCCGCCTCGGTTGGCGAAATTGTGGCCAAAGATCTTAAAGGTGATACCCAGAACTATCAAGAAAGACTGAACAGGCCGGGGCTCTTTTCTCTAGAAAAGGGAAAACTGAGGGGTGACCTGATCGAGGTCTTTAAAATTATGAAAGGGTTTGATAGGGTAGACGTAGAGAAGAGGTTTCCACTTGTGGGGGAGACCAGAACTAGAGGCCATCAATATAAGATCGTCACTAATAAATCCAATAGGGAATTCAGGAGAAACTTCTTTACCCAGAGAGTGGTGAGAATGTGGAACTCGCTACCACAGGGAGTGGTTGAGGCGATTAGCATAGATGCATTTAAGGGGAAGTGGATAAACACATGAGGGAGAAAGGAATAGAAGGATATGTTGATGGCGTGAGATGAAGAGGGGTGGGAGGAGGCTGGTGTGGAGCGGAAACACCGGCACGGACCAGTTGGGCCGAATGGCCTGTTTCTGGGCTGTAGATACTTTGTAATAAGATAAATGTAACAGACATGTGACAACACTTTGATGACATGTGTTGGGATACATAGCTTCCCGAACTCAGTTTCAGATCAGTCCTGGCCAGATGTACGTTCAGCTCCATCTTTGAGTGTGCACTGGAAAATCACTTTGACCGTAAATTTGTTTTACTTTGAAGAAGTAGGGGTTAGCTCGGCTTATTTCTATTGCACACCAACTGAGCTAAGTAACCTAAGTTACAAAATAGAGAAAATGAATGTTCTATCACGGGTGAACCTTGTATCTAAGCCAGAAGGTTATGGGTTTGGGTCCCACTCCAGGCAACTGTTTCCAGTGGCAGGAGGGTCGGTAACCAGAGGACACAGAGTGAAGGTAATTGGCAAAAGACCCAGAGGGGGAGAGGAGGAGATTTTTTTTTTTACGCAGTGTGTTGTTGTGATCTGGAATGCACTGCCTGACAGGGCGGTGGAAGCAGATTCAATAGTAACTTTCAAAAGGGAATTGGATAAATACTTGAAAAGGAGAAATTCACAGGACTGTGGGGAAAGAGCCGGGGGGAGTGGGACTAATTGGAGAGCTCTTTCAAAGAGCCGGCACAGGCTCCGTATGATTCGTAGATAATCATCTTAAACACCTCAATTAGATCACCCCTTAATCTTCTATACTCGAGGGAATATGAGCCTAGTCTGTGTAACCTTTCCTCGTAATTTAACCCTTTTAGCCCCGGTATCATTCTGGTGAATCTGCGCTGCTCCCCCTCCGAGGCCAGTCTATCCTGCCTGAGGTGCGGGGCCCGGAACTGAACCCAGTGACTCCCGATGGGGTCTGACCAGAGCTTTGTACAGCTAAAGCATAACTTCCACCCATTTGTATTCCAGCCCCCTCGAGATAAAGTCTAACATAAGAACACAAGAAGTAGGAGCAGGAGACGGCCATTCGGCCCCTCGAGCCTGCTCCGCCATTCAATAAGATCATGGCTGATCTGATCTGGGCCTCAACTCCACTTTCCCGCTCTCTCCCCATAACCCTCGACTCCCCCGTAGTTCAAATGTCTGTCAATCTCCACCTTGAATATATTCACTGACTCCGCCTCCACGGCTCTCTGGGGTAGAGAATTCCACAGATTCACGACCCTCTGAGAGAAGAAATTCCTCCTCATCTCTGTCTTAAATGGGCGACCCCTTATTCTGAGACTATGCCCCCTCGTTCTAGATTCCCCAACCACGGGAAACATCCTCTCAGCTTCCACCCTGTCGAGCCCCCTCAGAATTTTATACGTTTCAATAAGATCACCTCTCATTCTTCTAAACTCCAATGAGTGTAGGCCCAACCTGCTCAACCTTTCCTCATAATTCAACTCAGGAATCAACCTAGTGAACCTTCTCTGAACTGCCTCCAATGCAAGTACATCCTTCCTAGAACATAAGACATAGGAGCAGGAGTAGGCCAATCGGCCCCTCAAGCCTGCTCCGCCATTCAATAAGATCATGGCTGATCTGATCCTAACCGCCAATCCACTATCACAGAACCATCTCCTGAATCTAACAGAATTAGACACACGAAATAGGAGCAGGATCAGGCTATACGGCCCCTGGGCCCGCTCCGCTACCCACGGGGCCATGACCGATCCGAACCTAGACTCATGTCCAAATTCCTGCCCGCTCCCCATAACCCTTAATTCCCTTTACTTCTAGGAAACTGTCTATTTCTATTAACTAAGGAGATCAAAACTGTACACAGTACACTAAGTGTGGTCTCACCAACGCCCTGTACAGTTGTAGCAAGACTTCACTACTTTTATACTCCATCCCTTTGCAATAAAGGCCAATATTCCATTTGCCTTCCTAATTACTTGTACCTGCATGTTAACTTTTTGTGATTCATGTACGAGGACCCCCCGATCCCTCTGTACCACAGCGTTCTGTAGTCTCTCTCCATTTAAAACATATTTTGCTGTTTTATTCTTCCTACCAAAGAGGATAACCTCACATTTTCCCACATTATACTCCATCTGCCAAATTTTTGCCCACTCACTTAACCTATCGATACCCCTTTGCAGAAGCTGTGGCCATGATTTTGTTAATGGATGCGGGTTGTGAGCGGGTCAGCTGGTTTCCGGGTTCCAGTCCCGCCCCCAACTGCATCCGGCCCACGGATGTGATTTTACATCGATTGACCCCGTCCTGCTGGCTTGCCGGCCAGTTAACAGGAAGTCGGTCAGATGAAGTCATTTAATGACGTGTCATCTGCCGGTTTTCTTAAAGGGACCACGCACAATTTTTCTTTGACAGCTCATCGAGGAGCTGTAAACACTGACAATCACTGTACAAAGGTGAGCTCTTGCACCCAGGCTCTCCAATGACTCCCTCCATAGGCTAGAACAGGTGGCAACTGCAGGTGAGGTTACAGAAGCGATCTGTCACTGGTGAGAGAGGTTCTCCCAATGTGGAGGGACTAGACAGCCAATTCAAAACTCGTTACCTACAGGAAAGTGTAAATGCATTAAAAATGATTTTCCCAACATTTTCTTACCTCTGAAACTCACCAGTGCACCAGTGGATCCTTCACACCGCTTCTGCAGCTGTCATCAATGCAGAAACATTACAGCAGACTCACAACACGCCACACTTACCTGGCGTGGTGTCTGGACGTCAGGAAACCCAAGGCAGAAGCAGTAAAATTGAAAAAGAGCCTGTTAACAAGTATCAAGTACCTGTTAACAGGCAGGTAAGTGGCTATAATCCTCTTCCCACCGCTAGGTGTCGGGTCCATGTGCAAATCGGGGACCCGACACTTGGGAAGACTGATTGGAGGCGGGTTGACAGCGGATTTCCTACCCGCTGTCAATCTTTGCGATTTTGACAGCGGTCCCATCTCCAATCCTGCACTCTGAGGACCGGCAAAATTCCAGCCTTTGTGTCCTCCTCACAACTTGCTTTCCCACCTATCTTTGTATCGTCAGCAAATTTGGCTACATTACACTCGGTCTCTTCATCCAAGTCATTGATATAGATTGTAAATAGTTGAGGCCCCAGCACCGATCCCTGTGGCACCCCATTAGTTACAGTTTGCCAACCTGAAAATGACCCATTTATCCCGACTCTCTGTTTTCTGTTAGTTAGCCAATCCTCTATCCATGCTAATATATTACCCCCAACACCATGAGCTCTTAGCTTGTTCAGTAACCTTTTATGTGGCACCTTATCGAATGCCTTCTAGAAATCCAAATGCATTACATCTACTGGTTCCCCTTTATCCACCCTACTCATTACATCCTCAAAAAAACTCTAGTAAATTTGTCAAACGTTACATTAGCATTTTAAATTATATTTTTGCACATGTCCACTAGGTTCTTGTTATTTCTATACTTGGTTCCTAAATCTTTCGGCTCCTCCACAGTTTCTAACTTCTCACTATTTAGAAAATACTCTGATCGATCTTTCTTAGGTCCAAAGTTGTTCTTCTGACAAGAGAGAGAAAGCAATGCGCGGGTACCTGGGAGTATGTTGAGTCCCTCAGCGTTCTGGAGTGTGGAAGAAGTTGTAGAAGTGCATGCACTAGATAGGGGTTCCTTCATCTCTCTGTCCCTAAAGCTCTTCTTCTTGAAACTGGCCACGAGTCTCCAGATATCATTCTTCGATGCAGTCACCGTGGTGTCATCCTTAGCTAAGGCTGGCTTCTCGTTGTTTTCAGTTTTTGAGCTCCCCAACTTCAGCGAAGAAAATAATGCATTGTTCCTCCAGGTGTGGAAGTTGAGCTCGGACTTTATCTGACCAGAAGCGCCTTCCTTTAATGAGATATTCTCCCCAGAGCTTGATAGTTGGTCCTTCTCCTTTCCCGCCGTGCTGAGTTGTTGGTTTTCATTCCCGGTGACCTTGCTGGAATCTTCAGTTGAACTGTTGGACCGTGAGGAGTTGTGAAACGCTCCGAGGGCTGGTCTGTAGAGAGGTACTGAAGACAAGTCCCTGTGCTGATTTGCAACAGGAGGCTGTGGCATAACGGAACTCGGCTGCCCAGTGTCCTCTGATGACAAGGGGTCTTGTGTGGAACTGTTGAACACATTGAGAGACAAGCCATGGAAGGAACTATTTGAAAAGGGCCTGGCTTGTCTCATCTTCGGTTTCTTTTCTTGGGTCCGTTCCACACAGTTGGAAAGCACCGAGCTTTTGCTATCAAAGAAAGACTTTCTAAACGCATTCACTAAAAAACTCAGAGGCGATTTGGGAGAGTCATTACCAGGAGTGTTACCATTGGAGGAAGCATCTTCCATTTTGGGGGACTCAGGTGGACTGTGCATGTCTGAGTTTGTTGGATCAATTGGTTGATTTAAAACGGAAGAGCCTGACGATTTAGTCTTGGGCTCACTTGATTTCTTTCTGTCACACTTTGTAGGATCCACCGCTCCGACATTGTCCTCATTTCTTTTGGCCTCCTCAGCCTTCTGCTGCTTCTCCATGGTTGCGTTACCTGTGATTGAAGAGTTCCGATCCAGCGACTGCGCTGGCCGTGCAGGAGCGTCGACCAATCGCTTCACCAAACCGCGCGATTGTCCGTCCATGGATGCTAGCTTTTGTAGAATTGACTCCCTCATTCCCACAGCGCCTGTTGAAGCAAGCTTTGAATGAGAAGCATGCTCAGTCCCTTGACGTTCTGATGAGGGAGAAGTTTCTGGGACGAGTGCGTCCTCGTCATTTGCAATCAGGCTGGCTTTGAAGTGTGAATCGGACATGACTCCCTCGCCCCCTTCCTCTAAGCCACCGCTGCACCAAGTGGACAATTTGTGGGTCTCCATGGCGGAATGGGACGCCTGGGGCTGCTGGAGCTCCCTGTTTGTCAACGGGGCTTCTGTCTTGCTTGTTAGATGAGGGCAAGGACCAGCGACAGCGAGGTCTGGATCCTTGATAGCTCTTTGTTGCCATGGTGACCAGTTGGGTAGCGAATACCCCCTTCTCAGGTGAGACGGGCTATGAACAGAAGGAACCTGCAAGAAATAAACATAGTTAAAGTCAGTACATCACAAAGCTAGTTTTTTCCCACTCTAGTTAACCCCATCCCCCCTCTAGTTAACCCCATCCCCCTCTAGTTAACCCCATCCCCCTCTAGTTAACCCCATTCCCCCTCTAGTTAACCCCACCCCCACTCTAGTTAACCCCATTCCCCCTCTAGTTAACCCCACCCCCTCTAGTTAACCCCATCCACCTCTAGTTAATCCCACCCCCTCTAGTTAACCCCATTCCCCCTCTAGTTAACCCCATTTCCCCTCCAGTTAACCCCATTTCCCCTCTAGTTAACCCCATTTCCCCTCTAGTTAACCCCACCCCCTCTAGTTAACCCCATTTCCCCTCTAGTTAACCCCATTTCCCCTCTAGTTAACCCCATTTCCCCTCTAGTTAACCCCATTTCCCCTCTAGTTAACCCCATTTCCCCTCTAGTTAACCCCATTTCCCCTCTAGTTAACCCCATTCTCCCCCTTGTTTCTTCACGCAGATTCCTTGCAGGAGGGAACAGGCTAAAAAACTCCGCCCAGGGTCCTGTCAATGCCTCTTGATGGCCAGTTTCTAGGAGGTGCACAAGAGCACAGATTATTGATGCTTCCTTCTCACCTGTCAGGCAATGCCTGACCAGGTGTCCCCACAGCAGCATGGATGAGGTGAAGAACCCACAGACGTGAGGTTGCATCCCATCACTCTCTGCAATAGGCCAACACTCCAAAGATAATCAGTGATGGTTGAGAATGAACACACTGACACAATAGTGCCATCTATGGAAAACAAAAGCCCTGACTTATAACCAGTCACTCTGCAATTGCAGAATTTTATCATTCTTGCATATTTCTAGCAGTCTAAATCATAGAAACATAGAAGATAGGAGCAGGAGTAGGCCATTCAGCCCCTCGAGCCTGCTCCGCCATTCAATGAGATCATGGCCGATCATCCAAATTCAGTACCCTGTCCCTGCTTTCTCCCCATATCCCTTGATCCCTTTAGCCTTAAGAAATATATCTAACTCCTTGAATATATTTAATGAATTGGCCTCCACTGCCTTCTGTGGTAGAGAATTCCACAGGTTCACCACTCTCTGGGTGAAGAAATTCCTCCTCATCTCTGTCCTAAATGGCTTACCCCTTATCCTTAGACTGTGACCCCTGGTTCTGGACTCCCCCACCATCGGAAACATTCTTCCTGCATCTAGTCTGTCTAGTCCTGTTAGAATTTTATAAATTTCAATGAGATCCCCTCTCATTCTTCTAAACTCCAGCGAGTATAAGCCTAATCGACCCAATCTCTCTTCATACGTCATTCCTGCCATCCCAGGTATCAGTCTGGTGAATCTTTGCTGCACTCCTTCCATGGCAAGAACATCCTTCCTCAAATAAGGCGACCAAAACTGCACACAATACTCAAGGTGTGGTCTCACCAAGGCCCTGTACAATTGCAGCAAGACATCCTTGCTCCTGTACTCGAATCCTCTCGCTATGATGGCCAGCATACCATTTGCCTTCTTAACCGCCTACTGCACCTGCATGCTTACCTTCAGCAACTGGTGCACAAGGACATCCAGGTCTCATTGCACTTCCCCTTTTCCCAATCTATTGCCGTTCAGGTAATAATCTGCCTTCCTGTTTTTGCCACCAAAGTGGATAACCTCGCATTTATCCACATTATACTGCATCTGCCATGCATCTGCCCAATCGCCCAACCTGTCCAAATCATACTGGAGTTTCTCGGCATCTTCCTCGCAGCACACACGCCCACCCAGCTTTGTATCGTCTGCAAACTTGGAGATATTACATCTAGTTCCCTCGTCTAGATCATTAATATATATTGTGAATAACTGGGGTCCTAGCACCGATCCCTGCGGTACCCGACTAGTCACTGCCTTCCACTCGGAAAAAGACCCATTTATTCCAACTCTTTGCTCCCTGTCTGCCAACCAGTTCTCTATCAAAGTCAGTACCTTACCCCCAATCCCATGTGCTTTAACTTTGCACGCTAGTCTCTTATGCGGGACCTTATCGAAAGCCATCTGAAAGTCCAAATACACCACATCCACTGGTTCTCCCTTATCTATTCTGCCAGTTACATCCTCAAAAAATTCCAGTAGATTAGTCAAGCACGATTTACCTTTTGTAAATCCATGTTGACTTTGTCCGATCCTGTCACTGTTTTCCAAGTGCTCTGCTATTACATCTTTTATAATGGACTCTAGCATTTTCCCCAGTACCGATGTCAGGCTTACCGGTCTATAATTCCCCGTTTTTTCGCTATCACCTTTTTTAAATAGTGAGGTTACATTAGCTACCCTCCAATCCATGGGAACTGTTCCAAAGTCTATAGAATTTTGGAAATCCTGGCTAAAACGGCAGCAATGACTGGTGTGTAGCTAAGCCTTGAGATTCAGTGTCCTGTAGTTAATACCGATGAGTGGAAAGCGCATTAAGCTCAGAGCTGTGTTGAACATGACAGTACTGTTAAGTTATACGCGCCGATCTCCCCTCATATACCTCATGGGGTGCGGAGCGCGATCGTGATGTATTAGTTGCTAGCCTAGCCCGTCCCTACAAGGCCAGTGCTCAAACCCTCCCTGTGGAGAAGTGGTTTAAACAGGCAGATCCAAATAAGTAAACACCCGCGGTCAGTCAGGGGGCAATTGCAGCTGTGTGTAAATTTCAGGCTCCAGATCAGATGGACTCGGCAAGAAATGACTGGGTGGTTTTTTTAAAGATTTTTTTTGACTCTGTAACGAAGTGTGAGACTTGGAAGTATGAAAGAAGTCCAGCAGACTCAAAACTTTTTATATACACGCTCCACCACTTAAATCGTCCACTTTTAAAACAGGCAGTCACTTATATCAGACAAAATGGGTAAAACGTTATCTATTTGCATCAATATCAATTTCGAAGTTGCCAGTTACAGCATCTGAAGTGCTCCAACTATTTTGGGCAGAAACAGCTGTGCTTACTCACCAGTTTGCACCTTGTTAAGGTAAATACAACAACAACAACTTGCATTTATATAGCGCCTTTAACCTAGTAAAACGTGCCAAAGCGCTTCACAGGAGCGATTATCAGACAAAAGGAGATATCAGGGCAAATGATCAAAAGCTCGGTCAAAGAGGTCGGTTTTAAAGAGCGTCTTAAAGGAGGAGAGAGAGGCGGAGAGGTTTAGGGAGGGAATTCCAGAGCTTAGGACCCAGGCAGCTGAAGGCACGGCCGTCAATGGTGGAGCGATTAAAATCGGGATTGACCAAGAGGTCAGAGTTGGAGGAACGCAGATATCTCGGAAGGTTGTAAGATTGGAGGAGATTACAGAGATAGGGAAGGGGTGAGACCATGGAGGGATTTGAAAACAAGGATGAGAATTTTGAAATCGAGGCATTGCTTAACCGGGAGCCAATGTAGGTCAGCGAGCACAGGGGAGATGGGCGAACGGGACTTGGTGCGAGTTAGGACACGGGTAGCCGAGTTTTGGATGACCTCAAGTTTACGGAGGGTGGAATGTGGGAGGCCAGCCAGGAGTGTGTTGGAATAGTCAAGTCTGGAGGTAACAAACGTATGGATGAGGGTTTCAGCAGCGGATGAGCTGAGGCAAGGACGGAGACGGGCGATGTTATGGAGGTGGAAATAGTTATGCTGCGGACATGTGGTCAGCCGCTCATTTCGGGGTCAAATATGACACCAAGGTTGTGAACAGTCTGGTTCAGCGTCAGACCGAACAAACATAAGTAAATTTCAATCTACTGTTAAATTTTAATGTTACCTTCTGTGTACTTAAGCCAGTTGATAACCTGACTGCAGCTTAAAGAAAGCCAATGGTCAGAGTGGGTCTACACCGAAGGAACATTGCATTGATTAGTGCAATAGCCCTGAAGTGCCAGCCGTGGCTCAGTCGGTAGCACTCTCGCCTCTGAGTCACGATGGATGTGGGTTCAAGTCCCACTCCAGGGTCTTGAGTACAAAAATCTAGGCTGACACTCGCAGTGCTGAGGGAGTGCTACACTGTCGGAGGGGCAGTACTGAGGGACTGCTGCACTGTCGGAGGGGCAGTACTGAGGGAGTGCTGTACTGTCAGAGGGGCAGTACTGAGGGAGTGCCGCACTGCCGGAGGGGCAGTACTGAGGGAGCGCCGCACTGTCGGAGGGGCAGTACTGAGGGAGCGCCGCACTGTCGGAGGGGCAGTACTGAGGGAGTGCTGCACTGTCGGAGGGGCAGTACTGAGGGAGTGCTGCACTGTCGGCGGGTCAGTACTGAGTGAGCGCTGCACTGTCGGAGGGTCAGTACTGAGGGAGTGCTGCACTGTCGGAGGGGCAGTACTGAGGGAGTGCTGCACAGTCGGAGGGTCAGTATTGAGGGAGCGCTGCACTGTCGGAGGGGCAATACTGAGGGAGCGCTGCACTGTCAGAGGGGCAGTACTGAGGGAGCGCCGCACTGTCGGAGGGGCAGTACTGAGGGAGTGCTGCACTGTCGGAGGGGCAGTACTGAGGGAGTGCTGCACTGTCGGAGGGTCAGTACTGAGTGAGCGCTGCACTGTCGGAGGGTCAGTACTGAGGGAGTGCTGCACTGTCGGAGGGGCAGTACTGAGGGAGTGCTGCACAGTCGGAGGGTCAGTATTGAGGGAGCGCTGCACTGTCGGATGGGCAATACTGAGGGAGCGCTGCACTGTCGGAGGGGCAGTACTGAAGGAGTGCTGCACAGTCGGAGGGTCAGTATTGAGGGAGCGCTGCACTGTCGGAGGGGCAATACTGAGGGAGCGCTGCACTATCGGAGGGGCAGTACTGAGGGAGCGCTGCACTATCGGAGGGTCAGTACTGAGGGAGCGCTGCACTGTCGGAGGGGCAGTACTGAGGGAGCGCTGCAGTATCGGAGGGTCAGTACTGAGGGAGCGCTGCACACTCGGAGGGTCAGTATTGAGGGAGCGCTGCACTGTCGGAGTGGCAATACTGAGGGAGCGCTGCACTGTCGGAGGGGCAGTACTGAGGGAGTGCCGCACTGTCGGAGGGGCACTACTGAGGGAGTGCTGCACTGTCGGAGGGGCAGTACTGAGGGAGCGCTGCACTGTCGGAGGGGCAGTACTGAGGGAGCGCCGCACTGTCGGAGGGGCAGTACTGAGGCAGTGCCGCACTGTCGGGGGGACAGTACTGATGGAGCGCCGCACTGTCGGAGGGGCAGTACTGAGGGAGCGCTGCACTGGCGGAGGGGCAGTACTGAGGGAGTGCTGCACTGTCGGAGGGGTAGCACAGGAAACTCTCTGGTATCCGGCACCAATAGGACCGGGATGTTGCCGGTTGATTAAAAATTCCGGATGACGGAGAGGTTTATCTACCGAGGCTATTTTTAACAAACAAAGAGTCAGACTCCTGTTATTGAGGTGTTCGGACTTCCGACAGTGCCAAGAAGCCGAGTAGTGGCAGTTTGGAGAACTACCCCCACTGACTAACTCGGCCACCGCGGGAGACTCAGACTCGGACTCGGCAACATTTCTGGTTATTGAGGTGTTGTTTTCGGAGTATGAATTTTGCCGGTTAATAGAGAATTCCGGATATTTAGGTGACGTTTAAACGAGAGTTTCCTGTACTGAGGGCTTGCTGCACAGTCGGAGGGTCAGTACTGAGGGAGTGCTGCACTGTCGGAGGGGCAGTACTGAGGGAGTGCTGCACTGTCGGAGGGGCAGTACTGAGGGAGTGCTGCACTGTCGGAGGGGCAGTACTGAGGGAGTGCTGCACTGTCGGAGGGGCAGTACTGAGGGAGCGCTGCAATGTCGGAGGGGCAGTACTGAGGGAGTGCTGCACTGTCGGAGGGGCAGTACTGAGGGAGCGCTGCACTGTCGGAGGGGCAGTACTGAGGGAGTGCTGCACTGTCGGAGGGGCAGTACTGAGGGAGCATTGCACTGTCAGAGGGGCAGTACTGAGGGAGTGCTGCACTGTCGGAGGTGCCGTCCTTTGGATGAGGCGTTAAACCGAGGCCCCGTCTGCTCTCTCAGGTGGATGTAAAAGATCCCCTGGCACTATTTCGAAGAAGAGCAGGGGAGTTCTCCCCGGTGTCCTGGGGCCAATATTTATCCCTCAATCAACATCACTAAAACAGATTATCTGGTCATTATCACATTGCTGTTTGTGGGAGATTGCCGTGCGCAAATTGGCTGCCGTGTTTCCTACATTACAGCAGTGACCACAGTTCAAAAAGTACTTCATTGGCTGTGAAGCGCTTTGGTATGTCTGGTGGTTGTGAACGGCGCTATAGAAATGCAAGTGTTTCTTTCTACCCGTTATACCGGCCATCGTGTAGGGCAGGCAAAGCGTGTTTGCACGAATGCACTGGCTACATGTGATGGGGACTGTATAAAGCGGAAGGGTTAATGATCGATGATTCAGCTCAGCCTGCGGGAAGCTATATTCAAAGGGAGCATGGCAGAGGGAATTTAAATGCTGGAGCCCTGCCTCCAAACTGTGCTCATTTGAATGCAGGAGTGGTGATTTCCAGAAAGTGTAAATCCAATCGACAAATTCTTATTTGGAATTATTGCAGATTCAGGAAACACATACTGAATAATTCCATTATCCTCTACAATATGATTCTCGAACCCTCTCCCAATGCGCACGCCTGAATCTCCAGTTTTATAATAGGTGCGCGTAAAACTCAACTAATCATAGAATCGTACAGAACAGAAGGAGGCCATTCGGCCCACCGTGCCTGTGCCAGCTCTTTGAAAGAGCTCTCCAATTAGTCCCGCTCCCCCGGCTCTTCCCCCACTCTGTAAAAACATCTTTGAGTACTGAACAAAGAGCCAGTCTCCCTCGAAGGTGCAGCTGGTAAATTTTTATAGATCACGAGTGTCTGTGCGGAGTTAGCCAGGCTGGCAGAATGGGGTACTCATTTTGCACAGTGCACCCCTGAGTGGAAAACATTGACCAGGGTGCCTGCTCCTGATTGCTGTCCATTGACTGGTGCTGAAATGTAGATATGTGTGTGGTCATCCAGTGAGAAGAGCACTGGCCTCCCCTCCCCTCCCTTCCGACCACCCCCCCCCCCACCCCGGTCATGTAGCCTGTTGGAAACCGCTGTCTAGGCTCACGTGACTAGTCGCTGGTAAGTGTCACGCACACACATGCCCACGCACGCACACACGTGCACATACATACACACACACACACACACATGCCCACGCACGCACACACGTGCACATACATACACATACACACACACACACACACACACACACACACACATGCCCACGCACGCACACACGTGCACACACACACACACGCCTACGCACGCACACACGTGCACATACATACACACACGCGCACACACTCGCATGCAAACACACATGTCCTCACATACGTGCACGCACATGCCCATATATACTGACAGGTGCGCATTCAAGCACGCGCACACTCCCATGCACACACATGGAATGAGCCAAGAGAGGAAGCTCAGAGAAGCGCATTAATTGTTCATACTGTGCTATAATATGGTGCAGGTTCAGGGGCAAAGGTCATAGAGTATTTCATAAAAAGGAAGTATTCACTGGACTCAGGGGATCGATATCCTTACCCCTTAACCCGGGCCCAGGGGATCGATATCCTTACCCCTTCACCCGGACCCAGGGGATCGATATCCTTACCCCTTCACCTGGGCCCAGGGGATCGATATCCTTACCCCTTCACCTGGGCCCAGGGGATCGATATCCTTACCCCTTCACCTGGACCCAGGGGATCGATATTCTTACCCCTTCACCTGGGTCCAGGGGATCGATATCCTTACCCCTTCACCTGGACTCAGGGGATCGATATCCTTACCCCTTCACCCCGACGCAGGGGATCGATATCCTTACCCCTTCACCCCGACGCAGGGGATCGATATCCTTACCCCTTCACCCGGACCCAGGGGACTGATATCCTTACCCCTTCACCCCGACGCAGGGGATCGATATCCTTACCCCTTCACCCGGACCCAGGGGATCGATATCCTTACCCCTTCACCTGGACCCAGGGGATCGATATCATTACCCCTTCACCCGGACCCAGGGGATCGATATCCTTACCCCTTCACCCGGACCCAGGGGATTGATATCCTTACCCCTTCACCCGGACCCAGGGGATCGATATCCTTACCCCTTCACCCGGACCCAGGGGATCGATATCCTTACCCCTTCACCCGGGCCCAAGGGATCGATATCCTTACCCCTTCACCTGGACTCAGGGGATCGATATCCTTACCCCTTCACCTGGACTCAGGGGATCGATATCCTTACCCCTTCACCCGGACCCAGGGGATTGATATCCTTACCCCTTCACCCGGACCCAGGGGATCGATATCCTTACCCCTTCACCTGGGTCCAGGGGATCGATATCCTTACCCCTTCACCCGGGCCCAGGGGATTGATATCCTTACCCCTTCACCCGGACCCAGGGGATTGATATCCTTACCCCTTCACCTGGACCCAGGGGATCGATATCCTTACCCCTTCACCCGGACCCAGGGGATTGATATCCTTACCCCTTCACCTGGACTCAGGGGATCGATATCCTTACCCCTTCACCCGGGCCCAGGGGATCGATATCCTTACCCCTTCACCTGGACCCAGGGGATCGATATCCTTACCCCTTCACCCGGACCCAGGGGATTGATATCCTTACCCCTTCACCTGGACCCAGGGGATCGATATCCTTACCCCTTCACCTGGGCCCAGGGGATCGATATCCTTACCCCTTCACCTGGACCCAGGGGATCGATATCCTTACCCCTTCACCCTGACCCAGGGGATCGATATCCTTACCCCTTCACCTGGGCCCAGGGGATCGATATCCTTACCCCTTCACCCGGACCCAGGGGATCGATATCCTTACCCCTTCACCTGGACCCAGGGGATTGATATCCTTACCCCTTCACCTGGGTCCAGGGGATCGATATCCTTACCCCTTCACCTGGACCCAGGGGATCGATATCCTTACCCCTTCACCCGGACCCAAGGGATCGATATCCTTACCCCTTCACCTGGGCCCAGGGGATCGATATCCTTACCCCTTCACCCGGACCCAGGGGATCGATATCCTTACCCCTTCACCCGGACCCAGGGGATTGATATCCTTACCCCTTCACCCGGACCCAGGGGATTGATATCCTTACCCCTTCACCCGGGCCCAGGGGATCGATATCCTTACCCCTTCACCCGGACCCAAGGGATCGATATCCTTACCCCTTCACCCGGGCCCAGGGGATCGATATCCTTACCCCTTCACCTGGGCCCAGGGGATCGATATCCTTACCCCTTCACCCGGACCCAGGGGATCAATATCCTTACCCCTTCACCCGGACCCAAGGGATCGATATCCTTACCCCTTCACCCGGACCCAAGGGATCGATATCCTTACCCCTTCACCCGGACCCAGGGGATCGATATCCTTACCCCTTCACCCGGACCCAGGGGATCGATATCCTTACCCCTTCACCCGGACCCAGGGGATCGATATCCTTACCCCTTCACCCGGACCCAAGGGATCGATATCCTTACCCCTTCACCTGGGCCCAGGGGATCGATATCCTTACCCCTTCACCCGGGCCCAGGGGATCGATATCATTACCCCTTCACCTGGGCCCAGGGGATCGATATCCTTACCCCTTCACCCGGACCCAGGGGATCGATATCCTTACCCCTTCATCTGGACCCAGGGGATCGATATCCTTACCCCTTCACCTGGACCCAGGGGATCGATATCCTTACCCCTTCACCTGGACCCAGGGGATCGATATCCTTACCCCTTCACCCGGACCCAGGGGATCGATATCCTTACCCCTTCACCTGGACCCAGGGGATCGATATCCTTACCCCTTCACCCCGACCCAGGGGATCGATATCCTTACCTCTTCACCCGGACCCAGGGGATCGATATCCTTACCCCTTCACCTGGGTCCAGGGGATCGATATCCTTACCCCTTCACCCGGACCCAGGGGATCGATATCCTTACCCCTTCATCCGGACCCAGGGGATTGATATCCTTACCCCTTCACCCGGACCCAGGGGATCGATATCCTTACCCCTTCACCCGGACCCAGGGGATTGATATCCTTACCCCTTCACCCGGACCCAGGGGATTGATATCCTTACCCCTTCACCCGGGCCCAGGGGATCGATATCCTTACCCCTTCACCCGGGCCCAGGGGATCGATATCCTTACCCCTTCACCCGGACCCAGGGGATTGATATCCTTACCCCTTCACCCGGACCCAGGGGATTGATATCCTTACCCCTTCACCCCGACCCAGGGGATCGATATCCTTACCCCTTCACCCGGGCCCAGGGGATCGATATCCTTACCCCTTCACCTGGGCCCAGGGGATCGATATCCTTACCCCTTCACCTGGGCCCAGGGGATCGATATCCTTACCCCTTCACCTGGGCCCAGGGGATCGATATCCTTACCCCTTCACCTGGGCCCAGGGGATCGATATCCTTACCCCTTCACCCGGGCCCAGGGGATCGATATCCTTACCCCTTCACCCCGACCCAGGGGATTGATATCCTTACCCCTTCACCCCGACCCAGGGGATCGATATCCTTACCCCTTCACCCGGGCCCAGGGGATCGATATCCTTACCCCTTCACCCAGACCCAGGGGATCGATATCCTTACCCCTTCACCTGGACTCAGGGGATCGATATCCTTACCCCTTCACCTGGGCCCAGGGGATCGATATCCTTACCCCTTCACCTGGGCCCAGGGGATCGATATCCTTACCCCTTCACCTGGGCCCAGGGGATCGATATCCTTACCCCTTCACCTGGGCCCAGGGGATCGATATCCTTACCCCTTCACCCGGACCCAAGGGATCGATATCCTTACCCCTTCACCTGGGCCCAGGGGATCGATATCCTTACCCCTTCACCTGGGCCCAGGGGATCGATATCCTTACCCCTTCACCTGGACCCAGGGGATCGATATCCTTACCCCTTCACCCGGGCCCAGGGGATCGATATCCTTACCCCTTCACCTGGACTCAGGGGATCGATATCCTTACCCCTTCACCCGGGCCCAGGGGATCGATATCCTTACCCCTTCACCTGGGCCCAGGGGATCGATATCCTTACCCCTTCACCCAGACCCAGGGGATCGATATCCTTACCCCTTCACCCGGGCCCAGGGGATCGATATCCTTACCCCTTCACCTGGACTCAGGGGATCGATATCCTTACCCCTTCACCCGGGCCCAGGGGATCGATATCCTTACCCCTTCACCTGGGCCCAGGGGATCGATATCCTTACCCCTTCACCCGGACCCAGGGGATCGATATCCTTACCCCTTCACCCGGACCCAGGGGATCGATATCCTTACCCCTTCACCTGGACCCAGGGGATCGATATCCTTACCCCTTCACCCGGACCCAGGGGATCGATATCCTTACCCCTTCACCTGGGCCCAGGGGATCGATATCCTTACCCCTTCACCTGGACCCAGGGGATCGATATCCTTACCCCTTCACCCGGGCCCAGGGGATCGATATCCTTACCCCTTCACCTGGACTCAGGGGATCGATATCCTTACCCCTTCACCCGGGCCCAGGGGATCGATATCCTTACCCCTTCACCTGGGCCCAGGGGATCGATATCCTTACCCCTTCACCCAGACCCAGGGGATCGATATCCTTACCCCTTCACCCGGACCCAGGGGATCGATATCCTTACCCCTTCACCCGGACCCAGGGGATCGATATCCTTACCCCTTCACCTGGACTCAGGGGATCGATATCCTTACCCCTTCACCTGGGCCCAGGGGATCGATATCCTTACCCCTTCACCTGGACTCAGGGGATCGATATCCTTACCCCTTCACCTGGGCCCAGGGGATCGATATCCTTACCCCTTCACCCAGACCCAGGGGATCGATATCCTTACCCCTTCACCTGGACTCAGGGGATCGATATCCTTACCCCTTCACCTGGGCCCAGGGGATCGATATCCTTACCCCTTCACCTGGGCCCAGGGGATCGATATCCTTACCCCTTCACCCGGACCCAGGGGATCGATATCCTTACCCCTTCACCTGGACTCAGGGGATCGATATCCTTACCCCTTCACCCGGGCCCAGGGGATCGATATCCTTACCCCTTCACCTGGACTCAGGGGATCGATATCCTTACCCCTTCACCTGGGCCCAGGGGATCGATATCCTTACCCCTTCACCTGGGCCCAGGGGATCGATATCCTTACCCCTTCACCCGGACCCAGGGGATCGATATCATTACCCCTTCACCCGGGCCCAGGGGATCGATATCCTTACCCCTTCACCCGGACCCAGGGGATTGATATCCTTACCCCTTCACCCGGGCCCAGGGGATCGATATCCTTACCCCTTCACCCGGACCCAGGGGATCGATATCCTTACCCCTTCACCCGGACCCAGGGGATCGATATCCTTACCCCTTCACCCGGACCCAGGGGATCGATATCCTTACCCCTTCACCCGGACCCAGGGGATTGATATCCTTACCCCTTCACCCGGACCCAGGGGATTGATATCCTTACCCCTTCACCTGGGCCCAGGGGATCGATATCCTTACCCCTTCACCTGGGCCCAGGGGATCGATATCCTTACCCCTTCACCTGGGCCCAGGGGATCGATATCATTACCCCTTCACCCGGGCCCAGGGGATCGATATCCTTACCCCTTCACCCGGGCCCAGGGGATCGATATCCTTACCCCTTCACCCGGACCCAGGGGATCGATATCCTTACCCCTTCACCTGGGCCCAGGGGATCGATATCCTTACCCCTTCACCCGGGCCCAGGGGATCGATATCCTTACCCCTTCACCTGGACCCAGGGGATCGATATCCTTACCCCTTCACCTGGGCCCAGGGGATCGATATCCTTACCCCTTCACCCGGGCCCAGGGGATCGATATCCTTACCCCTTCACCTGGACCCAGGGGATCGATATCCTTACCCCTTCACCCGGACCCAGGGGATCGATATCCTTACCCCTTCACCTGGACTCAGGGGATCGATATCCTTACCCCTTCACCTGGGCCCAGGGGATCGATATCCTTACCCCTTCACCTGGACCCAGGGGATCGATATCCTTACCCCTTCACCCGGACCCAGGGGATCGATATCCTTACCCCTTCACCCGGGCCCAGGGGATCGATATCCTTACCCCTTCATCCGGACTCAGGGGATCGATATCCTTACCCCTTCACCCGGGCCCAGGGGATCGATATCCTTACCCCTTCACCTGGACTCAGGGGATCGATATCCTTACCCCTTCACCCGGGCCCAGGGGATCGATATCCTTACCCCTTCACCTGGGCCCAGGGGATCGATATCCTTACCCCTTCACCCGGACCCAGGGGATCGATATCCTTACCCCTTCACCCGGACCCAGGGGATCGATATCCTTACCCCTTCACCTGGGCCCAGGGGATCGATATCCTTACCCCTTCACCTGGACTCAGGGGATCGATATTCTTACCCCTTCACCTGGGCCCAGGGGATCGATATCATTACCCCTTCACCTGGCCCCAGGGGATCGATATCCTTACCCCTTCACCCGGACCCAAGGGATCGATATCATTACCCCTTCACCTGGACCCAGGGGATCGATATCCTTACCCCTTCACCTGGACCCAGGGGATCGATATCCTTACCCCTTCACCTGGGCCCAGGGGATCGATATCCTTACCCCTTCACCCGGACCCAGGGGATCGATATCCTTACCCCTTCACCCGGACCCAGGGGATCGATATCCTTACCCCTTCACCTGGGTCCAGGGGATCGATATCCTTACCCCTTCATCTGGACCCAGGGGATCGATATCCTTACCCCTTCACCTGGGCCCAGGGGATCGATATCCTTACCCCTTCACCCGGACCCAGGGGATCGATATCCTTACCCCTTCACCCGGACCCAGGGGATCGATATCCTTACCCCTTCATCTGGACCCAGGGGATCGATATCCTTACCCCTTCACCCGGGCCCAGGGGATCGATATCCTTACCCCTTCACCTGGACCCAGGGGATCGATTTCCTTACCCCTTCACCTGGACCCAGGGGATCGATATCCTTACCCCTTCACCCGGGCCCAGGGGATCGATATCCTTACCCCTTCACCTGGACCCAGGGGATCGATATCCTTACCCCTTCACCTGGCCAATGCACATAAAGAAAGAATTATACAGCGACTTGCACGACCTCAGCACATCCCAAAACGCTTTACAGCCAATGAAGTACTTTTTTGAAGCGTGGTCACTGTTGTAATGTAGGAAAAGTGCAGCCAATTGGCGCACAGCAAGCTCCCACAACCAGCAATGTGATAATGACCAGATCATCTATTTTTTTAGTGATGTTTGAGGGATAAATATTGGCCAAGATAACTCCCCTGCTCTTCTTCCAAATAGTGCCCTGGGATCTTTTACGCCCACCTGAGAGAGCAGACAGGGCCTCGGTTTAATGTCTCATCTGAAAGACGGCACCTCCGACAGTGCAGCACTCCCTCAGTACTACACTGGGAATGTCGGCCTGGATTTTGTGCCCAAGTAGGATAAAGGTACGGCAACTCCGAAAGGAAAGATCTCCCGTAACTCAGTTGTTTGGGTTTTCTTGCAATTTCCCATCTGTAATTCCGCTTTACAAATCTTTCATTGTGGTAGAATAATGCTAGACTGGTGATCCTGGTGTGTTGGGGGGGTACAGGTACACTATCCCTTATCCGAAAGCCTTGGGACCAGCTGAGTTCCGGTTTTCGGAATTTTTCGGATTTCAGAAGGTATTATAAGACTGAGAAATTTGTGTTTAATATAAATTTTTAAACTTCAGGCTACCTCTTGCGACTGTTCCGTGTCTCATTCCCCTTCCTACTTCTCTGGAAAGCCAGATATCGGCTGACTCCTACTAAGCTGGCCGCGGTTCAGGTCGGGGGGGGTCCGGGGGTCGGGGGGGGGGTCCGGGGGGTCAGGGGGAGGGTCCGGGGGGAGGGGTCCGGGGGGTCGGGGGGGAGGGTCCGGGGGGTCGGGGGGGAGGGTCCGGGGGTCGGGGGGGGGTCGGCGGGGGGGTCCGGGGGTCGGGGGGGGGTGGTCCGGGGGTCGGGGCGGGGGTCGGGTCGGGAGAAAAGAATATCGGACGGGCCGCGGTTCGGTTCAGGTCGGGTTGGGTCGGGGGGAGAAAAGAATATCGGACCGGCCGCTGTATTGTTGGGTTCACTCTCCCGGTACCTCCTTCACACTGCCCGGCTCGGCCTGCAATCTCCTACCCAGGAGGGAACTCAGTGACCCTCTACCCTGCTCAGCGTAAGTCGTGCGCCACTCTGGTCATGTCGTGCGCACGACTTACGCTGAACGAAAAAACTTTCGGTTTTTAGAGGTTTTCGGTTTTCGGAAGTTCGGATAAAGGATAGTCTACCTGTATTATTAACCTAGCGGGTATACATGGGATCGGGTGGAATGCTGGTTTTACAAACCCCCATTCCCCTCCCGCCCCAATATTATTCTTCATTGACTTCAATGCAGAGTAAAATCGGGCGCGGAGTAAAACCACCAATCCTGTCAGTTGCCCCGACAACAACTTGTATTTACACAGCATCTTTAACGTAGTAAAACCTCCCCAGGCACTTCACAGGGAGCGATTATCGGACAAAATTTGACACCGAGCCCCATAAGGAGATATTAGGACAGGTGACCAAAAGCTTGGTCAAAGAGGTAGGTTTTAAGGAACGTCTTAAAGGTGGAAAGAGAGGTTTAGGGAGGGAATTCCAGAGCTTAGGGCCCAGACAACAGAAGGCACGGCCACCAATGGTTGAGCGATTAAAATCGGAGATACTCAAGAGGGCAGAATTAGAGGAGCGCAGAGATCTCAGGGGGTTGTGGAGCTGGAAGAGATTACAAAGTCAGGGAGGGATTTGAAAACAAGGGTAAGAATTTTAAAATCGAGGCATTAAAAATTATTTGGATTTGCCTGTTTAGCGCACTTACGCACAGGGACCAGTTGATACCTGGCCTTAAAGGGACAGGCCAAGTCATCAAAAGCCACGCCCCAGACCCAGTGAGCAATGCCCCGGGAGATCTGTTGATTTCAGTGAGAGCTTCCGGAGAGGCATAGAATATAAGAGCAGGGGGGTTATGCTTGAACTGTATAAAACACTAGTTAGGCCTCAGCTAGAGTACTGTGTACAGTTCTGGTCACCACATTACAGGAAAGATGTGATTGCATTGGAGAGGGTACAGAGGAGATTTACAAGGATGTTGCCGGGAGTAGAGAATCTTAGCTATGAGGAAAGACTGGATAGGCTGGGTCTGTTTTCCTTGGTGTGATGAAATATTCCATTCATCACTGCCTGTGACTGTGGTTGGTTTCAGGTTTCTCCTCACCATTGTATTGTGTATTGGAATGTATGGAATGTGTTGTGTGTAGGGCTCCGCCCATACCTGGCCTCTATGTAAGCCAGCTCAGTCTGGCCTCACAGCCAGTACTGCAGACCTCCAGGGAAGATACCTCTCTCCACTGCGTGTTATCTTCTAAGTTAATAAAAGCCTTGTTTTGTTTCGCTAACATCGAGTCTCGGGATTATTGAGGCACATCAATTTTATTAACTTATTTTTCAACACAATGGATCAACTCCTGAAACCCGAACGTTTGGATTTGGATCAGCATGCTCCGGACGCATCAGCACGCTTCGGACACTGGTTTATGTGTATGGAATTCTTCCTGGACAATTCCGCAGCCGTCAAAGATGCTACGGACGCTGCGAGTATGAAACTCGGAATTCTGCGGAATTGGGTAAGCCACCGGGTTTACCCCCTCATCCAAGACGCCGACACGTACCTGGCCGCCTGCGACATCTTAAAGGCGCATTACCAGCAGCCTACGAATGAGGTGTATGCTAGGCATCTGCTCGCCACTCGCGCACAGCGACCTGGGGAATCGGTGGAGGAGTTCCTAGGCACCCTGAAAATGCTTGGCAAAGACGGCAAGTGCCGAGATGTAAAAGCCGCAGTGTACACCGACGAGCTTGTTCGCGATGCCTTTATCACAGGCCTCAGCTCCACTTACATCCGGCAAAGACTGCTGGAAAAAACGGGATTGGACCTGAAACAGGCTGCGGACACCGCGCGATCCCTGGATGTGGCCCAGAGAAACCCGGACGCCTACTCTTCAGCCCGCGCCGTCCACGCCGCCACGTGTGCACCAAGGGCGCCGCCATCTTGGAAGGCATCTTCCCTGCCCGGCAGCCCGACACCGTCGGGGCCCCGCTCTCCCCCCAGAAGCCCTACGACAGCCGCGACGCGTCGGGGACCCAACTGCTACTTCTGCGGGCAGCCAAAGCACACCAGAAACCTGTGCCCGGCGAAAGGCACCACCTGCTTTAAGTGCGGTAAGAAGGGGCACTTTGGGAAGGTGTGCAGAGGGAACCCCGCTGGAAAACCAAAACCCGCCACCGCCGCGTGTGCGCCGTGGGAGCGGCCATCTTGGACGCCATCTTGCCCGACCTCGTGGGGTCCGCCATCTTGTGAGCAGACAGCGCGGACGCCATCTTGTCTCGATCAGGGCCCTACAGTGGCATCGGTCACAGTGGACCAGACCAGGCCCCACCCGCTATCCAAATCAATGGTGGACATCGAGGTAAACGGGTGCGGGGTTAAATGTTTAATTGACAGTGGAAGCACGGAGAGTTTTATCCACCCAGAACTGGCACGACAACTCTCCCTAAAGGTGGTCCCTACTCGGGGTACCATCTCTATGGCTGATAAAACCCAGACATCGACCATTCTGGGTTACTGCATGGTACAATTGTCCGTTAACGGGACTGTATACGATAATTTTAAAGTATTAATCATGAAGAATCTATGCGCGAGCGTGATCTTGGGCCTGGATTTCCAGTGCAACCACCAAAGCATCACGCTCAAGTACGGTGGGTCCCAGCCGCCCCTCACAGTGTGCGGCCTGGCTACCCTGAAGGTAAAGCCGCCTTCGCTATTCGCGAACCTTACCCCTAACTGCCGGCCAATAGCGACCAAAAGCAGGAGGTACAGCTGGGAGGACAGGCGGTTTATCGCAACCGAGGTAGACAGGCTCCTGAAAGAGCGCATTATTGAATGCAGCAATAGCCCATGGCGCGCCCAAGTGGTGGTGGTAAGGGGTAGCGAGAAGAAACGGATGGTGATCGACTATAGCCAAACGATCAACGGGTACACCCAACTAGACGCCTACCCGCTACCCCGCATATCAGAAATGGTGAACCAAATCGCCCAATACCGGGTGTTCTCCACCATCGACCTCAAGTCAGCGTACCACCAGTTCCCTATCAGACCAGAGGACCGCCCGTACACCGCCTTCGAGGCGAACGGACGCCTCTACCAATTCCTCAGAGTCCCCTTTGGGGTGACGAATGGGGTCTCGGTCTTCCAGAGGGAGATGGATCGCATGGTCGATGACCACCACTTGCAGGCAACCTTCCCCTACCTCGACAACGTCACCATCTGCGGTCACAACCAGCAGGATCACGACTTGAACCTCGAGAGGTTCCTGAAAACCGCACAAAAACTCAACCTCACCTAGAACGAGGACAAGTGCGTTTTCAACACCACGCGCCTCTGCATACTAGGCAGCGTGGTGGAGAATGGGGAAATCGGACCAGACCCCGACCGATTGCGCCCCCTACGGGAGCTGCCCCTGCCCAACACTCCCAAAGCCCTGAAAAGGTGCCTGGGGTTATTTTCTTATTATTCCCAATGGGTCCCCAACTACTCCGACAAAGCCCGCCCCCTCTTGAAAGCATCCTCTTTTCCGCTCTCTGCTGAGGCCCACGCCACCTTCAAAAGCATTAAGCAGGATATTGAGCGGGCCACGCTACAGGCAGTGGACGAGAACACTCCATTTCAAGTGGAAAGTGATGCGTCTGACTTTGCCTTGGCGGCCACCCTCAACCAGGCGGGGCGGCCCGTAGCTTTCTTCTCGAGGACCCTCCAAGGGCCCGAGATCAGACACTCCTCCGTGGAAAAGGAGGCCCAAGCCATCGTGGAGGCAGTGCGCCACTGGCGCCACTACCTAGCCGGCAAACGCTTCACCCTACTTACCGACCAGCGGTCGGTAGCGTTTATGTTCAATAATAAACAGAGGGGGAAGATCAAAAATGATAAGATTCTTAGGTGGCGGATCGAGCTCTCCACCTTCGAGTATGACATCATTTACCGGCCAGGGGCCCTTAACGAATCCCCAGATGCCCTCTCACGAGGGATGTGTGCCAGTGCCACCGGGGATCGGCTACAGACCCTCCACAACGACCTCTGCCACCCAGGGGTCACGCGGCTGTTCCACTTCATAAAGTCCCGCAACTTACCCTACTCGATTGAGGAAGTTCGGTCTCTGACCAGGAACTGCCGCACTTGCGCTGAGTGCAAGCCTCGGTTCTACCGCCCAGATAGAGCCCACTTAATCAAAGCTACACGGCCCTTTGAGCGGCTCAGCTTAGATTTCAAGGGCCCCCTCCCGTCCGTCGACCGCAATGTTTACTTCCTGAACATTGTGGACGAATACTCCCGGTTCCCATTCGCCTTCCCCTGCCCAGACATGACCAGCGCCACGGTCATTAAATGCCTCAACAGCCTGTTCTGCCTGTTCGGTATGCCGAGCTACATCCACACGGATAGGGGGGCGTCCTTCATGAGTGAAGAGCTACGCCAGTACATGCTGTCCAGGGGTATTGCCACGAGCCGTACCACCAGCTACAACCCCCGGGGTAACGGTCAAGTGGAGCGAGAGAACGGGACAGTATGGAAAGCAGTCACTCTAGCTCTAAGGACCAAGGGCCTCCCTATCTCCCGCTGGCAGGAAGTCCTCTCAGATGTGCTCCATTCGATACGGTCGCTATTGTGTACTGCCACTAATGCCACGCCTCATGAACGAATGTTTAGCTTCCCCCGGAAATCCACCTCAGGCGTATCCATGCCGTCATGGCTCTCCACCCCGGGTCCGGTATTCGTGCGAAGGCATGTGAGGGGCCATAAGACGGACCCTCTCGTGGAGCCAGTGCACCTACTCCATGCCAACCCCCAATACGCGTATGTCCGGCACGCCGACGGAAGGGAGGACACCGTGTCAATAAAAGACGTCGCCCCAGCCGGCAACGACAACAACCACGGCAATAGCAGCAACAACGACCACAGCAACTCTTACCCACCCACTACTCTTTCATCACCCCCGGAAGAACATCGACCAACGGCACCCCCACCAACTACCCCTTCAACAGCCCTGGCGGCACCCCCGGCAGAGACCCAGGAGGCCACCGGGGACACCCAGCCGACACCCGCGACACCACAACAGCCACGTCGGTCGCAGAGGACTACCAAACCCCCGAACAGACTAAATCTATAGAAGGGGTGAATGTGATGAAATATTCCATTCATCACTGCCTGTGACTGTGGTTGGTTTCAGGTTCCCCCTTACCATTGTATTGCCTGTGACTGTGGTTGGTTTCAGGTTTCTCCTCACCATTGTATTGTGTATTGGAATGTATGGAATGTGTTGTGTGTAGGGCTCCGCCCATACCTGGCCTCTTTGTAAGCCAGCTCAGTCTGGCCTCACAGCCAGTACTGCAGACCTCCAGGGAAGATACCTCTCTCCACTGCGTGTTATCTTCTAAGTTAATAAAAGCCTTGTTTTGTTTTGCTAATATCGAGTCTCGGGATTATTGAGGCACATCACTTGGAACAGAGGAGGCTGAGGGGAGACCTTATTGAGGTGTATAAAGTTATGAGGGGCATAGGTAAAGTGGATAGAAAGGACCTATTTCCTTAGCAGAGGGGTCAAAAACCAGGGGGCACAGATTTAAAGTAATTGGTGGAAGGTTTAGAGGGGACCTGAGGGGAAATTTCTTCACCCAGAGGGTTGTCGGGGGTCTGGAACTCACTGCCTGAAAGGGTGGTAGAGGCAGGAACCCTAACCACACTTGGGATGCTGTAACCTGCAGGGCTACGGACCAAGAGCTGGGAAGTGGGATTAGGCTGGAGAGCTCTTTGTTGGCCGGCGCGGACACGACGGGCCGAAATGGCCTCCTTCCGTGCTGTAACTTTCTATGATTCGATGATTCTATGAGTCAACTCAGTGAATCCAGCTCTAGAGCGGATTCTTGGGAAGGAAAGAGATTTCAATTTTAATCTAATCCACCTGTAACATCGCCCGTCTCTGTCCCTGCCTCAGCTCATCCACTGCTGAAACCCTCATCCAGGCCTTTGTTACATCTAGGCTTGACTGTTCCAACGCACTCCTGGCTGGCCTCCCACATTCCACCCTACATAAACTTGACGTCATGCAAAACTCGGCTGTCCGTGTCCTAACTCGCACCCAGTCCCGTTCACCCATCACCCCCTGTGCTCACTGCCCCGTGTCCTAACTCACACCCAGTCCCGTTCACCCATCACCCCCTGTGCTCACTGCCCCGTGTCCTAACTCGCACCCAGTCCCGTTCACCCATCACCCCCTGTGCTCACTGCCCCGTGTCCTAACTCACACCCAGTCCCGTTCACCCATCACCCCCTGTGCTCACTGCCCCGTGTCCTAACTCACACCCAGTCCCGTTCACCCATCACCCCCTGTGCTCACTGCCCCGTGTCCTAACTCTCACCCAGTCCCGTTCACCCATCACCCCCTGTGCTCACTGCCCCGTGTCCTAACTCACACCCAGTCCCGTTCACCCATCACCCCCTGTGCTCACTGCCCCGTGTCCTAACTCACACCCAGTCCCGTTCACCCATCACCCCCTGTGCTCGCTGACCTACATTGGCTCCTGGTTAAGCAACGCCTCGATTTCAAAATTCTCATCCTTGTTTTCAAATCCCTCCATGGCCTCGCCCCTCCCTATCTCTGTAATCTCCTTCAGCCCCACAATCCCCCGAGATATCTGCTCTCCTCTAATTCTGCCCTCTTGAGCATCCCTGACTTTAATCGCTCAACCATTGGCGGCCGTGCCTTCAGCTGCCGGGGCCCTGAGCTCTGGAATTCCCTCCCTAAACCTCTCCGCCTCTCTCCCCTCCTTTAAAACGCTCCTTAAAACCTGCCTCTGTCAGCCGCCCTAATATCTCCTTACGTGGCTCGGTGTCAATGTTTGTCTGAATACGCTCCTGTGAAGCGCCTTGGGGCGTTTTGCCATGTTAAAGACGCTATATAAATGCAAGTTGTTGCTGTTGCCACCCCCCCGCCCCGCCCCTCCCCCCCCCCTGCCCACCCCATGGTGACAGATTCCCAGACGCCCAGCTGATCAAAAGAAATAATAATTAAGGACATAAGGGGAGAAAAAGATCTTGGAAGAAGAACGGTCCCAATTTCGGAACTGCCCGCCATTCCTTCAGTAGGTTCCCCATGCCGATTGAGAAAAGTGTCAGCAAATTGTTGATGAAATTCCTATTCTGCGGCCGAGCTCTGAGCGTATAAATCTGCTGATCCTCCATAATCGGCCGACAGTGTGCCAGTCAATGCCTCGTTTCCAAGGACCATGAGACAAAGGAACATTCTGTGCTAATTAAGAGATTACGCTGGCTTTGTCCGCTAACAATGCCTCAATCTGTTTGTGCCCATGTCCAGGAGCAGTGCTGGAGACTGATAAGAGCTCCCTGTATGCAATATCTCAGCTCCACAGATCAGCAGAATGTCATTGTGCCCTTAAATATTAATACTTGCATCTCCGAGCCCTTCAATAGTGGTCTTCTTTTTATTTCGCAATCTCCTCCCCTCTCTCTCCTCAATCCATTGACTCACACAGGAAGGAATTGATGACAACCCCGCTTCAAGTCCTGGGAGTGGCCACACTGTCCGCAGTGATACTTTCCTGGGTCTGCCGTGGCTCAGTGGGCAGCACGCTCTCTCTCGCCTCTGGGTCAGAAGGTCGTGGGTTCAAGTCCAACTCCAAGAGAGTTGAGCACAAAAATCCAGGCTGACACTGCTCTCTCAGGTGGATATAAAAGATCCCACAGCCACAATTTTGAAGAAGAGCCAGGGGATTTCTCCCCGGTGTCCTGGCCAATATTTATCGCTCAACCAACAGGTTATCTGGTCATTTATCTCATTGCTGTTTGTGGGAGCTTGCTGTGTGCAAATTGGTTGCTGCGTTTCCTACATTACAACTGTGACTACACTCCAAAAAGTACTTCATTGGCTGTAAAGCGTTTTGGGACAGGACTAGACAGACTAGATGCAGGAAGGATGTTCCCGATGGTCGGGGAGTCCAGAACCAGGGGTCACAGTCTAAGGATAAGGGGTAAGCCATTTAGGACTGAGATGAGGAGGAATTTCTTCACCCAGAGAGTGGTGAACCTGTGGAATTCTCTACCACAGAAGGCAGTAGAGGCCAATTCATTAAATATATTCAAGAAGGAGTTAGATATATTTCTTAAGGCTAAAGGGATCAAGGGATATGGGGAGAAGGCAGGGACAGGGTACTGAATTTGGATGATCAGCCATGATCGCATTGAATGGCGGAGCAGGCTCGAGGGGCCGAATGGCCTACTCCTGCTCCGATCTTCTATGGGACATCCTGAGGTCGTGAAAGGTGCTGTAGAAATACAAGTTCTTTTTTCTTATGACCAGCTTCCTAAACCATCACGAACCAACCTCACAAAACAAGCGGCAGCCGGTGACGACTGGCTGCCCATACCTGAGCCACATGGTCTTTATCCTCAGTGGGGTTCGCTCCATTCAGGCCAGATTCTCTCGCCGCTGGTTCGACTTTCTTCCGCAGTAGCAGAGGGAGCTCTTCAATGGGGAAAGACAGCAGTCAAGGTTTTCACTCACAGCAGTCAAGCTTGAAGTTATCATTTTGGGTTTTTTTTTGTTTGTTTTGTTTTGGAAAGACGACCGAAGAATAAAACAAACATTTGTAAAGCACCTTATCTGGGGGAGTCACTAACTCCGGTTTGGACCTATTGCTGGAGGTGTCAGCACGTGACCTCCAGCTGCCCCGCCCCTGCACTCCCGCCATTGGTCGCCCGACACAGCCATCCTCGCAGAGCCCCGCCTTCCCAGCCAACCAGAAGACAAGCAAACTACATCGCTACCTGATTGGCTAATTCTTGACTGTCAGTCAAACTGCCTTTTTAACCCATCTCCAATTTTCTTTAGAATAAAGGAGTGTACAAAAAATTTTTTTTTTAAAAACACACAATTATTTTATTGCCCCAATGATTTTTCTCCCCGGGTGCTGCGCCCAGCGGTGATCTGAGGATTAATCTCTAATTCCTAGAGACTCCAGGGCAATCTGGAATGTTGGCGGCCCGCTAACTTAATCACATCTCTCAGCAATGGCCTGAAGTGCCTCGCGGGTCAATAACCAGGGGCCACAGATTTAAAGCAATTGGTAGAAGGATTAGAGGTGGAGTGGAGGAGAGTGTTTTTCACCCAGAGGGTGGTGGGGGTCTGGAACTCACTGCCTGAAAGGGTGGTAGAGGCAGAATCCCTCATCACATTTAAACAGTACTTGGATGTGCACTTGAAGTGCCGTAACCTACAGGGCTACGGACCAAGAGCTGGACAGTGGGATTAGGCTGGAGAGCTCTTTGTTGGCCGGCACGGACACGATGGGCCGAATGGCCTCCTTCTGTGCGGTAAATTTATGATTCTAAGTACAATCCATGGCTTCGAAGTGCTTAAGTGGCATAGTGGTTAGCACTGTTGCCTCACAGCGCCAGGGACCCGGCTTCGAATCCGGCCTCGGGCGACTGTCTGTGTGGAGTTTGCACATTCTCCCCGTGTTTGCGTGGGTTTTCTCCGGGTGCTCCGGTTTCCTCCCACAGTCCAAAGATGTGCGGGTTAGGTTGATTGGCCATGATAAAAATTGACCCTTAGTGTTAGGGGGATTAAATACGTGGGGTTACGGGGATCGGGTGGGATATGTGTCGGTGCAGGCTCGATGGGCTGAAATGGCCTCTATCTGTACTGTGAGGTTTCTGTGATTTCTGTGATTTCTGTGATAAACAAAACCAGTCATTATTATTTTACGAGCTAGTGACTGTAATATTACATGATAAAATTAGAGTATTATATGTATATATTTGTAAACAGAGAATGATGGAGCCGTAATCAGTTAATCAATTGGATAAGCAATAATCAAACATTACTGCAGCACTGCCACAAAAGGTGCCACTGCCCTCTCAAGGCAGCTTAAGGCACAACAGTGGAGAAAATGATTACACTTGCTCTCTCCTTTTTTGGTACTTGTCTCCTCACAGCTTTTTATTGCAAGGGGGTTGGAGTATGAGAGTAAGGAAGTCTTGCCGCAATTATTTAGGGCTTTGGTGAGACCACACCTGGAGTACTGTGCACAGGTTTCGTCTCATTATCTAAGGAAGGATATACTTGCTAGAGAGGAGCACAACAAAGGTTCACTAGATTGGTTCCTGGGATGAGAGAGGGCTGTCCTATGAGGAGAGATTGTGTAGAATGGGCCGATACTCTCTGGAGTTTAGAAGAATGAGAGGTGATCTCATTGAAACGTATAAAATTCTTAGAGGGCTTGACAGGGGAGATGCTGAGAGGCTGCTTCCCCTTGCTGGAGAGTCACAATCTCCGGATAAGGGGCCGGCCATTTAGGACTGCAATGAGGAGGAATTTCTTCACTCGGGGTGGTGAATCTTTGGAATTCTCTACCCCAGGGGGCTGTGGATATTGATTCGTTGAGTATATTCAAGGCTGAGATCGACAGATCTTTGGACTCTAGGGGAATCAAGGGGTATGGAGATCGGGCAGGAAAGTGGAGTTGAGGTTGATGATCAGCCATGATCTTATTGAATGGCGGAGCAGGCTCGAGGGGCCGAATGGCCGACTCCTGCTCCTATTTCTTATGTTCCCTCCTCTCTAATCCTGAAATCAATGAATCATGTTGGGCCACAGTTGAATGGAAAGTTGCCACCTTCCGGCACCAGATCCAAGTGGCCATTCCTTTCGTGTGCGGGTCCAGGCAGCGAGCGGTGATGGGCTGTTTGACCTTGGGGTGCATCGCGATTATCCTTACCCCAATATCCATGCACGCGCACGCACTGCAGCAGGAGTATCTATGTAGCAATCAGGAGCAGGAAGTCCGATTGTTATATTTTCCCCTGCACCCTCCCTGGACAAGGGTTGCAGGGTCCTGGATCTCAACTTTCACCGAGACCAGCCAACGTAGGGAAAAAGCTGGCGGTTTGTTAAAGGGTGGAAAGGGATCTGAGCCGGGGACCTACCGAGTCCATACCGCTTCATTTTGATACTTAGCAGCCAATTTACCACCTGACCCATTTGCAAATTCAGCTAAATTACAACAGTGACTACACTTTGAAAAATACCTCGTTCACTGTAAAGCATTTTGGGACATCTCTTGGTCGTGAAAGGGGCTATAGAAATGCAAGTCTTTATTTCTTTCTAAAAATGGAACTGAAACTTTCCTCACAATTCACATCTTTGAAATGTTGCATCCTGTCATCTTGTTCTTGTTTATACCAAACCATTGCCCAAAAGAATACAGTGACAAAAGTTCATGTGAATTCCAGTCACCAACTAAATTACAGCGCACAGACACTTTAAAGGCAATAAGGGGCTTTGAAACCAACATTAACTCGTAACAGACTGTCGGAGGGGCAGTACTGAGGGAGCGCAGCACTGTCGGAGGGGCAGTACTGAGGGAGCGCTGCACTGTCGGAGGGGCAGTACTGAGGGAGCGCTGCACCATCGGAGGGGCAGTACTGAGGGAGTGCCGCACTGTCGGAGGGGCATTACTGAGGGAGTGCTGCACTGTCGGAGGGGCAGTACTGAGGGAGTGCTGCACCATCGGAGGGGCAGTACTGAGGGAGCACTGCACTGTCGGAGGGGCATTACTGAGGGAGTGCTGCACTGTCGGAGGGGCAATACTGAGGGAGCGCTGCACTGTCGGAGGAGCATTACTGAGGGAGTGCTGCACTGTCGGAGGGGCAGTACTGAGGGAGCGCCGCACTGTCGGAGGAGCATTACTGAGGGAGAGCTGCACTGTCGGAGGGGCAGTACTGAGAGAGTGCCGCACTGACGGAGGGGCAGTACTGAGGGAGCGCTGCACCATTGGAGGGGAAGTACTGAGGGAGCGCCGCACTGTCGGAGGGGCAGTACTGAGGGAGCGCCGCACGGTTGGAGGGGCAGTACTGAGGGAGCGCTGCACTGTCCGAGGGGCAGTGCTGAGGGAGTGCTGCACTGTCGGAGGGGCAGTACTGAGGGTGTGCTGCACTGTTGGAGCGGCAGTACTGAGGGAGCGCTGCACTGTCTGAGGGGCAGTACTGAGAGAGTGCTGCACTGTCAGAGGGGCAATACTGAGGGAGTGCTGCACTGTCGGAGGGGCAGTACTGAGGGAGCTCTGCAGTGTCAGAGGGGCAATACTGAGGGAGTGCTGCACTGGCAGAAGGGCAATACTATGGGAGTGCTGCACTGTCGGAGGGGCAGTACTGAAGGAGCACTGCACTGTCGGAGGGGCAGTACTGAGGGAGCGCTGCACTGTCGGAGGGGCAGTCCTGAGGGAGTGCTGCACCATCGGAGGGGCAGTATTGAGGGCGCTCTGCACTGTCAGAAGGGCAGTACTGAGGGAGCGCTGCACTGTCGGAGGGGCAGTACTGAGAGAGTGCTGCACTGTCAGAGGGGCAATACTGAGGGAGTGCCCCACTTTCGGAGGGGCAGTACTGAGGGAGCGCTGCACTGTCAGAGGGGCAATACTGAGGGAGTGCTGCACTGGCAGAGGGGCAATACTGAGGGAGTGCTGCACTGTCGGAGGGGCAGTGCTGAGGGAGCGCTGCACTGTCAGAGGGGCAGTACTGAGGGAGTGCTGCACTGTTGGAGGGGCAGTACTGAGTGAGTGCTGCACTGTCGGAGGGTCACTACTGAGGGAGCACTGCACTGTCAGCTGGGCAGTACTGAGGGAGCGCCACACTGTCGGAGGGGCAGTACTGAGGGAGTGCTGCACCATCGGAGGGGCAGTACTGAGGGCGCTCTGCACTGTCGGAGGGGCAGTACTGAGGGAGCGCTGCACTGTCGGAGGGGCAGTACTGAGAGAGTGCTGCACTGTCAGAGGGGCAATACTGAGGGAGCTCTGCACCGTCAGAGGGGCAATACCGAGGGCGTGCTGCACTGGCAGAGGGGCAATACTGAGGGAGTGCTGCACTGTCGGAGGGGCAGTACTGAGGGAGCGCTGCACCATCGGAGGGGCAGTACTGAGGGAGTGCCGCACTGTCGGAGGGACATCACTGAGGGAGTGCTGCACTGTCGGAGGGGCAGTACTGAGGGAGTGCTGCACCATCGGAGGGGCAGTACTGAGGGAGCACTGCACTGTCGGAGGGGCATTACTGAGGGAGTGCTGCACTGTCGGAGGGGCAGTACTAAGGGAGCGCTGCACTGTCGGAGGAGCAGTACTGAGGGAGCGCCGCACTGTCGGAGGAGCATTACTGAGGAAGCGCTGCACCGTCGGAGGAGCATTACTGAGGGAGAGCTGCACTGTCGGAGGAGCATTACTGAGGAAGCGCTGCACCGTCGGAGGAGCATTACTGAGGGAGAGCTGCACTGTCGGAGGGGCAGTACTGAGAGAGTGCCGCACTGACGGAGGGGCAGTACTGAGGGAGCGCTGCACCATTGGAGGGGAAGTACTGAGGGAGCGCCGCACTGTCGGAGGGGCAGTACTGAGGGAGCGCCGCACGGTTGGAGGGGCAGTACTGAGGGAGCGCTGCACTGTCCGAGGGGCAGTGCTGAGGGAGTGCTGCACTGTCGGAGGGGCAGTACTGAGGGTGTGCTGCACTGTTGGAGCGGCAGTACTGAGGGAGCGCTGCACTGTCTGAGGGGCAGTACTGAGAGAGTGCTGCACTGTCAGAGGGGCAATACTGAGGGAGTGCTGCACTGTCGGAGGGGCAGTACTGAGGGAGCTCTGCAGTGTCAGAGGGGCAGTACTGAGGGAGTGCTGCACTGGCAGAAGGGCAATACTATGGGAGTGCTGCACTGTCGGAGGGGCAGTACTGAAGGAGCACTGCACTGTCGGAGGGGCAGTACTGAGGGAGCGCTGCACTGTCGGAGGGGCAGTACTGAGGGAGTGCTGCACCATCGGAGGGGCAGTATTGAGGGCGCTCTGCACTGTCAGAAGGGCAGTACTGAGGGAGCGCTGCACTGTCGGAGGGGCAGTACTGAGAGAGTGCTGCACTGTCAGAGGGGCAATACTGAGGGAGTGCCCCACTTTCGGAGGGGCAGTACTGAGGGAGCGCTGCACTGTCAGAGGGGCAATACTGAGGGAGTGCTGCACTGGCAGAGGGGCAATACTGAGGGAGTGCTGCACTGTCGGAGGGGCAGTGCTGAGGGAGCGCTGCACTGTCAGAGGGGCAGTACTGAGGGAGTGCTGCACTGTTGGAGGGGCAGTACTGAGTGAGTGCTGCACTGTCGGAGGGTCACTACTGAGGGAGCACTGCACTGTCAGCTGGGCAGTACTGAGGGAGCGCCACGCTGTCGGAGGGGCAGTACTGAGGGAGTGCTGCACCATCGGAGGGGCAGTACTGAGGGCGCTCTGCACTGTCGGAGGGGCAGTACTGAGGGAGTGCTGCACTGTCGGAGGGGCAGTACTGAGAGAGTGCTGCACTGTCAGAGGGGCAATACTGAGGGAGCGCTGCACCGTCAGAGGGGCAATACCGAGGGCGTGCTGCACTGGCAGAGGGGCAATACTGAGGGAGTGCTGCACTGTCGGAGGGGCAGTACTGAGGGAGCGCTGCACCACCGGAGGGGCAGTACTGAGGGAGTGCCGCACTGTCGGAGGGACATCACTGAGGGAGTGCTGCACTGTCGGAGGGGCAGTACTGAGGGAGTGCTGCACCATCGGAGGGGCAGTACTGAGGGGGCACTGCACTGTCGGAGGGGCATTACTGAGGGAGTGCTGCACTGTCGGAGGGGCAGTACTAAGGGAGCGCTGCACTGTCGGAGGAGCAGTACTGAGGGAGCGCCGCACTGTCGGAGGAGCATTACTGAGGAAGCGCTGCACCGTCGGAGGAGCATTACTGAGGGAGAGCTGCACTGTCGGAGGGGCAGTACTGAGAGAGTGCCGCACTGACGGAGGGGCAGTACTGAGGGAGCGCTGCACCATTGGACGGGAAGTACTGAGGGAGCGCCGCACTGTCGGAGGGGCAGTACTGAGGGAGCGCCGCACTGTTGGAGGGGCAGTACTGAGGCAGTGCTGCACCATCGGAGTGGCAGTACTGGGGGAGTTCTGCACTGTTGGAGGGGTATGACTGAGGGAGCGCTGCGCTGTCCGAGGGGCAGTGCTGAGGGAGTGCTGCACTGTCGGAGGGGCAGTACTGAGGGTGTGCTGCACTGTTGGAGCGGCAGTAATGAGGGAGCGCTGCACTGTCTGAGGGGCAGTGCTGAGGGAGCGCTGCACTGTCAGAGGGGCAGTACTGAGGGAGCGCCGCACTGTCGGAGGGGCAGTACTGAGGGAGCACTGCACTGTCGGAGGGGCAGTACTGAGGGAGCACCGCACTGTTGGAGGGGTAGTACTGAGGGAGTGCTGCACTGTCGGAGGGGCAGTACTGAGGGAGCTCTGCAGTGTCAGAGGGGCAATACTGAGGGAGTGCTGCACTGGCAGAAGGGCAATACTATGGGAGTGCTGCACTGTCGGAGGGGCAGTACTGAAGGAGCACTGCACTGTCGGAGGGGCATTACTGAGGGAGCGCTGCACTGTCGGAGGGGCAGTACTGAGGGAGTGCTGCACCATCGGAGAGGCAGTATTGAGGGCGCTCTGCACTGTCAGAGGGGCAGTACTGAGGGAGCGCTGCACTGTCGGAGGGGCAGTACTGAGAGAGTGCTGCACTGTCAGAGGGGCAATACTGAGGGAGTGCCGCACTTTCGGAGGGGCAGTACTGAGGGAGCGCTGCACTGTCAGAGGGGCAATACTGAGGGAGTGCTGCACTGGCAGAGGGGCAATACTGAGGGAGTGCTGCACTGTCGGAGGGGCAGTGCTGAGGGAGCGCTGCACTGTCAGAGGGGCAGTACTGAGGGAGCGCTGCACTGTTGGAGGGGCAGTACTGAGTGAGTGCTGCACTGTCGGAGGGTCACTACTGAGGGAGCACTGCACTGTCAGCTGGGCAGTACTGAGGGAGCGCCGCGCTGTCGGAGGGGCAGTACTGAGGGAGTGCTGCACCATCGGAGGGGCAGTACTGAGGGCGCTCTGCACTGTCGGAGGGGCAGTACTGAGGGAGCGCTGCACTCTCGGAGGGGCAGTACTGAGAGAGTGCTGCACTGTCAGAGGGGCAATACTGTGGGAGCTCTGCACTGTCAGAGGGGCAATACCGAGGGAGTGCTGCACTGGCAGAGGGGCAATACTGAGGGAGTGCTGCACTGTCGGAGGGGCAGTACTGAGGGAGCTCTGCAGTGTCAGAGGGGCAATACTGAGGGAGTGCTGCACTGGCAGAAGGGCAATACTATGGGAGTGCTGCACTGTCGGAGGGGCAGTACTGAAGGAGCACTGCACTGTCGGAGGGGCAGTACTGAAGGAGCGCTGCACTGTCGGAGGGGCAGTACTGAGAGAGTGCTGCACTGTCAGAGGGGCAATACTGAGGGAGTGCCCCACTTTCGGAGGGGCAGTACTGAGGGAGCGCTGCACTGTCAGAGGGGCAATACTGAGGGAGTGCTGCACTGGCAGAGGGGCAATACTGAGGGAGTGCTGCACTGTCGGAGGGGCAGTGCTGAGGGAGCGCTGCACTGTCAGAGGGGCAGTACTGAGGGAGTGCTGCACTGTTGGAGGGGCAGTACTGAGTGAGTGCTGCACTGTCGGAGGGTCACTACTGAGGGAGCACTGCACTGTCAGCTGGGCAGTACTGAGGGAGCGCCACACTGTCGGAGGGGCAGTACTGAGGGAATGCTGCACCATCGGAGGGGCAGTACTGAGGGCGCTCTGCACTGTCGGAGGGGCAGTACTGAGGGAGCGCTGCACTGTCGGAGGGGCAGTACTGAGAGAGTGCTGCACTGTCAGAGGGGCAATACTGAGGGAGCTCTGCACCGTCAGAGGGGCAATACCGAGGGCGTGCTGCACTGGCAGAGGGGCAATACTGAGGGAGTGCTGCACTGTCGGAGGGGCAGTACTGAGGGAGCGCTGCACCATCGGAGGGGCAGTACTGAGGGAGTGCCGCACTGTCGGAGGGACATCACTGAGGGAGTGCTGCACTGTCGGAGGGGCAGTACTGAGGGAGTGCTGCACCATCGGAGGGGCAGTACTGAGGGAGCACTGCACTGTCGGAGGGGCATTACTGAGGGAGTGCTGCACTGTCGGAGGGGCAGTACTAAGGGAGCGCTGCACTGTCGGAGGAGCAGTACTGAGGGAGCGCCGCACTGTCGGAGGAGCATTACTGAGGAAGCGCTGCACCGTCGGAGGAGCATTACTGAGGGAGAGCTGCACTGTCGGAGGAGCATTACTGAGGAAGCGCTGCACCGTCGGAGGAGCATTACTGAGGGAGAGCTGCACTGTCGGAGGGGCAGTACTGAGAGAGTGCCGCACTGACGGAGGGGCAGTACTGAGGGAGCGCTGCACCATTGGAGGGGAAGTACTGAGGGAGCGCCGCACTGTCGGAGGGGCAGTACTGAGGGAGCGCCGCACGGTTGGAGGGGCAGTACTGAGGGAGCGCTGCACTGTCCGAGGGGCAGTGCTGAGGGAGTGCTGCACTGTCGGAGGGGCAGTACTGAGGGTGTGCTGCACTGTTGGAGCGGCAGTACTGAGGGAGCGCTGCACTGTCTGAGGGGCAGTACTGAGAGAGTGCTGCACTGTCAGAGGGGCAATACTGAGGGAGTGCTGCACTGTCGGAGGGGCAGTACTGAGGGAGCTCTGCAGTGTCAGAGGGGCAATACTGAGGGAGTGCTGCACTGGCAGAAGGGCAATACTATGGGAGTGCTGCACTGTCGGAGGGGCAGTACTGAAGGAGCACTGCACTGTCGGAGGGGCAGTACTGAGGGAGTGCTGCACCATCGGAGGGGCAGTATTGAGGGCGCTCTGCACTGTCAGAAGGGCAGTACTGAGGGAGCGCTGCACTGTCGGAGGGGCAGTACTGAGAGAGTGCTGCACTGTCAGAGGGGCAATACTGAGGGAGTGCCCCACTTTCGGAGGGGCAGTACTGAGGGAGCGCTGCACTGTCAGAGGGGCAATACTGAGGGAGTGCTGCACTGGCAGAGGGGCAATACTGAGGGAGTGCTGCACTGTCGGAGGGGCAGTGCTGAGGGAGCGCTGCACTGTCAGAGGGGCAGTACTGAGGGAGTGCTGCACTGTTGGAGGGGCAGTACTGAGTGAGTGCTGCACTGTCGGAGGGTCACTACTGAGGGAGCACTGCACTGTCAGCTGGGCAGTACTGAGGGAGCGCCACGCTGTCGGAGGGGCAGTACTGAGGGAGTGCTGCACCATCGGAGGGGCAGTACTGAGGGCGCTCTGCACTGTCGGAGGGGCAGTACTGAGGGAGTGCTGCACTGTCGGAGGGGCAGTAATGAGAGAGTGCTGCACTGTCAGAGGGGCAATACTGAGGGAGCTCTGCACCGTCAGAGGGGCAATACCGAGGGCGTGCTGCACTGGCAGAGGGGCAATACTGAGGGAGTGCTGCACTGTCGGAGGGGCAGTACTGAGGGAGCGCTGCACCATCGGAGGGGCAGTACTGAGGGAGTGCCGCACTGTCGGAGGGACATCACTGAGGGAGTGCTGCACTGTCGGAGGGGCAGTACTGAGGGAGTGCTGCACCATCGGAGGGGCAGTACTGAGGGGGCACTGCACTGTCGGAGGGGCATTACTGAGGGAGTGCTGCACTGTCGGAGGGGCAGTACTAAGGGAGCGCTGCACTGTCGGAGGAGCAGTACTGAGGGAGCGCCGCACTGTCGGAGGAGCATTACTGAGGAAGCGCTGCACCGTCGGAGGAGCATTACTGAGGGAGAGCTGCACTGTCAGAGGGGCAGTACTGAGAGAGTGCCGCACTGACGGAGGGGCAGTACTGAGGGAGCGCTGCACCATTGGACGGGAAGTACTGAGGGAGCGCCGCACTGTCGGAGGGGCAGTACTGAGGGAGCGCCGCACTGTTGGAGGGGCAGTACTGAGGCAGTGCTGCACCATCGGAGTGGCAGTACTGGGGGAGTTCTGCACTGTTGGAGGGGTATGACTGAGGGAGCGCTGCGCTGTCCGAGGGGCAGTGCTGAGGGAGTGCTGCACTGTCGGAGGGGCAGTACTGAGGGTGTGCTGCACTGTTGGAGCGGCAGTAATGAGGGAGCGCTGCACTGTCTGAGGGGCAGTGCTGAGGGAGCGCTGCACTGTCAGAGGGGCAGTACTGAGGGAGCGCCGCACTGTCGGAGGGGCAGTACTGAGGGAGCACTGCACTGTCGGAGGGGCAGTACTGAGGGAGCACCGCACTGTTGGAGGGGTAGTACTGAGGGAGTGCTGCACTGTCGGAGGGGCAGTACTGAGGGAGCTCTGCAGTGTCAGAGGGGCAATACTGAGGGAGTGCTGCACTGGCAGAAGGGCAATACTATGGGAGTGCTGCACTGTCGGAGGGGCAGTACTGAAGGAGCACTGCACTGTCGGAGGGGCATTACTGAGGGAGCGCTGCACTGTCGGAGGGGCAGTACTGAGGGAGTGCTGCACCATCGGAGAGGCAGTATTGAGGGCGCTCTGCACTGTCAGAGGGGCAGTACTGAGGGAGCGCTGCACTGTCGGAGGGGCAGTACTGAGAGAGTGCTGCACTGTCAGAGGGGCAATACTGAGGGAGTGCCGCACTTTCGGAGGGGCAGTACTGAGGGAGCGCTGCACTGTCAGAGGGGCAATACTGAGGGAGTGCTGCACTGGCAGAGGGGCAATACTGAGGGAGTGCTGCACTGTCGGAGGGGCAGTGCTGAGGGAGCGCTGCACTGTCAGAGGGGCAGTACTGAGGGAGCGCTGCACTGTTGGAGGGGCAGTACTGAGTGAGTGCTGCACTGTCGGAGGGTCACTACTGAGGGAGCACTGCACTGTCAGCTGGGCAGTACTGAGGGAGCGCCGCGCTGTCGGAGGGGCAGTACTGAGGGAGTGCTGCACCATCGGAGGGGCAGTACTGAGGGCGCTCTGCACTGTCGGAGGGGCAGTACTGAGGGAGCGCTGCACTCTCGGAGGGGCAGTACTGAGAGAGTGCTGCACTGTCAGAGGGGCAATACTGTGGGAGCTCTGCACTGTCAGAGGGGCAATACCGAGGGAGTGCTGCACTGGCAGAGGGGCAATACTGAGGGAGTGCTGCACTGTCGGAGGGGCAGTACTGAGGGAGCGCTGCACTGTCGGAGGAGCATTACTGAGGGAGTGCTGCACTGTCGGAGGGGCAGTACTGAGGGAGCGCCGCACTGTCGGAGGTGCATTACTGAGGGAGTGCTGCACTGTCGGAGGGGCAGTACTGAGAGAGTGCCGCACTGACGGAGGGGCAGCACTGAGGGAGTGCCGCACTGTCGGAGGGGCAGTACTGAGGGAGCACTGCACTGTCGGAGGGGCATTACTGAGGGAGTGCTGCACTGTCGGAGGGGCAGTACTGAGGGAGCGCTGCACTGTCGGAGGAGCATTACTGAGGGAGTGCTGCACTGTCGGAGGGGCAGTACTGAGAGAGTGCCGCACTGACGGAGGGGCAGCACTGAGGGAACGCTGCACCATTGGAGGGGCAGTACTGAGGGAGCACCGCACTGTCGGAGGGGCAGTACTGAGGGAGCGCTGCACTGTCAGTGGGGCAATCCTGAGGGAGTGCTGCACTGTCGGAGGGGCAATACTGAGGGAGTGCTGCACTGTCGGAGCTGCCGTCTTTTGGATGAGACGTTAAACCGAGGCTCCGTCTGCTCTAAGGTGGATGTAAAAGATCGCATGGCACTAATTCGGAGAAGAGCAGGGGGAGTTCTCCCCAGTGCCCTGGGCCAATATTTTTCCCTCAATCAGCATCACTGAAAACAGATTATCTGGTTATTATCACGTAGTTATTTGTGGGAGCTTGATGTGCAGAAATTGACTGCCGTGTTTCCTACATTGCAACAGTGACCACACTTCAAAGTACTTCATTGTGAAATGGAAACTCAAAAATTTCAAAAATATTTCTTTGTATCGTCCAAACAACTTTGCCTGCTGAAATTAAGTATAATCATAGGTCGGGCTACTGATAGATGGCTTTAACATGCAGACAATCCAATCAGAGGTGCCTGTATCACTGACACACTCGAATGGAATCTATTCTTCCTTTATCTGATAGCACCATGGGAGTACCTTCACCACACGGGCTGCAGCTCACCACCGCCTTCTCGAGGGCAACTGGGTATGGGCAATAAATGCTGGCCTTACTGGCGACGCCCACGTCTCATGAACGAATAAAAAAAAAAGCTGTGGCTCAGTGGGCAGCCCTCTCTCTCTCACCTCGGAGTCAGAAGGTCGGGGGTTCAAGTCCCACTCCAGAGACTTTGAGAACAAAAATCCAGGCTGAGACTCCCGGTGCAGTGCTGATCAAACATCAAACCTGAGCCCTGCTCGTTCTGGCGGATGTTAAAGATCACACAGCAGCACCGCAAGAAGAGATCATGACCAAAATAAAATCATTGATGCCTGTGGGATCTTGCTGTGTGCAAAAAATGATTCTCACAATTGGCCAGATAACAAGATTCACTGCTCGTTAATAGTAAGTGGTTGCATGTGAAGTGTGTTGAGATGCTTCTGAGAGATGTGTTAAGGGACCAATTTTCTTCGTAAACAAATATTATCTTAGTCAGAGTGAAGTTGGCAAGTTTGGATCCTTGATACAAACTAGTCAACTTAAACTGCACTTGTCAAAATACTGACAACAGCAACAACAGAAATAAAATATAACTTAATGTAGAAGTGCGTCATATAATTATAAATCACTAAACAACAACTTGCATTTATATAGCACCTTTAACATAGTAAAACATCCCAAGACGCTTCACAGGAGCGATTATCAAACATAATTTGACACCGAGCCACATAAGGAGATATTAGGACAGGTGACCAAAAGCTCAGTCAAAGAGGTCGGTTTTAAGGAGTGTCTTAAAGGAGGAGAGAGAGGCGGAGAGGTTTAGGGAGGGAATTCCAGAGCTTAGGACCCAGGCAGCTGAAGGCACGGCCACCAATGGCGGAGCGATTAAAATCGGGGATGTACAAGAGGGCAGCATAAAGAGTGAAAATGATGAGCAATTTAATAATGTTTCCATTCTTACTAGTCTGGATTTTCTTCCTCCATTTCTCCTGCCTGTTGCTTGCTGGAGTGTTGAAGCTGTGAGCTCGTCTTAGAGCTGAGGGTCGGAGACATAAAAGAGAAAACACAAAAACTGAGTTAAAGAGACCTTTATTGTGGAAGAGTCAATGAAAAATGATTAAAATAACTTCTATGCAGAGTCAAACTTCCACAGCATCACTTATAGTGGAGTCATCGACTCATAGAAAGTTACAGCACGGAAGGAGGTCATTCCGGCCCATCGTGTCCGCGCCGGCCAACAAAGAGCTATCCAGCCTAATCCCACTTCCCAGCTCTTGGTCCGTAGCCCTGCAGGTTACAGCATCCCAAGTGCACATCCAAGTACTTTTTAAATGCGATGAGGGTTTCTGCCTCTACCACCCTTTCAGGCAGTGAGTTCCAGACCCCCACCACCCTTTGGGTGAAGAAATTTCCCCTCAAATCCTCTCTAAACCTTCCACCAGTTACTTTAAATCTGTGCCCCCTGCTTTTTGACCCCTCTGCTAAGGAAAATAGGTCCTTTCTATCCACTTTATCTAGGCCCCTCATAATTTTATACACCTCAATAAGGTCTCCCCTCAGCCTCCTCTGTTCCAAGGAAAACAGGCCCAGCCTATCCAGTCTTTCCTCATAGCTAAGATTCTCTACTCCCGGCAACATCCTTGTAAATCTCCTCTGTACCCTCTCTAGTGCAATCACATCTTTCCTGTAATGTGGTGACCAGAACTGCACGCAGTACTCTAGCTGAGGCCTAACTAGTGTTTTATACAGTTGAAGCATAACCTCCTGCTCTTGTATTCTATGCCATGGCTAATAAAGGCAAGCATTCCATATGCCTTCTTAACCGCCTTATCTACCTGGCCTGCTACCTTCAGGGATCTGTGGACCTGCACTCCAAGGTCCCTTTGTTCCTCTACACTATTCAGTCAGGACCAAGTGGTGTCTTTGGGTGGAGTGGGTTTAGTGGGTGAGGGATAATTGGACCAGGGGGCACAGATATCATCAGCCCCCAAATTTGAAGTCGTATGGCCTTTCCTTATTTTTATATTGCATTGTAAATTTGTATGTCAACATTTATAATGTATAAACTTGTCACGCTGTAATTACAGCCTCCCGCCAGTGGAGGCGCTGCCAGATTCCTAATGTAAATAGAATGACAGGAAGAGCGCACAGATGTAATCATTTTAATATATTATAGATGATAGATAGCAGTGTGGGGAACAGCAGTACCGGTTTCCTACATTACAGCAGTGACTACAAATCAAAAATACTTCATTGGCTGCAAAATGCTTTGGGACATCCTGAGGTCATGAAAGGCGCGATAGAAATGCAAGTCTTTCTTTCTTTTCTTTTAGATACAGAGAAACTATTTCCTCTGGTGAGGGAGTCTAGAACAAGGTGACATAATCTTAAAATTAGAGCCAGGCCGTTCAGGGGTGAAATCAGAAAGCACAAAGGGTAGTGGAAATCTGGAACTCTCTCCCCCAAAAGGCTGTGAATGTTGGGGGTCAATTGAAATTTTTCAAGAGTGAGATGGATAGATTTTTGTTGGCTAAGGGTATCGAGGGATACGGAGCAAAGGTGGGTAAATGGAGTTGAGGTACAGATCAGTCGTGAACTAAAGGAATGGCAGAACAGGCTGGAGGGGCTGAATGGCCTCCTCCTAACATAGAAACATAGAAACATAGAAGATAGGAGCAGGAGTAGGCCATTCGGCCCTTCAAGCCTGCTCCGCCATTCAATGAGATCATGGCTGATCATCCAAATTCAGTACCCTGTCCCTGCCTTCTCCCCATACCCCTTGATCCCTTTAGCCTCAAGAAATATATCCAACTCTTTCTTGAATATATTTAGTGAACTGGCCTCCACCGCCCTCTGTGGCAGAGAATTCCACAGGTTCACCACTCTCTGGGTGAAGAAATTCCTCCTCATTTCTGTCCTAAATGGCTTACCCCTTATCCTTTGACTATGACCCCTGGTTCTGGACTCCCTGGCCATCAGAAACATCCTTTCTGCATCTAGTCTGTCCAGACCTGACAGAATTTTATAGGTTTCGATGAGATCCCCTCTCAATCTTCTAAACTCCAGTGAGTATAAGCCCAATCGACACAATCTCTCCTCGTACGTCATTCCTGCCATCCCAGGTATCAGCCTGGTGAATCTTCGCTGCACTCCCTCCATGGCAAGAACGTCCTTCCTCAGGTAAGGTGACCAAAACTGCACAACAATACTCAAGGTGTGGTCTCACCAAGGCCCTGTACAACTGCAGCAAGACATCCTTGTTCTTGTACTCGAACCCTCTTGCTACGAAGGCCAACATACCATTTGCCTTCTTAACCGCCTGCTGCACCTGCATGCTTACCTTCAGCGACTGGTGCACAATAACACCCAGGTCACTTTGCACTTCTCCTTCTCCCAATCTATTGCCATTCAAATAATAATCTGCCTTCCTGTTTTTGCCACCAAAGTGGATAACCTCACATTTATCCACATTATACTGCATTTGCCATGTTTCTGCCCAATCACCCAACCTGTCCAAATCGTACTGGAGTTTAACGACACCCTCCTCATAGCTTACCCTCCCACCCAGCTTTGTGCCGTCTGCAAATTTGGAGATATTACATCCAATTCACGTGTCCAGATCATTAATATATATTGTGAACAGCTGGGGTCCTAGGACCGATCCTTGTGGTACCCCACTAGTCACTGCCTGCCACTCGGAAAACGACCTGTTTATTCCAACTCTTTGCTTTCTGTCCACCAACCAGTTCTCTATCCAAGTCAATACCTTGCCCCCAATCCCATGTGCCTTAATTTTGCACGCTAATCTCTTATGTGGGACCTTATCGAAAGCCTTCTGAAAGTCCAAATACACCACATCCACTGGTTCTCCCTTATCTATTTTACCAGTTACATCCTCAAAAAATTCCAGTAGATTAGTCAAGCATGATTTACCTTTTGTAAATCCATGTTGACTTTGTCCGATCCTGTCACTGCTTTCCAAGTGCTCTGCTATTACATCTTTTATAATAGACTCTAGCATTTTCCCCACTACTGATGTCAGGCTTACCGGTCTATAATTCCCCACTTTTTCTCTACCACCTTTTTTGAATAGTGGGGTAACATTAGCTACCCTCCAATCCATGGGTACTGTTCCAGAGTCTATCGAGTTCTGGAAGATGACCAGCAATGCATCTACTATCTCTAGGGCCACTTCCTTAAGTACCCTGGGATGTAGACCATCAGGCCCTGGGGATTTATCGGCCTTCAGTCCCATCAATTTTCCTAACGCCATTTCCCTACAGATACTGATTTCATTCAGTTCCTCCCTCTCATTAGACTCTATGTTCCCCGGCATCTCTGGGAGGTTATTTGTGTCCTCCTTTGTGAAGACAGAACCAAAGTATGTATTTAGTTGGTTTGCCATTTCCTTGTTTCCCATTATAAATTCCCCTGATTCTGACTGTAAGGGACCTACGCTTGACTTCACCAATCTTAACACAGTGCGGTGCGGGGGGTCAATTTCTGCGGGTGGGGTGGGGGCTCTTCTGCCCAAGTTAGGAGGGACGATTGGGAACACTCCCTGTGGAAATTCACCCCCCCACCACCCCGTGACTTACCACATCCCTCAGAAACAGTGCTCCACGGACAAGCAATGACAGTTGACACGTGAGCAGAAGTGAGAGTGATTTAACGCATGGCAAGATCCCACAAACAGCAGTGAGTTGAATGACCCAATTAAGTCCTTTCCAACATTTAACCCTCAGCCAACATCACTAAAAACAGATTATCTGGTCATTATCAGGCTGCAGTTTGTGGGATCTTGCTGTGTGTAAATTGGCTGCCGCATTTCCTACATTACAACAGTGACCACACTTCAAGAGTATTTCATTGGCTGTAAAGTGCTTTGGGACATCCTGAGATCGTGAAAGGCGCTGTAGAAATGCAAGTTGTTGTTGTTGTTGGCACGGGGCTTGAACCCACAATCCTCTGACTCTGAGGCAAGAAACTGAGCCAAGCAGAGGCTTCTGAGTTATACTTCCTGTTTGTTTCAGTGCCCATTTGAAGCTGCTTTGCCTTGACACAGAAGGAGGGGTATAAGTGCAGCTTTTAACAGCACCCAGCATTCTTGACCGAACAAATGCTGGGAGTGAATGGACCCAGTTGCTTGATTCTGCCACTAGATGGTGATACCGTTCACTAAATGCTCACTGAAACATCTTCTGAAATCTTAATGCGAGGAGCATTTGTAATAAGGTGGATGAATTGGCTGCGCAAATAGAGGTAAACGAATATGATTTGGTTGGGATTACGGAAACGTGGCTCAAGGATGGCCAAGACTGGGAACTCAACATCCAGGGGTATTCGATATTCAGGAAAGATAGGCAAAAAGGAAAGGGAGGTGGGGTAGCATTACTGGTTAAAGAAGGGATTAACACAATTGTAATGAAGGATATTAGCTCTGATGATGTGGAATCTGTATGGGTAGAATTGAGAAATACTAAGGGGAAAAAAACATTAGTGGGAGTGGTATATAGACCTCCCAACAGTAAGGTGGAGGTTGGGGATGGCATTAAAAGGGAAATTAAAGAAGCGTGCAATAAGGGCACAGCAGTCATCATGGATGACTTTAATCTACACATAGATTGGGCTAACCAAATTAGTAACAATACTGTGGAGGAGGAATTCCTGGAATGTTTAAGGGATGGTTTCCTGGACCAATATGTCGAGGAACCAACCAGAGATCAGGCCATCTTAGACTGGGTATTATGTAACGAGAAAGGATTAATTAGCAATCTTGTTGTACGAGGCCCCTTGGGTCGGAGCGATCATAATCTGATCGAATTCTTCATTAAGATGGAGAATGAAGTAGTTGACTCAGAGACAAGGGTCCTCAATTTAAATAAAGGAAACTACGATGGTCTGAGGAGTGAGTTGGGTAGGATTGATTCGGAAATGGCACTCAAAGGGTTGATGGTGGATAGGCAATGGCAAACATTCAAAGACCGCATGGATGAGCTACAGAATTTGTTCATCCCAGTTTGGCATAAAAATAAAACAAAAAAGGTGACTCAACCGTGGCTAACAAGGGAAATTAGGGATAGCATAAGATCCAAGGAGAGGACATATAAATTGGCTAGAAAAAGCAATAATCCTGAGGATTGGGAGCAGTTTAGGAGTCAACAAAGGAGGACAAAGGAATTAATTAAGAAAGGGAAAATAGAATATGAGAGTAAGCTATCAGGGAACATAAAAACTGACTGTAAAAGCTTTTATAGATATGTGAAGAGAAAAAGATTGGCGAAGTCAAGCGTAGGTCCCTTACAGTCAGAATCAGGGGAATTTATAATGGGAAACAAGGAAATGGCAGACCAACTAAATACATACTTTGGTTCTGTCTTCACAAAGGAGGACACAAATAACCTCCCAGAGATGCTGGGGAACATAGGGTCTGATGAAAGGGAGGAACTGAAAGAAATCAGTATTTGTAGGGAAATGGCGTTAGGAAAATTGATGGGATTGAAGGCCGATAAATCCCCAGGGCCTGATGGTCTACATCCCAGGGTACTTAAGGAAGTGGCCCTAGAGATAGTAGATGCATTACTGGTCATCTTCCAGAACTTGATAGACTCTGGAACGGTACCCATGGATTGGAGGGTAGCTAATGTTACCCCACTACTCAAAAAAGGTGGTAGAGAAAAAGCGGGGAATTATAGACCGGTAAGCCTGACATCGGTAGTGGGGAAAATGCTAGAGTCTATTATAAAAGATGTAATAGAAGAGCACTTGGAAAGCAGTGACAGGATCAGACAAAGTCAACATGGATTTACAAAAGGTAAATCATGCTTGACTAATCTACTGGAATTTTTTGAGGATGTAACTGGTAAAATAGATAAGGGAGAACCAGTGGATGTGGTGTATTTGGACTTTCAGAAGGCTTTCGATAAGGTCCCACATAAGAGATTAGCATGTAAAATTAAGGCACATGGGATTGGGGGCAAGGTATTGACTTGGATAGAGAATTGGTTGGCGGACAGAAAGCAAAGAGTTGGAATAAACGGGTCGTTTTCCGAGTGGCAGGCAGTGACTAGTGGGGTACCGCAAGGATCGGTCCTAGGACCCCAGCTGTTCACAATATATATTAATGATCTGGACGAGGGAATTGGATGTAATATCTCCAAATTTGCAGATGACACAAAGCTGGGTGGGAGGGTAAGCTGTGAGGAGGATGTCGTGAAACTTCAGTACGATTTTGACAGGTTGGGTGATTGGGCAGAAATATGGCAAATGCACTATAATGTGGATAAATGTGAGGTTATCCACTTTGGTGGCAAAAACAGGAAGGCAGATTATTATTTGAATGGCAATAGATTGAGAGAAGGGGAAGTGCAAAGAGACCTGGGTGTTATTGTGCACCAGTCGTTGAAGGTAAGCATGCAGGTGCAGCAGGTGGTTAAGAAGGTAAATGGTATGTTGGCCTTCGTAGCAAGAGGGTTCGAGTACAGGAACAAGGATGTCTTGCTACAGTTGTACAGGGCCTTGGTGAGACCACACCTTGAGTACTGTGTGCAGTTTTGGTCACCTTACCTGAGGAAGGACGTTCTTGCCATGGAGGGAGTGCAGCGAAGATTCACCAGGCTGATACCTGGGATGGCAGGAATGACGTACAAGGAGAGATTGTGTCGATTGGGCTTATACTCACTGGAGTTTAGAAGATTGAGAGGGGATCTCATCGAAACCTATAAAATTCTGTCAGGTCTGGACAGACTAGATGCAGGAAGAATGTTTCTGATGGCCGGGGAGTCCAGAACCAGGGGTCATAGTCTAAGGATAAGGGGTAAGCCATTTAGGACAGAAATGAGGAGGAATTTCTTCACCCAGAGAGTGGTGAACCTGTGGAATTCTCTGCCACAGAAGGCAGTTGAGGCCAATTCATTAAACATATTCAAGAAGGAGTTGGATATATTTCTTGAGGCTAAAGGGATCAAGGGATATGGGGAGAAAGCAGAGACAGGGTACTGAATTTGGATGATCAGCCATGATCTCATTGAATGGCGGAGCAGGCTCGAGGGGCCGAATGGCCGACTCCTGCTCCTATCTTCTGTTTCTATGTTTGAACATTAGAGAAAGAAAGTTTTGCATTTCTAACGCGCCTTTCACGATCTCAGGACGTCCCAAAGCGCTTCACAGCCAATGAAGTACTTTTCAAAGTGGAGTCACTGTCGTAATGTAGGGAAATGCGGCAGCCAATTAATGCACAGCAAGCTCCCAAAAACAGTACCTTATCACAGAGGAGGACGTATGGTGAGATGGGCAGACACTTGGCAGATGAAATTTAATGCAGAAAAGTGTAAAGTGATACATTGTTGTAATGCAGGAAAAGCAGCAGCCTATTTGCACACAGCAAGATCCCACAAACAGCAGCTTGATAATGACCAGATAATCTGTTTTCGTGATTTTGGCTGAGGGTTAAATATTGGCCCCCAGGTCACCGTGGAGAACTCCCCCTGCTCTTCTTCGAAATAGCGGCCTGGGCCTCGGTTTAACGTCTCATCCGAAAGATGGCACCTCCGACACTGCAGCACTCCCTCAGTACTGACCCTCCGACAGTGGAGCGCTCACACAGCATTGACATTCCGACAGTGCAGCGCTCCATCAGTACTGTCCCTCCGACAGTGCAGTGCTCCCTCAGTACTGCCCCTCCGACAGTGCAGCACTCCCTCATTACTGCCCCTCCGACAGTGCAGCTCTCCCTCAGTACTGTGACTCCGACAGTGCAGCGCACCCCCAGTACTGCCCCTCTGACAGTGCGGCACTCCCTCAGTACTGTCCCTCCGACAGTGCAGCGCTCCCTGGGTTCTGCCCCTCCGACAGTGCGGCGCACCCTCAGTACTGCCCCTCCGAAAGTGGGGCACTCCATCCATACTGCCCCTCCGACAGTGGGGCACTCCCTCCGTACTGCCCCTCTGGCAGTGCGGCGCTCCCTCAGTACTGCCCCTCTGACAGTGCGGCGCTCCCTCAGTACTGCCCCTATGACAGTGCAGTGCTCCCTCAGCACTGTCCCTCCGACAGTGCGGCGCACCCTCAGTACTGCCCCTCCGACAGTGCGGTGCTCCCTCAGTACTGCCCCTCCGACTTTGGGGCGCTCCCTCAGTACTGCCCCTCCGACAGTGCGGCGCTCCCTCAGTACTGCCCCTCCGACAGTGGGGCTCTCCCTCAGTACTGTCCCTCCGACAGTACGGCGCTCCCTCAGTACTGCCCCTCCGACAGTGCAGCGCTCCCTCGGTACTGCCTCTCTGACAGTGCGGCGCTCCCTCAGTACTGCCCCGCCGACAGAGCGGCGCTCCCTCGGTACTGCCCCTCTGACAGTGCGGTGCTCCCTCAGTACAATCCCTCCGACAGTGCAGTGCTCCCTCAGTACTACCCCTCCGACAGTGCGGTGCTCCCTCAGTACTGCCCCTCCGACAGTGCGGCGCTCCCTCAGTACTATCCCTCCGACAGTGCAGTGCTCCCTCAGTACTGCCCCTCCGACAGTGCAGTGCTCCCTCAGTACTGCCCCTCTGACAGTGCGGCGCTCCCTCAGTACTGCCCCTCTGACAGTGCAGTGCTCCCTCAGTACTGTCCCTCCGACAGTGCCGCTCTCCCTTGGTACTGTCCCTCCGACAGTGCGGTGCTCTCTCAGTACTGCCCCTCCGACAGTGCGGCGCTCCCTCAGTACTGCCCCTCCGACAGTGCAGTGCTCCCTCAGTACTGTCCCTCCGACAGTGCGGCGCTCCCTTGGTACTGTCCCTCCGACAGTGCAGTGCTCTCTCAGTACTGACCCTCCGACAGTGCGGCGCTCCCTCAGTACTGCCCCTCCGACAGTGCAGTGCTCCCTCAGTACTGTCCCTCCGACAGTGCGGCGCTCCCTTGGTACTGTCCCTCCGACAGTGCAGTGCTCTCTCAGTACTGCACTGGAGTGTAGCTTAAGTCCTGGAGTAGGATTAGAATCCAATGTTCCCTGCAATTGTTTGTTGGGCTTGTGCGGCCCCTGTGCAGCCCATTTAAAAACTCTGCGCCTGTGCGGTGTGTTCAATTTAACAGGCGACTCACCGGCTGCGCGGGGCCCCTGGAGCGTTGCATGGCCACGCAAGTCCGCACAGATTTACGGGAGTATTGCTGGAACCCACAACCTGCTGGCTCCGAGGTGAGAGGGTGCGGCCCAGTGAGCCACGATTGACAGCACACTGGATGGAACCTCAGTCCTGAGGGTCTGTGTCCTCCTCGCTCAGGACACTCAGAACTCCAAACTTACATTCAAACCTCAGTGGCCATGTGGAGTGGGAATCATCCTGCACCAATGCTGAGCTTATGGTGCAGATGGACCCACACTCAGATTGTATCGCGCTGGGAACTGTTTAGACAACAGTTGATTGATTGGCTATGATAAATTGACATTAGTGTTAGGGGGATTAAATACGTGGGGTTACGGGGATAGGGTGGGATATGTGTTGGTGTAGGGGTTACGGGGATCGGGTGGGATATGTGTCAGTGCAGGCTCGATGGGCCGAAATGGCCTCTATCTGCACTGTGGGGCTTCTGTGATTCTGTGATTCTGTGAACAATAATTCAGCCTGTGCCGCAAGACAGGAGTTAACCCTTCATGCAACTGTCAACCGTTTAATTCTAAAGCTGTTCCACTCTTAGCTCTGCCGATTAATTGGCAGTGGACAAAGCAGAATAGGGGGAACAATAGAATCGTAGAATCACACAGCACAGAAGGAGGCCATTCGGCCCATCGTGCCTGTGTCGGCTCTTTGAAAGAGCTCTCCAATTAGTCCCACTCCCCCCTGCTCTTTCCCCAGAGCCCTGCAAATTTCTCATTTTCAAGTATTTATCCAATTCCCTTTTGAAAGTTGCTATTGAATCTGCTTCCACCGCCCTTTCAGGCAGTGTGTTCCAGATCGCAACAACTCGCTGCGTAAAAAAAAATCTCCTTATCTCCCCTCTGGTTCTTTTACCAATGATACTTTGGTGTGAGTGAAGAGAGGAGCAGTGAATAGTGGAATATAATCTCCTTCAGAACTTTGCTGATCTTGGTAAACCTCCCAGTGCTTTGTTTTTGGGTGGGGCGGGGGGTGGGTGGGGGGGGGAGTCTGGGGTGGGGAGGTGGGTTGAGGGAGATGGAATATCCCTGCAGTTGGGATTATACAGAGAAACTTAAGAGGATTTTTAATTGCAGTTTGTAAGCGATTGGGTGAATGAGAATGGGGGGGGCGGCGGTGGGGTTGGGGGGGGATTTGGTTCTAAGGGTAGTGAAGGTTACCGGATTGGGTGAATGAGAATGGGGGGAATTTGGCTCTCGGGGTAGTGGAGGTTACAGGATTGCCGGGGATGACGTCAAGCAGCGATTGTACAGCTCTCGCCGAGTGAAACTGTCAACCTCACTTCATCCATCAAACCCTGTTGACACAAGAACAGCAATTAGATGGAGATAAAGTTCTGCGTTCAAAGGCCCACTTTACACATTCCAGCCAACAGCTATCATTAAAGGTATTTGGGAGCAGGGGGGCGGGCGGTGGGGGGAGACGCCAGACTTTGAGCTTGACCAGGCAACTTTACCTTCCTGGGCCTTGGACTTTGAGTTGGATTGGCCGGGTTGCGATTCCTCTTTACTCTGTGGCGCGCGGGCTCTCAGACGCAGTCCGTTGGCCAGCGGTCCTGACAGGGAGGCTCCCGGGCTAGAGGCGACCATTGCTTCACTGTCGGAGGGGTCGGCGCGAGGTTCTGTCTCGTCTTCAGAGCTGCTCGGGTGGAAACAAAAAGAAAAGAAAGGAATTAGGCCGGCGTCCAGTTAATGAAAGCACAGGTCACGGTACAAGTAACACTGAAACATGGAGATATAAGGCCTAGCTCCTCAGTATTAAACTGAAACTAGTGAAATACTGTACAATCCTACACCTGAAACTGGAATCAGTGACCCAGCTTCAACTTCAACAACAACTTGCATTTATATAGCGCCTTTAAGGGAGAAAAACCTCCCAAGACGCTTCACGGGAGCGTTTCACCTCCCAAGCCCACGACCTCTACCACCTGGAAGGACAAGGGCAGCAGGCGCCTGGGAACACCACCACCTCCAAGTTCCCCTCCAAGTCACACACACCATCCTGACTTGGAAATGTATCGCCATTCCTTTATCATCACTGGCCAATGTCCTTTTAAGTGGATTAATTGGAGAGCTCTTTCAAAGAGCCGGCACAGGCACGATGGGCCGAATGGCCTCCTTCTGTGCTGTGCGATTCTGTGATTCGATTATTCCTTCGATTGTGCTTTGTCTAATGCCAATAACATCCTTGGGGCAAAGTACTTTCACACTAAATCCAACATTGTTGCAAGGGTTTAAGTACACAGAGGACTCAGCCTCGCAGCCTCATAAATCCGAGTCTAAACTTGTGTTAGCGGAGTTGAACAGAGAATTACTCTTTTCACTGGCTCTTGATTCTGGTAATATGTTGTGTTTTCTCACCTTCTGTTCAGTAAAAACATATGCAGTACATTGTTCTCGATGACCTACATTGGCTCCCAGTCCGGCAACACCTCGATTTTAAAATTTTCATCCTTGTTTTCAAATCCCTCCGTGGCCTCGCCCCTCCCTATCTCTGTAACCTCCTCCAGCCCTACAACCCCCCGAGATCTCTGCGCTCCTCCAATTCTGGCCTCTTGCTCAACCCTGATTTTAATCTCTCCACCATTGGTGGCCGTGCCTTCAACCGCCTGGGCCCTACGCTCTGGAATTCCCTCCCTCAGTCTTGCTGCCTCGTGACCTCTCTCTCCGCCTTAAAACCTGCCTCTTTGACCAAGCTTTTGGACACCTGTTGTTGTTGTATTATCACATGGTTTAGTCTGAGCATGCTCAGTTCGCTTGGGCCAAGTAAACAAGCACATGGACTCGCAGCTCATCCTGTCTCTGTCCTTCATTTGTTCTACCCACATATATTACATCTTTGGCAACGAGGATGGGATCCCAAAGACATTTTTAGGGATCATGGAAGGACACAATGTTCAAGCTTCAAGTGGACAAGTTTAAGGTGAATTTGTAACACCTAAACTGAATTTTTGTGATGTTTTACTGTTAATGCTGATGCACAATCCCCTGTGCTTCGCCTTCGCGTGTGTACATACACAGCAACAGCGGCGCTGATTCTCACAGGTACACAGATAGCGGCTGAGTCACTGTTCGACGGGATCGGGACAATCATGGCCGCGCCTACGGGATTCATCGGAAGCCTTGGCCTGTATGACCGAGCTCGCGAACCATTCAGTTCTTACATTGAGCGGATGGAGATTTTTTTTAGGGCCAATAACATTATTGAGACCGAAGGTGCCGATGAGAATGTTCAAGCTCAAAATAAAGTAATGCGTGAACGGAAGAAAGCAATTGTTCTAATGGCGATCGGGCCCGAGGTCTACGGAATGTTGACAAACCCTGTGATAATACATTACACCTGTCCTAATATCTCATCATGTGACTCAGTGTCACATTCTGTCTGATAACACTCCTGTGAAGCACCTTGGGGTGTTAAATGCGCTATATAAATGCATGCTGTTGTTGTACGTGTTATGCAATCGAATGCTCCATTCCTTAGAAAACAACGCAACGACTGACTTATCCATGATCTAATTGAGTGGCGGAACAGGCTCGAGGGGCTCCTCATGTTCCTATGGTCATGAGCAATGCCACGGTGGGTCCATTAGGGCAGTAAATAAGAGCAAAAGATATGAAAAAAGCACGAGTTCTATACCATCCTACAAAGTGCCGAAGGTATTTTTTCTAGTGTCTGGTACGGTGTCTAGGGCTACATTCATCAGCTTCTGGTTCTAATAATCTTTCTACTGAAAAGTCCAGCCACGAATATAATTTCAACCCATTCTCCCAAGGTCTGTGTAGGCACAAAGAACCGGAGAGATGAATTTCTAAGGAGTGTGTTCACCAGCTCCCAGACTGAATGACTCATTTTTTACCTTCACTATAGTCAGGAATGAGGTCAGCGCCTGTGTTAGAGGATCTGATGTAGAACGAATGTTCAGACTATTGGAACCAGACCTACGGAACATCAGAGTGAGCCAGTGAAAAGAGTAATTCCCTGTTCAACTCCGCTAACACAAGTTCAGACTCGGATTCATGAGGCTGCGAGGCTGAGTCCTCTGTGTATTTAAACACTTGCAACAATGTTGGATTTAGTGTGAAAGTACTTTGCCCCAAGGATGTTATTGGCATTAGACAAAGCACAATTGAAGGAATAATCGAATCACAGAATCGCACAGCACAGAAGGAGGCCATTCGGCCCATCGTGCCTGTGCCGGCTCTTTGAAAGAGCTCTCCAATTAGTCCCACTCCCCCCGGCTCTTTCCCCACAGCCCTGCAAATTTCTTCCCTTCAAGTATTTCTCCAATTCCCTTTTGAAAGTTATTATTGAATCTGCTTCCACCGCCCTTTCAGGCAGCGCGTTCCAGATCACAACAACTCGCTGCGTAAAACATGTTTCCTCATCTCCCCTCTGGTTCTTTTGCCAATTCCCTTCACTCTGTGTCCTCTGGTTACCGACCCTCCTGCCACTGGAAACAGTTTCTCCTTATTTACTCCCATCAAAACCCTTCAGAAATTTTGAACACCTCTATTAAATCTCCCCTTGACTTTCTCTGCTCTAAGGAGAACAACCCCAGCTTCTCCAGTCTCTCCACATAACTGAAGTCCCTCATCCCTGGGACCATTCTGGTCAATCTCCTCTGCACCCTCTCCAAGGTTTTGATATCCTTCCTAAAGTGTGTGGCCCAGAATTGGACACAATGCTCCGGCTGAGGCCTAACCAGTGATTTATAAGCTTTAGCATAACTTCCTTGCTTTTGTACTCTATGGGCTGTATTTTGATTCAGGGGCGGACTGGGGTCATGTAATCCGCATTTCATGTTAGCCACCCGATTCTAAATTGATGTGGGAAAATGATGCCATTTTAACTTAATTGGCCAATTGAGTTCCAATGTGTGGGAACCCATGGCCAATGAGTTTTTCCAGTCTGAAAGTCGCCTCCGATGACGTCATCATTACTGCTACATTTAAGGTCTGCAACAAGCCTTGCTTCTTCTGCAGACTGCCAACCTTTTGGCCTTTGCAGCTAGAGGCACCTGCAGGAAGAATGGCCAGCCAGAGACCTAGGTCTGTACCCCGCTTTGATGATGTTGCCCTGCATGCTTTAGTGGAGGGAGCAAGAGCAAATAAAGAGGTGCTCTTCCCTTCTTCAGGGAGGAAGAAGCCTCCCCAGCAAACCAAGGCTGTGTGGACCCAGGTGGCAGAGGAGGTCAACTCATTATCAGTAACCCGCAGAACCTGGCTTCAGTGCAGGAAGAGGTTTCATGACCTTCTGCGCACTGGAAAAGTGAGTAGGAATTTCCCATCACACTCAATCTGATCCCCATTGCCTCTCCTCACCAGCACTCAGCTTTAGCAATCTCTTCCTCCACATCCCACTTGACACTGACATTCATGCACCCTTACCCATTCCCTCTCTCTCTATGGTCACATTCACATAACTATTCGACTATGCAGCCCTCACTGTGATGCTATGAAGACAACCGACAACACAAAGGGAGGGCCCTTGGTCTTTCCACCTCACTCCATCTTTGTCTCCTTCTAAGCTTCTATGCTATGGAATCTCTACACTCACTCCTTCATTCTCACTCAACCTCCACTTGTCTCCCTCACTGCAGGAAAAGAGAGCTCACAATAAAAGGGAAAGAGCGAGGACAGGAGGAGGGCCACCCTCAGTAGCCCAGCTCACCCCCTGGGAGGAGGCGGTCCTGGAGATCGTGGGAGTGGAGGATGAGGCGCCAGTGGGGGACGGACAGACGGGCGCATCACAGCAAGCTGGTGACAGAATAGGTTTCCATCTCTCTCATTGACATTGCATGAGTCGCTGATAATGATTCTGAAGCTCTAACAAATGGACTTATGATCATCTGCTATATGCAATGTGCATGTAACCTTGGCATCACATCTCTGACTCTTTCCTTTACTCCCCCACAGGACCATCACAAGCACCCATCCCCACTAGCCAGGAGGAAGAGCCTGAGCATCCAGACTCCTCAGAGGAAGCTGCAACCTCTAAGGGCGCAGCGTCAGCAGAATTCAGCGCACCCAGCACCATCTTTGACACTCACACCTCGGTGGGACCTTCGGGACATAGAGTAGAGTTATCACCTGGTGTATCACAGCTCACAAGTGAGCATCAGCAGATGGTGGAGACAGGGACAGCAGTGGAGAGTCCTAGTCGGAGGGCGCAGGACTCTCCCAGCTCGGCTCAGCTGCATGTCGACCCTCTGCCTCTGGGTCCATCCATAAGATCAGCGGGGCTGGAACTCCAGGAACAGATGCAGGAGTCTCTGGCAGGTTTTGTCTCCAGGGTCGCTGCGAGTGTGGAGCGAATGGAGGAGTCCATTGCGAACATGAGCAGAGCCTTTGTGGAGTCATTGGCGCATGAACGCATCACCATGGAAAGGATGGCAACCTCCATGGAGGTGATAAGTCGCCAGAGTGCAGAAAACATGGTGAGTGTTCTGAATAGAATGACATCTCTGGAGGAGCGATGGTCACCTATTGAACAGAGAAACCAGACCTTCATGGAAGTCCTTCTGAGTAGGACTGCCAGTGCAGATACGGGTCCCCATGGCCCCCTGATGTGCAGCAAGGTGCTCTCAAGCCACTTGCAAGCGCTGAGGGGGACCTGACCCATGAGAGGGAAGTTGGTGGCAGACATCAAGGAAGTGGGGGCTCCTCTCCAAGCGCTCACACTTCCATGCCACTGCAGAGCCCTCGCTCAGAGCCCCACCAGAGTCCACGCCCAACTGAGATCAGCGTCTCAACCCCTGCACAGCCGCAGGAGCAGCAGACTGTTGACGAGCCCTCACAGGTTCGCAACCCCAGAGGACGCCCGCCAAAGGTGTCAAGACAGGAGCAGCAGGAAAGTGAGCAAGGGGCCTCCACATCTGCTGAAGCCACAGGGGAAGCACCACGTAGGAGCACATGTAAGAGAAAGATACTGCACAAATAGTCACAAGGGTAGTCACTTGGGTGGTTTTATGTTAAAAAGCCATCAGATGATTACTGTAAATAAAAAATCTGATGGCTACTGCTGCAGTTGTGGTGTGTGTCATTTCGCAAATGGAACTTCCACATTGAGGGATTACTTGGTATATGCCTCAGTTGAGGAAGCACTCAGTGAAGGTGGCGAGAGGGGTTTCCCAGGAGGTCACACTGGAGATGGGTGTCAGGCTCCAAACTTCCACAGCTGTGGCTATGCCTTCTAAAAGTTGCCCCAGACCTGAGACAACAAAATCCTGCCACCTGCAAATGATGACTGATCAAATCTCACATTTAATGCTGGAGCTGCAGCTAATAGTCAGCAATCCAATTGTGCTCCCACCAGGTTTCACCGTCGTGTTTCAGAGCAGGCGTGCTTCACGTTGGAAAAGGGTTAAAATCACAAAGGCCTATCAAAATGGCATTATAGAGGCAATTTAGTGCTTGTTAAGGGCCTTAACGGCCTATCCCGCCTCTTGGAGGCGGGACGGAGACGGGACCAGTAGACACGATTTAATGAAAATTGCTTGGAGGCGGGATGGAGGCGGGGTTGGGCCCGCCTGCCAGTTTTTGCAATTTTAACCCCCCACACACCTCTGATCCCGCCTCCACGACCCGATGAAATTCGAGCCCTATACCTCTATTTATGAAGCCAAAGATCCCGTATGCTCTTTTTTTTTTAAAGCAGCCTTTTCAACCTGTCCTGCCACCTTCAAAGATTTGTGTACTACACCCCCAGGTCTCTCTGTTCCTGCACCCCCTTTAAAATTGTACCATTTAGTTTATATTGCCGCTCCTCATTCTTCCTACCAAAATGTATCATTTCACACTTCTCTGCATTAAATGTCATCTGCCGTGTGTCTGCCCATTTCACCATATGTTCTCCTATGTGATAAGGTGCTGTTTTTGGGAGCTTGCTGTGCGCAAATTGGCTGCTGCCTTTCTCTACATAACGACAGTGACTACACGTCAAAGAGTAATTCATTGGCAGTGAAGCGCTTTGGGACGTCCTGAGGACGTGTTGAGACGTTCGACTGAGACTCCCTCCTGTCTGACTGGGTCAGGTGGACGTAAAAGACCCCACGGAACTATTTCGAAGAAGAGCAGGAGAATTCTCCCCGGTGTCCTGGGGCCAATATTTATCCCTCAAACAACAGGACCAAAAAATAGAATGACTGGTGCATAGGAACATAGGCACAGGAGGAGGCCATTCAGCCCCTCGAGCCTGTTCCGCCATTCAATGAGATTATGGCTGATCTGCGACCTAACTCCATCCACCCGCCTTTGGCCTGTATCCCTTAATACCTTTGGTTAACAAAAATCTATCAATCTCAGATTTAAAATTAACAATTGATCTAGCACCAATTGCCGTTTGCGGAAGAGAGTTCCAAACCTCTACCACCCTTTGTGTGGCTCTAATTTTTAGACTCTGCCCCCAGTCCTAGACTCCCCAACCAGTGGAAATAGTTTCTCTCTATCTACCCTATCAGTTCCCCTTAATATCTTAGTCATTTATTTCATCGCTATTTGTGGGAGCTTGCTGTGCACAAATTGGCTGTCGCCTTTGCCGACAAAACTGCAGCGACTTTACGTTAAAAGCCATTCATTGGCTGTGAAGAGCTTTGGGATATTCAAGAGATGTTGGAGGCATTGTGTAAATGCAAATTCTTTCTTTCTTTGTATCATTCTGAGGAATGCCGGGTATATTTGGCCAAAAAAAGATGCAGAATAATATTCAGAGACAGGTCCTGCTGTGACTGCAGAGTGTACCAGAGAAATATGGTTCAAGACCCACTCAAGGAGGCCAACTTACACCAATTGGTATAACTCCAATGCAATAGCTGAGAGAGCACTAACTGTAGATTAAGGGGTGTGCTAATTGAGGTGTTTAAGATGATTGAAGGAATCGATAGGGTAGAGAGAGAAACTATTTCCTCTGGTGGGTGGGGGGAGAGTCCAGAACAAGGGGGCAGAACCTTACAATTAGAGCCAGGCCGTTCAGGGGTGATGTCAGGAAGCACTTCTTCACACAAAGGGTGGTGGAAATCTGGAACTCTCTCCCCCAGAAAGCTGCAGAAGCTGAGGGTCAATTGAAAATTTCAAAACTGAGATCGATAGATTTTTGTTAGGCCAGGGTATTAAGGGTTACGGAACCAAGGCGGGCAGATGGAGTTAAGATACAGATCAGTCGCGATCTAATTGAAGGGCAGAACAAGTTCGAGGGGCTGAATGGCCTCCTCCTGTTCCTAGTTCCTTAATCTGCAGGAACGCGAGTATTCCACGGCACATAATTGCAATGCTATGAGGAAAGGGCAGTGAAGAGTGGGACTAATTGGGGAGCTCTTTCAAAGAGACAGCACAGGCACGATGGGCCAAATGGCCTCCTCCTGAGCTGTATTATACTACAATTCGATAACTCAGTTATGTAACTGAGCATTAATACATACTTTTATAAATTGGGCTTGGAGTTGAGGGGTTAAAGTCGGTGCAGCCGAAACTCCTTCACCTCAGTGCGAAACATGCAGTATAACTGGCTTCTGGGGTGTGGGGGAGGTGGGCAGGTCAACCAGGAAAACTGCTGCCGATTGCCTTCAGTGCGATGTAAGGTTAAGGTCAGAAATACCTGCTCCCATCACTGGTCACCATGACGCGGATTGCCAGGAGGTTGCGTCCAATCACGTCGACATCAGGAGATCTTAGAGGTGAGTGTCTGTCCAGGGTGGGGCACGTCTCAAGCAGATCCAAGTCTCCAGACGCACATTTAGTCCTTTTACTAGTGACTAATCCAGACTGGAGTGGATAAACTGTGGGAGAAATGACACGGAATATGGTGGTCAGTCAACCTTGGAGATGTAGCGATGAAGGTTAGGCCTAGGTATCACATTCCTGAATGCTGACTAACAAGTGCCTCCAGATTATAAGAATATAAGAAATAGGAGTAGGAGTCGGCCATTCGGCCCCTCGAGCCTGCTCCGCCATTCAATAAGATCATGGCTGATCTTCTACCTCAACTCCGCTTTCCTGCCCGATCGCCATATCCTTTGATTCCCTTAGAGTCCAAAAATCCATCAATCTCAGCCTTGAATATGCTCAACGACTGAATATGATTTGGTTGGGATTACGGAAACATGGCTCCAGGGTGGCCAAGACTGGGAACTCAACATCCATGGGTATTCGATATTCAGGAAAGATAGGCAAAAAGGAAAGGGAGGTGGGGTAGCATTACTGGTTAAAGAAGGGATTAATACAATTGCAATGAAGGATATTAGCTCTGATGATGTGGAATCTGTATGGGTAGAATTGAGAAATACTAAGGGGAAAAAAACATTAGTGGGAGTGGTATATAGACCTCCAAACAGTAAGGCGGAGGTTGGGGATGGCATTAAAAGGGAAATTAAAGAAGCGTGCAATAAGGGCATCATGGGTGACTTTAATCTACATATAGATTGGGCCAACCAAATTAGTAACAATACTGTGGAGGAGGAATTCCTGGAGTGTTTACGGGATGGTTTCCTGGACCAATATGTCGAGGAACCAACCAGAGATCAGGCCATCTTAGACTGGGTATTATGTAATGAGAAAGGATTAATTAGCAATCTTGTTGTACGAGGCCCTTTGGGTCGGAGCGATCATAATATGATCGAATTCTTCATTAAGATGGAGAATGAAGTAGTTGACTCAGAGACAAGGGTCCTCAATTTAAATAAAGGAAACTACGATGGTCTGAGGAGCGAGTTGGGTAGGATTGATTCGGAAATGGCACTCAAAGGGTTGATGGTGGATAGGCAATGGCAAACATTCAAAGACCGCATGGATGAGCTACAGAATTTGTTCATCCCAGTTTGGCATAAAAATAAAACAAAAAAGGTGACTCAACCGTGGCTAACAAGGGAAATTAGGGATAGCATAAGATCCAAGGAGAGGACATATAAATTGGCTAGAAAAAGCAATAATCCTGAGGATTGGGAGCAGTTTAGGAGTCAACAAAGGAGGACAAAGGAATTAATTAAGAAAGGGAAAATAGAATATGAGAGTAAGCTATCAGGGAACATAAAAACTGACTGTAAAAGCTTTTATAGATATGTGAAGAGAAAAAGATTGGCGAAGTCAAGCGTAGGTCCCTTACAGTCAGAATCAGGGGAATTTATAATGGGAAACAAGGAAATGGCAGACCAACTAAATACATACTTTGGTTCTGTCTTCACAAAGGAGGACACAAATAACCTCCCAGAGATGCCGGGGAACATAGGGTCTAATGAGAGGGAGAAACTGAAAGAAATCAGTATTTGTAGGGAAATGGTGCTAGGAAAATTGTTGGGACTGAAGGTCGATAAATCACCAGGGCCTGATGGTCTACATCCCAGGGTACTTAAGGAAGTGGACCTAGAGATAGTAGATGCATTGCTGGTCATCTTCCAGAACTCGATAGACTCTGGAACAGTACGCATGGATTGGAGGGTAGCTAATGTTACCCCACTATTCAAAAAAGGTGGTAGAGAAAAAGCGGGGAATTATAGACCGATAAGCCTGACATCGATAGTGGGGAAAATGCTAGAGTCTATTATAAAAGATGTAATAGCAGAACACTTGGAAAGCAGTGACAGGATCGGACAAAGTCAACATGGATTTACAAAAGGTAAATCATGCTTGACTAATCTACTGGAATTTTTTGAGGATGTAACTGGTAAAATAGATAAGGGAGAACCAGTGGATGTGGTGTATTTGGACTTTCAGAAGGCTTTCGATAAGGTCCCACATAAGATTAAGGCACATGGGATTGGGGGCAAGGTATTGACTTGGATAGAGAACTGGTTGGCGGACAGAAAGCAAAGAGTTGGAATAAACGGGTCATTTTCCGAGTGGCAGGCAGTGACTAGTGGGATACTGCAAGGATCGGTCCTAGGACCCCAGCTGTTCACAACATATATTAATGATCTGGACAAGGGAATTGGATGTAATATCTCCAAATTTGCAGATGACACAAAGCTGGGTGGGAGGGTAAGCTGTGAGGAGGATGTCGTGAAACTCCAATACGATTTGGACAGGCTGGGTGATTGGGCAGAAACATGGCAAATGCACTATAATGTGGATAAATGTGAGGTTATCCACTTTGGTGGCAAAAACAGGAAGGCAGATTATTATTTGAATGGCAATAGATTGGGAGAAGGGGAAGTGCAAAGAGACCTGGGTGTTATTGTGCACCAGTCACTGAAGGTAAACATGCAGGTGCAGCAGGCGGTTAAGAAGGCAAATGGTATGTTGGCCTTTGTAGCGAGAGGGTTCGAGTACAAGAACAAGGATGTCTTGCTGCAGTTGTACAGGGCCTTGGTGAGACCGCACCTTGAGTATTGTGTGCAGTTTTGGTCACCTTACCTGAGGAAGGACGTTCTTGCCATGGAGGGAGTGCAGCGAAGATTCACCAGGCTGATACCTGGGATGGCAGGAATGAAGTACGAGGAGAGATTGTGTCGATTGGGCTTATACTCACTGGAGTTTAGAAGATTGAGAGGGGATCTCATCGAAACCTATAAAATTCTGTCAGGTCTGGACAGACTTGATGCAGAAAGGATGTTTCTGATGGCCGGGGAGTCCAGAACCAGGGGTCATAGTCTAAGGATAAGGGGTAAGCCATTTAGGACTGAAATGAGGAGGAATTTCTTCACCCAGAGAGTGGTGAACCTGTGGAATTCTCTGCCACAGAGGGCGGTGGAGGCCAGTTCATTAAATATATTCAAGAAAGAGTTGGATATTTTTCTTGAGGCTAAAGGGATCAAGGGATATGGGGAGAAGGCAGGGACAGGGTACTGAATTTGGATGATCAGCCATGATCTCATTGAATGGCGGAGCAGGCTCGAAGGGCCGAATGGCCTACTCCTGCTCCTATCTTCTATGTTTCTATGTAAGGTAGCAGGGAACATAAAAACTGACTGTAAAAGCTTTTATAGATATGTGAAGAGAAAAAGATTGGTGAAGTCAAGCGTAGGTTACTTGCAGTCAGAATCAGGGGAATTTATAATGGGGAATAAAGAAATGGCAGACCAATTAAATACATACTTTGGTTCTGCCTTCACAAAGGAGGACACAAATAACCTCCCAGAGATGTCGGGGAAGATAGGGTCTAATGAGAGGGAGGAACTGAAAGAAATCATTATTTGTAGGGAAATGGTGTTAGGGAAATTGACGGGATTGAAGGCCGATAAATCCCCAGGGCCTGATGGTCTACATCCTAGGGTACTTAAGGAAGTGGCCCTAGAAATAATAGATGCATTGCTGGTCATCTTCCAACATTCGATAGACTCTGGAACAGTACCCATGGATTGGAGGGTAGCTAATGTTACCCCACTATTCAAAAAAGGTGGTAGAGAGAAAACGGGGAATTACAGACCGGTAAGCCTGACATCGGTAGTGGGGAAAATGCTAGAGCCCATTATAAAGGATGTAATAGCAGAGCACTTGGAAAACAGTGACAGGATCGGACAAAGTCAACATGGATTTACAAAAGGTAAATCGTGCTTGACTAATCTACTGGAATTTTTTGAGGATGTAACTTGTAAAATAGATAAGGGAGAACCAGTGGATGTGGTGTATTTGGACTTTCAAAAAGCTTTCGATAAGGTGCCACATAAGAGATTAGCGTGTAAAGTTAAGGCACATCGGATTGCGGGCAAGGTATTGACTTCGATAGAGAACTGGTTGGCAGACAGAAAGCAAAGAGTTGGAATAAACGGGTCTTTTTCCGAGTGGCAGGCAGTGACTAGTGGGGTACCGCAGGGATCGGTCCTGGGACCCCAGCTATTCACAATATATATTAATGATCTAGACGAGGGAATTGGATGTAATATCTCCAAGTTTGCAGACGACACAAAGCTGGGTGCGAGTGTGTGCTGTAAGGAGGATGCCGAGAAACTCCAGTATGATTTGGACAGGTTGGGTGATTGGGCAGAAGCATGACAGATGCAATATAAGGCTTTTGACAAGGTTCCACACAAAAGATTACTGATCAAGATAAAAAATCACGGGATTGGGGGTAATATACCGGCATGGGTGGAAGATTAGCTATCTAACAGAAAACAAAGAGTTGGGATAAATGATTCATTCTCAGGATGGCAATCAGTAACTACTGGTGTTCCGCAGGGGTCAGTGCTGGGACCCCAACTCTTTACAATCTATATTAACGATTTGGAGGAAGGGACCGAGTGCAATGTATCCAAGTTTGCCGACGATACAAAGATGGGAGGGAAAGCAGTGAGTGAGGAGGACATTAAAAACCTGCAAAAGGACATAGACAGGCTAAGTGAGTGGGCAGAGATTTGGCAGATGAAATATAATATTGGAAAGTGTGATGTTATGCACTTTGGCAGAAAAAATCAAAGAGCAAGTTATTATCTAAATGGAGAGAAACTGCAAAGTGCTACAGTACAAAGGGATCTGGGGGTCCTGGTGCATGAAACACAAAAAGTTAGTATGCAGGTGCAGCAGGTGATCAGGAAGGCCAATGGAATCTTGGCTTTTATTGCAAGGGGGATGGAGTATAAAAACAGGGAAGTCTTGCTGCAGTTATACAGGGTATTGGTGAGGCCACACCTGGAATACTGCGTGCAGTTTTGGTTTCCATATTTAAGAAAAGATATACTTGCTCTCGAGGCGGTTCAGAGAAGGTTCACTTGGTTGATTCCAGAGATGAGGGGGTTGACGTATGAGGAAAGGTTGAGTAGGTTGGGCCTCTACTCATTGGAGTTCAGAAGAATGAGAGGCGATCTTATCGAAACATATAAGATTGTGAGGGGTCTTGATCGGGTGGATGCGGTGAGGATGTTTCCATTGATGGGTGAGACTAGAACTAGTGGGCATAATCTTAGAATAAGGGGCTGCCCTTTCAAAACTGAGATGAGGAGAAACTTCTTCACTCAGAGGGTAGTAAATCTATGGAATTTGCTACCCCAGAGAGCTGTGGAAGCTGCAACATTAAATAAGTTTAAAACAGAGATAGACAGTTTCCTAGACAGATAGCAGACAAGGTAATTAGGGGTTACGGGGAGAGGGCAGGGAAGTGGACGTGAGTCTAGGTTCGGATCAGCCATGATCCTATTGAATGGCGGAGCAAGCCAGAGGGGCCGTATGACTTACTCCTGCTCCTACTTGTTCTTATATAATATAATGTGGATAAATGCGAGGTTATCCACTTTGGTGTCAAAAACAGGAAGGCAGATTATTATCTGAATGGCAATAGATTGGGAGAAGGGGAAGTGCAACGAGACCTGGGTGTCCTTGTGCACCAGTCGCTGAAGGTAAGCATGCAGGTGCAGCAGGCGGTTAAGGCAAATGGTATGTTGGCCTTCGTAGCGAGAGGGTTCGAGTACAGGAACAAGGATATCTTGATGCAGTTGTACAGGGCCTTGGTGTGACCACACCTGGAGTATTGTGTGCAGTTTTTGTCGCCTTATCTGAGGAAGGATGTTCTTGCCATGGAGGGAGCTCAGCGAAGATTCACCAGGCTGATACCTGGGATGGCAGGAATGACGTATGAGGAGAGGTTGGGTTGATTGGGCTTATACTAGCTGGAGTTTAGAAGAATGAGAGGGGATCTCATTGAAACTTATAAAATACTAACAGGACTTGATAGACTGGATGCAGGAAGGATGTTCCCGATGGCCGGGGAGTCCAGAACCAGGGGTCACAGTCTAAGGTTAAGGGGTAAGCCATTTAGGACTGAGATGAGGAGGAATTTCTTCACCCAGAGAGTGGTGAACCTATGGAATTCTCTACCACAGAAGGCAGTTGGGGCCAATTCATTAAAAATATTCAAGAAGGAGTTAGATATATTTCTTAAGGCTAAAGGGATCAAGGGGTATGGGGAGAAAGCAGGGACAAGGTACTGAATTTGGATGATCAGCCATGATCTCACTGAATGGCGGAGCAGGCTCGAGGGGCCGAATGGCCTACTCCTGCTCCTATCTACTATGTTTCTATGAGCACCCACAGCCCTCTGGGGCAGAGAATTCCAACGATTCACAATTATCAGTCTTTATACTCGGTATTGTTGCCCTGATTTTTAGGAAGTGGGTGGGAGCGGGATTTTCCAACAAGCGTTAAGAGCGTGAACACACACACTAAAACATTAATGGCCATGATTGACATCACTCTGGCCCAGGCTGCCATTTTAGCCACAGGCCTGAGCTCAGGGAGCAGTGACTCTTTCCCCAACAGGTCAAACCTGCTGGGAGGGGGGACATAAGAACATAAGAATTAGGAGCAGGAGTCGGCCATTCGGCCCCTCGAGCCTGCTCCGCCCTTCAATGAGATCCATCGATCTCAGCCTTGAATATACTCAAAGTCTGAGCATCCACAGCCCTTTGGGGCAGAGAATTCCAAAGAAATTTCTCCTCATCTCAGTCCTAAATGGCCGACCCCTTATCCTGAGACTGTGCCCCCTAGTTCCAGACACTCCAGCCAGGGGGAAACAACCTCTCAGCATCTACCCTGTCAATCCCCCTCAGAATCTTATATGTTTCAATGAGATCACCTCTCATTCTTCTAAACTCCAGAGAGTATCGGCCCAATCTACTCAATCCAGAGAGCCAGATGAGCCCCAGCAAGGTAACCTTTAACAATTTTTAAATGTTTCCTGGTGGGCCAGGTGTTCTCCACTGGACCTGCAAGGAATTCCTGGGCCTCCCCTAGACCCGGGCTTCCTTCACCCCCGCCCCCACCGCCCCGATCACCTCTGGACTCCCCCCTTCCCCCCTCCCCCACCACCACTTACCGGGCTGCGGGGGACCGTTCCTGCGAGTCCCCTGCTCGGGCCTCCTTCCGCCTGAATTCCCGCTGCTGCTCGACAGCCAGGCTGTGGTTCCTCCCGGGTTCGGCCGGGAGTCCAGCTCTGAGTGCGGAAATGCTGTCCGGGGAGTTAAAATCTCTCCGGGCTTCGACGTATGAACGTGTCGCCCACCCCGGGGCCAACTGCACAGGCCAATCCCACCCCGTGTCAGCCGTGGCTCAGTGGATAGCGCTCTCACCTCTGACTCTGAAAGTCAAGGCTTCAAGTCCCACTCCGGAGAGATCAGCAGATAATCCAGGGCTGACACTCCCGGTGCAGTGCTGAGGGAGCGCCGCACTGTCGGAGGGGCAGTACTGAGGGAGTGCCGCACTGTCGGAGGAGCAGTACTGAGGGAGCGCTGCACTGTCGGAGGGGCAGTTCCGAGGGAGTGCCGCACTGTCGGAAGGGCAGTACTGAGGGAGTGCAGCACTGTCGGAGGGGCAGTACTGAGGGAGCGCCGCACTGTCGGAGGGGCAGTACTGAGGGAGTGCTGCACTGTCGGAGGGGCAGTACTGAGGGAGCGCCGCACTGTCGGTGGGGCAGTGCTGAGGGAGTGCAGCACTGTCAGAGGGGCAGTACTGAGGGAGCGCCGCACTGTCGGAGGGGCAGTGCTGAGGGAGTGCTGCACTGTCGGAGGGGCAGTACTGAGGGGGCGTTGCACTGTTGGAGGGGCAGTGCTGAGGGAGTGCTGCACTGTCGGAGGAGCAGTACTGAGGGAGCGCTGCACTGTAGGAGGGGCAGTACTGAGGGAGTGCTGCACTGTCGGAGGGGCAGCACTGAGGGAGCGCCGCACTGTCGGAGTGGCAGTACTGAGGGAACGCCGCACTGTCGGAGGAACAGTACTGAGGGAGCGCTGCACTGTCGGAGGTGCAGTACTGAGGGAGTGCCGCACTGTCGGAGGGGCAGCACTGAGGGAGCGCTGCACTGTCTGAGGGGCAGTACTGAGGGAGTGCTGCACTGTCGGAGGGGCAGTACTGAGGGAGTGCTGCACTATTGGAGTGGCAGTACTGAGGGAGCGTCGCACTGTCAGAGGGGCAGTACTGAGCGATTGCCGCACTGTCGGAGGAGCAGTACTGAGGGAGCGCTGCACTGTCTGAGGGGCAGAACTGAGGGAGTGCTGCACTGTCGGAGGGGCAGTTCCGAGGGAGTGCCGCACTGTCGGAGGGGCAGTACTGAGGGAGTGCTGCACTGTCGGAGGGGCAGTACTGATGGAGCGCCGCACTGTCGGAGGGGCAGTACTGAGGGAGTGCTGCACTATTGGAGGGGCAGTACTGATGGAGCGCCGCACTGTCAGATGGGCAGTACTGAGGGAGTGCCGCACTGTCGGAGGAGCAGTACTGAGGGAGCGCTGCACTGTCGGAGGGGCAGTTCCGAGGGAGTGCCGCACTGTCGGAGGGGCAGTACTGAGGGAGTGCAGCACTGTCGGAGGGGCAGTACTGAGGGAGCGCCGCACTGTCGGAGGGGCAGTACTGAGGGTGTGCTGCACTGTCGGAAGGGCAGTTCTGAGGGAGTGCCGCACTGTCGGAGGGGCAGTACTGAGGGGGCGCTGCACTGTCGGAGGGGCAGTACTGAGAGAGCGCCGCACTGTCGGAGGGGCAGTACTGAGGGTGTGCTGCACTGTCGGCGGGGCAGTTCTGAGGGAGCGCCGCACTGTCGGAGGGGCAGTTCTGAGGGAGTGCCGCACTGTCGGAGGGGCAGTACTGAGGGGGCGCTGCACTGTCGGACGGGCAGTACTGAGGGAGCGCCGCACTGTCGGAGGGGCAGTACTGAGGGAGCGCCGCACTGTCGGAGGGGCCGTCTTTCGATGAGACGTTAAACCGAGGCTCCGTCTGCTCTCTCAGGCAGACGTAAAAGATCCCACGGCACTATTTCGAAGAAGAGCAGGGGAGTTCTCCCCAGTGTCCTGGGGCCAATATTAATCCCTCAGTCAACATCACTAAAACAGATTTTCTGGTCATTATCACATTGCTGTTTGTGGGATCTTGCTGTGTGCAAATTGTCTGCCTTGTTTCCTACATTACAACAGTGACCACACTTCAAAAAGTATTTCATTGGCTGTAAAGCGCTTTGGGACGTCCTGAGGTGGTGAAAGGCGCTATAGAAATGCAAGTCTTTGTATTTGTAAATCGAGGCCATTGAAACCGTTGGCCTGTGGCTGCAGATAACGTATGTCCATAAGTGGAGAGTCATCTAGCCCGGGTGTCCTTCACCTGCCTCTTTCCACATTTCTTTTCACCTTGCTTTCTCCGGCTACACGCTCGGACTCTGTCCCATGCAGTGTTATGTTTAAGAAGCGGAAATTTCACTTCCAGTGTTGCTCCTTCGTTGCTGTCGGTACCGCCTTTTATAATGATTCATTCTCGGGATGTGGGCGTCGCTGGCAAGGCCGGCGTTTATTGCCCATCCCCTAGTTGCCCTGAGAAGGTGGTGGTGGGCCGCATTCTTGAACCACTGATAGTGGGTTTGATACAAACTGAGTGGCTTGTTGGGACATTTCAGAGGGCAGTTCAAAGTCAACCACGTTGGTGTGGGATTGGAGTCACGTATAGGCCCAGACCGGGTAAGGACGGCAGGTTTCCTTCCCTAAAGGGCATCAGTGAACCTGTTGGGTTTTTGCGACAATCCGACAGATTCATGGTCACTTTAACTGAGACCAGCTTTTTACTTCCAGATTTTTTTTTAACTAAATTAAATTCTCAAACCACCACGGTGAGATTTGAACGTACGTGATGTAAGAAAACTACTTGGCCTAAGTATTAAACAAGGCTTTAATCAACTGTTTTTCAACATGGAGATCTAGTTGTGTCCTTCACTAGTTCCTGTTAACGAATGTCCCTGAGCAAGCTGGGCCCATGCCCGAGTATTTATACTCTCCCTGGACAGCGCCACCCGCAGGCCGCCCAGTATCATTTCATAAGTCATTTTCACATGAATGACAAGATTCATGTCAGTACTTTCTCCGGATTATTTGCCCAGGAACATAAGCACTACGCCATCTGTTAGGTCACCCCAGTGCCCATTCTCCAACAGTAAGCCAGGACATTGAATGATGGAGGGCTCTTTGACCATGAGAAGGGACCACATCCGAGCCCAGTCTGTCCTCATCTCATGTCCGCACTTCAGGGAGGGATCCCGGGGGCAACAGTCCAAAGCGAGGACCTTCCCTACTGGTTTCCCATCTCCTGAGCCCCAAGCACGCTATGTATGACCAATAGTAGCACCTACACTGACTGAGATCAGCTAGCTAAGAACAGACTGGGGGTCTGTGTAGGACCCAGGCCCTCCCTGTTCAGTACGGCTCAGTCTCACACAGTGTGTTGCCATCAGGCTAAAGGACAGCCTGGCTCTGCTGAGTTGCCTATCTCGGCCTTGCTGTCGGCAGGCTCGAAGGGCCGAATGGCCTACTCCTGCTCGTATCTCCTATCTTCTATGTGAAGAGACAATCAGCAAAAAAAGCAACTTAAAGTCAATGGCGCAGAAATTCGGGTCTCCACGGGTGAGTACGCACGGGGTACTCACCCGTAAGCCCAATGGAAGTGTCGATTTCCTGCATGCACTGCGCATGCGTGGGAAACCGACACTTCCGTTCCCCTGAACGAAGAGGTTAAGAGTTTGAATGCGTGCCCGGGAGAGGCTGCGCTTGCGCATTGAACTTAGTTTTTTTTTACAGGTTCTCCCGGGAGGGTAAGTCTGCAGAATTTACACATATAAAAAGCAGGCATAAGGCCTGCTTTTTACAAGGTAAGTGGTGAATTAATTAAAATTAAAACATTTTTTCCACAGGTTTATTATTGTTAAAAACTTTAAAGCAAGGTAAGTTTATTTTTAGCCCCGTTAGAAAATAAAATTATTTTTTTCAAAAATTTAAATTATTGTTTAAAATGGTTATTTCATGTAATTTATAGTTTATTTTAAAAATGTGATGTTTAAAAAAAAATTATTTGAAGATTTAGTGATGTTTTGGGGCCGTAGTATTTATAAGTTTTGACAGCTCTTCCTGTCAATCTTATGAATGAAGCATTCCCTGCACCGATTGGTTCCCCATGGCCCACGTGATCCCAGGGGCCGCATCGAACTAACTGCGCCCCTGGGATACGCAAGCACATAGAAACATAGAAACATAGAAGATAGGAGCAGGAGTCGGCCATTCGGCCCCTTAAGCCTGCTCCGCCATTCAATGCGATCATGGCTGATCATCCAAATTCAGTACCCGGTCCCTGCTTTCTCCCCATACCCCTTGATCCCTTTAGCCTTAAGAAATATATCCAACTCCTTCTTGAATATATTTAATGTATTGGCCTCTACTGCCTTCTGTGGTAGAGAATTCCACAGGTTCACCACTCTCTGGGTGAAGAAATTCCTCCTCATTTCTGTCCTAAATGGCCTACCCCTTATCCTTAGACTGTGACCCCTGGTTCTGGACTCCCCGACCATCGGGAACATCCTTCCTGCATCTAGTCTGTCTAGTCCTGTCAGAATTTTATACGTTTCAATGAGATCCCCGCTCATTCTTCTGAACTCTAGCGAGTACAAGCCCAATCGACCCAATCTCACCTCATACATCATTCCTGCCATCCCAGGTATCAGCCTGGTGAATCTTCGCTGAACTCCTTCCATGGCAAGAACATCCTTCCTCAGAAAAGGCGACCAAAACTGCACACAATACTCAAGATGTGGTCTCACCAAGGCCCTGTATAACTGCAGCAAGACATCCTTGTTCCTGTACTCAAACCCTCTCGCTATGAAGGCCAACATACCATTTGCCTTCTTAACCGCCTGCTGCATCTGCATGCTTACCTTCAGCGACTGGTGCACAAGGACACCCAGGTCTCGTTGCACTTCCCCTTCTCCCAATCTATTGCCATTCAGATAATAATCTGCCTTCCTGTTTTTGCCACCAAAGTGGATAACCTCACATTTATCCACATTATATTGCATCTGCCATGCTTTTGCCTAATCACCCAACCTGTCCAAATCATCCTGGAGTTTCTCGGCATCCTCCTCACAGCACACACGCCCACCCAGCTTTGTGTTGTCTGCAAATTTGGAGATATTACATCTAGTTCCCTTGTCTAGATCATTAATATATATTGTGAATAGCTGGGGTCCAAGGACCGATCCCTGCGGTACCCCACTAGTCACTGCCTGCCACTCGGAAAAAGACCCGTTTATTCCAACTCTTTGCTTTCTGTCTGCCAACCAGTTCTCTATCGAAGTCAATACCTTGCCCGCAATCCGATGTGCCTTAACTTTACACGCTAATCTCTTATGTGGCACCTTATCGAAAGCCTTTTGAAAGTCCAAATACACCACATCCACTGGTTCTCCCTTATCTATTATACCAGTTAAATCCTCAAAAAATTCCAGTAGATTAGTCAAGCACGATTTACCTTTTGTAAATCCATGTTGACTTTGTCTGATCCTGTCACTGTTTTCCAAGTGCTCTGCTATTACATCCTTTATAATGGACTCTAGCATTTTCCCCACTACCGATGTCAGGGGGTCTGTAATTCCCCGTTTTCTCTCTACCACCTTTTTTGAATAGTGGGGTAACATTAGCTACCCTCCAATCCATGGGTACTGTTCCAGATTCCATCGAATGTTGGAAGATGACCAGCAATGCATCTACTATTTCTAGGGCCACTTCCTTAAGTACCCTAGGATGTAGATTATCAGGCCCTGGGGATCTATCGGCTTTCAATCCCATCAATTTCCCTAACACCATTTCCCTACAAATCCTGATTTCTTTCAGTTCCTCCCTTTCATCAGACCCTATGTTCCCCGACATCTCTGGGGGGTTATTTGTGTCCTCCTTTGTGAAGACAGAACCAAAATATGTATTTAATTGGTCTGCCATTTCTTTGTTCCCCATTATAAATTCCCCTGATTCTGACTGCAAGGGACCTCCGCTTGACTTCACCAATCTTTTTCTCTTCGCATATCTATAAAAGCTTTTACAGTCAGTTTTTATGTTCCTTGCAAGCTTACTCTCATATTCTATTTTCCCTTTCTTTATTAATCCCTGCGCGCCGGCAGCTGGAGCAGGCCCAGGATCGGAATCCCACGGGGGCCCACAGCTCAACGGCCGGCGCGCAAGGTAAGTGCAGGTCGGGGACTTGCACCCACGGGAAGCCCCCGACCCGAATTTCTGGGCCATTATGTGTGGCAAAAAAAGAGTGATGGGAGAGATTGAGTAATTTTTTATATACAGGGTCGCTGGGCATGGAATACTTTGCCATGGGGATTGCACCAGAATAATACCAGGGCTAAAAGGGTTAAATTACGAGGACAGGTTGCACAGACTGGGCTTGTATTCCCTCGAGTTTAGAAGATTAAGGGGTGATCTAATCGAGGTGTTTAAGATAATACATGAGTTGATAAAGAGAAACTATTTCCTCTGTTGGGGGGAGTCCAGAACAAGGGGGCATAACCTTAAAATTAGAGCCAGGCCGTTCAGGGGTGATGTCAGGAAGCATTTCTTCACACAAAGGGTGGTGGAAATCTGGAACTCTCTCCCCCAAAAAGCTGTTGAGGCTGGGGGTCAATTGAAAATTTCAAAACTGAGATTGATAGATTTTTGTTAGGCAAGGGTATTGTGGGTTACTGAACCAAGGCGGGCAGATGGAGTTAAGATACAGATCAACCAGAATTTAATTGAATGGCAGAACAGGCTTGAGGGGCTGAATGGCCTCTTTCTTGTCCTATGAGGTTGTGATCCTATTCCTAGGCCATCGCGTTTCGTGCTTAATTTACAGTTTCCGTAGCTTACAACCCACACAAAGGCTAGAGCCAGCGAACGCTCAATGGGCTGATAGAACCTCCTTCTGTCTCCGACAAAATGGTGGGCAGAGGAAAGTCATGCAAGTGTTTGTCTGCTAGTCTCAGCAGTGGTACTGTCTTGATCTGCTCCACATCTTAGTGCTCTTACATAGAATCACAGAGAATGTACAGCACAGAAACAGGCCATTCGGCCCAACTGGTCAGTGCCGGTGTTTATGCTCCACACGAGCCTCCGCCTCTCCCCCCTCTTCATTTCACCCTATTTGCATATCCCTCTAGTCCTTTCTCCCTCATGTGTTTATCCAGCTTCCCCTTAAATGTATCTATACTATTCGCCTCAACCACTCCCTGTGGTAGCGAGTTCCACATTCTCCCCACTCTCTGGGTAAAGAAGTTTCTCCTGAATTCCCTATTGGATTTATTAGTGACTATCGTATATTGATGGCCCCTAGTTCTGGTCTCCCCCACAAGTGGAAACATCTTCTCTACGTCTACCCTATCAAACCCTTCATAATTTTAAAGACCTCGATCAGGTCACCCCTCAGTCTTCCCTTTTCTGGAGAAAAGAGCCCCAGCCTGTTCAGCCTTAAAAACTCAGTTGAGGAGGAGCAGGTCTCACAGAGGACGAAGCCACCTTGGACCATTAACCCTTTGCTAAGTCCTTTAATCAAAGGACTACTCTCGGTAATGAAAAGCTGCTCTCTACCTTCAATCGGAAATCCTCCTTCTCCTACGTTGCTCAAGTAAAGTTTTAAAATAAAACATTTCCGACAGAGGAGATTTACCGGAATGGTACCGGGGATGAGGGATTTCAATTACATGGAGAGACTGGGATAAGGGGAGATTCCAGGATGCATTTCTGGATTGTGTGCAGGAGTGGGAAACCCTGTCTGATTTTTCCCCTCCTTAAGGATGTCAAGGTCTTGGAGAGGGTGCAGAGGAGATTTACTGGAATGGTTCCAGGGATGAGGGACTTCAGTGATGTGGAGAGACTGGAGAAGCTGGAGTTGTTCTCCTTAGAGCAGAGAAGGTTAAGAGGAGATTAAATAGAGGTGCTCAAAATCATGAAGGGTTTTGAAAGAGTAAATAAGGAGAAACTGTTTCCACTGGCAGGAGGGTCGGTAACCAGAGGACACAGAACCAGAGAGGGGAGATGAGATTTTTTTTTACACAGCGAGTTGTTGTGATCTGGAATGCGCTACCTGAAAGGGCGGTGGAAGCAGATTCAATAGTAACTTTCAAAAGGGGATTGGATAAATACTTGAAGGGGAGAAATTCACAGGGCAATGGGGAAAGAGCAGGGGGGTAGTGGGACTAATTGGAGAGCTCTTTCAAAGAGCTGGCACAGGCACGGTGGGCAGAATGGCCTCCTCCTGTGCTGCATCATTCCATCAGAAGCTTAGGGTTGGGAGCCAGATTGATTTATTTCTAAACTCAGTCAGTTAGCCACACAGTAAACATCTCTGCTTAGTAAGCAGAGATGGATACAGGACAAGATAAGGGAGGGAGGGAGGAGAAGGAAGAGGAGGGGAGGGGAGGGGAGGGGAGGGGAGGGGAGAGGAGGGGAGGGGAGAGGAGGGGAGAGGAGAGGAGGGGAGAGGAGAGGAGGGGAGAGGGAGAGGAGGAGAGAGGAGAGGAGGGGAGAGGAGGAGGGGAGAGGAGAGGAGAGGAGGGGAGGGGAGGAGGGGAGAGGAGAGGAGAGGAGGGGAGGGGAGGGGAGAGGAGGGGAGAGGAGAGGAGGGGAGAGGAGGAGGGGAGAGGAGAGGAGAGGAGGGGAGGGGAGGGGAGAGGAGGGGAGAGGAGAGGAGGGGAGAGGAGGGGAGAGGAGAGGAGGAGAGAGGAGAGGAAGGGAGGGGAGGGGAGGGGAGAGGAGGGGAAAGGGGAGGGGAAAGGAGAGGAGGGGAGGGGAGAGGAGGAGAGAGGAGGGGAGAGGAGGGGAGAGGGGAGTGGAGGGGAGAGGAGAGGAGGGGAGAGGAGAGGAGGGGAGAGGAGAGGAGGGGAAAGGAGGGGAGAGGAGGGGAGAGGGGAGGGGAGAGGAGAGGAGGGGAGAGGAGAGGAGGGGAGAGGAGAGGAGGGGAAAGGAGGGGAGAGGAGGGGAGGGGAGGGGAGGGGAGAGGAGTGGAGATGAGGGGAGAGGAGGGGAGAGGGGAGGAGAGGAGGGGAAAGGAGGGGAGAGGAGAGGAGAGGGGAGATGGGGAGGGAGGGGAGGAGGGGAGGGAGGGGAGGAGAGAGTAGGGGAGAGGAGAGGAGGAGAGGAGAGGAGGGGAGGGGAGGGGAGGGGAGGGGGGAGAGGAGGGGAGAGGAGGGGAGAGGAGAGGAGAGGAGGGGAGAGGAGGGGGAGGAGAGGAGAGGAGAGGAGGGGAGGGAGGGGAGGAGAGGCAGTGAGCCAGCACAGGCACGATGGGCCGAATGGCCTCCATCTGTGCTGTAATGTTCTATGATTAGTTGGAGATCTTGATTTTTTTTGTAACTGGCTTTTCACTAAGGCCAGGGAGCTGAGGTCATTCACAAGCCCAGCCACTGAAGCTCTGCTCTGGTACAGGAGGGATGGGCAACCTTCTTGTCCTGGAGACGGTTCAGGAACTGCCATTCATTCTCAAACCACGAGACCAACCCAGAACACAGCTGGTACTGGGTTCAGGGATCAACGAAAGCTAGTTCCTTTCAGGCATTCAGGATTGGAAAAGAGGCCAATTCCCCAGGTACTAGCTGATTGAGTTTCTTGACTGAAGTCATCTGACCTGCCTGGGGACAGCGGGAGTCAACAGTATAAATCAACACTTCTCCACTCAGATAAAGAGCTTGGCATTCATGAAGTGGAACAGGACAGAGTCCTTCCCCTAGAAATACATTGAGGTTACAACACGGAAACAGGCCATTCAGCCCATTCAGGCCGTGTCGGCTTTTACCCGCCACACGAGCAGATAGTTTGATTCACATTTACCCGCCCTGTTCCCATCTCCCTCCAACCCCCTTTCCTCCATCCTCCTCTTCAATCTGATCCTCAATGTTGACAATAGTTTCTGCCTCCACCACTAACCCTGGGAGTGAATCCCACAGCCTCGCAACTCCCTGTGTGAAGAGGTTTCTCCCGTCCTCTCTTCCAAATCTCTTAACGTTTGATCTTGTGTTCCTGGCCCCTCGTTCTTGACCCCTCGACCACTGGAAACCATCTGCTCTCTCTACCCTGTCCCATCTTGTCATCATTTCAAACACTTCTCACCCAGTAATCTGCCTCTGCCCTGACGAAAAAAGGGACCCACCTTTTCTAGTCTTTCTTTATATTTTCTTTTGTTCTCCACTTCCAACAGAGAGGAGAGAGTGAATAAGCTATGAGACGGGGATTAGGTCACTGTTGGGGGTGAGCCAGGTCTCACCTTTCACTGACACAAGGCCTGCCCGTTAGTGGAAGGAGACAGATGTGTTGGAGGTTGCACAGTTCAACATCTGGCAGTGACATCGCAGAGAAGGAATGTGCAAGGCAAGCTAAAAGAGAATGCTCACAGTCTTGCCGCTGATCAGTGAGGCTCCACCTGGGTTAATGCAGGGATCTAGAGAGTCATATCATGGCGAGCAGTTTCTGTGTGTTGGGCAATTGCGTTTAGCGCAGGCTGGAGGTGCGAGCAAATGCCAGACCTGGATCTCAAACATAGATTTCTGTTGGGTAAAGGTATCAAGGGAGATGGAACAAAGGCTGGTAAATGGGGTTCAGGTGCAGATCAGCCATGATCTCATTGATTGACGGAACTGGTTCAATGAGCTGAATGGCCTCCTCCTGTTCCTAATGTAACATGTGGGGAAGTCCAAAATTGGAGGTCATCAATATAAGATAGTCACTAATAAATCCAATAGGGAATTCAGGAGAAACCTCGTTACCCAGAGAGTGGTGAGAATGTGGAACTCGCTACCGCAGGGAGTGGTTGAAGCGAATAGTATAGATTCATTTAAGGGGAAGCTAGATAAACACATGAGGGAGAAGGGAATAGAAGGACATGCTGGTAGGGTGAGATGAAGAGGGGTGGGAGGAGGCTCGTGTGGAGCATAAACACCGGCACGGACCAGTTGGGCCGAATGGCCTGTTTCTCTACTGTAGACTCGATATATCTCAATGTAACATCACATCTGGCGAGGCGCCGCTCTGGCCTAGTAACTACAACAGGGCAAGTGATGATCACAATTTGGATTTCACATTTCGGGGTCCCATGGGTCCCCTGCCGTCCCAGTGGGTAAGTGCACCGTGCGGAGCGACACTGGGGGTTTTATGTGGTCTTGGCTGACCGCCCAATTTACACTCCGCCCACAGTGGGCAAGAAAATTGGGCGGGGTGTGAAAGGTGCTGACGAATCAACGTCGCATATTTGGTGCTACCGCTCAAGATCAATTTAAACCTCACCGAGCCTCACAGAGCTGGAAGGACCCAGGCTTACTGAGTTGGCTAAACACAGAGATTACACCTTATAAAATGTAAGCGATTTACCAGTTAACGTAAGCATGGTCCGTGCGATCTCCTGGACTGGTTTCATCGCCTGAGGGGGTCGGAGAGGAATTTTCCAGGATATTTTTTCCCTTATCGGTTCTGGGTTTTCTTCTTGTTTTTATAAGAACTTAAGAATTAGGAGCAGGAGTGGGCCACACGGCCCTCGAGCCTGCTCCGCCATTCAGTAAGATCAGGGCTGATCTTCCACCTCAATGCCACTTTCCCACCCGATCTCCATATCCCTTGATTCCCCTAGAGTCCAAAAATCTATCGATCTCAGCCTTGAATATACTCAACGACTGAGCATCCACAGCCCTCTGGGGCAGAGAATTCCAAAGATTCACCACCCTCTGAGTGAAGAAATTCCTCCTCATCTCAGTCCTAAATGGCCGACCACTTATCCTGAGACTATGCCCTCTAGTGCTAGACACTCCAGCCAGGGGGAAACAGCTTCTCAGCATCTACCCTGTCAATCCCCCTCAGAATCTTGTATGTTTCAATGAGATCACCTCTCATTCTTCTGAACTCCAGAGAGTATCGGCCCAATCTACTCAATCTCTAATCATAGGACAACCCTCTCATCCCAGGAATCAATCTATGTCTCTCCCAAGAGATTACCAGGCTGCGGGAAGGAGTGAGGATGTGTCTAGTCAGGGTGCTTCAGGCATCATCAGTGTGAGCCAGGTTTGATGGACCAGCTGGTCTTTTCCCCCCATCAGTTTAGTATGTACCCCATTGGAACAACTACAAATGGCCTCAGCATCCTTCAAACAGGGAGCACCAGACAGGTTTCCGACCCCAGATAGCTATCTAGTGATTTTATGCTACAATGTCTGCATGTAGAGCTAATAACTGAGCAAAAAGGCTGGACAGACGCTCAAAGTAATGCACCCTTGGGTAAAGTAGATCAAAGCTGGTGACACGCGTGTGAACCTGTGGACATACTCCAGGCTGACACTCCCAGTGCAGTGCAGAGGGAGTGCTGCACTGTCGGAGGGGCGGTATTGAGGGAGCGCCGCACTGTCGGAGGGGCAGTACTGAGGGAGCACTGCACTGTCGAAGGGGCAGTGCTGAGGGAGCACCGCACTGTCGGAGGGGCAGTACTGAAGGAGCACCACACTGTCGGAGGGGCAGTACTGAGGGAGCGCCGCACTGTCGGAGGGGCAGTACTAAGGGAGCGCTGCACTGTCAGAGGGACAGTACTGAGGGAGCGCCGCACTGTCGGAGGGGCAGTACTGAGGGAGTGCTCCACGGTCGGAGGGACAGTACTGAGGGAGCGCTGCACTGAGGGAGTGCTGCACTGTCGGAGGGGCAGTACTGAGGGAGTGCTGCACTGTCGGAGGGGCAGTACTGAGGATGTGCCGCACTGTTGGAGGGGCAGTACTGAGGGAGCGCTGCACTGTCGGAGGGGCAGTACTGAGGATGTGCCGCACTGTCGTAGTGGCAGTACTGAGGGAGTGCCGCACTGTCGGAGGTGCCGTCTTTCGGAAATTAAACTGAGGCACCTTCTGCTGGTTCCAGTGGTTCGGGTGGATATCAAGGATCCCAGGCCACTAATCAAAGAGAGCTGGAAGTTCTCCTGGTGCCTCGGTCAACATTCCTCTCTCAAGCAACACTTACTCATTAATCTCCTTGCTGCTTGTGGCAACTTAGCTCTGCACAAAATGTTGCTACATTTTCCAACATGGCATTCACTGCGATTCATTAAATTATATCGGAAGTATACCACAGAAACAGGCCGTTGGGCTCCACTGGTCCGTGCTGGTGTTTCTGCTCCACACGAGCCTCCTCCCACCCCTTTTCATCTCACCCCATCAGCAGGTCCTTCTATTCCTTGCTCCCTCGTGTGTTTATCCGGCTGCCTCTTAAATGTATCTATACTATTCGCCTCAACCACTCCCTGTGGCAGCGAGTTCCACATTCTCACCACTCTCTGGGTAAAGAAGTTTCTCCTGAATTCCAGATTGGATTTATTAGTGACTATTGTTGTAACACAACCAGACTTCCATGTTGTAAAACAGTTGATTAAAGCATTGTTTAATGCTTAGACCAAGTGCCTAGTAGTTTTCTTATGTCAATTTAATCAACTGTTTTACAACATAGAATTTTAGTTGTGTCCTTCACTAGTTCCTGTTAAGAATGTCCTGCGCATCCAAATTCAGTACCCTGTCCCTGCTTTCTCCCCATATCCCTTGATCCCTTTAGCCTGAAGAAATATATCTAACTCCTTCTTGAATATATTTAATGAATTGGCCTCAACTGCCTTTTGCGGTAGAGAATTCCACAGGTTCACCACTCTCTGGGTGAAGAAATTCCTCCTCTTCTCTGTCCTAAATGGCTTACCCCTTATCATTAGACTGTGACCCCTGGTTCTGGACTCCCCCGCCATCGGGAACATCCTTCCTGCATCTAGTCTGTCAAGTCCTGTTAGAATTTTATAAGTTTCAATGAGATCCCCTCTCATTCTTCTAAACTCCAGTGAATATAAGCCTAATCGACCCAATCTCTCCTCATACGTCATTCCTGCCATCCCAGGTATCAGTCTGGTGAATCTTCGCTGAACTCCCTCCATGGCAAGAACATCCTTCCTCAGATAAGGTGACCAAAACTGCACACAATACTCAAGGTGTGTCTCACCAAGGCCCTGTACAACTGCAGCAAGACATCCTTGCTCCTATACTCGACTCCTCTTGCTATGAAGGCCAACATACCATTTGCCTTCTTAACCGCCTGCTGCACCTGCATGCTTACCTTCAGCGACTGGTGCACAAGGACACCCAGGTCTCGTTGCACTTCTCCTTTTCCCAATCTATTGCCGTTCAGATAATAATCTGTCTTCCTGTTTTTGCCACCAAAGTGGATAACCTCGCATTTATCCACATTATACTGCATCTGCCATACATCTGCCCAATCACCCAACCTGTCCAAATCATACTGGAGTTTCTCTGCATCCTCCTCACAGCACACACGCCCACCCAGCTTTGTGTCGTCTGCAAACTTGGAGATATTACATCTAGTTCCCTCGTCTAGATCATTAATATATGTTGTGAATAGCTGGGGTCCAAGGATTGATACCTGCGGCACCCCACTAGTCACTGCCTGCCACTCGGAAAAAGACCCGTTTATTCCAACACTTTGCTTCCTGTCTGCCAACCAGTTCTCTATCCAAGGCAGTTTTTTTTAGAGACTCATTGCCTGTAGCACCCAGGACTCTTACCCGCTCAACTGAGTTTAATGCAGAGCCCCACATGATACATTTGTGCCTGGCGTTGGCTGCTACCCACGTGAATAACACTACATTTAATGACATTAAATGCCATCTCCCAGACGTGGGCCCATCCTGCCATCGCATCTAGATCTGAACTGTCTGAGAGATCCGTGTTTTTATTGAAAGCGAAAATGTGGCAATTTGTTGCTTTCCAACTGAAGATTATTTTAGGTTTGGTGACCCTTGCACATCTTAAAGTGCTACCATAAACCAAATAACGGTTCCTTTGGCCAACGAACAGCTCCCTCAATGTCCATGGACGTTAGGAGTGACTCCTATGGAGTGAGAGAGGATCGGGCAGAAGGTTGGACCATCCATGGGCAGGGTGGGATTGGATGGGCCGAATGGTCTTTTCTCGTCCTTCTTTACATACATTCTGTTTCACTGCAGATTTGATCCATCGCAGTGTCCTCGGGGGCCTGAGGTGCCGGTGATCCAGTGGTCACCCATTGATGATCCAAAGTGAGAGAGAAAAATCTCAAGCTCTGTTTTCTTTATAAAGTTACTGTAAATCAGAGCATGACGATCAGTCAGCGAGGGTGTTTCATTCCCAGGTGAGTCCCCTATTAACAATACAAGAGCTCCTCTAATGGTAGACTCCTTCCAGTACCGACCAACTAGGATACTAAAACAATCAGTATACTAGAATGTCTCACTGTCAATGGCCAACTGAGACAGGAGAGAATAAGACCGTCACTAACTGTACTGTTTATAGAATCATTGCAAGGCGGCCAATAAGTCAATAGTCAAGGAAGTTATTGTCAGAGCATCGTACCGATTTATCTTACTGGAGTGACAAGACTGCAGCGTCTTTCAGATGAGACGTTAAACCGAGGCCCCGTCTGCTCTCTCAGGTGGACGTAAAAGATCCCACGGCCACTATTTCGAAGAAGAGCAGTGGAGTTCTCCCCGGTGCCCTGGGGCCAATATTAATCCCTCAATCAACATCATTAAAACAGATGATCTGGTTATTATCACATTGCTGTTTGTGGGAGCTTGCTGTGCGCAAATTGGCTGCCGCGTTTCCTACATTACAACAGTGACTACACTTCAAAAAGTACTTCATTGGCTGTAATATTGGGAATTAAATATTGTGAAGACTGAAGCCACTGTTTTCAGTCCCCGTCACAAACTCCGTTCGCCAGCCACTGACTCCATCCCTCTCCCTAACATCTGTCTGAGGCTGAACCACACTGTTCACAACCTTGGTGTCATATTTGACCCTGAAATGAGCTTCCGACCACATATCCGCAGCATAACTAAGACCGCCTACTTCCACCTCCGTAACATCGCCCGTCTCCGCCCGTGCCTCAGCTCATCCGCTGCTGAAACCCTCATCCATGCCTTTGTTACCTCTAGACTTGACTATTCCAACGCACTCCTGGCTGGCCTTTCACATTCCACCCTACATAAACCTGAGGTCATCCAAAACTCGGCTGCCCGGTGTCCTAACTCGCACCAAGTCCTGTTCACCCATCACCCCTGTGCTCGCTGACCTACACTGGCTCCCAGTTAAGCAGCGCCTCGATTTCAAAATTCTCATCCTTGTTTTCAAATCCCTCCATGGCCTCGCTCCTCCCTATCTCTGTAATCTCCTTCAGCCCCACAACCCCCCTGAGATATCTGCGCTCCTCTAATTCTGGCCTCTTGAACATCCCTGATTTTAATCGCTCCACCATTGGTGGCCGTGCCTTCAGCTGCCTGGGCCCTAAGCTCTGGAATTCCCTCCCTAAACCTCTCCACCTCTCTCCCTCCCTCTCCTCCTTTAAGACGCTCCTTAAAACCTACCTCTTTGACCAAGCTTTTGGTCACCTGCCCTAATTTATCCTTATGTGGCTCAGTGTCAAATTTTTTGTCTTAAAATACTCCTGTGCAGCACCTTGGGATGTTTTACTATGTTAAAGGCGCTATATAAATACAAGTTGCTGTTGTTGTTGTGCTTTGGGACGACCTGAGGTTGTGAAAGGCGCTGTAGAAATTCAAGACTTTCTTTCACTCCAGTGCATTCAACGTCAGTGGGAGCTGAACAGCTTCCAACGAGATAAAACTCTGAAACATTTCCCTGACCCTGAAGGGAACTGTGGCCAAGCTGGGCTGCATCAACCATGTGTTGCACATTATTCAAGCCTGACCTGCAGCACGGCACAGAGGGCCTGCCCGTGATCCCAGCAGAGTAAGAACATTGTGTTCCATACAATATTTGATCACTTATGGCTGTGCTTATTCTTGTAACCTTCAATCTTACTCTTAACTGAAAAAGTAATTAATCGCCATACTGCGTTTGTTTGGGAATCTATCTCAAACCCGCAACCTCTACCACCTAGAAGGACGAGGGCAGCAGGCACATGGGAACACCACCACCCTCCAAGTTCCCCTCCAAGTCACACACCATCCTGACTTGGAAGTATATCGCCGCTCCTTCATCGTCGCTGGGTCAAAATCCTGGAACTCCCTCCGTAACAGCACTGCGGGAGCACCTTCATCACACGGACTGCAGCGGTTCAAGAAGGCGGCTCACCACCACCAATGTTCCCTTGAACTCTACGTGGATTTTTGAATGGGCCGCACAGCCCGTTAAAGGAGTCGCACGGCCCATTCAAAAATCCAGGCATGCTTGGTGACTTGAATCAGTCATCCATGAAAGAAAGACTTATGAAATAATACTGAGCGGCCTGCTGGTGGTGCTGTCCAGGGAGAGTATAAATACTCGGGCACGGGCCCAGCTTGCGCAGGACATTCTTAATGGGAACTAGTGAAGGACACAACTAGACCTCCATGTTGTGAAACATTTGATTAAAACTTTGTTTAACGCTTAGACCGAGTGCCTAGTAGTTTTCTTACGTCACTTGGTTTTTGCATTTACAAGCTGGTGAGCCGGCTGCGCAGGAACTCCAGAGCGCTGCACGGCTGTGCGGTTGCACGACTTAAAGAGAAGATTGACCACCACCGTCTCAAGGGGACAATTAGGGATGGGCAATAAATGCTGGCCATGCCGGCGACGCCCACATCCCAGGAATGAATAAAACAAAAAGCATTGGTGGCCAAGGCCCTAAGCTCTGGAATTCCCTCCCTAAACCTCTCCGCCTCTCTCTCCTTTAAGACGCTCCTTAAAACCTACCTCTTCGACCAAGCTTTTGGTTGTCTGTTCTAATGTGTCTTTATGTGGCTCGCTGTCAAATTTTATTTGATATTCGCTCCCGTGAAGCGCCTTGGGATGTTTTACTACTTTAAAGGTGCTGTGTAAATGCAAGTTGTTGTTGTTGTGGTTCCACCGGTGTCAGTCAACCTGAATTACCATGGCCATGTGGTCATTATTCATGTGCGAGCCTTGAGATTGGATGCTGGTGACCGCACACACAAAGGCTCTTACCCAGAAGGACCTCTGGATAGATCTCAGGAGCAGGGATTGGCTGGGTGTGTTCTTCCCTCGCACAGCAGTGCTGCGGCTATTTGCCATGTCGAGTTGTCAACCCCTCCAGGATTGGCCTGGAGTATCCAGGAACTGACACACTGCTGCCAGCAAAAAACCCGGGAGAAAAATCACAGGGGGGGACGTGAAAAGAAAGTGTTGTTCATTTTCTTTGAACACTTTCATTTAACAGTTCTAAAAATATCGGAGATGGGAACGAAGGTCGCTCGTCTGACAGTCAAGAGACATCCAATGGGGTAGAGGAGAGTCTGTTGGCTTTCCGATTGGCTGTGGCCTGTTTTAGTGATGTTGGTTGAGGGATAATATTGGCCAGGACACCGGGGAGAACTCCCCTGCTCTTCTTCGAAATAGTGCCATGGGATCTTTTACGTCCACCTGAGAGAGCAGACGGAGCCTCGGTTTAACGTCTCATCCAAAAGACGGCACCTCCGACAGTGCAGCACTCCCTCAGTACTGCACTGGAGTCTCAGCCTGGATTTTTGTGCTCCAGTCTCTTGGAGTGGGATTTGAACCCACGACCTTCTGACTCAGAGGCGAGGGTGCTGCCCACTGAGCCACGGCTGACACGAAACAGAGAGATGATAACTCAAAGCAGATAAGTTTGATTTCGCAGAGCGGTCTCACTTGGAGCCCCGGCACTGGAGGGACAGCAGTTAAATTTAAAGGAGGATTGGCATTTTGGGCTTGAGATCTTAGTTGCTGCAGGATTAATGGATGGACCGAGGGATCGAGCTTCAGGACAACGCAATGGTTACACCGGGTCTCCTGGAGTAAAATCCGGCGTTCCTCCCGATCCCGTCAGATTCCTGATGGGCGGGTTGGGATAAAATTACCCCCATAGTCTCGGGGCATCAGGCCAAGCACAAGCTCCGCAGGCGATCTAGTCAGAGATATCATTGCTTATTTAAATAAGTATAAGTAGGGAAATTACTCTGCCACTGTGATCATTGACCCACATGTTCTCCTCAGAGCAGAGAAGGTGAAAGGGGAGATTTAATCGAGGTGTTCAAAATCATGAAGGTTTTTGATCGGAGTAAATAGGGAGAAACTGTTTCCAGTGGCAGGAGGGTCGGTAACCAGAGGACACAGAGTGAAGATAATCGGCAAAAGAACCAGAGGGGAGATGAGGAGAATGTTTTTACAGCGAGTTGTTGTGATCTGGAACGCGCTGCCTGAAAGGGCGGTGGAAGCAGATTCAATAGTAACTTTCAAAAGGGAATTGGATAAATACTTGAAAAGGAAAAAATTACACAGGGCTCTGGGGAAAGAGCCGGGGGGAGTGGGACTAGTGGGAGAGCTCTTTCAAAGAGCCGGCACAGGCAGGATGGGCCGAATGGCCTCCTTCAGTGCTGTATCAGTCTGTGATATGTGAAACTAGCAGAGGCACAAGGAAAGTCTGCGTATAGTGACACGCGATATCACATCTCCCAGAGGCAACATCGTTGGTGCCGCAAGTAAAGATTCCAATCGGTTAATATTTTTTTGATTCACTCTCGGGATGTGGGCCTCGTTGGCAAGGCCGGAATTTATTTCCCAGTCCCTTAGTTGCCCTGATTTGATACAACGGAGGGGCTTGAAAGGCCATGTCAAAGTGCAGCTAAGAGTCAACCGCATTGCTGTGGTCTGGAGTCATATATAGGCCAGACCGGGTAAGGGCAGCAGATTTCCTTCCCTAAAGGACATCAGTGAACCAGATGGGTTTTTACGACAATCCAACAGCTTCATGGTCACTTTTACTGAGACCAGCTTTTTATTTCCAGATATTTTATTAAAAAATGTATTCAAATTCTCAAACTAGGAATAGAACTCAAATTCACTGGCTTATTAGTTTAGGAAGTGCAGTGCTGAGGGAGCGCTGCACTGTCAGAGGGGCAGTACTGAGGGAGCGCTGCACTGTCGGAGGGGCAGTACTGAGGGACAGCTGCACTGTCGGAGGGGCAGTACTGAGGGAGCGCCGCACTGTCGGAGGGGCAGTACTGAGGGAGCCCTGCACTGTTGGAGGGGCAGTACTGAGGGACAGCTGCACTGTCGGAGGGGCAGTACTGAGGGAGCGCTGCACTGTCAGAGGGGCAGTACTGAGGGAGCGCTGCACTGTCGGAGGGGCAGTACTGAGGGAGCGCTGCACTGTCGGAGGGGCAGTACTAAGGGAGTGCTGCACTGTCGGAGGGGCAGTACTGAGGGAGTGCTGCACTGTCGGAGGTGCCATCTTTCAGATGAGACGTTAAACCGAGGCCCCTTCTGCTCTCTCGGGTGGATGTAAAAGATCCCATGGCAATATTTCGAAGACGAGCAGGAGACTTCTCTAAAAACATCACTAAAAACAGATTGTCTGGTCATTATCACATTGCTGTTTGTGGGAGCTTGCTGTGTACAAATTGGCTGCCACGTTTCCTACATTTCAACAGTGACTACTGTATTTAATTGGCTGTAAAGTGCTTTGGGGTGTTCGGTGACGTAAGAAAACTACTAGGCACTTGGTCTGAGTATTAAACAAGGCTTTAATCAACTTGTTTCACAACATGGAGATCTAGTTGTGTCCTTCACTAGTTCCTGTTTACAAAATGTCCTGAGCAAGCTGGGCCCATGCCCGAGTCTTTATACTCTCTCTGGACAGCGCCACCAGCAGGCCGCCCAGTATTATTCCATAAGTCACTTTTACATGAATGGCAAGATTCATGTCATTCGGTGATCGTGAGAGGCGCTGTCGAAATGCAAGACTTTCTTTTACTTTTCCTTGGATTGCTAGTCCAGTAACGTAAGCACGACACGACTTGATGTGGATCAACACAAGTAGCCATGGCAGGAAATCTGTCTTAACCTGAACGTCTACGCCATCCTCGGCTGGTAGACTGGCTGGAAGCCTGCGGATGTTATCTGTGGGAGATAACGTGGCTGGGCCAGTCTCCTTGGAATGTGTGTCCTTGTTCCAAAACTGACAAGCCCGCGAGGAGTTATGGGAAGAGTTAGAAGCCGTGGCAGAGTGAACTAAAGACCAGTGGCATGTGTGTTAAAGGTGACAGGTTGTGGCAATTACTTTACTAAGCAGTCGAAACTTTACAAAAGAAAAGAAAGTCTTGCGTTTCTCCCGCGCCTTTCATGACTTCAAGACGTCCCAAACGCTTTACAGCCAATGAAGTACTTTTTTGAAGTGTAGCCACTGTTGCAATGTAGGAAACACGGCAGCCAATCTGCGCACAGTAAGCTCCCACAAACAGCAATGTGATAACGACCAGATCATCTGTTTTTTAATGATGTTGATTGAGGGGTAAATATTGGCCCTAGGACACCGGGGATAACTCTCCCTGCTCTTCTTCGAAATAGTGTCGTGGGATCTTTTACATCGACCTGAGAGAGCAGACGGGGCCTCAGTTTAACATCTCATCCAAAAGATGGCAACTCCGACAGTGCGGCGCTCCCTCAGTACTGACCCACCGACAGTGCAGTGCTCCCTTAGTACTGCCCCTCCGACAGTGCAGCGCTCCCTCAGTACTGACCCTCCAACAGTGCAGCGCTCCCTCAGTACTGCCCCTCCGACAGTGCAGCACACCCTCAGTACTGCCCCTCCGACAGTGCAGCACACCCTCAGTACTGCCCCTCCGACAGTGCAGTGCTCCCTCAGTACTGTCCTTCCGACAGTGCAGGACTCCCTCAGTACTGCCCCTACGACAGTGCAGCGCTCCCTCAGTACTGCCCCTCTGACACTGCGGCGCTACCTCAGTACTGCCCCTCCGGCAGTGCAGCGCTCCCTCAGTACTGTCCCTCCGACAGTGCAGCGCTCCCTCAGTACTGTCCCTCCGACAGTGCGGCGCTCCCTCAGTACTGCCCCTCGAACAGTGCAGCGCTGCCTCAGTACTGCCCCTCCGACAGTGCAGCACACCCTCAGTACTGCCCCTCCGACAGTGCAGCACACCCTCAGTACTGCCCCTCCGACAGTGCGGTGCTCCCTCAGTACTGCCCCTCCGACAGTGCAGCGCTCCCTCAGTAACGCACTGGGAGCGTTAGCCTGGATTTAAATGTATATATGTAAATAAATAAATAAATAAAAATGGAATGAATGTAACCATTACTATACTGAAAGAAATGTAAGGGGGATTTTCTTTTTATTTAAGCTGACAAGTTTTCCTGAATGTTTGGAATTTGAAGAATGCGAGGTAACTGTCACTCAAAGACAGAAGGCATGAAGTGTAGATGACATCGCCACTGACATTCTTTGTGATTCAGCCAAGTCAAGTCAAAAAGCAGAAACATTTTCTTCCCCCCCAACTCCCACCCCCCTTCCTGCCTCCCCCGTTAAATAAACTCATGACTCTGGGAGATGTTATCTCCAGGCCTTGTACAAGTTGTTCTGTAAACATTCTGATACAATTCGACACCAAAACAAGCCTCCTCAGTGATAATTACACTTGTCTTACGCAGCTCGAGAAATGTTGCCCCAGGAGGTTAAACTAACGTCAGAAGGAAAATGATAAACCCTGAAGCAGGAGTGGGGTGGGGGAGGACCATGTTTAGCCACAGTTTGGTTATTTTTGGAGCTTTCTCCTCCTGAGCTGTTAAGCATGTGTTTTTTTGCTTTCTTAAGAAAACATTGGCCCCGATCTTGCAGGAGTGGGCCGTGCCCCGTTAGTTAGACTGTGTCCCTCGCCCTTCAGCTTGAAATTCTATTTGCGCCCTAACTCGCCGGGAGCGCGAGCTGATAACGGCGCGGCGAGGGCAACGGGGCATCTGGGGCCGTGGTGAACGACGGGACCAACAGTCTGTCTCCTCAACCAACGAGATTTAAGGGTTGAGAAAGAAACAGAGGAACGACGGAGAAGGGTATCGGGTGCGTTAGAGTCAAGTCAGGACCAGAATGAGAAATAAAGAAAGGGAAAGAAAGATTGGATTTAAGAGAGAGGGAGAAAAGAGACAGAACGGAAACATCAGAAAAAAAAATTTAATTTTAAAAATCTCTAAGAACAATTTACTAGCTTAAGGAATGAGACTGCACAGTTTCAATTGTTCCCTTTCTGGGCCGGAGAGGTTGAGTGGAATTGCCGGAACATCAATCTCCTCATTAAAAGCGTCCTTACGCCGTTAAGTACCAGCCCTAACTTTCTGCAGCCAGGTTAATGGGTAATTGATGTGGAAATGCAGCCACTTCCTGAAACTCTCGGGGAGGATGAGGGCACGCTGCCGGTCTCGTGGGGCTAACGGTGGAGCGGCGCAAATCATCCGGCAACTTGTGGGGATTCGCAACTCACGGGGTGTCTTTCCCTTGCCACAAGTTGCCGGACGATTTACACACTAATAACGGCGAGTGCCATTAAACTGGAAGTTGTTTTGGCAGCAAATCCTCTCGCACGGACACATTTCCAAGTTAATTTCACAAGGATATAAAATAAGCGGAACGGCAGATTTTTTTTCAGATCATCTCTAATTCTATGAAACTGTAAATAATTTCTCTGTCTGCAAAGCCTTGTAAAGAACTCCCCCTTCCCCTGGGCAGAGGTAAGGGACAGGTCAGAGAGGGCACCTGTTCCTGATCGCTATCCAGACACCCCAGAGAAAGACCTCCACAGGGCCAGGCTCGCCCGGAATGCCGACACTCAACCATCTGGGCTCAAACATGAAGAATAACCGGTCAGTTGTGACAGCGGCAGGTGATTAATGTTCATGGAACCGTACGTCAACAAGCGTTCGAGAAAGAAGAGAGTGAAAGGGGAGGTAAACATATGGAGATAAAGGATAATCTTGTCTATTGCCTGTGTGAGATGTATAATCGGGGCAATATCGAAAGAAAGCAACAACTTGCCTCAGGACGTTCCAAAGCACTTTACAGCCAATGAAGTGGAGTCACTGTTGTGCTTTAGGAAGTGCTGCACAGCAAGATCCCACAAACAGCAATGTGATAATGGCCTGATAATCTGCATTAGTGATGTTCGTTGAGGGATAAATATTGGTCCCAGGACACTGGGGAGAACTCCCCCGCTCTTCTTCGAAATAGTGCCATGGGATCTTTTACATTCGCCTGAGAGAGCAGACGGGGCCTCGGCTTAACGTCTCATTCGAAAGACGGCACCTCCGACAGTGCAGCATTCCCTCAGTACTGCCCCTCTGACAGTGCGGCACTCCCTCAGTACTGTCCCTCCGACAGTGCGGCGCTCCCTCAGTACTGCCCCTCCGACAGTGCAGCGCTCCCTCAGTACTGCCCCTCCGACAGTGCAGCGCTCCCTCAGTACTGCCCCTCCGACAGTGCAGCATTCCCTCAGTACTGCCCCTCCGACAGTGCAGCGCTCCCTCAGTACTGCCCCTTCAACAGTGCGGCACTCCCTCAGTACTGCCCCTCCAACAGTGCAGCACTCCCTCAGTATTGCCCCTCCGACAGTGCGGCGCTCCCTCAGTACTGCCCCTCCGACAGTGCAGTGCTCCCTCAGTACTGCCCCTCTGACAGTGCGGCGCTCCCTCAGTACTGCCCCTCTGACAGTGCGGCGCTCCCTCAGCACTGCCCCTCCGACAGTGCGGCACTCCCTCAGTACTGCCCCCCCGACAGTGCGGCGCTCCCTCAGCACTGCCCCTCCGACAGTGCGGCACTCCCTCAGTACTGCCCCTCCGACAGTGCGGCACTCCCTCAGCACTGCCCCTCCGACAGTGCGGCGCTCCCTCAGTACTGCCCCTCCGACAGTGCGGCACTCCCTCAGTACTGCCCCTCCGACAGTGCGGCGCTCCCTCAGTACTGTCCCAGATTGTGTTCCAGCTGACGGTTTGTTCCAATTAAATAGGTTGGGGAGGACCAGGGTCACAATATTAAGTTGTATAAGGCCAGATGTCAGCTGTGGCTCAGTGGGTCGCACTCTCTTGCCTCTGAGTCGGAAGGTCGTGGATTCAAATCCCACTCCAGAGACTTGAGCATAAAATTCTAGGCTGCCACTCCCAGTGCAGTACTGAGGGAACGCTGCACTGTCGGAGGTGCCGTCTTTCAGATGAGATGTTAAACCAAGGCCCCATCTGCTCTCTCAGGTGGACGTAAAAGATCCCACGGCACTATTTTGAAGAAGAGCAGGGGAGTTCTCCCCGGTGTCCTGGGGCCAATATTTATCCCTCAATCAACATCACTAAAACAGATGATCTGGTCATTATCACATTGATGTTTGTGGGAGCTTGCTGTGCGCAAATTGGCTGCCGCGTTTCCTACATTACAACAGTGACTACACTTCAAAAAGTACTTCACTGGCTGTAAAGCAGTTTGAAACGTCCGGTGGTCGTGAATGACGCTATATAAATGCAAGTCTTTTTTTCTTTTCAGATCTAGGTTAGAGGTCAGGAGGTGGTTCTTTTCCCAGAGAATAGTGGGCCTCTGGAACAGGCTGTTGTCTCGTGTGGTGGACGCGGACTCGCTGAATTCCTTCGAGCGAGAGCTGGATGTTTCTGGCTGGGGCGGAGATCACCTCGTACAGATGGTGGGTACTGCAGGGAATTCAGGGCCAGTGTGAGCTCCTGGGTTAGTTTCCATCGCCAAAATGGCCTCTCCCAGGAGATCACCCGGTCTCGGATGGGGTGGGGAGTCTATATATTGTGATACACAAGGTATCGCAGTTTGTGTGAGACAGGCTCGACGGACCAGAGGGTCTTTACCTGTACGTCTTTGTTCGTGTGTTCACTTTGCACTAATGCTACACCTGTTATTCTAAATTTACCCTTAAAGAGTGAAGTGCCTTGTGATTTCCTGCCTCTCTCTCCTTGGGAATGTGTTCACTAATGAACAAGTCACGGTAGGACACTTGAGTTTAACGGCATCAATCTAAATTCAGTTTCAGCTCCTCACTTTAGCAGTTATTTGTGGGAGTTCAAAAGGTGAATTGACCCAGAGGCACATTTACTGCAGTCAATATGCACAGGTGTTGATGGGGCTCTGAGCCCCCGCATTCACCTCCTCTTACATATTTAACACTGTTGAAATGAAGCTTTCTTAAAATATAATTTGTTCCGGGGATGTGGGCGTCGCTGGCTCAGCCGCATTTATTGGCCATCCCAAATGTTCAACTGGGTGTCCCGCTCGGCTGCGATCATAGTGTGGACTGGAGTCACCTGTCGGCCAGGCCGGGTGGGGTGGCAGGTTCCCTTCCCTAAATGACCAGATTTTACACAGAATTACCTAGAATTCACAGGCCATTCGGCCCCACTGGTCTGTGCTGGTGTTCCTGCTCCACACCAGCCTCCTCCCACCCCTCTTCATCTCACCCCATCACCATATCCCTCTATTCCTTTCTCCCTCATGTGTTTATCCAGCCTCCCCTTAAATGCATGTCTGCTATTCGCCTCAACCACTCCCTGTGGTAGCGAGTTCCACATTCTCACCACTCTCTGGGTAAAGAAGTTTCTCCTGAATTCCCTATTGGATTTATTAGTGACGATCTTATATTGATGGCCCCTAGTTCTGGTCTCCCCCACAAGTGGAAACATCTTCTCTATCTCTACCCGATCAAACCCTTTCATAATTTTAAAGGCCTCTATCAGGTCACCCCCTCAGTCTTCTCTTTTCTAGAGAAAAGAGCCCCCGCCTGTTCAGTCTTTCCTGATAGCTATAACCTCCTCAGTTCTGGTACCATGCTTGTAAATCTTTATTGTATCTTCTCCAGTGCGCCAATATCCTTTTTATAATATGGAGACCAGAATTCAATTGCACAACTTGCCATGGTTGTGTCCAACTTGGAGGGTCAGTGGGTAGCACACTCGCCTCCGAGTCAGAATGGTTGTGGGTTCAAGTCCCACTCCAGGGATTTGAGCAGATAAAGCTCGACTGACACTCCAGTGCCGTACTGAGGGTGCCGTCTTTTGGATGAAATGTTAAACTGAGGCCCCGTCTGCTCTCTCAGGTGGATGTAAAAGATCTCATGGCACTATTTTGAAGAAGAGCAGGGGAGTTCTCCCTGGTGTCCTGGCCAATATTTATCCCTCAACCAACATAACAAAAACAGATTATCTGGTCATTATCACATTGCTGTTTGTGGGAGTTTGCTGTTTGCAAATTGGCTGCTGTGTTTCCTACATTACAACAGTGACTACACTTCAAAAAAGTACTTCATTGGCTGTGAAGCGCTTTGAGATGTCCAGTGGTCGTGAAAGGCGCTATAGAAATGCAAGTCTTTCTTTTATGGTTGGGATTGGAACTCTCGTTGTCTGGGTTGCTAGTCCAGTACCACAACACTCCTGCAGCTCACCAGCATGCATGAGTGTAGCACTGTATCATGCAAAGTTTTACTGTAAAGTCATTTTGCAGATTGTATTACTCTTTGTGGATGGTTATAATACACATTCCTGGTGAAAAGTCATTTTTCTTCTGTGACAAAATAGGGACTTGTTGTCCCCCATAAGTAGTAAAGTATCTCCGAGTTAAAATGGATGTCGTCCTCCCTGACCTAAAATGGAGGCCAGGACACAGGGCTTCTGTCGGGCTCGGCAAGGTCGGTTGCTATAGAAACTAGTCAGAGACACACGCATAATTCCAGATGGTTAAAGTTATGAAAGATCTCGGACAAGGGGAGCTGATTAGCATCGATATGAAATAATAGGGAGGAACTGTACCAGAGGATCGGTAACGTGAGGACACTGATTTAAGGAGATTGGCCAAAGAACCAGAGGGTGAGAGGAGGAAACACTTCCTCATGCAGCGAGTTGTTGTGATCTGGAACGCACTGCCTGAAGGGGCGGTGGGAGCAGATTCAATTGTAACTTTCAAAAGGAGAATTGGATCAATACTTGAAAAGGAAACATTTATGGGAAGAGAGCAGGGGGAGGTGGGATTAATGGGAAAGCTCATTCAAAGAGCCGGCACAGGCACGATGGGCTGAATGGCCTTCCTTCTGTGCTGTGTGATTCTATGGTTCTAACTGCCATCATTGCACTGATAATCAAGGAGGATTCAAGGTGTGACTTCACAAGCTTTTGGACTTCAATCTCAGGAATGCTCCCAGAGCTTTAGATTTCAGTTGGGTGGGTGATTGGGCAGATGCAGTATAATGTGGATAAATGCGAGGTTATCCACTTTGGTGGCAAAAACAGGAAGGCAGATTATTATCTGAACGGTAGTAGATTGGGAGAAGGGGAAGTGCAACGAGACCTGGGTGTCCTTGTGCACCAGTCGCTGAAGGTAAGCATGCAGGTGCAGCAGGCGGTTAAGAAGGCAAATGGTATGTTGGCCTTCGTAGCGAGAGGATTCAAGTACAGGAGCAAGGATGTCTTGCTGCAGTTGTACAGGGCCTTGGTGAGACCACACCTTGAGTATTGTGTGCAGTTCTGGTCATCTTATCTGAGGAAGGATGTTCTTGCCATGGAGGGAGTGCAGTGAAGATTAACCAGACTGATACCTGGGATGGCAGGAATGACGTATTAGGAGAGATTGGGTCGATTGGGATATTCCTGCCATCCCAGGTATCAGTCTGGTGAATCTTCGCTGCACTCCCTCCATGGCAAGAACATCCTTCCTCAGATAAGGCGACCAAAACTGCACACAATACTCAAGGTGTGGTCTCACCAAGGCCCTGTACAACTGCAGCAAAACATCCTTGTTCCTGTACTCAAACCCTCTCGCTACGAAGGCCAACATACCATTTGCCTTCTATTAGGTCGATTAGGCTTATATTCGCTCGAGTTTAGAAGAATGAGAGGGGATCTCATTGAAACTTATAAAATTCTAACAGGACTAGACAGACTAGATGCAGGAAGGATGTTCCCGATGGCGAGGGTGTACAGAACCAGGGGTCACAGTCTAAGGATAAGGGGTAAGCCATTTAGGACTGAAATGAGGAGGAATTTCTTCACCCAGAGAGTGGTGAACCTGTGGAATTCTCTACCACAGAAGGCAGTTGAGGCCAATTCATTAAATATATTCAAGAAGGAGTTAGATATATTTCTTAAGACTAAAGGGATCAAGGGATATGGGGAGAAAGCAGGGACAGGGTACTGAATTTGGATGATCAGCCATGATCTTATTAAATGGCAGAGCAGGCTCGAGGGGCCGAATGGCCTACTCCTGCTCCTATCTTCTATGTTTCTATGTTTCACTGGAGATCGGAGCTCCATGGGTCTACTGGCAACTTGCGTCATCCACACAGCAGCACGTCGTGAAGGTCTACAAAAAACTGACTCGCAAAAGTCCCGTCACTAATTAAACATTGCCAGAACAATACTTGTGAAAATTGAATTTTAACCCCTTGTGGACTCTTGGTATCTTGCTGCTTCCAATATATTATTCAACTTCATAAATAAATCTATTGGTTTAGCCCGTATGCACTGGTACAATCATGTGGTGGTTCTGCCATTTGAAAGGGTCAGGAGAGGGTAGGTGGGCAACCTTTGTTTTTTTGTTGTTTTTGGGATGTGGGCGTCGCTGGCGAGGCCGTCACTTATTGCCCGTCCCCAGTTGCCCCGAGAAGGTGGTGGTGAGCCGCCGCCTTTTTGAACCACTTCATGTGATGATCTCCTGTGGTCAACAGCATAATTAAAGGATCATTAGACTAATTGTGGCCAATTCTGGGCACCTCACTTTCAGAAGGATGTCGAGCCCTTGGAGACGGTGCAGTGGAGATTTACTGGAATGGTACCAGAGAGGAGGGACTTCAGTGATGCGGAGAGACCGGAGAAGCTGGGGTTGTTCTCCTTAGAGCAGAAAAGGATAAGGGGAGATTTAATGGAGGTGTTGAAAATCATGAAGGGTTTTGATAAAATAAATAAGGAGAAACTGTTTCCAGTGGCAGGAGGGCCGGTAACCAGAGGACACAGATTGAAGGAGGTTGGCAAAAGAACCAGAGAGGGGAGATGAGGAAACATTTTTTAACGCAGCGAGTTGTGATCTGGAACGCGCTGCCTGAAAGGGCGGTGGAAGCAGATTCAATAATAACTTTCAAAAGGGAACTGGATAAATACTTGAAGGGAAACAATTTGCAGGGCTGTGGGGAAAGAGCAGGGGGGAGTGGGACTAATTGGAGAGCTCTTTCAAAGAGCCGGCACAGGCACGATGGGCCGAATGGCCTCCCTCTGTGGTACATCATTCTATGAGTGTTCATCCTGCACATGGTCTCTGTCACACAGCCGGTACAAGAGTCAGCTGAAGACTTGAGCTACATGTAGAAAGTGCCTCGTGGCTGTCAACACGAGGCAGAAAGTGTTGGAAGCAAAGCCCCAAAAACAGAAGCAAGAACTCAACAGACCCGAATCAGTAAAGTCATTACCCCGGCCTGCTCGCAGATGTCTAACGCAGATCGAGCTCACCACACCGAGGTCACCTGGATCAGGAGGAAAGGGGACGCAGGGTAACAACAACAGTGCCGTACGGTCGCTGTTGTTAGAAGACGCGAGTGAGCATGAACCAGTTCCGATACCGTCACAAGCGTGACGCAGAGCGAGGGGAGCCTAGCTTCAGTCGTGACTCAATAAATACACCAGTGCACTAAGCAATCGTGGAGGGCGTTCGCACAGTAACTAAGCGTTTTATAATATTACCGGGGGGGTTCAATGTTCCCTCTAAGCTGCGCACGTGCGTGGGCGCTCAGCTATGTCGAAGGTAGCGCACAGGCGGCTCACGAGCTCTCAAATATCAGGCAGTGGCCGCGCAAAGAAGTGAAAGGTACCGCGTATTGAAAAAACTGCCCGCGCACAACGGAAACTTTAGCGGGGCCATTGCAGGGGCCCTGCTGTGAAGTCTGGGGTTCGGAGCAGGTTTGTGATCTGAAGCTGCTAACATGGCCTGTCCCTTTAAGGTATTGTTCCGCTATTCCCCCTGCGGCAAGTGGCCGCTTTGGGGAGATGGGCTACCACTGAGCCACAGATCGCCATCCAAATAACGCAAACTCTTAAAACCGTTCGTGGTTGATGTATGAGAATAAAACTCGTTCAGATCCACTCCAGAGACGTGAGCACAAAATCTGGGCCGACACTGCCAGTGCAGTACTGAGGGAGCGCCGCACTGTCGGAGGGGCAGTACTGAGAGAGCACCACACTGTCGGAGGGGCAGTACTGAGGGAGCGCCGCACTGTTGGAGGGGCAGTACTGAGGGATCGCTACACTGTCGGAGGGGCAGTACTGAGGGAGCGCCGCAATGTCGGAGGGGCAGTACTGAGGGAGCGCTGCACTGTTGGAGGGGCAGTACTGAGGGAGCGCTGCACTGTCAGAGGGGCAGTACTAAGGGAGCGCTGTACTGTTGGAGGGGCAGTACAGAGGGAGCGCTGCACTGTCGGAGGGTCAGTACTGAGGAGGCGGCGCTCTGTCGGAGGGGCAGTACTGAGGGAGCATTGCACTGTCGGAGGGGCAGCACTGAGGGAGCGCTGCACTGTCGGAGGGTCAGAACTGAGGGAGCGCCACACTGTCGGAGGGGCAGTACTGCACTGTCGGAGGGGCAGTACTGAGGGAGCGCTGCACTGTCGGAGGGGCAGTACTGAGGGAGTGCTGCACTGTCGGAGGATCAGCACTGAGGGAGTGCTGCACTGTCGGAGGGGCAGTACTGTGGGAACGCTGCACTGTTGGAGGGGCAGTGCTTGAGGGAGTGTTGCACTGTCGGAGGGTCAGTACTGAGGGAGCACAGCACTGTCGGAGGGTCAGTACTGAGGGAGCACTGCACTGTCGGAGGGGCAGTACTGAGGGAGCACTGCACTGTCAGAGGGGCAGTACTGAGAGAGTGCTGCACTGTCGGAGGGGCCGTACTGAGGGAGTGCTGCACTGTCGGAGGGGCCGTACTGAGGGAGTGCTGCACTGTCGGAGGGGCCGTACTGAGGGAGTGCTGCACTGTCGGAGGGGCCGTACTGAGGGAGTGCTGCACTGTCGGAGGGGCCGTACTGAGAGAGTGCTGCACTGTCAGAGGGGCCGTACTGAGGGAGTGCTGCACTGTCGGAGGGGCCGTACTGAGGGAGTGCTGCACTGTCGGAGGGGCAGTACTGAGGGAGAGATGCACTGTCGGAGGGGCAGTACTGAGGGAGAGATGCACTGTCGGAGGGGCAGTACTGAGGGAGCGCCGCACTGTCGGAGGGGCAGTACTGAGGGAGCGCTGCACTGTCGGAGGGGCAGTACTGAGGGAGCGCTGCACTGTCGGAGGGCAGTACTGAGGGAGTGCTGCACTGTTGGTGGGGCCGTACTGAGGGAGTGCTGCACTGTCGGAGGGCAGTACTGAGGGAGCACTGCACTGTCAGAGGGGCAGTACTGAGGGAGCGCTGCACTGTCGGAGGGGCAGTACTGAGGGAGCGCTGCACTGTCGGAGGGCAGTACTGAGGGAGTGCTGCACTGTCGGAGGGGCCGTACTGAGAGAGTGCTGCACTGTCGGAGGTGCTGTCCTTAGGATGACGCGTTAAACCGAGGCCCCGTCTGCTCTCTCAGGTGGTCGTGAAAGATCCCACAGCCGTTATTTTGAAGAAGAGCAGGGGGAGTTCTCTCCGGTGTCCTCGCTAGTCTGTATCCCTCAACCAACATCACTAACAGATTATCTGGTCGCTATCACATTGCTGGGAGGTGATCTCATTGAAACATAAAAGTTTCTGAGAGGTTGTTTCCCCTGGCTGGAGTGTGTAGAACTAGGGGGTCACAGTCTCAGGATAAGGGGTCAGCCATTTAAGACTGAGATGAGGAGGAATTTCTTCACTCAGAGGGTGGTGAATCTTTGTAATTCTCTGCCCCAGAGGGCTGCGGCTGCGGAGTCATTGAGTATATTCAAGGCTGAGATCGATAGGTTTTTGGACTGTAGGGGAATCGAGGGATATGGAGAGAGTGCAGGAAAGTGGAGTTGAAGTCGAAGATCAGCCATGATCTTATTGAATGGCGGAGCAGGCTCGAGGGGCTGTAGGTCCGTCTCCTGCTCCCAATTCTTATGTTCTGGGAGCTTGCTGTGCTCACATTGGCTGCCGTGTTTTCTACATTACCAGAGTGACCACACTTCAAAAAAAGTACCCCATTGGCTGTAAAGCGCTTTGGGACGTCCTGAGGTGGCGAAAGGCGCTATAGAAATGCAATGTTCTTTCTTTCTTTCTAGGACCTTGTCTTCACCACATTCCCAATGCATCATCTTAACCAGTTTCCCTGCACTGTTAACAAGCTACACTTAATGTTTGTCAACTAAACTGTTATTAAGTCACAACTGAACCTCGGGCACCAATCACGCCATTCAGCGACTCTTGCCTCGTTATACCAAGCCCGTTGCACCAAATTCTTCAGAAAGGCGGCAGTTGGCCGCTGACAGGTTTGTCGTCGAAAACTCACTCGCGGCTTTGGGAAACTCACAGGAGAACAAATTCCTCAGGAAAGAAAGAGAAGGAAACAGGGAGTACTTTACAAAGCATCTATTTTAATTTATCATTTGCTTACAGCCTTTGGGTTTCATAAATAACTCTTGACATATTCCATCGTGTGCAAAATACAGGACTGATTGCAAGACTTCGGGAAAAAAAACACACATTTAAAAAAAAGAAAATGGATTCACAAACATTTTCCTTAATTGTATTCTGTTATGAAATAGGAGCCCTTCTGTTAAACCTTTTTTTTTCAGATGGATTGGGATTAAAATATCCTTTGATTCTCATCCTTTAAAGGTATGTGGAGTCTGTAACAGAAGACACAGGAGAAAATATAGTGTGCGTTGGCTTGGAGGTGGGAACAGGTTTAATTATAAATCAAGATGTGATTTGCAGGACATGCAATGACGGGTTGATATTTCTTTTTGTTAGAAGGGGTTGGCGGGACGAGGCAAGCTCTTTTAGTCTGTTAGTGCACACCATGCCTCAGCTGTTCAGCGTTCCTGATCATTAAACCCACTAAAAAAAACAGGATTTCTTTTCAAGTACAGATGTGGTTCTAATTCCGCAAGGGGTTTAAATTTAAAGGGTTGCCCAGAGGCAACGGGACATGCCTTGGGAGGGGGGGAAAAATATACAATTAAAAAAAAAAATTTAACAAATTTTATTCAAATTCAGAATGCAAAACTTGGAAAAATATATATTTTTTTTACAAATGTTCTTCAAATTCAGAACGTAAAACTCAGGTTTATATATATATATATATATATATATATTATTTTTTTTTACCCTACTTTTTTGTTATATAAACCGATTTAAGGTTTCAATTTTTAGTGAATTTAAAATACTGCGGATAAGCAGAGTTACTGGTATAAAATAGTCAAGCTAAGCCTTGCACCTTGTTAATGCTTTGCACACTTCATAAATCATCTGAATAGGGATGGTTGGCTTCCCTTTGATTTTTTAAATTAAATTTAAAATAACTAAAGTCTATTGAAAAGACTTATTAACAGGGTGGTGACAGGGAGCTGTAATTGGCCCTTGCATCACCAGCTCGCTGTAATTTGGCCGTTTATTGAAAGTTCGGAAAGCTGTTCTTTTCTCGACATCCAAGCTTCAGCTATTCATCATTTCTTTTTTGTGTGTGGTTAAGGCCGCGATGAGTGAACGGCGAGAGGTTAGGGAAACAGAGAGAAGGGTTCCTCGGGCTGGTGCAGTGCCCAAGTGGTGCAGGTTATTCATATTCAGGCACGTGGGTTCAGGACAAGTCAAGATGACCACAAGCATGGCCAATGGCCAACGATGAGAGGCCAGTCTTCAGCCAGTGGGTTGCAGCATAGAGGGAGATGCGACAGATTGCAAGCAATGAGGTAAAAGGCAGACAGAGAAAGAGACAGATTACAAAACTAAATACAATCCCAAATGGTGTCATGGCAAACAGGAGGGCACTGATAGTAGAAGATAACTCTGTCTTACGATTATATATTTCTTAAAACACATCAACAGCAGATCCAGTCAGTGCAAGGCTCTATTTCTGATCGTCCTCTGTTACCAAATAAATCCAGATACAAGTCGATCCTATTCTGATTCCCGTCACAGGATCCCAATTTCTCTTTGCCTACCCTATAGCAACGAGGGATCTGCGGCATCTCAACCTCAAACTTTCCAACGGATCAAGTTCCCGACGTTTTTTTTGGTTTGTTTGTAGGCTGAGGGACGTCTCACACAACACTCCGGCTCAAAGCAAATACTGATCAAGTGTCCTACAGGCAGGCTCTGGAAAAAAACAACTTGTAACAACACGTTTAAAACAATTGCACGGACCGCAAGGGTTCCATCAATAAAAGGCACCCGACCCGTGGTATCAAGCACAAGGGGAATAACACTCACTTCAAAATAAAGCTGCAGATACACGTTTAAAATCATTCACAACAGCCTCAGGCTGCTCACCAACACAACGCAAGGTCTTTGGTTGCATTTACACTCGACAAAAAGTGGTTTCACTTCGCACTGAAGCTGCAGTTGTAGCGGAAACAATGCTAAAGGCCAGAGCCAGCAGGAGCCTGCCACAGTCCGGAGTGAAGGGGAGAGAGAGTCACTCCGGAGGAGGGAGTCTCCCTCTAATCCACTCTGGATGCCGGCCAGGCTCCCTGACTCTGGATTAACTTTACACCAGTTCAGCATCAGTGCGGGGCGGAAATCCTTGCAACGTAAATGCTGGATGACAAACCCTGGACAGCTGTCTCCAACAGCAGACATCACTAAAGTGGCAAGTGTCCCTACACTGGGCGCTTTGGCTGCTCGCCCGCTGTCAATTCTCAGTCTAATTGCAGTGGAGCTCGTACAGTTTCAGTTTGACACTAATTGCCCAACTAAGTAAAGTAAACCAGTAATGTTCGTTAGAGGCACTTCCACTCCCCGTATATAAAAATGTAAACAGTTTAATATAAATTTGAATCTTGTAAAATCTACAGGATTTTTTGGTAACACAATTATCACAAACATTATCGCTGGGGCTGTAAATCTATATTGCATAAACCCTCGTGTAGCCGATACACTATTCGATTGCCCAACGCTGTAAGTACAGTGATTTGTCGCTCTTCATTTTAAATAAATAGCTTTCGGCACGACTGCTTCTTTTTGGTCACCTTACCATAAAGTCCCGCCTGCCTGCGCACACTCTGCTGCTAATGTCAGGAGGCGCTAGACTCCAGTAAACGGCATAACAACAGACAAACGCTGGAAAAACTCAACAGGCCAGGCAACATCCGTGGAGAGAGAAATAGAGTCAACGTTTCAGGTTGAAGACCCTTCGTCAGAACTGAGAAAAAAGCAGGAAATGAAACAGATGAAAAAGCAAGTTTGGGGGCTGTGAAATGGGGGAGGGGATGAAAGAACAAAAGGGAGGGTCTGAGAGGTGAAGAGACATTAAGAGATATTCAAGGTGAGACGAGATGGTAATAGGAGAGGTAAAGAGACAAAAGATGGCTCTAGATGAAGTGTGAAATGCGCTGGCAGAGTGAGAGACAGCTGCCATGTGGGAGAGAGAAAAAAAGTACAAACATTTTCCTTTTCTTCTCTCCCACATGGCAGCTGTCTCCCATTCTGCCGGCGCATTTCACACTTCACCGAGAGCCATCCCTTGTCTCTTTACCTGCCCTATTACCATCTCGTCTCGTCTTGAATATCTCTCAATGTCTCTTCACCTCTCAGACCTTCCCTTTTGTTCTTTCATCCCCTCCCCCATTTCCCAACCCCCAAACTGGCCTTTTAATCTGTTTCATTTCCTGCTTTTTTCCAGTTCTGACGAAGGGTCTTTGACCTGAAAGGTTGACTCTGTTTCTCTCTCCACGGATGTTGCCTGGCCTGCTGAGTTTTTCCAGCGTTTTCTGTCGTTATTTTGGATTTCCAGCATCCGCAGTATTTTGCTATCGTTGAGTAAACGACACTTCAATTCATTTTAAACCCGAGGGTGTTGAGCACCCACTCGATCAGGTAATCTGGTGGCGAGTTGGCTTCCTGGCACATGTGTAAGAGGACCTCGAATTGCACCCAGAGCAGTGGCACGCTGAGACTCAGCAACTCGTACAGGTAGGCATAGTTGTATGCATTGTCCCGCAGGTGGCAGCTAGTGGCATGCACAACGCCATGCACCCAGTTAGACAGATGCTTGGGGACGTCAAGCAGCACTCTGGTGGCCCGCAGAGGCCAGCTTAGGATTCTCCGAGACAACGAAGGCAGGGTACCTGGGGGGTCAGCGCCCGGAGCGCTCACGGTGCAAACGCTTTCTGCGCTCGTCAAAGCTTCGCCGTCCGATTTACTCAAAGGCACGGCCTCGCCCTGAAAAAAGTAAGAGAAATAACAGCTGCAATTTGTGCTTAAGGTATCTCGTGAATTTATAACATCGCCGCACACTTGTGTCCCGGTATCTGTAGAGGAGTCGCTAGGAGTGTGAACATAGGAACAGGAGGAGGCCATTCAGCCCCTCAAGCCTGTTCCGCCATTCAATCAGATCATGGCTGATCTGCGACCTAACTCCATCTACCCGCCTTTGGCCCATATCCCTTAATACCTTTGGTTAACAAAAAACTATCAATCTCAGATTTAAAATTAACAATTGATCTAGCATCAATTGCCGTTTGCGGAAGAGAGTTCCAAACTTCTACCACCCTTTGTGTGTAGAAGTGTTTCCTAATTTCACTCCTGAAAGGTCTGGCTCTAATTTTTAGACTCTGCCCCCTAGTCCTAGAATCCCCAACCAGCGGAAATAGTTTCTCTCTATCTACCCTATCTGTTCCCCTTGATATCATGAAAACTTTGATCAGATCACCGCTTCATCGTCTAAATTCCAGGGAATACAACCCTAATTTGTGTAATCTCTCCTTGTAACTTAACCCTGGAGTCCGGGTATCATTCTGGTAAACCTATGCTGCACTCCCTCCAGGGGCAATATAGCCTTCCTAAGGTGTGGTGCCCAGAACTGCTCCCAGTGCTCCAGGTGTGGTCTAACCAGGGCTTTGTACAGCTGCAGCATAACTTCTACCCCCTTGTATTCTAGTCCTCTAGATATAAAGGCCAGCATTCCATTAGCCTTTTTGATTATTTTCTGTACCTGTTCATGACATTTTAATGATCGATGTACCTGGACCCCTAAGTCTCTTTGGGCCTCCACTGTTTTTAGTGTTTCACCATTTAGAAAGTCCCCTGTTCGATCCTTTTTAGGTCCAAAGTGGATGGCCTCACATTTGCCTACATTGAAATTCATTTGCCAGTTTTGCCCATTCATTAATCTGTCTATATATCTTCGTGATGTTATGCTTTCATCTACACTGTGTACAATGCCGCCTATCTTTATGTCATCGGCAAACTTGGACATGTGACTTTCTATCCCATCATCCAAGTCATTAATAAATATTGTGAATAGTTGAGGCCCCAACACAGATCCCTGTGGGACACCACTAGTCACCTCCTGCCAGTTTGAGTACCTACCCATTATCCCTACTGCCTGTCTCCTGCCGCTCAACCAATCTCCTAACCAGGTCAATAATTTGCCCTCAATTCCATGGGCTTCTACCTTAGATAACAGTCTCTTATATGGGACTTTATCAAATGCCTTCTGGAAGTCCATATAAATAGTATCCATAGACATGACTACTTTCGTCCACTCTGCAAAAAATTCAATCAGGTTTGTCAGGCATGACAAGGGACTCCTCTGCATGTATTGTCACACTTGTTGAGGAGTCCCTGCGAGTGTGACAAATACTTGTAGCGGGAGACCCCGAGATAGGTCAATATTTGCTGGGGTTTCCCACACAGCATAGAATCATAGAATAGTCACAGCACAGAAGGAGGCCATTCGGCCCGTTGAGCCTGTGCCGGCTCTCTGCAGGAGCACTTCAGCTAGTCCCACTCCCCCGCCCTTTCCCCGTAGCCCTGCAAATGTTTTTCCTTCAGGTACTTATCCAATTCCCTTTTGAAAGTCGCGATTGAATCTGCCTCCACCACCCTTTCAGGCAGTGAATTCCAGATCCTAACCGCTCGCTGCGTAAGAAAAGTTTTTCATGTCGCCTTTGGATCTTCTGCCAATCACCTTAAATCTGTGTCTTCTGGTTCTTGACCCTTCCGCCAATGGGAACAGTTTCTCTCTATCTACTCTGTCTAGACCCCTCATGATTTTGAATACCTCTATCAAATCTCCTCTCAGCCTTCTCTGTTCCAAGGAGAACAACCCCAGCTTCTCTAGTCTATCCAGGTAACTGGTTTGATGTTATGTTACGTTTATTTGGGCTTTGAAAGCAGAGAACTCTGGGCCCAAGTGTTAGACACTTCACTCAGCAACATCCTGAGGTCAAGATGGCGGCCGTGACGGTCCGGTGCTGAGATCGCTCTCCCTGTTTCGGGCGGCCAGCTCTCGCCGCTCACTCCCGCAACCGGAGCGAGGTGCTCGGCGAGTCGGGCAGAGGCAGCGCAGCGCGGTGAGCAGCAGCAGCAGCCAAGCCGACCCGCTGGAGCACATCGGCCGACAGCTCCTCGGCGGGAAGGAATTCCGACTGGGAGGAGGGGAGCCGAGCATGGCGGCCATAGGCCGACCCGGGAGAGAGAGAAGTAGGCCCCGGGCCGTGGAGCGTGGAGCCGGCGATGGTGAAGAGGAGGCCGCATTGGAGCATTCACATCCCGACGATGTGTTCGGCGAGTCGGGCGGAGGAGCGCAGCGCAACGAGCAGCAGCAGCAGACTCACGACACGCTGCAGCACGTCGGCCGGCAGCTCCATTTCGGGTAACTCGCAGTCCGGATGGGAGGAGGGGAGCCGGGCATGGTGGCCAGAGCGGGAGAAGCAGGCCACCACACGTGGAGCCGGCAACAGTGAGGAGGAGGCCGCGGTGAAGAGGAGGACGGAGCGGCTGAGGGACATCGTGCTCCCACTGCCACGGGAAGCCATTGTATTGACTCTGAACGTGGCGCTGTGTGTATAGCTGACGTGTCCCCACGGGGAACAAGCATTCCATTGTACTTGTTACATATGGCAAATAAATCTAATCTGATCTGAATCTGAATCTGAATAATATTCTCCGTTTCTGAGATGTTTATGACACAGAGCTGGTGAGCAGGTTGTTCCTACCTTTCTGTGCGTCGATATTGTTGGGTGATTCCGCCTCTTCCTCACCTTGTTATTCAATTTACAATAAGTAAAGTGAGGTTTGCAGTAAAACTTTCCTGAGTGAACAAGAGATCAGATTAAGTCACATTGACACAACAATCTAAAGTGCAGCACATTCCAGCACAGATTTTTTTATTCGTTCATGGGATCTGGGTGTCACTGGCAAGCCCAGCATTTATTGCCCACCCCTAACTGCTCTCTTGAGAAGGTGGTGGTGAGCCGCCTTCTTGAACCGCTGCAGTCCGTGTGGTGAAGGTGCTCCCGCAGTGCTGTCAGGGAGGGAGTTCCAGGATTTTGACCCAGGGACGATGAAGGAACGGCCGATATATTTCCAAGTCAGGATGGTGTGTAACTTGGAGGTGGCGGTGTTCCCATGCGCCTGCTGCCCTTGTCCTTCTAGGTGGAAGAGGTCGCGGGTTTGGGAGGTGCTGCCGAAGAAGCCTTGGCGAGTTGCTGCAGTGCATCTTGTAGATGGTACACACTGCAGGCAGGAATCATCCCAACGGTGCTAGAAAAGGGAAGGCTCAAAAATCATATCTTTGAGCCCAAACCCAATTCATTTGACTGAAGGGAAATACTTATTTCTGTTTGGAAGGAGAAATTCTTCTTTTCTCATGTGAATCTTGTGCCCATTCAGCCCCTCAAGCCTGTTCCGCCATTTAATTCAGTTACTCACCTTTGCTCCAAATCCCTCAATCCCTTTACCTTATAAAAAGCTACCAATCTCAGTCTTGAAAGCTCCAAGTGACCCTCAACATCCACAGCCTTTGGTTGGGGCGGGGGTGGGGTGGGGTGGGGAGGGAAAGAGAGTTCAAAATTTCTACCCCGCTTTGTGTGAAGAAGTGCTTCCTGACATCACCCCTGAACGGCCTGGCTCTAATTTTAAGGTTGTGCCCCCTTGTTCTGGACTCCCACCACCAGAGGAAATAGTTTCTCTGCATCTACCCTTGCGAACCCCTTTAAAGGCAATGGGGTTAGAGGAGGTGGTTCTGGTGTGGAACCAGCAGAGGCACAATGGGCTGAATGGCCTCTTTCGGTGCTGAAATTCCTGCTATAAAGATGGACGTGTCATTCATTTTGTTGGGGCCATCAAGATGTGTTGGAGAAGTTGTACAGAGGGAGAAAGTCAAGATTCCCCACAAAGGCGTAGTGGTAACCAGTTGTTTTTCAGACTGGAGCGAAGTATACAGTGGCGTTCCCCAGGGGTCGGTGTCGGGACACTGCTCCTTTTGATATATATTAATGACATGGACTTGGGTATACGGGGCATAATTTCCAGATTTGCAGATGATACGAAACTGGGAAATGTAGTAAACAGTGAGCAGGATAGTGACAGACTTCAGGCGGACACAGACAGACTGGTGAAATGGGCAGACACGCGGCAGATGAAATTTAACACAGAGAAGTGCGAAGTGATGCATTTTGGTAGGAAGAATGAGGAGAGGCAAAATAAACTAAAGGGTACAATTTTAAAGGGGGTGCAGGAACAGAGAGACCTGGGGGTGTATGTTCACAAATCTTTGAAGGTGGCAGGACAAGTTGAGAAGGCTGTTTAAAAGAAGAGCACACGGGATCCTTGGCTTTATAAGCAGAGGCACAGAGTACAAAACAAGCAATCATAGGCCTAGAAATTGGGTTGGGGCGCCAAAGTGGCGCAAAAGTCGCCTGAGCGCAGGATTTAGCGCAGCGTTCGAGGCTTCAGCGATCGTCAGATATTCAGTTCCATTGCCCCTAGAGGGAGACGGGGCGAGGCTCGAGGCGCTCCGCGTCCCTCTTAGGGTGCTGAAACTGAATATCGCAGCGCAACGTGCCGCAGCGCCACACGCTGCGGCATGGCACGCTGCGGTACTGCAGGCCTTCCTCCCATTGTTAAGGGGGAGGGGCCTGCAACAGCGCAATCCCCGCTCGCGAGTGCCGGCAAACGAGCCCGGCACCAAGGAGAAGTGCCGGGCTCTCGGGAAACAGCCGGCAATGCCACGGGGGGGGGGGGGGGGGGGGGGTCAGGAGGCTGGGGACGGAGGTGCTGGCAGGCGGCCGCCCCGCACCTCCACCTTAACTTGCGCCGCTGCCAGCGCAGTAAGGCCCCGTGAACCGGGCGCAGGTAGCGAACGGCGCAGTTGCGAACGGGGCGCTGCGCACGCCGATGACATCATTGGTGGCGGCGCAGCGCAAAAGGCTGACGCCACCATTAGCGCCCCTGCTGAATATCGCCGGAGACGCAGCCAGTGGCGCTACAGCCACTGACTGCCTCTTTAGGCGCTAACAGGTGGCGCTACTCACCCAATTTTCCCCCATAGACTCTTACAGCACAGGAGGCCATTTGGCCCATCGTGCCAGGGCTGGCTGTTTGAAAGAGCTCTCCAATTAATTAACATGCCTCAATTTTTTCCCCAAAACCCTTCAAATATGTCCAATTGCCAAAAAGATGTTACGCTAAAACTTGATAAAACACTGGTTAGGCCCTGGTTGGTGCACTGTGTCCAAATCTGGGCAGCACACTTGTAGAAAGGATGTCAAGGCCTTAGAGAGGGCGCAGAGGAGTTTTACTAGGATGGTGCCAGGGATGCAGGACCTGATCCCTACTCTTGTAAGGAATGAGTCATAACGGCACAGAAGGAGGCCATTCGGCCCATCGAGTCCGTGCCGGCTCTCTGTAGAGCAATCCAGTCAGTCCCATTCCCCCGCTCGATCCCCGTAGCCCTGCAAGTTTATTTCCCTCAAGTGCCTATCCAGTCTCCCCTTGAAAACATTGAGTGTCTCCGCTTCCACCACTTCCGTCGGCAGCGAGTTCCAGGACCTCACCACTCGCTGCATAAAAAGTTTTCCCTCACATCCCCCCTGTATCTCTTGCCCAAAACCTTAAATCTGTGTCCCCTAGTCCTTGTACCATCAACTAGTGGGAACAGCCTTTCCCCGTCTAGCCTATCCAAACCCGTCATAATCTTGTACACCTCTATCAAATCCCCCCTCAACCTCCTTTGCTCTAATGAAAACAAATCCAGCTTCTCCAACCTGTCCTTGTAGCTAAGATCCCCCATCCCCGGAACCATTCTGGTAAATCTCCTCTGCACCCTCTCAAGGGCCTTCACATCCTTCCTAAAGTGTGGTGACCAGAACTGGACGCAATACTCCAGTTGTGGCCTAACCAACGCTTTATAAAGGTTCAGCATAACTTCTCTACTTTTGTACTCAATACCTCTATTTATGAAGCCCAAGACCCCATACGCTTTGTTCACCACTCTCTCAATATGTCCCGCCACCTTCAGGGACCTGTGCACATCAACTCCCAGGTCCCTCTGTCCCTGCACACTCTTTAAAACTGTGCCATTAAGTGTATATTGGAATGGGAGTCCCTTACCACATCTATTTAACATCTCAGCACTTGCTGGTTAGTCTCATTGGACTAACTGGCTCTTTGTTGTTTCCCAGGTTGCCACCGAGTGTCAGCTAACACCACGTGAAGGGAACATTTAATCTAAGCGGTCGCACTGTGCCCGAGTAGGTTTCTAGCTTGAGAACACATTCGATCTGCTGCGCCTGGGACATAAACTTCTAATGAAATACAGTAGTTCAGTTATAGACACGACATTTAAGATAATTGGCAAAAGAACCAGAGGGGAGATAAGGGGACATTTTTTTACGCAGCGAGTTGTTGTGATCTGGAACGCGCTGCCTGAAAGGGCGGTGGAAGGAGAATCAATAGTAACTTTCAAAAGGAAATTGGATAAATACTTGAAAAGGAAACATTTGCAGGGCTGTGGGGAAAGAGCAGGGGGGAGAGTGGGACTAATTGGAGAGCTCGTTCAAAGAGCCGGCACAGGCACGGTGGGCCGAATGGCCTCCTCCTGTGCTGTGTGATTCTGTGACAGGACAGGGCACCAGTGGAAATTAAAGCACTGAAGGAAACGTTTCTACTTATTCATTTAGTTTTCCAACGTGAACTGGCCTACCACTTCAGACCTCAACTCTCACCAGGGGCAACCAGGGTATCCAGCTCTGCTCGGACGTATCCCTGAGGTATCGGCAAATGACGACAACAACAACAACTTGTATTTATATAGCGTCTTTAACATAGTGGAACCGGAGGAGCAGGAGGTGGCCATTCAGCCCCTCGAGCCTGCTTCGCCATTCAATGAGATCACGGCTGATCTGTATCTCAACTCCATCTACCTGCCCCGGTTCTGTAACCCTCGATACCCTCACCCAACAAAAATCAATCTCAGCTTTGAAAATTTCAATTGGCCCCCCCAGCCTCAACAGCTTTTTGGGGGAGAGTGTTCCAGATTTCCACTACCAGTTTCCTGTCATCACCCCTGAACGGGCTGGCTCTAATTTTAAGGTGATGCCCCCTTGTTCTGGGCTCCCCCCCCACCAGAGGAAATAGTTTCTCCCTCTATCAACCCCATCAACTCCTGTAATCATCTTAAACACCTCAGTTAGATCACTCCTTAATCTTCTAAACTCGAGGGAATACAGGCCCAGTCTGTGCAGTCTGTCCTCGTAATTTAACTCTGTTAAGCCTTCGAGCGCCCGTCGGTTTGTGGTTACCTTCCTCCACACTGAAAGCGTAGGCTCCGAGCCGCAGGGTGGTTGCGCAGAAATCGCACTTGAAGCATTCTCGGTGGAAGAACTTCCCGTCCGCACTCAGTCGTTCCATGACGTAAACTCGCTTCTTACAGAAGTAGCAGATATCGCTGCCCCCGAGGTTCTGGGGGAACTCCTTCCGCAGTGACCCCTACGAGACAAAATAAAAACCAAGAGTATTACAAACCATGCTTCAGCGATGTGCCGTTTGTAGCATTTTATCTATCCATGTTTCCCCCACCCCCAGCTCCGCACCACCAGGTCCCCCCGACCAAGTTCCTCCTCTCTCGTCCTCCTCACCCCAAAGATATCAGCTCCATTGCACGGCCAGGGTTCCATGACCATCTTACCAAGGCCACCAATCCTCGACGGTGAACGGGCGCCAACCCATACCTTGCCGAATGCCGGTACCTTTACCGTGAGTTTTCACCGGGAATACTTGAGCACAGCTGGTCTTCACCAACTAACCAATAGCAAACTCCACAGCTAATCTTTGCACAGCAAGATCCCGGAAAAAGCAAGAAGATGGACGAGCAGCTAATCTGTATTGTGATTGAGAGAGGAATGTTGGCCAGGACACCAGGAGAAGTCCCTGCTGTTCTTTGGATAGTGCCGTGGGATCTTTCCCGCTCCACCTGAACAGTTATTTAGTTTCCCTCCCTCTGCACAAATATCCCCGAATCCTCTTCTACCTCCGATCCTGGCATTTTTATTGGCTACAGGACGTTGGATGGCCAGACGGGGCCTCGGTTTAACATCTCAACCAAAATATGGCACCTCCGACAGTGCAGCACTCCCTCAGTACTGCCCCTCCGACAGTGCAGTGCTCCCTCAGTACTGCCCCATCGACAGTGCGGCGCTCCCTCAGCACTGCTCCTCTGACAGTGCAGTGCTCCCTCAGTACTGCCCCATCGACAGTGCGGCGCTCCCTCAGTACTGCCCCTCCGACAGTGCGGCGCTCCCTCAGTACTGCCCCTCCGACAGTGCAGCGCTCCCTCAGTACGGCCCTCCGACAGTGCAGCGCTCCCTCAGTACTGCCCTCCGACAGTGCAGCTCTCTCAGTGCTGCCCCTCCGACAGTGCAGCGCTCCCTCAGTACTGCCCCTCCGACAGTGCAGCAGTCCCTCAGTACTGCCCCTCCGACAGTGCAGCGCTCCCTCAGCACTGCACTGGGAACGTCAGCCTAGCTTTTGTGCTCAAGTCTCTGGAGTGGGACTTGAACCCACGACCTTCTGACTCCGAGGCGAGGGTGCTGCCCACTGAGCCACGGCTGACACTGTTAAATAATATGTGGATAGAAACTATTGTTGATATCGTTACTGTACAAATGTTTTATTCACTCATTACAAGTTCCCCTCTCCATTATTTTAATGGAATTTTTGTTTAAGGAATCTAATATCTATTGAGATGAATTTGGTAAACATTGCTACAATAATTTCGCATTTAAAAAGTACTTGGATGTGCACTTGAAGTGCCGTAACCTACAGGGCTACAGACCAAGAGCTGGACAGTGGGATTAAGCTGGGTGGCTCTTTTCCGGCCAGCCCGGACACGATGGGCTGAATGGCCTTCTTCTGTGCTGTAAATTTCTATGATTCTATGAATATATGACAGTAATTTTGCCATTAGATTAATATCAGAGAGTAATTTGTACTATTAGATATAATCACACAAAGCATTAGGCTTGCTTTAAAAGCACAAGAATGGTTCCAGGGATGAGGGACTACAGTTACGTGGATAGACTGGAGAAGCTGGGGTTGTTCTCCTTAGAGCAGAGAAGGTTGAGAGGAGATTTGATAGAGGTGTTCAAAATCATGAGGGGTCTGGACAGAGTAGATAGAGAGAAACTGTTCCCATTGGCGGAAGGGTCGAGAACCAGAGGACACAGATTTAAGGTGATTGGCAGAAGAACCAAAGGCGACATGAGGAAAAACCTTTTTACACAGCGAGTGGTTAGGATCTGGAATGCACTGCCTGAGAGGGCGGTGGAGGCAGATTCAATCGTGGCTTTCAAAAGGGAATTCGATAAGTACCTGAAGGAAAAACATTTTGCAGGGCTACGGGGAAAGGGCGGGGGAGTGGGACTGGCTGAAGTGATCTCGCAGAGAGCCGGCACGGGCTCGACGGGCCGAATGGCCTCCTTCTGTGCTGTAACCATTCTAGGATTCTATCTTTCACAGGGAAATTAGCAATCTTCAGTATCAACATTGCACAGTCCCATCCTGAACTGCCAAGAAGAAACAAAGTTATACTTTGAGGTCTGAAATCCAACTACAATTACACAAACACACTACGATTGCCAAACGGGTAGTTGGTCGTGTCTGACGACACCTAGTTTAAAACTTACCAGGTCAGGCGAGGTAACCACTGCTTTGGGCCTGTGATCGGTCTGGTAAAGCGTGACCAGAATTTCAGCCATTGCACCAATTACAGTTGAGACTTTCCCCACTGTCATCTAACCGTCAGAGAGACAGAAAGAGGGAGAGAGAGAGAGAGAGAGAGAGAGAAAAAGAGAAAGAGATCAGGGAAAAGGAAATGAGAGAGTGTAGCTTATCCGAAGATCGGGTGAAGAGAAGAGAAGATGTTAACCACGACCTCACTTTACATCAGGTTGAGATATGAATGACTTTCACAACACACAGCAAGACATGGAGAGAGAAGAACGGGACATCTACAACTTAGCAATAAGCAAAGCCTACACTTGGACATGCGAGGGAAACATGTTTTCTTTTTTGTGTTTCAGCTTTCAACCACTCCTCTCCTGAAGACCTTAAGAACATAAGAAATAGGAGCAGGAGTCGGCCATTTGGCTCCTCGAGCTGCTCCGCCATTCAATACGATCATGGCTGATCTTCTACCTTATCTCCACTTTCCTGCACTATCCCCATATCCCTTAATGTCCAAAACTCAACGACTGAGCCTCCACAGCCCTCTGGGGTAGAGAATTCCAAAGATTCACCACCCTCTGTGAAGAAATTTCTCCTCATCTCAGTCCTAAATGGCCGACCCCTTATCCTGAGACTGTGACCCCTGGTTCTAGACTCCCCAGCCAGGGGAAACTCTAGAGAATATAGGCCTAGTTTACTCAATCTGTCCTCATAGGACAATCCCCCCATCCCAGGATCCAATCTGGTGAACCTTTGTTGCACTTCCTCTATGGCAAGTATATCCTTCCTTAGGTAAGGAGACCAAAACTGTCCACAATACTCCAGGTGTGGTCTCACCAGGGCTCTATATAATTGCAGTAAGACGTCTTTACTCTTATACTCAAATCCTCTTGTAACAAAGGCCAACATACCATTTTTTCCTAATTGCTTGCTGTACCTGCTTGTTAACTTTCAGTGATTTGTGTACAAGGACACCCAGGTCCCTCTGAACACCAACATTTCCCAATCTCTCGCCATTTAAAAATTACTCTGCTTTTCTATTATTCCTACTTTGACTCTTTCCTGGGGCTCAGGGTCCCAACTGGTGGCAATAGCCCTGCCGCATCTCTCACAAGAGGCTATCATTCATTCTTCACAAGGGGCAGAGATTGCATCTTATAAAAGCTAAAGGGATAAACAGATAATGTACACATGGTCCGTGCGATCTCCTGGACCGGCTACGATTGCCTGAGGGGGGGTCGGAGAGGAATTCTCCAGTGTATTTTTCCCCTTAGTGCCCCTGGGATTTTCCGGGTTTATTGCCTCTCCCAGGAGATTGCCTGGCTGTGGGGGTGGGGAAGGGGTTGGCGGGGTAGGAAGTGCCCAGTCACGACGCGCTGGCCATCACGAGTGTGCGGCCGGTCTTGATGGACCAGCTGGTCTTTTCCTGCCCGTCATTTTCGCGTGTCCGGATTCAGTGAATATCTGCAGGCGCTCTAACTGGGGTGGGTTGCGCACTTCACATGGAAGCCCAATTCTGTCTCACTCAGTATCCACAAACTTCCACTGAGGATTACTGGGTAGCGGCAGGAGCAGGAACCTTGATTCATTGCCCATCCCCTTCCCCGTGTTCCAGACCAATGGAAGCGTCCTGTCACTGTCCTGGCTGGGATCCGCTCGCTAAGCCCTGGGTTGGGGAGCTGGCCGAGACGTGTCTCTGGGGCAGCACGTGTCACGGGCTTAAAATTCGCAAAACAACCGACAACACAAATTACACACAAGGATCCCAAGAGTTGTTGGAAAGCATGCGTGCAAAGCGAGAGGAAGGTGTCAGAGAGGAACTGGAAATGGGCCCAAGATTGTTTTATTAGTGATGTGATATAGATAGAAGAAAAAGCACGTTAATATACTGAAGGTTTCTATGCTGCTCATTCTGCCAAGGCAACCTCAGTGAAAATCTACATTGGTGCAATAATGTACCATAACCTGGATCAAGACAGGAGCAGAGTTTGTACAGATTGAGAAACTAGAGACTTCCTGGTTAAGTAGCAAAACTGGGGCTCTGCAAATATCCAGACGTTAATAAAAAAATCTTTGCATTTCTATAGCGCCTTTCACCACCTCAGGTCGTCCCAAAGTACTTTACAGCCAATGAAGTACTTTTGAAGTGTAGTCACTGTTGTAATGTAGGAAACGCGGCAGCCAATTTGCGCACAGCAAGCTCCCACAAACAGCAATGTGATAATGACCAGATCATCTGTTTTAGTGATGTTGGTTGAGGGATAAATATTGGCCCCAGGACACCGGGGATAACTCCCCTGCTCTTCTTCAAAATAGTGCGATGGGATCTTTTACATCCACCTGAGAGAGCAGACGGGGATTTGGTTTAACATCTCATCCGAAAGACGGCCCCTCCGACAGTGCGGCGCTCCCTCAGTACTGCCCCTCCGACAGTGGGGCGCTCCCTCAGTACTGCCCCTCCGACAGTGCAGCGCTCCCTCAGTACTGCCCCTCCGACAGTGCAGCGCTCCCTCAGTACTGCCCCTCCGACAGTGCAGCGCTCCCTCAGTACTGCCCCTCTGACAGTGGGGCGCTCCCTCAGTACTGCCCCTCCGACAGTGCAGCGCTCCCTCAGTACTGCCCCTCCGACAGTGCAGCGCTCCCTCAGTACTGCCCCTCCGACAGTGCGGCGCTCCCTCAGTACTGCCCCTCCGACAGTGCAGCACTCCCTCAGTACTGACCCTCCGACAGTGCAGCGCTCCCTCAGTACTGCCCCTCCGACAGTGCAGCCCTCCCTCAGTACTGCCCCTCCGACAGTGCAGCACTCCCTCAGTACTGCACTGGGAATGTCGGCCTGGATTATTGTGCTCAAGTCAAGACATTGGCAAAAATCTGATATTCATATTCACTCAGCTTTTGGTGTGACTATAAGTCAATAGTAGATGCATTGCTGGTCATCTTCCAGAACTCGATAGACTCTGGAACAGTTCCCATGGATTGGAGGGTAGCTAATGTTACCCCACTATTCAAAAAAGGTGGCAGAGAAAAAGCGGGGAATTATAGACCGGTAAGCCTGACATCGGTAGTGGGGAAAATGCTAGAGTCCATTATAAAAGATGTAATAGCAGAGCACTTGGAAAGCAGCGACAGGATCGGACAAAGTCAACATGGATTTACAAAAGGTAAATCATGCTTGACTAATCTACTGGAATTTTTTGAGGATGTAACGTAAAATAGATAAGGGAGAACCAGTGGATGTGGTGTATTTGGACTTTCAGAAGGCTTTCGATAAGGTCCCACATAAGAGATTAGCATGTAAAGTTAAGGCACATGGGATTGGGGGCAAGGTATTGACTTGGATAGAGAACTGGTTGGCAGACAGAAAGCAAAGAGTTGGAATAAACGGGTCATTTTCCGAGTGGCAGGCAGTGACTAGTGGGGTACCGCAGGATCGGTCCTAGGACCCCAGCTGTTCACAATATATATTAATGATCTGGACGAGGGAATTGGATTAATATCTCCAAATTTGCAGACGACACAAAGCTGGGGGGGAGGGTATGCTGTGAGGAGGATGTCGTGAAACTCCAGCACGATTTGGACAGGTTGGCTGATAGGGCAGAAACATGGCAAATGCACTATAATGTGGATAAATGTGAGGTTATCTACTTTGGTGGCAAAAACAGGAAGGCAGATTATTATTTGAATGGCAATAGATTGGGAGAAGGGGAAGTGCAAAGAGACCTGGGTGTTATTGTGCACCAGTCGCTGAAGGTAAGCATGCAGTTGCAGCAGGCGGTTAAGAAGGCAAATGGTATGTTGGCCTTCGTAGCAAGAGGGTTCGAGTACAGGAACAAGGATGTCTTGCTACAGTTGTACAGGGCCTTGGTGAGACCGCACCTTGAGTATTGTGTGCAGTTTTGGTCACCTTACCTGAGGAAGGACGTTCTTGCCATGGAGGGAGTGCAGCGAAGATTCACCAGGCTGATACCTGGGATGGCAGGAATGACGTATGAGGAGAGATTGTGTCGATTGGGCTTATACTCACTGGAGTTTAGAAGATTGAGAGGGGATCACATCGAAACCTATAAAATTCTGTCAGGTCTGGACAGACTAGATGCAGGAAGGATGTTCCCGATGGCGGGGAGTCCAGAACCAGGGGTCACAGTCTAAGGATAAGGGGTAAGCCATTTAGGACTGAAATGAGGAGGAACTTCTTCACCCAGAGAGTGGTGAGCCTGTGGAATTCTCTGCCACAGAGGGCGGTGGAGGCCAGTTCATTAAATATATTCAAGAAAGAGTTGGATATATTTCTTGAGGCTAAAGGGATCAAGGGATATGGGGAGAAGGCAGGGACAGGGTACTGAATTTGGATGATCAGCCATGATCTCATTGAATGGCGGAGCAGGCTCGAAGGGCCGAATGGCCTACTCCTGCTCCTATCTTCTATGTTTCTATGTTTCTATAATATCAGTTAATGTTTGTAATAACATGTCACTGTTTACACAGCTAAAAGACACACACAAGTGTATGAATTTCCACTGTGTGAGGGTTCTGTATAATGTTACGACACTGCTGGAATACAAAGAGGTGGGAGTTGTATAAAGCTCTGGTTAGACCCAATCGGGAGTGACTGGGTTCAGTTCTGGGCCCCGCACCTCGGGAAGGATATGCTGGCCTTGGAGGGGGAGCAGCCCAGATTCATCAGAATGATACCGAGGCTAAAAGGGTTAAATTACGAGGACAGGTTGCACAGACTGGGCTTATATTCCTTCGAGTAGAGAGGATACACATGTTGAGATTAGTTAACTCAGTAGCAGACCAGTGACCAAACCTAGAACTTTTACTGATCTGTGCATCTCTAGCTCCTCACTGCACAGAACACTTTCCAAGTGCCTGACTGGGGAACACTGGGCATCAAGCATTAGGAAAAAGTCCTGACGAAGGGTCACGGACCTGAAACTTTAACTCTGTTTCTCTCTCGCCACAGATGCTGCCTGACCTGCTGAGCATTTTCTGTATTTGAATTTAAATAAAGGAGACTACGATGGTATGAGGTGCGAGTTGGGTAGGATTGATTGGGGAATGTCACTCAAAGGGTTGACGGTGGATGGGCAATGGCAAACATTCAAAGATCGCATGGAAGAACTACAGAATTTGTTCATCCCAGTTTGGCATAAAAATAAAACAAAAAAGGTGACGCAACCATGGCTCACAAGGGAAATTAGGGATAGCATAAGATCCAAGGAGAGGACATATAAATTGGCCAGAAAAAGCAGTAAACCTGAGGATTGGGAGCTGTTTAGGATCTAACAAAGGAGGACAAAGGGATTAATTAAGAGGGGGAAAATAGAGTATGAGAGTAAGCTTTCAGGGAACATAAAAACTGACTGTAAAAGTTTTTATAGATATGTGAAGAGAAAAAGATTGGTGAAGTCAAGCGTAGGTCCCTTGCAGTCAGAATCAGGGGAATTTTTAATGGGGAACAAAGAAATGGCAGCCCAATTAAATACATACTTTGGTTCTGTCTTCACAAAGGAGGACACAAATAACCTCCCAGAGATGTCGGGGAACATAGGGTCTAATGAAAGGGAGGAAATGATAGAAATCAGTATTTGTAGGGAAATGGTGTTAGGGAAATTGATGGGATTGAGGGCCGATAAATCCCCAGGGCCTGATAATCTACATCCTAGGGTACTTAAGGAAGTGGCCCTAGAAATAGTAGATGCATTGCTGGTCATCTTCCAAAATTCGATAGACTCTGGAACAGTACCAATGGATTGGAGGGTAGCTAATGTAACCCCACTATTCAAAAAAGGTGGTAGAGAGAAAACGGGGAATTACAGACCAGTAAACCTGACATCGGTAGTGGGGAAAATGCTGGAGTCCATTATAAAAGATGTAATAGCAGAGCACTTGGAAAAAAGGGACCGGATCGGACAAAGTCAACATGGATTTACAAAAGGTAAATCGTGCTTGACTAATCTACTGGAATTTTTTGAGGATGTAACTGGTAAAATAGATAAGGGAGAACCAGTGGATGTAGTGTATTTGGATTTTCAAAAGGCTTTCGATAAGGTCCCGCATAAGAGATTAGCGTGTAAAGTTAAGGTACATGGGATTGGGGGCAAGGTATTGACTTGGATAGAGAACTGGTTGGCAGATAGAAAGCAAAGAGTTGGAATAAACGGGTCTTTTTCCGAGTGGCAGGCAGTGACTAGTGGGGTACCACAGGGATTGGTCCTGGGACCCAGCTATTCACAATATATATTAATGATATATTATAAGTTTCGATGAGATTCCCTCTCATTCTTCTAAACTCCAGCGAGTACAAGCCCAGTCGACCCAATCTCTCCTCATACGTCATTCCTGCCATCCTCCTCATCTCAGTCCTAAATGGCTTACCCCTTATCCTTAGACTGTGACCCCTGGTTCTGGACTCCCCGCCGTCGGGAACATCCTTCCTGCATCTAGTCTGTCTAGTCCTGTAAGGCAGTAGAGGCCAATTCATTGAATATATTCAAGAAGGAGTTGGATATATTTCTTAAGCCTAAAGGGATCAAGGGATATGGGGAGAAGGCAGGGACGGGGTACTGAGTTTGGATGATCAGCCATGATCTCATTGAATGGTGGAACAGGCTCGAGGGGCCGAATGGCCTACTCCTGCTCCTATCTTCTATGTTTCTATGTTTCTATGTAAGGAGCTTCAGTTTGTTTAGTGTGTACCTTTTTTCCGCTTGCATCTTATTTCGTCGCTTTAGAAGCTATTGGCTCAGGTTTAGGTGGGAAGGAGAAAAGAGAAATAAATTCCACCCATTTCTAACCCACCAAACCAATTATTCCAGTTTAGAAGCTGATTAATTGTTTTGAAACCGGCTTCCAACCATCAAATGCTCTGAGGATATGGGTTCAAATCCCACCACAGCAGCTGGTGGAATTTAAATTCAATTCAATTTAATTCTGGAATTAAATGTTAGTCTTAGTAATGGCGACCATGATACCATTGTCGATTGTTGCAAAAAAACCCATCTGGTTCACTAATGTCCTTTAGGGAAGGAAATCTGCCGTCCTTACCCGGTCTGGCCTACATGTGACTCCAGACCCACAGCAATGTGGTTGACTCTTAATGCCCTCTGAAATGGCCTAGCAAGCCACTCAGTTGTAAACAACCGCTACGAAAAACAATCTGCAGCGGTTCAAGTAGGCGGCTCACCACCATCTTCTCAAGGGCAATTAGGGATGGGCAGTAAATGCAGGCCTAGCCAGCAACGGCCACATCCCATCAATGAATAAAAAAAAAAATTAACCAGAATAACCCACCTCATCCATGCGTTACTGTTTTCAGGCACACACACGTTACCGCCACTTGTTATTCTCTGGTTATGTAGGTCACACAACAGGCGGTCATCAGCCTGCGCCCTGTTGTGACATAGCTGCTTGTCGTATCTTCGCGCTCTTTCCCTTGGAGCACAGGGTGAAGTCGCGGAGGATCCGCGGGCTGATTATCAGTCTGACAGGCCGTGACATGAACACTCCCTCCCTGGGCCGTGACCTTCTTTCTCCCAGTCAATGGGGGGGGCGGGGTTTATAGGCTCATACAACTCCTACGATGAACGGGGGCCACCCACACCCACCGGAGGCGAGTGTCCCGCTGGATGTCAACCCGGAATTCCAAGCCGGAGCGCCGGTCTCCACTTGTCGGGACTGTCGGGAGCGTGGTTCGAGCCTGGGATCTTCTGACTCCGAGGCGGGAATGTCATATCAAAGGCTCGGTCCCTCTGGCTTTAGTAAAACTCATTTACCAGAAGCTCGAGTTAGCACAGTTGGACAAACGTCAAGGCACCACGGGAACCACGTTCTTTTAAAGGGGTATCCATGCAGAAAGAACTGGAAAGACTTGCACTTACACACTGTCTCAAGTCCCTCAGCAACGTCCCAAAGCACTTAGTAACCAGTCAATCACTTAGTGAAGTCACCATCACTGCAAGGTCCCACAAGTAGCAATGTGATGAATGACCAGCTAGCCTGTTTCTGGTGGTGTTGGTTGAAGGAGCAATGTTGGTCCGGACACCGGGAGAACTTAACCGATCTTCATTGAAGAGTGCCGTGAGATTTTTTAAACATGCATTTGTTTTTCTGAACAGGTAGCTGGGGCCCAAGAAATTGCACCTCAGACAGTGAAGTGCTCCCTCAGTACTGCCCCTCCGACAGAGCAGCACTCCCTCAGTACTGCCCCTCCGACAGAGCAGCACTCCCTCAGTACTGCCCCTCCGACAGTGCAGCACTCCCTCAGTACTGCCCCTCCGACAGTGCAGCACTCCCTCAGTACTGCCCCTCTAGCAGTGCAGCGCTTCCTCAGTACTGCCCCTCCAACAGTGCAGCTCTCCCTCAGTACTGCCCCTCTGACAGTGCAGCACTCCCTCAGTACTGACGCTCCGACAGTGCAGCACTCCCTCAGTGCTGCCCCTCCGACAGTGCAGCACTCCCTCAGTACTGCACCTCCGACAGTGCAGCACTCCCTCAGTGCTGCCCCTCCGACAGTGTGGCTTTCCCTCAGTACTGCCCCTCCAACAGTGCGGCGCTCCCTCAGTACTACCCCTCCGACAGTGTGGTGCTCCCTCAGTACTGCCCCTCCGACAGTGCAGCGCTCCCTCAGTAACACACTGAAGCGTCAGCCTGGGTTATGTGGTCAAGTCTTGGCACTTTTAACATCGGCAGGGTATCGAGGTGGTTCCGATGCGGAGTGATGTTTGAAGAGTTAAGAGGTGACTCAAGACGTGGGCAGAGTAAGGAATTCAGCAACTTTCAGTCTTCTATATTTGGTTAGGAATGAAACTGCACCAACCTCACCTACTTCACAATCGGGAACTTTGAGAGGGGTGGAGAGAGGAGCGGCGGTGGGGAGGCGGATGGTGTACGGGAGGGGCTGGGATCACCGCATTCTGGGCTGAGAAATCCGTCCCGGGCGGTGGCGCAGAACGAGCGGTATCGCATCGGCTGCCCGCTACACGCAGCGCCTGATGTTCAGTCCCGTCGCAGTCACTGACTATCAGACGCTGCGTATAACGGGCGACCGACCAGATGCCGCCCGTTCTGCGCCAGCGCCCGGGACTGATTTCTCGGCCTCTGATGTTTTGTTCGCTGCTGCTGAAATTTCATCGAGTGCCTCAACAAACCTGGTCATTAGGAAAGGAATGAATTGTACTTCAAACAAGGAACGGCCTTTTAGTGTCTCCATTTCAAAAAGTTTCCCGATAGTTCTCTCGAAAAGCAGACCCTGCGGCTCAGAAGCCAGCAGGTGGGAACCCATGTTCCCTCTAAAATGTTGTTATTGTGCGCAGCCAGTTTTTTCACTGTGCGCACGCGGTATTTGAGAGCTTGTGAGCGGCCTGCGGGTACCTTCAGGATTGCTGCACGCTCGCACCAGTGCACAGCTTTGAGGGAACATTGGCGGTGACACCGAATGATGGCAGTTCTGGAAGACTGGCGAGAAGTGAACTTTTTTTAATATTCGCCCCTGGGATGTGGGCGTCGCTGGCAAGGCCAGTATTTATTGGCCATCCCTAGTTGCCCCTCGAGAAGGTGGTGGTGAGCCGCCTTCTTGAACCGCTGCAGTCCGTGTGGTGAAGGTACTCCCACAGTGCTGTTAGGGAGGGAGTGCCAGGATTTTGACCCAGCGACGATGAAGGAACGGCCGATATATTTCCAAGTCAGGATGGTGTGTGACTTGGAGGGGAACTTGGAGGTGGTGGTGTTCCCATGGGCCTGCTGCCCTTGTCCTTCTAGGTGGAAGAGGTTGCGGGTTTGGGAGGTGCTGCCGAAGAAGCCTTGGCGAGTTGCTGCAGTGCATCTTGTAGATGGTACACACTGCAGCCACGGTAACTTTTTAAAATATTCGTTCCTGGGATGTGGGCATCACTGGCAAGGCCGGCATTTATTGCCCATCCCTAATTGCCCTTGAGAAGGTGGTGGTGAAGGTACTCCCACAGTGCTGTTAGGGAGGGAGTTCCAGGATATTCAACCAACATCACTAAAACAGATGATCCGGTCATTGCTGTTTGTGGGATCTTGCTGTGCACAAATTGGCTGCCGTGTTTCCTACATTACAACAGTGACTCCACTTCCAAAGTAATTCATTGGCTGTAAAGCGCTTTGGGATGTCCTGAGGTTGTGAAAGGCGCTATAGAAATGCAAGTCTTTCCATCTATTGGCCTGGTGATGATGAAGGAACACAGAAGGCCTCCACGTCAGGATAGTGTGCGACTCGGAGAGGGAGAGGGAAGTGCTGATGCTTTCCTGCAGGAATTAAAAACCCAAAACTGGAGGTTAAATGAACCCAACGAGAATCTTCCAGGATCTCCCTCCTTTAGGTTAACCCCTTCTTGGCTGTTCTTGTTTTTAATCGTTTCTCTCCCTCTCTCCCCTTCTCCCCATCTCTCCCTCGTTCCCTCTCTCCCCCTTTGCCTAGCCTCCTCTCCCTCTCGCAAATATAGAGAAATAGAAAACTTTCAACCAGCCACAAACACATCACAAAATAAAGAAGCAACGTAAAATTTCAGACGCAAAATTTTGCTCGTCACCATCAAGCACGACCCACAAGAGGCAGCTTGGGCAACACAACCTTGTAAATAGGCCGTGCCTTCAGCTGCCGAGGCCCTAAGCTCTGGAATTCCCTCCCTAAACCTCTCCGCCTCTCTCGCCTCCTTTAAGATCCTCCTTAAAACCTAGCTCTCTGACCAAGGATTTGGTCACCTGTCCTAATATCTCCTTATGTGGCTCGGTGTCAAATTTTTGTCAGATAATCCTCCTGTGAAGCGCCTTGGGCTGTTTTACTACGTTAAAGGCGCTATACAAATGCAAGCTGTTGTTGTTGTCTCATGGAACAGTTAACTAGTTTGGCTTGCTTGACCTCATGGTTACAAACCTCATTATTTTGGGCCGAACGAGCACCAATCACTGACATGCTACTTTCCCGCTGCTGTTAAGTCGCTTGTACTCGCGACGGGCATTTTTATTTTAAAGCTCGTCATGAGTCATTCAGCACCCGAGACACAAACATGCTGCGTCACACCACGAGAGGCATTTGGCCCGAGGCTGGGTCTACCTGGCTGTGCCAGTGCCGGCTAGAGTTTGGAGATTGAGAAGCTGTGGTTTCACTTGAACGACAGAGTGGAGGGCGAGAGTCACCATGTGTAGAAATCTAAGAGAAGAGAGAACATACAGCACTCAGGCGCGGATATATTCAGCCCCCACTACTTGACTCAATTCGCAAAACTCTCTCATTTCATCTTTCCTGCGTTATCATTACATTTGAAAGCTTCTTGGAAGGATGAGGGACTTTTATGTGGAGAGACTGGAGAAGCTGGGGTCGTTCTCCTTAAAGCCGAGAAAGTTAAGGGGAGACTTAATAGAGGTGTTCAAAATCATGAAGGGTTTTGATAGAGTAAATAAGGAGAAACTGTTTCCAGTGGCAGGAGGGTCGGTAACCAGAGGACACAGAGTGAAGATAATTGGCAAAAGAACCAGAGGAGAGAATGAGGAGAATTTTTTTTCCGCAGCGAGTTGTTGTGATCTGGAACGCACTGCCTGAAAAGGCGGTGGAAGCAGATTTAATAGTAACTTTCAAAAGGGAATTGGATAAAAACTTGAAAAGGAAAAATTCGCAGGGCTGTGGGGAAAGAGCTGGGGGGAGTGGGACTAATCGGAGAGCTCTTTCAAAGAGCCGGCACAGGCACGATGGGCCGAATGGCCTCTTTCTGTATAATTCTACGATAACTTGAGTAATAGTTCAACTGAAAATATAGCAGAATTCTATGATGCTTGACATGACAAACCTGGAACTGTGTAAATATCAACCCAATAATCTTGGAGCTAATCATTGGAGGGGTTAGATGTTGGAATATTTGTCACTGGGGATGTGGGTGACGCGGACAAGGCCGTGATTTATTAGCCGTAGTCGGAGCAGGCGGTGGCCCTTCTCCTTCAACCACTGCCTAGTGACGGATTGTATTGTTGACCACAGATCACTTCAGAAGACCCTGGGACAACCAGAAAGTGTAGGCAGGACCAGGCAGGTTCCTTTCCCCGATGGGCCAGTTATATTTTTTCCTGGTGCACGAATGATCAGATTTATTGAATTCAGATTCACAATTTACCATGGTGGGACTTGTGTAGCACCAAAAACCGCTTCACCTCCATATCCATTTAGAAATACACACCACAATGGGTAAACAGAAGGATGGAATCTACTCCAACAGAATTTTAAAAGCATCCAGATTAAATAGAAAGAGAAATAAAATGCGCCAACAAAACCACACAGCACAAATCCACAGAACGTTTCCCTTAATCAAGGTGGTGTCGAGTAACCATTCTTCCCATTACAACAGAACGTCTCGCACATTATCACAAGCGTCAGAAATCACCCCAAGTGTTTCAGGTACATTGAATTCCATAGAAACATAGAAGATAGGAGCAGGAGTAGGCCATTCGGCCCCTCGAGCCTGCTCCGCCATTCAATGCGATCACGGCTGATCATCCAAATTCAGTACCCTGTCCCTGCCTTCTCCCCATATCCCTTGATCCCTTTAGCCTTAAGAAATATATCCAACTCCTTCTTGAATATATTTAATGAATTGGCCTCTACTGCCTTCTGTGGTAGAGAATTCCACAGGTTCACCATTCTCTGGGTGAAGAAATTCCTCCTCAGGTTCACCATTCTCTGGGTGAAGAAATTCCTCCTCATCTCAGTCCTAAATGGCTTACCCCTTATCCTTGGACTGTGACCCCTGGTTCTGGACTCCCCCGCCATCGAGAACATCCTTCCTGCATCTAGTCTGTCTAGTCCTGTTAGAATTTTATAAGTTTCAATGAGATCCCCAATGAGATCCCCAATTCCAATGACTACTGTCATGTCGGACAATGCAGCAGCCATTTTGTACACGAGCAGATCCCACAAACAAACCATGAGGTGAAACGGCCAGCTCACCGTGGTCTTTGATGGTGTTGCTTGAGGGAGATTGTTGGCCAAGGCACCGGGGGAACAGGCTCGAGGGGCTGAATGGCCTACTCTTGTTCCTATGTTCCTGGGGGATCTCCTCGCTCTTCAAGTAGTTGGATCTTTAACGTGCAGCTAAACAGGTTTAATACCTCCTTCAGTCCCACTCGAGAGTAGAGTGCCAGCCTGCATCATGGACTCAAGTCTCTGGAGTGGGGCTTGAACCTACAACCTTCTGACTATGAGGCAAGAGTGCTACCCACTGAGCCACACAGAGTCTTAACAACCTTTCTTTCAGAAGACTGCACGTTTTAATCATTTAAAAGAAAGGTTGTTTAGCAATACCGTGTTTGAAAGGCCAAAGAGGATACAGAGGCACTGGAGAAGGTTCAAAAAAGATTTACAAAGATGACACCAGAACTGAGAGGTTATTCCTAATTGGGAAGGATTAAAGAGGCTGGGACTCTTTTCTCTAGAAAAGAGAAGGCTGAGGGGTGACCTGATAGAGGTCTTTAAAATTATGAAAGGGTTTGATTGATAGGGTAGAGGTAGAGAAGATGTTTCCACTTGTGGGGGGAGACCAGAACTAGGGGCCATCAATATAAGATCGTCACTAATAAATCCAATAGGGAATTCAGGAGAAACTTTTTTACCCAGAGAGTGGTGAGAATGTGGAACTCGCTACCACAGGGAGTGGTTGAGGCGAATAGCAGGGATACTTTTAAGGGGGAGCTGGATAAACACATGAGGGAGAAAGGAATAGAAGGTTATGTTGATAGGGTGAGATGAAGAGGGGTGGGAGGAGGCTCGTGTGGAGCGTAAACACCGGCACGGAGCAGAGGGGCCGAATGGCCTGTTTCTGTGCTGTAAATTCTGTGTAATTCTATAAGAAGTCAGTTGAAGTGACCCATCAACCCATCGTGTTTTAATCCAACAGGGAGAGGGCACTCATGATCTTTGCCCAGCCCAAGATCCAGCCGCTCAGCAAATCCACATGCCTCACAGTTCAAAGAAAAGCATTTAAAACCCTGGTGGAAGTAGCGGAAATGAGTTGTAAAAGGGATCGTTCAGAATATTGTAATATAAATCCTCAATGACCTTTATTTAAGTTGGGTCTTCAAAAATAAATATTTCTCCCTCCCTTTGGGGTTCCGCTTGCCTTGTCGCGACTCCGGCTTTCTCGGAGTACGATCCCGAGGTTGAGATTTCACGGAGCGGGGACAGGCCCTGCGTCTTCAATCACCTGCTTCAATGTATTTATAATTGAAATGAAACTGGTAACGAGGGGGGTGTGGCAAATACCAAAATCCTTCTGGTCCAGTCAAAAAATGAGATTTGATCAGGTAGAGAGAAACTATTTCCTCTGGTGGGGGGAGTCCAGAACAAGGGGGCATCACCTTAAAATTCGAGCCAGGCCGTTCAGGGGTGATGTCAGGAAGCACTTCTTCACACCAAGGGTGGTGAAAATCTGGAACTCTCTCCCCCAAAAAGCTGTTGAGGCTGGAGATCAATTGAAAATTCCAAAACTGGGACTGAGAGATTTTTGTTGGGTCAGGGTATCAAAGAATATGGAGCAAAGGCGGGTAAATGGAGTCGAGTTACAGATCAATGGAACCGGCTCGAACGGCTGAATGGTCTCCTCCTGTTCCTGTGTTCTGACGAAAGGTCATCAACCTGAAACGTTAACTCTGTTTCTCTCTCCACAGATGCTGCCTGGCCTGCTGAGTGTTTCCAGCATTTTCTGTTTTTATACCCAGCTGAATGTATTTCTCGCTCCAATACTGTCTGGAGTTTAGAAGAATGAGAGGTGATCTCATTGAAACATACAAGATTCTGAGGGGGTTGACAGGGTAGATACTGAGAGGTTGTTTCCCCTGGCTGGAGTATCTAGAACTAGGGGGCATAGTCTCAGGATAAGGGGTCGCCATTTAGGACTGAGATGAGGAGGAATTTCTTCACTCAGACGGTTGTGAATCTTTGGAATTCTCTGCCCCAGAGGGCTGTGGATGCTCAGTCGTTGAGTATATTCAAGGCTGAGATCGATAGATTTTTGGGCTCTCGGAGAATCAAGGGATATGGGGATCGGGCGGGAAAGTGGAGTTGAGGTCGATGATCAGCCATGATCTTATTGAATGGCGGAGCAGGCTCGAGGGGCCGAATGGCCGACTCCTGCTCCTATTTCTTATGTTCTGATGTTCTCATTCCGGACTTACTTATGCCAACTTATTAAGTTATTCTTGGACTTTTCTTTGAGTTTACTGCGTGATCAGGATGTCCGACACATGGCGGCAGACTCACCTCCGTTCCAACCTTGACCTGACCACCAGATTGGTCCTTTCTGCTTAAAAACATCCTTTCCAAATTAATGGCTGCCGCCGTCACGTCGCGTATCTGATCTCAGAGGGCAGAGGTCACGCGGGCGGAATGGAAGCAGGAGCGAGAGAGAGAGAGAGAGAGAGAAGGAGAGGGAGAAGAGAAAAAAGGCCACGGTAGTTAGAGAGAAAGTATAAAGCACAAGATCCGAATTAACAACTCTCAAAGCAAAATCAGGATTCATCGTCGACCGTATTAGTGGACAGAACACTTAACGTCTCCGCACGATATTCCTCGGTTTGCTATCTCGACGGAAGTGTTAAAACTCGCTTAACCTTAAACGTGCACCCCCTAAAACATACTTAACAGAACCAGAGAGGAGGTGAGGAGAAATTTATTTTACGCAGTGAGTTGTTGTGATCTGGAACGCGCTGCCTGAAAGGGCGGTGGAAGCAGATTCAATAATAACTTTCAAAAGGGAATTGGATAAATACTGGAAGTGGGAACAGTTGCAGGGCTGTGGGGAAAGAGCCGGGGGGAGTGGGGCTAATTGGAGAGCTCTTTCAAAGAGCCGGCACAGGCACGATGGGCCGAATGGCCTCCTGCCGTGCTGTATCATTCTATGATTCTAAATACTGTTCCACCAGATGAAACTTTTTTTTAAAGTCTTTCTCTCACCATGAATAGGTACAGATCAGCCATGATCTAATTGAATGGCGGAACAGGCTCGAGGGGCTGAATGGCCTCCTCCTGTTCCTGTGTAACAGATAAGCAGCGAGTTGTTGTGATCTGGAACGCGCTGCCTGAAAGGGCGGTGGAAGCAGATTCAATAATAACTTTCAAAAGGGAATTGGATAAATACTTGAAGTGGGAACAGTTGCTGGACTCTGGGGAAAGAGCAGGGGGGAGTGGGACTAATTGGAGGGCTCTTTCAAAGAGCCGGCATAGGCACGATGGGCCGAATGGCCTCCTGCCGTGCTGTGAGATTCTATAATTTCCTATCACATTGTCTCTAGCACAAGGTTAGGAAGAGTTGATGGACACTAGTTAACATTAACAACCGATTTTACAATGCTGCACTTTCCGTGCGTAGACCCACCGGTCTTTCTTGTTTTTAGACACAAGAGGGAAGAGTTTAAAAGTTGCACACAACGTCGCTGAGGATTTTGGCACCACACGGCCTTAGCTAGGCAGTACCTGTGTCGGAGGATCGAGTGGGTGAGCCACGGCAGACAATGAAGAGGAAGCAGAGTCATGGGTGGAGAGAGAATGAGATGAGCTTGTGTCGGACAGAGGCGACTGTTAGGGCCAGCGTTGAAACACATGATTGAAATGCAGAGGAAATAGCCCAAGAGAAACACAAAACAACAAGAGCAAAGATGACTAAGTCTCGTGTTAACAGAATGACACAAAAAGCAAGGAAGGGTTATTTAGCGCGCCTACACTGGGAACGGTGCTTGAATCGAGCGTGGGTTGGAGTCGGGATTTCAATGCTGTAGCACTGATTCTCTGACCAAGGCTCTCTCCCCGTGCAGCTCCCACCGGGAACACTGAATTTACCGTATCGAACTATTTGATAAATGTAGGGAGACTGATGAAGAGCAGCGACCACCATCTAACCTCTATACAAGTCACCGCAGTGCAGCAGTCACACTTCCAGTGAGAGCGGAATTTAACCCTTCAGAGGAATCCAATCTATTGGTCCACTAAAGGAGAACAAGAGGTCACGACTTCAAGTTACACAAGGCCAGATCGAGGTTAGATGTCAGGAGGCTCCTTCTCCCAGAGAGCAGTGGACCTCTGTGCAGGCTGGCTGCCCGCCAACACTCAGCATTGGGGGGCAGCTGAGCCCCATGGAAACCAAACCCAACAAGGAGTCAGCACCGTCAGGGGAAGGGGCGACAACAGACAAGATTCTAGGAGGATGGAATGAAAGGCGGAATGCTTTAGCAGTGCACATTTACAACTGAAAACATTATAAACCGAAAACAGGGGCTGTTCTGACAGCGTTCTGTGTTTTATGGGATATAATCAAAAATGGCAGAAGGGGGGAATCCCCAGTGTGGGGGAGGGGGGGAAATCCCCAGTGTGGGGGAGGGGGGGAATCCCCAGTGTGGGGGAGGGGGGATCCCCAGTGTGGGGGGGAAGGGGGGGAATCCCAAGTGTGGGGGGAAGGGGGGGAATCCCCAGTGTGGGGGGGAATCCCCAAGTGTGGGGGGAAGGGGGGGAATCCCCAGTGTGGGGGGAAGGGGGGGAATCCCCAGTGTGGGGGGGGGAGGGGGGGGATCCCCCAGTGTGGGGGGGAGGGGGGGAATCCCCAGTGTGGGGGGGGGGAGGGGGGGAAACCCCAGTGTGGGGGGGAGGGGGGGGAAACCCCAGTGTGTGGGGGGGGGGGGAGGGGGGGAAACCCCAGTGTGGGGGGGGGAGACCCCAGTGTGGGGGGGGGGAGGGGGGGAAACCCCAGTGTGGGGGGGGAGGGGGGGAAACCCCAGTGTGGGGGGAGGGGGGAACCCCCAGTGTGGGGGGGAGGGGGGAATCCCCAGTGTGGGGGAGGAGGGGGGGAATCCCCAGTGTGGGGGGGGGAGGGGGGGAAACCCCAGTGTGGGGGGGGAGGGGGGGAAACCCCAGTGTGGGGGGGGGAGGGGGGGAAAACCCCAGTGTGGGGGGGGAGGGGGGGAAACCCCAGTGTGGGGGGAGGGGGGAACCCCCAGTGTGGGGGGGAGGGGGGAATCCCCAGTGTGGGGGGAGGGGGGGAATCACCAGTGGGGGGAGGGGGGAATCCCCAGCGTGGGGGGAGGTGTTGCTGACCTCAGCCCTGACATCATGAGCTAAGCACCAGTTGGAGACCCGGTGATTCCCCAGTAGACTGCGGGGACAGTCGGTTGGTGAGTCACTCCGGCCCACTCATTAAACCCCCTGTAAGTTGCCATGATGCTGGGACTGGGGAGAGCGTCGGCCTGACCTCCCCGCCGAGCAGAGATGTGGCCAAGGCAACACAGGAGTTTTGCACGATGGAAACTGAACATTAACAGCTGTGTAGAATGCAGCCCACTGTTAAGTATTACACCCAGAAACAATTGTTCCTTTCCTCCAGTTGGTTTCTGTTGTGTCGGTACCTTTCTACCTGGACACAACTTAGGACTCAGAACTCAGAGATTCAAACATGAAGTGCTTTATTCAAAAAGAAGGTTCTGGAGAGTACCGAACAAAGAGAACTAAACTTAACCAAGAGAACAACCCCAACCATTTATCTGCTGTGACAGCGCCACCGCAGGTGGGAGGAGAACACCCAATACATAACAGTTTCACTGGCAGGAGGACAGGAACAGGAGGCCATTCAGCCCCTCAAGCCTGTCCCGCCATTCAAGGAGATCATGGCTGATCCATATCTTAACTCCATCCACCCGCCTTGGCTCGGTGACCTTTAATTACCCTGGTGCCACCCTTGAATGTGGACTTTAGTTTTTCACTTTGCAATGCCGACGCTTTGCCACCTCATGGCTGTTAAAGGACGGCTCCAGTCGGCGTGATCGTTCAGAGTCACGGCCAAATACTAGCCAAGAGAGCACACACCTGTTGTCTAAGAGTCCTGCCCCCAAACAGTGCGGTGAGATGAGCTCCTCTCTCCTTTATGCTCTTCCTGCTAAAGGGGACGTCACCTTGCGTGAGAGACAGCGCCTTCCTCTACGGTGCAGAAGGTGAGAAACGTTAAAGACAAGGAGGAGAGAAACAAGATAGAAGAGATGGCGACGGAGCGGGTCTGGGGCAGACAGCGGCGAGGGTGAACCCGGGGGATCCAGTGCTGCCGCCGCCAACGCAAGACCCGCTCGATGAAGAAGGCCGTGGGGTAAACCTTCACCTTCGGCGCCTGGGCGGTAACCTGGCAGAGTGGATCGTCCAATCACTGTAGAACCCATAGGAACAGGAGGAGGCCATTCAGCCCCTCAAACCTGTTCATGGCTGCTCTGGATCTTAACTCCATCTACCCGCCCCGGTTCCGTAACCCACAATACCCTTACCCAACAAAAATCTATCAATCTCAGTTTTGAAATTTTCAATTGACCCCCAGCCTCAACAGCTTTTTGGGGGAGAGAGTTCCAGATTTCCACTACCCTTTGTGTGAAGAAGTGCTTCCTGACATCACCCCTGAACGGCCTGGCTCTGATTTTAAGGATATGCCCCCCTTGTTCTGGACTCCCCCCACCAGAGGAAATAGCTTCTCTCTCTCAGCCCGATCGAATCCTTTAATCATCTTAAACACCTTAATTAGATCACCCCTTAATCTTCTAAACTCGAGGGAATACAGGCCCAGTCTGTGCAAGCTGTCCTCGTAATTTAACCCTTTAAACCCCGGTATCAGTCTGGTGAATCTGCGCTGCTCCCTCTCCGAGGCCAGTGTATCCTTCCCGAGGTGCGGGGCCCAGAACTGAACCCAGTCACTCCAGTAATCCGCCCTTTTTTCATCCCATTGATTTCAACAGAATGGAAATTGGGTAATTGATCCACTCCACTCCGCCAGAGTCCTGCCAAGATGAAAATTTACCCCTCTCAAAATCAAGATGGGAACATGCAGGAAAAACAGCATTGCTTGGAATTAGCAGCAGTCGATAGAATCATCACCCCACACTTACACCTCCCCATCTATTGATTCAGCAGCACCTCCCAAACCCGCGACCTCTTCCACCTAGAGGGACAAGGGCAGCAGGCGCATGGGAACACCACCACCTCCAAGTTCCCCTCCAAGTCACACACCATCCTGACTTGGAAATATATCGCCGATCCTTCATCGTCGCTGGGTCAAAATCCTGGAACTCCCTCCCTAACAGCACTGTGGGAGCACCTTCACCACACGGACTGCAACGGTTCAAGAGGCGGCTCACCACCACCTTCTCAAGGGCAATTAGGGATGGGCAATTTTTTTAAATGTTTGAACACAGGATGTGGGTGTCGCTGGCAAGGCCAACATTTATTGCCCATCCCTAATTGCCCTCGAGAAGGTTGTAGTGGTTTGGTACAGCTGAGTGACTTGCTGGGCCATTTCAGAGGGCAGTTATGAGTCAACCACATTGCTGTGGGTCTGGAGTCACATATCGGCCAGACCGGGTAAGGGCGGCAGATTTCCTTCCCTAAAGGACATTAGTGAACCAGATGGGTTTTTATGACAATCCAGTAGTTTCAGGGTCACCATTACTGATACAGGTAGACTATCCTTTATCCGAACTTCCGAAAACCGAAACCCTCTAAAAACCGAAAGTTTTTTCGTTCAGCGTAAGTCGTGTGCACGACATGACCAGAGTGGCGCACGACTTACGCTGAGCAGGGCAGAGGGTCACTGAGTTCCCTCCTGGGTAGGAGATTGCAGGCCGAGCCGGGCAGTGTGAAGGAGGTACCGGGAGAGTGAACCCGACAATACAGCGGCCCGTCCGATAGCTGCAGCGGCCTGTCCGATATTCTTTTCTCCCCCCCCCCCCCCGACCCCCACCCTTTTGGATAAGGGATAGTGTATCCTTTATCCGCACTTCCGAAAACCGAAATCCTCTGAAAACCGAAAGTTTTTTCGTTCAGCGTAAGTCGTGCGCATGACCCCGACCCCCGCCGACCCCCCCGCCGACGCCGACCCCCGCCCCCCGCCGACCCCCGCCGACCCCCACGCCGACCCCCCCGCCGACCCCCACCCCCACCCCCGACCCCCCCGCCGACCCCCACCCCCGACAAATTTCCCAGTCTTATAAAATACCTTCTGAAATCCGAAATTTTCCAAAAACTGAAACACGGCTGGTCCCGAGGTTTTCGGATAAAGGATAGTCTACCTGTACTAGTTTTTTTATTCCAGATTTATTTAACTGATTTTAAATTCCCCAGCTGCCGTGGTGGGATTTGAACGCATGACCCAAAACTTTGCCACCAATGGCCATATTCCAGGAATGAATAGTAATTTAAAAGAATGATGTCTGCTTGTTTTTATTGCAATGTAACTACACAGTGATGTTGCTGCAATAGTACAGCTTGTTCAAATTCTAACACAACTGGACAACACCCAACGAGCTTGGATAGCAAACCCACCCCCATTAAACACGAGTATCAGATTCAACACAGGCCCGCAGGTTCCACTTCGCTATGGCTAAGCACAGCGGCAGGATTAGTCAACTGAAGGCTCGCGTTAACCCTTTAAGAGCAGCTGTGGCAGAATCAAAAATGCAACAAGACCAAAAAAAAACAGTTACAGGCCCTCTGACCCTGTGCATTCCATCCGCTCGCTCCTGCAGTTACAGGGCAAAGCGCACATTCTTCAATACTTGCCCAGTCTAACACTTCAGTTGTGTGGAGGGACTGGAGAAGCTGGGGTTGTTCTCCTTAAGAGCAAAGACGGTTAGGGGGAGAATTAATAGAGATGTTCAAAATCATGAAGGGTTTTGATAGAGTAAATAAGGAGAAACTGTTTCCAGTGGCAGGAGGGTCGGTAACCAGAGGACACAGATTGAAGGTAATTGGCAAAAGAACCAGAGGGGAGATGAGGAGATTTTTACACAGCGAGTTGTTGTAATCTGGAACGCGCTGCCTGAAAGGGCGGTGGAAGCAGATTCAATAGTAACTTTCAAAAGGGAATTGGATAAATACTTGAACTGGAAACTTTTGCAGAGCTGTGGGCCAAGAGCAGGGGGGAGTGGGACTAATCGGAGAACTCTTTCAAAGAGCCGGCACAGGCACGATGGGCCGAATGGCCTCCTCCTGTGCTGTTGTTTTAATGATTCTATGAAATGCATAGGGTTGGAAGCTAAAGTGATTTTTTTCAGCACTCAGTCAGTTAATCACACAGCAAACATTGATTAGTAAGAAGCGAAGGATGCAGAACAGGTCAGGGCAAGGGAGAGGAGAGGAGAGGAGAGAAGAGGCAGGAGGAGGAGAGGAGGGGGAGGAGGAGAGGAGGGGGAGGAGGAGAGATGGGGAGGAGAGATGGGGAGGAGGAGGAGGAGGGAGGAGAGGGGAGGAGGGGGAGTGGGGAGGAGGAGAGAAGGGGAGAGAAGAGGAGAGAAGGGGGGAGGAGAGAGAGTGGAGGGGAGGAGGAGAGAAGAGGGGGAGGAGGGGGAGGGGGAGAGGTGGGGGGAGGAGGGAGGGGGAGGAGGGAGGAGGGAGGGGGAGGAGGGAGGAGGGGAGGAGGAGGAGAGGTGGAGGGGAGGGGGGAGGGGGAGAGGTGGGGGAGGGGAGGAGGGAGGAGGAGGAGGGAGGGTGGAGGGGGGAGGAGGATGGAGGAGGAGGGGGAGGGGAGGGGGGGAGGGGGGAGGAGGAGAGGTGGGGGAGGGGAGAGATGGGGAGGGGAGGAGGAGGAGGGAGGAGGGGGAGAGGTGGAGGGGAGGGGGGAGGAGGAGGGGGGAGGAGGGGGGAGGGGAGGAGGGAGGAGGGGGGAGGAGGGGGAGAGGTGGAGGGGAGGGGGGAGGGGGAGAGGTGGGGGAGGGGAGGAGGGAGGAGGAGGAGGGAGGGGGGAGGAGGGGGGAGGAGGAGGGAGGAGGAGGGGGAGGGGGAGAGGTGGAGGGGAGGGGGGAGGAGGGGGGAGGGGAGGAGGGAGGAGGAGGGGGAGAGGTGGAGGGGAGGGGGAGAGGTGGGGGAGGGGAGGAGGGAGGAGGAGGGAGGAGGAGGGGGAGGGGGGAGGGGGAGAGGTGGGGGAGGGGAGAGATGGGGAGGGGAGGAGGGAGGAGGAGGAGGGAGGAGAGCAACTCGTCACCTGATCGAGCCGTTCGTCCAGACGCTGAAGGCGTTGGAGAACCCCAGAGAGGGCAAAGGCCGAGTGAGACACACCCAGACCTTTGCCAGCCCCTGCCTGACACTCGGCTTGTTTAGTGTATTTCGCTTCCTTGATTACTTGCTCAGCACTGGCCGCTAGATCGGACTACAAAAAAAAGAACAGAATTAACCCGTGAGAAATAACGAAACCCCTCGCTAAACGCCACTGGAGGAAAGTAAGTAGACAGGAACGTGCAGTCACCGATCTCCCGTGACGTTGCCCATAGGAATCAGGACCAAAGCGCAGTCTTCAGGTGAAGCGGAGTCAGAGGGCAGGAGATAGTTGGACCAGGGCAGGTAGACATGATTCAGTTGCCATTTTAAAGTAAAAAATTCTGTCCTTATTTTTAACATTTCCATTATAAATTCTCATGTCCACATTTACAATGCAAACTGCCTTGCTAAGGTGGTGACACGTGTAATTACAGCCTCCTACCAATGGTGGCGCTGCAGTCCTTCCACGGGCAGGAAACTGTAATTACACAGGATTACATTGGATATACGGCACAGAAAGAGGCCATTCAGCCCAACCAGTCCATGCCGGTGTTTATGCTCCACTCGAGCCTCCTCCCGTCTTTCCTCATCTAAATCTATCAGCATAACCCTCTATTCCCTTCTCCCTCACACGCTTGTCCAGCCTCCCCTTAAATGCCTCTATACTATTCGCCTCAACCACTCCCTGTGGGAGCGAGTTCCACATTCTCACCACCCTCTGGGTAAAGAAGTTTCTCCTGAATTCCCAATTGGATTTCTTGGTGACTATCTTATATTGATGGCCTCTAGTTTTGCTCTTCCCCACAAGTGGAAACATTCTCTCTGTATCCACTCTATCAAAACCTTTCATAATTTTAAAGACCTCTATTAGGTCACCCCTCAGCCTTCTGTTTTCAGAAGAGACCCAGCCTGTTTACACTTTCCTGATATGTATACCCTCGCATTCCTGATATCATCCTTGTAAATCTTCTCTGCACCCTCTCCAGTGCCTCTATATCCTTTTTATAATATGGCGACCAGAACTGTACGCAGTACTCCAAGCGTGGCCTAACCAAGGTTCGATACAGGTTTAGCATAACTTCCCTACTTTTCAATTCTATCCCTCTAGAAATAAACCCTAGTGCTTGGTTTGCTTTTTTTTTTTACGGCCTTGCTAACCTGTGTCGCAACTTCCAAATTACAGCGTGACTGGTTTACATAGGAAACACCTGTTCTAAATGTCAGCATGGGAATTTCTAATCGGGACATTGTCTGCAGCCATAAGGGGGCGGAATTTCCTGTGGTAATTACGGCCCAAATTACGCCCATTCTGCCGCTACGCCGAGATTTGTAGACGCCAGAACGTGAACATCGGCATAAACAATCGGGGCCGAGAAAAGTGCAGAACTCGCCATATATTCTTGCTTTAAGCATAAAAATGAAAGATTCGAACCATCTAAGCACCATTCATGCACAGCACATTCAAGACTTTCCGCAATTGGGGAAGCTTTTCCGATTTTAATGTGAATTACAATGATGGCATCAAGGAAACAGAAATATAGATCAGTGAGGAGAAATGATAAAAACTGCTTAAAAAATTGCAATTAAACATTAAAAAAAGGGACGATTCCTGCCGCATCTATAGACTGGGTTTAATTTTACACCTGTTGTGAACTAGTGTAACTGCAGGAAATTTGAGCGTCATAGAGAGAGGAGAGGAAAGAGGAAAGGACAGGGCAGCACCTCATCGCCTGCTCATGACTTCCTTGTCCCTGTCTACCGGTCACGGGCTGAGCCACTGTAATCAGCCGCGAATCAGCCGGGCACGGGGATCGATAGACGGGCGTAAACGAACGAGGAGAGTCGAGCGCAACACACTCACGGCCGAGACTGCTCGATCTTTTACACCGGGTCCTTCCTCTACGCTCCAATTACGGGCGTGTCTGGGGGCAAACACAAGTATGGCCCAGTAACTTGGGTCCCAACGCGTGAGTACGGACGGAGTACCCACGCGTGGACCCGATGGAAATGACGGTTTCCCGCGCATGCAAGAAACCGGCACTTCTATCAGGTCCACGCGTGGGTACTCCGTCCGTACTCACGTGTTGGGACCCGAATTACTGGGCCATTATAGAGGTAGAGGAGTCCATTCCCCGTGTCATCACATTAGCCATGGCTCAGTGGGCGGCACCCTCGCCTCTGAGCCAGAAGGTCGTGAGTTCAAGTCCCACTCCAGGGACTTGAGCATAAAAATCTAGGCTGACACTCCAGTGCAGTGTTGAGGGAGTGCCGCAATGTCAGAGGGACAATTCTGAGGGAGCACCGCACTGTCGGAGGGGCAGTACTGAGGGAGTGCCGCACTGTCGGAGGGGCAGTACTGAGGGAGTGCCGCAATGTCAGAGGGACAATTCTGAGGGAGTGCCGCACTGTCGGAGGGGCAGTACTGAGGGAGTGCCGCACTGTCAGAGGGGCAGTACTGAGGGAGCGCTGCACTGTCAGAGGGGCAGTACTGAGGGAGCGCTACACTGTCAGAGGGGCAGTACTGAGGGAGTGCTACACTGTTGGAGCGGCAGTACTGAGGGAGCGCCGCACTGTCGGAGGGGCAGTACTGTGGGAGTGCTGCACTGTCGGAGGGGCAGTACTGAGGGAGCGCTGCACTGTCGGAGGGGCAGTACTGAGGGAGCGCCACACTGTCGGAGGGGCAGTACTGAGGGAGCACTGCACTGTCGGAGGGGCAGTACTGAGGGAGCGCCGCACTGTCGGAGGGGCAGTACTGAGGGAGCGCTGCACTGTCGGAGGGGCAGTACTGAGGGAGCGCCGCACTGTTGGAAGGGCAGTACTGAGGGAACGCTGCACTGTTGGAGGGGCAGTACTGAGGGAGCGCCGCACTGTCGGAGGGGCAGTACTGAGGGAGCGCTGCACTGTCGGAGGTGCCATCTTTTGAATGAGACATTAAACCGTCCGTCCTCTCAGGTGGACGTAAAGGATCCCACGGCACTATTTTGAAGAGCAGGGGGAGTTCTCCCCGGTGTCCTGGGGTCAATATTTATCCCTCAATCAACATCACTGAAACAGATGATCTGGTCATTATCACATTGCTGTTTGTTGGAGCTTGCTGTGCGCAAATTGGCTGCTGCGTTTCCTATGGCCATATAGCCATGATTAAAAGCTATACCCAGTGAGGTGAAGTTTAAATCTTGCACTGAGCTGTCAATGGTTGAGTTGAAGTATCGATGGTGATCCACGATTAATAACACATCACAAACTGGTTGCGCCAATTCTTCGTACCTGCCTTGTCCGTGAACAGAGAACAGCCCCAATTTGGTCATCAGGCTTAAGAAAGCGAGGATTCATGTATCTCTCAGGAGACAGGAACAGTGGCGGTTTCATTACATGGGAAGGCACCGATATCTGCATGTTACGTGACAGACAGGAGAAATGAAGAAACATCGAGAAAGGAGAGGAAACAAGAGAGACTCAGTGACTTGCATAATTACGAGCAAATTTAAAAAGATATTAGCATTGAAGAAAAAAAAAAGCAGACAGAGTGACTCACAGCTGAAAGCACACTAGGGTCTGGGACGTCAGCATGTCCCAGCTTGGTGTCTCCATTGGTCCAAGAGATGTGTTCCATGGAGTCTCAGGGGTCACCCAATGTGTAAATTTGCATCTACCGCCTACTTCCACCTCCGTCACATCGCCCGTCTCCGCCCCTGCCTCAGCTCATCCACTGCTGAAACCCTCAGCCATGCCTTTGTTACCTCCAGACTTGACTATTCCAATAAAAACAGAAAATGCTGGAAATACTCAGCAGGTCGGACAGCACCTGTGGAGAGAGAAACAGAGTTAACGTTTCAGGTCGATGACCTTTCATCAGAACAGTTCTGACGAAGGGTCATCGACCTGAAACATTGACTCAGTTTCTCTCTCCACAGGTGCTGCCTGACCTGCTGAGTATTTCCAGCATTTTCTGCTTTTATTTCAGATTTCCAGCATCCGCAGTATTTTGCTTTTGACTATTCCAACGCTCTCCTGGACGGCCTCCCACATTCCACCCTTCGTAAACTTGAGCTCGTCCAAAGCTTGGCTGCCCCGTGTCCTAAGCTCTGGAATTCCGTCCCTAAACCTCTCCACCTCTCTCTCCTCCTTTAAGACGCTCCTTAAAACCGACCTCTTTGACCAAGCTTTTGGTCACCTGCCCTAATATCTCCTTATGTGGCTCGGTGTCAAATTTTTGTTTGATAATCGCTCCCGTGAAGCGCTTTGGAAACGTTTTACTACGTTAAAGGTGCTATATGTGGTTGTTGGAGGTCATTCATCTCAATCACATGACATCGCTGCAGGAGTTCCTCAGGGCAGTGTCCTAGGCCCAACCATCTTCAGCTGTTTCATCAATGACCTTCCCTCCATCATAAGGTCAGAAGTGGGGATGTTCGCTGATGATTGCACACTGTTCAGCACCATTCGAGACTCGTCAGATACTGACGCAGTCCGTGTCCATATGCAGCAAGACCTGGACAACATTCAGACTTGGGCTGACAAGTGGCAAGTAACATTTGCACCGCACAAGTGCCAGGCAATGACCATCTCCAACAAGCGAGACTCTAACCATCTCCCCTTGACATTCAATGGCATTACCATCGCTGAATCCCCCACTATCAACATCCTGGGGGTTACCATTGATCAGAAACTGAACTGGACCAGCCATATAAATACTGTGGCTACAAGAGCAGGCCAGAGGCTGGGAATTCTGCGGCGAGTGTCTCACCTCCTGACTCCCCAAAGCCTTTCCACCATCTACAAGGCACAAGTCAGGAGTGTGATGGAATACTCTCCACTTGCCTGGATGAGTGCAGCTCCAACAACACTCAAGAAGCTCGACACCATTCAGGATAAAGCAGCCCGCTTGATTGGCACTCCATCCACCACCTTAAACATTCACTCCCTCCACCACTGGCGCACTGTGGCTGCAGTGTGTACCATCTACAAGATGCACTGCAGCAACTCGCCAAAGCTCCTTCAACAGCACCTTCCAAACCCGCGACCTCTACCACTTAGAAGGACAAGGGCAGCAGACGCATGGGAACATCACCACTTACAAGTTCCCCTCCAAGCCACACACCATCCTGACTTGGACCTGTATCGCCGTTCCTTCACTGTCGCTGGGCCAAAATCCTGGAACTCCCTTCCTAACAGCATTGTGGGTGTATCTACACCATATGGACTGCAGCGGTTCAAGAAGGCGGCTCACCACCACCTTCTCAAGGGCAATTAGGGATGGGCACTAAATGCAGGCCTAGCCAGCGACGCCCACATCCCATCAATGAATAAAAAATATATATATATAAATGCAAGTTGTTGTTGTTATGTTACCATTAATTCCCATCTACTGCAAGCCTTCAGATACTTGGAGCTTTGATTAAGGGTTACCCACCGATGAGGCAAAGCATTAATCAAACTCTTTCCAATCCTCCAGGCCCCCGGAATTCAAACAACAAACCAATGAATAACAAAGGTTAGAGGTTAAGCATTAGCTCCGCCTCCCCTGCGTCAACCCATCGGTCACAGAACCCCCTCATCCACGTCTTTATCGTATCCAGAATCAATTTCTTCAACGCTCTCCTCAGCCCTCTTTAGGGATGGTCAATAAATACCATGACGCCTTACCAGTGACGCCCATATCTCGAAGAACGATTATAAAAAATAGCTTATCCAAAACCTTAAGTGCCCCTTTTACAACACCATTTGTTTGCTCGTCAGCCGTGGCTCAGTGGGTGGCACTCTGTCTCTCGCCTCTGAGTCAGAAGGTCGTGGGTTCGAGTCCCACTCCAGAGACCAGAGCACAAAAAATCCAGGCTGACACTCCCAGTGCAGTGCTGAGGGAGTGCCGCACCGTCGGAGGATCCGTCTTTCGGATGAGATGTTAAACCGAAGCCCCGTCTCATGTGGCTATAAAGGATCCCATGGCACAATTCGAGGGAGTTCTCCCCAGTGTCCTGGACCAATATTTATCCCTTAATCAACATCATTAAAACAGACTATCTGGCCATTATCACATTGCTGTTTGTGGGAGCTTGCTGTGCGCAAATTGGCTGCCGCGTTTCTCACATTACAACAGTGACATAGAAACATAGAAGATAGGAGCAGGAGTAGGCCATTCGGCCCCTCGAGCCTGCTCCGCCATTCAATGAGATCATGGCTGATCATCTAAATTCAGTACCCTGTCTCTGCCTTCTCCCCATATCCCTTGATCCCTTTAGCCTTAAGAAATATATCCAACTCCTTCTTGAATATATGTAATGAATTGGCCTCCACTGCCTTCTGTGGTAGAGAATTCCACAGGTTCATCACTCTCTGGGTGAAGAAATTCCTCCTCATTTCTGTCCTAAATGGCTTACCCCTTATCTTTAGACTGTGACCCCTGGTTCTGGACTCCCCGACCATCGGGAACATCCTTCCTGCATCTAGTCTGTCTAGTCCTGTTAGAATTTTATAAGTTTCAATGAGATCCCCTCTCATTCTTCTAAACTCCAGTGAGTATAAGCCCAATCAACCCAATCTCTCCTCATACGTCATTCATGTGACTCCACTTCATTGGCTGTAAAGCGCTTTGAGACGTCCTAATATTGTGAAAGGCACTGGAGAAACACAAGTCTTTCTTTCTTTGAAAATGTGGCGTTTTCTCCCTTGATTCTGTGATCCTCTTAAAATTGTTTTGCGATATTGAACTCAATCAAGCTCCAAAATATAGCTAATACCACTAACATTAAAGAACATAAATTGCCTTGATAATAACAGTATTATGATCCCTTTGTACATTATAGTGATTTAAAATTCACATGCCTGTGGCAAGGAGTTAATATTTATTAAAATGAACAACAGTAAAGAAAGAAAGACTCCCATTTCTCCAGCGCCTTTCACCACCCCAGGACGTCCCAAAACGCTTCACAGCCAATGAAGTACTTTTGAAGTGTGGTCACTGTTGAAAGGTAGGAATGATCTTATGCAGGTTATCCATTTGTTGCACATACATTAAAAACTGAGCAGTTTGTGCATTTTTAATTCTAATGCATATGAAATAAAATGGGATCCCCTTCACAGGACCCAGTGATCGACCAATGGGATCCCACTCACCCCTGTACAGGACCCAGTGATCGACCAATGGGATCCCACTCACCCCTGTACAGGACCCAGTGATCGACCAATGGGATCCCACTCACCCCTGTACAGGACCCAGTGATCGACCAATGGGATCCCACTCACCCCTGTACAGGCCCCAGTGATCGACCAATGGGATCCCACTCACCCCTCTACAGGACCCAGTGATCGGCCAATGGGATCCCACTCACCCCTGTACAGGACCCAGCGATCGACCAATGGGATCCCACTCACCCCTGTACAGGACCCAGCAATCGACCAATGGGATCCCACTCACCCCTGTACAGGACCCAGCGATCGACCAATGGGATCCCACTCACCCCTGTACAGTGCACAAAACCGAGGGCACACCACCTCCATTTCTCACCTGCCTCCGTAGCGAGGTGCTTGGAGCATTCTCTTCAAACTTTGCCAGTAACTGCGTTGCCATGGACTTAACCTTGTTTTGATTCACAGCGTCTTTCGCCTCATTCCCGTCACTTCTGGGATTCACAGCCTGTTTGGAGAAACCAGAACTGCGTTAAACACAATCAGAGCAACAGGCACAAAATCTGGAGCCCCACAGAAAACGGGCACAGGGACACCGGGCACAGGGACACCGGGCACAGGGACACCCGGCACAGGGACACCTGGCACAGGGACACCCGGCACAGAGACACCCGGCACAGAGACACCAGCAAGGCAGGAATGTCATGACAATATGGAAATGTCGGATGAATACAAAACCAGCAAGCAAAATTAGATAGCTGAAACCGAGACAACAACCTGTAGAATCATAGAACACTACGGCACAGGAGGAGGCCATTTGGCCCATCGAGTCTACGCCGGCTCTTTCGAAGAGCAATCCAGTTAGTCCCACTCCCCCGCTCTCTCCCCATATCCCTGCAATTTTTTCTCCTTCAAGTATTTATCCAATTCTCTTTTGAAGGCTACTATTGAATCTGTATCCAGCGCCCTATCAGGCAGTGCATTCCAAATCCTAACCACTCGCTGTGTAAAAAGTTTTCCTCCTGTCACCTCTGGTTCTTTTGCCAATCACCTTAAATCTGGGCCCTCTGGTTCTCAACCCTTCAGTCACTGGAAACAGTTTCTCTTTATTTACTCTATCCAAACCCTTCCTGATTTTAAACACCTCGATCAAATCTCCTCTTAGCCTTCTCTGCTCCAAGGAGAACAACCCCAGCTTTTCTAGTCTATCCATGTAACTGGATTCCCTCATCCCTGGAACCATTCTAGTAAATCTCTTCTGTACCCTCTCCAATGCCTTCTATATAACTTGCATTTATATAGCGCCTTTAACATAGTAAAACGTCCCAAGGTGGTTCACGAGAGTGATTATCAAACAAGATTTGACACCGAGCCACATAAGGATAATTTAGGGCAGGTGACCAAAAGCTTGGTCAAAGAGGTCGGTTTTAAGGAGTGTCTTAAAGGAGGAGAGAGAAAGGAGAAAATTCATAGCAGCCCCCCGTAAAACCCTTTGATGAACAACCAGCAGTTTGACCCTGAATTTAGCTTCCGACCATCACCAAGACCACCTACTTCTACTTCTGTAACATCGCCCGACGCCACCCCTGCCCCAGCCCATCTGCTGCTGAAACCCTCATCCATGGCCGACCATCTCCCATCCAAGGTTCTGCTGCCCATACTCAAACCCACACCGAGTCCCGTTCACCCATCGACCAATGCTCGCTGACCTACATTGGCTCCCGGTCCAGCAACTCCTCGATTTTAAAATTCTCATCCTCGGGTTCAAATCCCTCCATGGCCCTCACCCCCTTCCTATCTCTGTAACCTCCTCCAGCCCACCGGGATCTCTGCACTCCTCCAATTCTGGCATTTTGCACATCCCTCACTCTCTCTGTCTCACCATTGGTGGCCGTGCCTTCAGTTGCCTGGGCCCTAAGCTATGGAATTCCCTCCCTAAACCTCTCCACCTCTCTCTCCCCTCCTTTAAGAACCTAATTAAAACCGACCTCTTTCACCCGGCTTTTGGATACCTGTCCTAATGTCTCCTTACGTGGCTCGGTGTCATATTTTGTTTGATAATCGCTCCTGTGAAGAACCTTGGGACCTTTTACTATGTTAAAGATGCTGTATAAATGCAAATTGTTGTCTTACTCACACTTCTGTTGCATGTTTTGCCAGGCGGAGGTGACAATGTCTTTTGGACGACACTCAATAACTGGAGGGTTATCCCGACAGAAAGGATCGGTGCCCTACATCACCGGCTCCCATGACAGACAGGAATTGCCCAGGACGAGAACGATTAGTCATTCCATGACACAAAGCAATCAGCGTGCGAATCCTTCAGCTACTTTACACCAAAGGGAACAGCGAGAAGACACGAGAAGATGATAATGATACAAAGGCAGTTTTTTCCTTGCGGCTGCCTGTACAATACAATGTCCCGATTGTCTGCCTTCTCACTAACCTCCTGTGGCTGCATGATGGTCTTCTTCCTCCTCTTGTTCGTGGCATCTTTATCTTCACTTTTCTTCTCAGGCTGTGAAGGAAGAACAGTGTTAGGACACGTATGTTGTGTGAGAAGGCGAGCGATTCGATACCCTCACAACTACTCTGTAACTCAACATCTATTCAAAAGAGACACCCCAACACATTAGATTCCGTATCTATACGGCCTTAGATGTTTACAGTTACAGAAGGAGCCATTCAGCCCATCATTGCTGTGGCAGCTCTGTTAGCATGATCCCAAACTAATCCCACTGCCCCGCTCAATCCCCATAGCCCTGTATCAATCCCCAAACGAATCCCACTGCCCCGCTCTCTCCCCATAGCCCTGTATCAATCCGCAAACTAATCCCACTGCCCCACTCTCTCCTCATCACCCTGTATCAATCCCAAACGAACCCCACTGCCCCGCTCTCTCCCCATAGCCCTGTATCAATCCCAAACTAATCCCACTGCCCCGCTCAATCCCCATAGCCCTGTATCAATCCCAAACTAATCCCACTGCCCCGCTCTCTCCCCATAGCCCTGTATCAATCCGCAAACTAATCCCACTGCCCCACTCTCTCCCCATCACCCTGTATCAATCCCAAACTAATCCCACTGCCCCGCTCAATCCCCATAGCCCTGTATCAATCCCAAACTAATCCCACTGCCCCGCTCTCTCCCCATTGCCCTGTATCAATCCCAAACGAATCCCACTGCCCCGCTCTCCCCATAGCCCTGTATCAATCCCAAACTAATCCCACTGCCCCGCTCTCTCCCCATAGCCCTGTATCAATCCCAAACTAATCCCACTGCCCCGCTCAATCCCCATAGCCCTGTATCAATCCCAAACTAATCCCACTGCCCCGCTCTCTCCCCATAGCCCTGTATCAATCCGCAAACTAATCCCACTGCCCCACTCTCTCCCCATAGCCCTGTATCAATCCCAAACTAATCCCACTGCCCCGCTCTCTCCCCATTGCCCTGTATCAATCCCAAATGAATCCCACTGCCCCACTCTCCCCATAGCCCTGTATCAATCCCAAACTAATCCCACTGCCCCGCTCTCTCCCCATAGCCCTGTATCAATCCCAAACTAATCCCACTGCCCTGCTCTCTCCCCATTGCCCTGTATCAATCCCAAACTAATCCCACTGCCCCACTCTCTCCCCATAGCCCTGTATCAATCCCAAACTAATCCCACTGCCCCACTCTCTCCCCATAGCCCTGTATCAATCCCAAACTAATCCCACTGCCCCGCTCCCTCCCCAAAGTTGTTCTAAGTCTTCTCTGCTCCTGTGCAAATAGTCCCAGTACCTATTACATAGAATTATAGTGTATTTACAGCACAGAAACAGGCCATTCGTGCTGGTGTTTCTGCTCCACACGAGCCTCCTCCCACCCCTCTTCATCTCACCTGACCAACATAACCCTCTATTCCCTTCTCCCTCATGTGCATATCTAGCCTCCCCTTAAATGCATCTGTGCTAGTCGCCTCAGCCACTCCCTGTGGTAGCGAGTTCCACATTCTCACCACTCTCTGGGTAAAGAAGTTTCTCCTGAATTCCCTATTGGATTTATTAGTGACTCTCTTATATTGATGGCCCCTAGTTCTGGACTCGCCCACAAGTGGAAACATCTTCTCTAAGTCTACCCGATCAAATTTCAGGTGAACTTACATCGTGTGTCAAATTCCACAAACTCTACATGTCTAAGGCAGGGCCTGTTATCATCTCTTACCTTTGGTGTCCGTTTCCTTGGCAACAAGTTGATAACATTGAAGAGCGAATTTGATTGCCTGGACGGCGGTTGAGATATGTCGCTGCCGCCTTCCTTATCGTGTCTGAAGACAGCTGCTGCATAAAGACAAACATAGTTTGTCCGACTGAAGTCAATGGTATCATTATAAATGATTTCCACCTGCAGAAGAATCTTCAATACTTGGCCAGTCTAATACTTGAGCTATGCAGGGAAACTGGAGAAGCTGGAGATTTAATTGAGGCGCTTAAAATCATGAGGGGTTTCGATAGAGTAAATAAGGAGGGACTGTTTCCAATGGCAGGAGGGTCAGTAACCAGAGGTCACAGATTTAAAGTGATTGGCAAAAGAACCAGAGAGGGGAGATGAGGACATTTTTTTATGCAGCGAGTTGTTGTGATCTGGAACGCGCTGCCTGAAAGGGCGGTGGAAGCAGATTCAATAGTAATTTTCAAAAGGGAATTGAATAAATATTTGAAGGGAAAACATTTGCAGGGCTATGGGGAAAGAGCAGGGGGGAGTGGGACTAATTGGAGAGCTCTTTCAAAGAGCTGGCACAGGCACGATGGGCCGAATGGCCTCCTTCTGTGTTGTATCGTTCTTTGATTCTATGATTTGGAGAGTGGGGCAACTTCTCTACCCAAGTCTCATTCACCCTTCACCCCTGTACTCATTGGCCCCGGTCCAACAACGTCTTGATTTTAAAATTCTTATCCAAGTTTTCAAATCTCTCCAAGGCCTCACCCCTCCCTATCTCTGTGACCTTCTCCAGTCCTACGACACGGCAAATTCACTGCGCTCCTCCGATTCTGGCCTCTCGCCCATCCCTGATTTTAATCGCTCCACCATTGGCGGCCGTGCCTTCAGCTGCCTGGGCCCTAAGCTCTGGAATTCCCTCCCTAAACCTCTCCGCCTCTCTCTCCTCCTTTAAGACGCTCCTTAAAACCTACCTCTTTGACCAAGCTTTTGGTCACCTGCTCTAATATCTCCTTATGTGGGCCGGTGTCAGATTTTGTTTGATAATCGCTCCCTGTGAAGCGCCTTGGGACGTTTTACTACGTTAAAGGTGCTATATAAATGCAAGTTGCTGTTGTTACATTCTCACAAGCAGACAACACAAGGGAGATAGTGCGGGCGCCTTGTTGAATACAACTGGATCCAGTCAACAAAAACAAGTTAACCTAGAGTGCGAAGGTCGCAGATACAGTACAGTTGGGAGGGAAGTCAGTTGTTTAGTCGCTCATGTATTTTGTGTGCACTATTCATTTACAGGTTCAATTGTTGTAATGTAGGAAACACGGCAGCCAATTTGCGCACAGCAAGCTCCCACAAACAGAATGACCAGATCATCTGTATTTTTAGTGATGCTGGTTGAGGGATAAATATTGGCCAGGACACCGGGGAGGACTCCCCTGCTCCTCTTCCAATAGTTGCTGACGTAAGAAAACTACTAGGCACTTGGTCTAAGCGTTAAACAAAGCTATAATCAACTGTTTTACAACATGGAGGTCTAGTTGTGTCCTTCACTAGTTCCTGTTAAGAATGTCCTGCGCAAGCTGGGCCCGTGCCTGAGTATTTATACTCTCCCTGGACAGCGCCACCCGCAGGCTGCTCAGTATTATTTCATAAGTCTTTCTTTCATGAATGACTGATTCATGGCAGTGGCCATGGGATCTTTTACAAACACCCGAGAGAGCAGATGGAGCCTCAGGTTAACGTCTCATCCAAAAGACGGCACATGCGACAGTGCGGCACTCCCTCAGCAGCGTCAGCCTAGATTTTGTGCTCAAGTCTCTGGAGTGGATCTTGAACCCACGACCTTCTGACTCAGAGACAAGAGTGCCGCCCACTGTGTCGCGGCTGACAGTATAGTCGCTATGGGGTTGTTAAACGAGTACAGCTCGTCACCAATACATATTACAAGAGATGGATCACTCACGGGCAGCTGAGTGTGGGTTGCCTCGGAAGAGTTCGTAGAACTTGGAGAGATACATGACCATGCTGAGCTTGTCGGGCTCGCTGGCTGAAGCCATCTCCTTCCCTGTGGTGACCGGAGAGATTCCAAATTCGCGTTCCGCTATGTCAAAGGCCAGCTGGTTGTTTTTGGCAGCGTCTTCTTCATTCAGTGCGTCAAAGTCACTAGGGAGCAAAGGAGAAGGGTCACATCAACGGAGCTGAGGGTTGGAGTTGGGGGGTTGGGTTGGGGTTGGGGTTGGGGGTTGGGGGTTAGGGGTTGTGGGTTGGGGGTTGGGGGGTTGGGGGTTGGAGGTTTGGGGGGGTGGGGGTTGGGGGTTGGAGTTTGGAGGTTGGGGGTTGGAGGGTTGGGGCTATCTCTCACAAACACGTCCTGCGCACCAACACTCTGGCTTCCGCAATGTCAAACTTTCACCAACTCAAGTCAACATTTTTTGCACCAACAGTGCGAGATTCCAAGCTGTGACCAAGGTCAGCAGAACATGCTACCTCAGTAAAACCTGCTTATACAGCACCTTTAACATAGTAAAACGTCCCAAGGCGCTTCACAGGAGGGTAATTGGACAAGGAATTTGACATCGAGCCACAGAAGGAGGTATTAGCACAGGCAAGGTAGGTTTTAAGGACCGTCTTAAAGGGGGAAAGAGAGGCGGAGAGGTTTAGGGAGGGAATCCCTGCACTAAAATGGCAGGGGGTTGGGAACCTGTGCAGGGAGACAGAGGAAAGGGAAGCAAGGATAGAAACAAAAGACAGGAAGGAGAAAAGCAAAAGTGGAAGGCAGAGAAATCAAGGGTGTAAATCAAACAGGGCCACAGTAAATAATAATTCTAAAAGGACTAAGAGTTTTAAAAAATCAAGCCTGAAGGCTTTGTCTTAATGCGAGGAGCATTCGTAAGAAGATGGATGAATTAGCTGTGCAAATAGATGTCAACGGATATGATATAATTGGGATTACGGAGACATGGCTCCAGGATGACCAAGTCTGGGAATTCAGCATCCAGGGGTATTCAGTATTCAGGAAGGACAGGAAAAAAGGAAAAGGAGGTGGGCTAGCATTGCTGGTTAAAGAGGAGATTAACACAATAGTAAGGAAGGATATTAGCTCCGATGATGTGGAAACTGTATGGGTAGAGCTGAGAAATACCAAGGGGCAGAAAACGTTAGTGGGAGTTGTATACAGACCCCCAAACAGTAATGGGGAGGTTGGGGATGGCATTAAACGGGAAATTAGAGACGCGTGCAATAAGGGCACAGCAGTTATCATGGGTGACTTTAATCTACATATAGATTGGTCTAACCAAATTAGTAACAATACTGTGGAGTAGGAATTCCTGGAGTGTATACAGGATGGTTTCCTGGACCAATATGTTGAGGAACCAACTAGAGATCAGGCCATCTTACATTGGGTATTATGTCACGCTTGCCTTGGTAGAACGTTAGCACCATTTAGCTGGTAAAACGTCCCAAGGCGCTTCACAGGAGTGTAATCAGACAGTATTTGACACCGAGCCACAGGAGGAGATATTGGGACAGGTGGCCAAAAGCTTGGTCAGACAGGTAGGTTTTAAGGAGCGTCTTAAAAGAGGACTTTACACAGTCGATTCATTCGTAACGTTCTACCAAGGCAAGCGTGACTCTGCTCATCCTGTTTACAAAGCGGGCAAACGGCGGGTTTACAGAGAGAACACCATGAAAGGGCATGGTGCGATTCTACGGACAGCAACTGACTGCAGTTTTTAGTCATTATTCAATCAATGGCTCGCCTTGCCAAGATTAAAAGCAACAGGATTGCTGGCTTCAAACCCATCCACTTAAGGGCCCCTAGTTACCGTGGTATTTTTAGCTGTAATTTGTGTGATCCTTTCCTAACTCACACATCACCACTTACTGCCTCTGGGTCCTTCAGGAAAATGTTGCCAAGGCTTTTAACCTCTTCCTAGAAGAGCTACGATCAGAGAGTGGTTGAAAATAATGATGTCGAATCCAATACTGTCGCCAACATTCCAACTGACGGGTCAGAATGTCATTAACGGCATTAAACGGGAAATTAGTGACGCGTGCAATAAGGGCACAGCAGTTATCATGGGTGACTTTAATCTACATATAGATTGGGCTAACCAAATTAGTAACAATATCGTGGAGGAGGAATTCCTAGAGTGTATACGGGATGGTTTCCTGGACCAACTAGAGATCAGGCCACCTTAGACTGGGTATTATGTAATGTGAAAGGATTAATTAGCAATCTTGTTGTGCGAGGCCCCTTGGGGAGGAGCGATCATAATATGATAGAATTCTTCATTAAGATGGAGAGTGAAGTAGTTGACTCAGAGACTAGGGTCCTGAATTTAAATAAAGGAAACTACGATGGTATGAGGCGTGAGTTGGCAAGGATGGATTGGGGAACGTTACTTAAAGGGTTGATGGTGGATAGGCAATGGCAAACATTTAAAGATCGCATGGATGAACTACAGAATTTGTTCATTCCTATTTGGCATAAAAATACAACAAAAAAGGTGACTCAACCGTGGCTAACAAGGGAAATTAGGGACAGCACAAGATCCAAGGAGAGGACATTTAAATTGCCCAGAAAAAGCAGCAAACCTGAGGATTGGGAGCAGTTTAGGATTCAGCAAAGGAGGACAAAGGGATTAATTAAGAGGGGGAAAATAGAATATAAGAGTAAGCTTACAGGGAACATAAAAACTGACTGTAAAAGCTTCTATAGATATGTGAAGAGAAAAAGATTGGTGAAGTCAAGCATAGGTCCCTTGCAGTCAGAATCAGGGGAATTTATAATGGGGAACAAAGAAATGGCGGACTAATTAAATACATACTTTGGTTCTGTTTTCAAGAAGGAGGACACAAATAGCCTCCCAGAGATGTCGGGGAACATAGGATCTAATGAGAGGGAGGAACTGAATGAAATCAGTATTTGTAGGGAAACGGTGTTAGGGAAATTGACGGCATTGAAGGCCGATAAATCCCCAGGGCCTGATAATCTACATCCTAGGGTAATCAAGGAAGTGGCCCTAGAAATAGTAGATGCATTGCTGGTCAGCTTCCAAAATTCTATAGACTCTGGAACAGTTCCCATGGATTGGAGGGTAGCTAATGTAACCCCACTATTTAAAAAAGGTGGTAGAGAGAAAACGGGGAACTATAGACTGGTAAGCCTGCCATCGGTAATGGGGAAAATGCTAGAGTCGATTATAAAAGATGTAATAGCAGAGCACTTGGAAAACAGTGACAGGATCGGACAAAGTCAACATGGATTTACAAAAGGTAAATCATGCTTGACTAATCTACTGGAATTTTTTGAGCATGTAACTGGTAGAATAGATAAGGGAGAACCAGTGGATGTGGTGTATTTGGACTTTCAGAAGGCTTTCGATAAGGTCCCGCATAAGTGATTAGCATGCAAAGTTAAAGCACACGGGATTGGGGGTAAGGTACTGTCTTGGATAGAGAACTGGTTGGCAGACAGGAAGCAAAGAGTTGGAATAAACGGGTCTTTTTCCGAGTGGCAGGCAGTGACTAGTGGGGTACCGCAGGGATCGGTGCTAGGACCCCAGCTATTCACAATATATATAAATGATCTAGACGAGGGAACTAGATGTAATATCTCCAAGTTTGCAGATGACACAAAGCTGGGTGGGCATGTGTGCTGTGAGGAGGATGCCGAGAAACAGTTTGGGTGATTGGGCAGATGCATGGCAGATGCAGTATAATGTGGATAAATGCGAGGTTATCCACTTCGGTGGCAAGAACAGGAAGACAGATCTGAACGGCAATAGATTGGGAAAAGGGGAAGTGCAACGAGACCTGGGTGTCCTTTTGCACCAGTTGCTGAAGGTAAGCATGCAGGTGCAGCAGGCGGTTAAGAAGGCAAATGGTATGTTAGCCTTCATAGCGAGAGGATTCGAGTACAGGAACAAGGATGTCTTGCTGCAGTTGTACAGGGCCTTGGTGAGACCACACCTTGGGTATTGTGTGTAGTTTTGGTCACCTTATCTGAGGAAGGCTGTTCTTGCCATGGAGAGAGTGCAGCGAAGATTCACCAGACTGATACCTGGGATGGCAGGAATGACGTCTGAGGAGAGATTGGGTCGATTAGGCTTATATTCACTAGAGTTTAGAAGAATGAGAGGGGATCTCATTGAAACTTATAAAATTCCAACAGGACTAGACAGACTAGATGCAGGAAGAATGTTCCCGATGGCGGGGGAGTCCAGAACCAGGGGTCACAGTCTAAGGATAAGGGGTAAGCCATTTAGGACTGAGATGAGGAGGAATTTCTTCACCCAGAGAGTGGTGAACCTGTGGAATTCTCTACCACACAAGGCAGTTGAGGCCAATTCATTAAATATATTCAAGAAGGACTAAGATATATTTCTTAAGGCTAAAGGGATCAAGGGATATGGGGAGAAAGCAGGGACAGGGTACTGGATTTGGATGAACAGCCATGTTCTCATTAAATGGGAACAGGCTCGAGGGGCCGAATGGCCTACTCCTGCTCCTATCTTCTATGTTTCTATGTAATTCCAGAGCTTAGGGCCCAGGCAGCTGAAGACACGGCCGCCAGTGGTGGAGCGATTGAAATTGGGGGATGCGCTAGAGGTCAGAATTGGAGGAGCGCAGAGATCTCGGAGGGTGGTAGGGGCTGGAGGAGGTTGCAGAGATAGGGAGGGGTGAGGGCACGGAGGGATTTGAACACGAGGATGAGAATTTTTTAAATCGAGGGAGCCAATGTAAGTCAGCGAGCACAGGGGGAGGTGAACAGGACGTGGTGCGAGTTAGAATACGAGCAGCAGAGTTTTGGATGAGTTGAAGTTTATCGAGAAAACTTTCTACCTCACTGGGAAACACTTCAGTAACACAGTCAAATTGCTTAATGCTATGATACCATACTTAGTACATCGACCTTTGCTTTGAGCTTGGCGCATTTGTACCTGCTCATTACACTGATTATGGTGAACATAGGTGAAAGGTTAAGCACTCTGTTTCAACAAGACTTTCCCCAAATAACTCAAAACGTATTTTTCACACCAATTATTGAGGCGCTCATTCGAACCACTTGCTGCCATTACATTCCAAGTTCTGAAGCACCATGGGGATCATTTTTACAAACTCGCTCTCCCGGAGCGGATCCTCGCCCACAGGAGCCCACATTGGGAATTTGAATGGATAGACAATCGTGCGGCCAGAGTTCCCATCCTGAGGTCCCGCCAGCTGGGCCCTGCACCTCAGGAAGAATATACTGTCCTTGGAGGGGGAACAGCCCAGATTCACCAGAATGATACCTGGACTAAAAGGCTTAAATTACAAGGACAGGTTACACAGACTGGGCTTGTATTCCCTCGAGTTTAGAAGATTGGGGGGTGATCTGATTGAAGTGTTGAAAATTATTAAAGGATTTGATCGGGTAGAGAGAGAGAAACTATTTCCTCTGGTGGGGGGAGTCCAGAACAAGGGGGGGCAGAACCTTAAAATTAGAGCCAGGCCGTTCAGGGGTGATGTCAGGAAGCACTTCTTCACACAAAGGGTGGTGGAAATCTGGAACTCTCTCCCCCAAAAAGCTGTTGAGGCTGGGGGTCAATTGAAAATTTCAGAACTGAGATTGATAGATTTTTGTTGGGTAAGGGTATTAAGGGTTACAGAACCAAGGCGGGTAGGTGGAGTTAGGATACAGATCAGCCATGATAAAATTGAATGGCGGAACAGGCTCGAGGGGCTGAATGGCCTCCTCCTGTTCCCATGTATTGAACTTCAATGACAAGTTTCTGGAACGGCACGGATCGATGATTTAAAACAGCGGCGCACAACTTTACAAAAAGCCTCACTGAAGGGTGAACTAAGATTGGCGATCGGAGGCTAGAGGGGGAAAGGGGGTGGATGTTTTCTCCCACAAAAATAATGCTCACTAAAAATACACAAGACTTGGCAGCTCTCTCTCTCTCTCTCTCTCAATCCAATCCTGTTCTGACAAGGTGATCTTATCCGGAGCATTTTTAGTTGGGAAAAAGAATTCTCTCTCATTTGCATTTTAATCAACACTAACTGCTTCCACCCTCTCCCTAGGGAGCCCGTACCATGGATTGACCACTCGCTCACTGAAATACTGTTTCCGCAGATTAATTTAGAATTTTCCCCCTTCAGTAAGGAAGTTATGAAGAACCTTTATTAAACACTGGATCGGCCTCAACTGGAGCATTGTGTCCAATTCTGGGCACCGCACTTTAGGAAGGATGTGAAGGCCTTAGAGAGGGTGCAGAAAAGATTTACGAGAATGGTTCCAGGGATGAGGGACTTCAGTTACGTGGAGAGACTGGAGAAGCTGGGGTTGTTCTCCTTAGAGCAGAGAAGGTTGAGAGGAGATTTGATAGAGGTGTTCAAAATCATGAGGGGTCTGGACAGAGTAGATAGAGAGAAACTGTTCCCATTGGCGGAAGGGTCGAGAACCAGAGGACACAGATTTAAGGTGATTGGCAGAAGAACCAAAGGCGACATGAGGAAAAACCTTTTTACGCAGCGAGTGGTTAGGATCTGGAATTCACTGCCTGAAAGGGTGGTGGAGGCAGATTCAATCGTGGCTTTCAAAAGTTATTTGGATAAGTACCTGAGAGGAATTTTTTTTTTTTTTTTTTTACAGGGCAACAGAGGAAGGGCGGGGGAGTGGGACTAGCAGAGAGCTGGCATGGGCTCGACTGGCCGAATGGCCTCCTACTGTGCTGTAACCATTCTATGACGGGCTGAATGGCCTCCTACTGTGCTGTAACCATTCTATGATGGGCCGAATGGCCTCTGTCTGTGCTGTATGTTTCTCTGATTTAAAGCGCAGGCCGTGTCCTCTGGTTCCGTGTCACCTCTGGATGAGGTGAGACAGCTCGTCATGGTCGACATTATCTCCAGAATCCTAAAAGCAGCAAACACGTCATCTCACAACCTTCTCCTTTCCAGTGAGAACAGGCCCAATTTACACAATCGCTCCTCATAATCCAATCCCTCCATCCCCTCAATCATTCTGGTTTCTCTCTTCTGTATCCTTTCAATAGCTGCAATATCCTTTCTGTGCTGTGGCGACCAGAACTGTGCACAAGATTCCATAACCTTTAAAAACTCTAAAACCTGCTTCTTCCACGATCTACCTCAGGTCACATTGACAACTGTAGCGCTGGTGAGCGGTGATTTCTGCTGAACTGGCAGTGTGAACATGGGAACTGGAGTGGGCCATTGAGCCCCGCGAGGTCATGGCTGATCGGCACCTGGAGATCTACCTGACTCGAGCACACCACTTTGCTTTTACACCACTTGCAGCATAGATCTACTGAGGTACGTAAACCTGAGGTCATCCAAAACTCGGCTGCCCGTGTCCTAACTCGCACCAAGTCCCATTCACCCATCACCCCCTGTGCTCGCTGACCTATATTGGCTCCTGGTTAAGCAGCGCCTCGATTTCAAAATTCTCATCCTTGTTTTCAGATCCCTCCATGGCCTCGCCCCTCCCTATCTCTGTAACCTCCTCCAGCCCCACAACCGCCCCACCACCCCCCCCGCCACCGGATATCTGCGCTCCTCTAATTCTGCCCTCTTGAGCATCCCTGATTATAATCGTTCCACCTTTGTATTGTAGTGTATTTAGACTTCCAAAAGGCATTTGACAAGGTGCCACACAAAAGATTATTGCTTAAGATAAAAAATCACGGGATTGGGGGTAATATTCTGGCATGGATAGAGGATTGGCTATCTAACAGAAGGCAGAGAGTTGGGATAAATGGTTCATTCTCAGACTGGCAATCAGTAACTAGTGGTGTTCCGCAGGGGTCAGTGCTGGGTCCCCAACTCTTTACAATCTATATTAACAATTTGGAGGAGGGGACCAAGTGTAACATATCAAAGTTTGCAGATGATACTAAGATGGGAGGGAAAGTAGTGAGTGAGGAGGACATAAAAAACCTGCAAGGGGACATAGACAGGCTAAGTAAATGGGCAGAGATTTGGCAGATGGAATACAATACTGGAAAGTGTGAGGTTATGCACTTTGGCAGGAAAAATCATAGAGCAAATTATTATCTTAATGGCAAGAAACTGGAAAGTACTGAAGTACAAAGGGATCTGGGGGTCCTGGTGCACGAAACTCAAAAGGTTAGTATGCAGGTGCAGCAAGTGATTAAGAAGGCCAATGGAATGTTGGCTTTCATTGCTAGGGGGATAGAATATAAAAATAGGGAGGTACTGCTTCAGTTGTACAAGGTATTGGCGAGACCGCACCTGGAATACTGCATACAGTTTTGGCGTCCATACTTAAGAAAAGACATACTTGCTCTCGAGTCAGTACAAAGAAGGTTCACTCGGTTAATCCCGGGGATGAGGGGATGGACATATGAGGAGAGGTTGAGTAGGTTGGGACTCTACTCATTGGAGTTCAGAAGAATGAGAGGCGATCTTATTGAAACATACAAGATTGTGAAGGGGTTGGATCGGGTGGATGCGGGGAGGATGTTCCCGATGATGGGTGAAACTAGAACTAGGGGGCATAGTCTTAGAATAAGGGGCTGCTCTTTCAAAACTGAGATGAGGAGGAACTACTTCACTCAGAGGGTGGTAGGTCCATGGAATATGCTGCCCCAAAAAGCTGTAGAAGCTACATCATTACATAAATTTAAAACAGAAATAGACAGTTTCCTAGAAGTAAAGGGAATTAAGGGTTACGGGGAGCGGGCAGGAATTTGGACATGAGTCTAGGTTCGGATCGGACATGGCCCTGTGGGTAGCGGAGCGGGCCCAGGGGCCGTGTAGCCTGATCCTGCTCCTATTTCGTGTGTCTAATTCTGTTAGATTCAGGAGATGGTTCTGTGATAGTAGATTGGCAGTTAGGATCAGATCAGCCATGATCTTATTGAATGGCGGAGCAGGCTCGAGGGGCCGATTGGCCTACTCCTACTCCTATTTCTTATGTTCTTATGTTCTTACGCTCCTTAAAACCTACCTCTTTGACCCTGCCCTAATTTATCCTTTTGTGGCTCGGTGTGAAATTGTTGTCTTACAACACTCCTGTGCAGCGCCGTGGGACGTTTTACTGCGTTAAAGGCGCTATATAAGTACAAGTTGTTGTTGTTGGTGAGGCATCTTGCTGTGGGTCTGTTGAAAATTCTGTGCGTCTTTCAAACCTTCCCGAGCTTAATTTCAATGGTGATGTTTTTGATGTCCGATTGTTTCAAAGTCAGTCAGTTGATATTAGAAGCACAAACTCAATCATTTTACCTGTCACAATTTTATCTTAATTATTAATATGCAATCAAGTGACAGGCAAAAGAACCAGAGGTGACATGAGGAATTATTATTTTTTTTTACACAACGTGTTGTGATCTGGAACACACTGCCTGAAAGGGCGGTGGAAGCAGATTCAATAGTAATGTGGCGGAGCCACTAAAGGACTCAGATCGTTTGTATATAATTCCCTTTAACAACATGTTAGCTACAGCCTGAGTCTGTATCTTTATTTATACTGTTTACTTGTACAGAGCGTGATTACTTTAACAGCGCGGGTAAACGCGATGACGTCACGCCGTTCATCACGTGATCCCCCACTGGCAGGAAGAACATGATGACGTCATGACATCAACCACGGGACCACCCTAGCAGTCCTCGTGGAGCCTCCGAACTAAACAGACCTACACTCGATGTTCTTCTGCAGTTACTTGTTTAAACCTGTTTGTTTCCATTAAACTTCATTTTGTTTGATCGCCTGAGTGGACCTCAGTCTTTGGATAGGAACTAGACATTCCTACATTGGTGACCCCGACTTTTGCGAACGGTTTTCGCAGAAGATACTCAACATGGAAGCGAACGCCGTTACCTTGAAGCTACGCAGTTCTGGGAGCAACAACCAGCCGCGTGGTTCATGCAGGCTGAAGCCTAGTTCGCCATCAGGGACATCGTTGCGGATCAGACTCGTTATTATTATGTGGTCTCCGACCTCGACAGCACCACAGCCTCGCGGATCATCAGCCTACTCGGTAGTCCGCCTACTGATCGCAAGTATGACACGTTAAAGGCGCGGTTGCTGCAGGTTTTCGGGCTAACGAAGTTGGAGCGCACCTGCCGGCTGCTCGCTATGCCCGGCCTCGGGGACTCCAAGCTGTCCGAGCTCATGAGCCAGATGCTCACGCTCCTCGGTTCCGAACCGGAATGCTTCCTCTTCAGGGAGCTATTCCTCAGCCTTCTCCTGGAGCAAGTTCAGGCTGCCCTAGCCAGGTCCGAAGTCACAGACTGCGCGGAGCTTGCTGCCGAAGCGGACAAGATTTTCACGGTGACACAGCAGCACTGCGCTGCCACGAGGCGCCCATCCCCCACAGACGCGGCTCCAGCTCCTCAATCAGCGGGGTTGTGCTTCTACCATGCCCGTTTTGGCGCGAAAGCAAGATGCTGCCACCCTCCCTGCAGTTTTTCGCTCAAAAAAAAAACATCTACAGCCACCCTGGCGAAAGAGGACTGGGTCCAATGAGCGCCCCGCGGCCGCGATGGCCATCGGAAATTCGGGGAAGCTTCTCTTCATCACCGACTCCCTATCTGGTCGACGTTTCCTTTGCGACACCGGGGCGCAGTGTAGCATCCTACCTGCGTCAAATCTCGATATACCAGCTGGGGGCCACGGCCCCACCCTCACGGCGGCTAATGGCGCGGCCATTCGGACCTTCGGTAGGCGGCGGGTCCAGGTGTGTTTCGGCGGCCAGCGCTTCCACTGGGAATTCATCACGGCCAAAGTCACGCAGGCCATCCTTGGGGTGGATTTTTTGTGCGCCAACGGCCTCCTGGTCGATGTCAGGCACCGCCGGTTGATCAATGCGGCCACGTTCCACTCCATCCCGTGCCACCGTGGTAACGCCGTGCCGCGCACTATTTCCTGTGCGTTCCCACCCCCAGATGACTTCACTCGCCTCCTCGGAGAGTTCCCGGATCTGACCAGGCCCATCTTCTCCTCCTCAGCCACTAAACATGGTGTAGAACATCACATCACCACTACCGGCCCCCCGGTTTATGCACGGGCCCGACGACTCAAACCCGGCAAGCTCGCGGCTGCGAAAGCGGAGTTCGACACGATGGAACGGCTGGGGATTATTCGCCGGTCGAATAGTCCCTGGTCTTCGCCTCTCCACATTGTTCCGAAACCCGGCGGCGGATGGCGGCCATGCGGCGACTACCGACGCCTGAATGACGCCACCACTCCTGATCGGTACCCGATCCCGCATATTCAAGATTTCTCGGCCCATTTGGCGGGAAATACTTTTTTTTCCAACAGTCGACCTCGTCCGTGGTTACCACCAGGACCCCGTGCACCCGCAAGACGTCCCGAAAACCGCAGTCATCACCCCATTCGGCCTGTTTGAATTTCTGCGGATGCCGTTTGGCTTGAAGAACGCTGCACAGGCTTTCCAGTGCTTGATGGACTCCACGCTTCGGGACCTGAAATTCCTTTTCGTCTACCTCGACGACATCCTCATCGCCAGCCCTAGCAAAGAGGAGCACTTCTGCATTTGCGCACACTCTTCACATGCCTCAGTCAACACGGTTTGATTATCAACCCGGCCAAGTGCCAGTTCGACCTGCAGCAGATTGATTTCTTGGGCCACCGCATCACATCAGACGGCGTAATTCCCTTACAGACAAAGGTAGAGGCGGTTACATCTTTCCCGCGCCCGCAGACCGTCAAGGCCCTACAAGAGTTCCTCGGGATGGTCAATTTTTATCACCGGTTCGTCCCTAAGGCGGCTCTGCTTATGTAGCCCTTGTACGAGGCCCTCAAGGCCAAGTCCGGTAAGGATCCGATCAACTCGGGGGAGAGCAGCAGCGGAGGAGGAGCCCAGCTTAAAAACCGGCGCGAAGGCAGAGGCCTACCAAATCAACAGCAGAGGAGAGAGGTCAAAAGTAATCAGTGTGTGACGTCACCAGGGAGCAGGTAAGTGATTGGTTGGTGAGTATTTCTCTCTTTTCAATACAAGCTTGACTTCTGTGGTGTTAAATTTCTAGGGTCTCTGGTGTAGTGGGGACAGTTGGTAAATAAAGCGCCCTAGAGTATACCTGTAACTGGGGTATTGAATAAATTTTTAAATTAATTAAAGGAGTAAGTCATGGCAGGAGAGCTCAGACCCGTGTTCTGCTCCTCTTGCTCCATGTGGGAAATCAGGGACGCTGCCAGTGTCCCTGACGACCATGTGTGCGGGAAATGCATCCAGCTGCAGCTACTTGCAGACCGCATTGCGGCGCTCGAGCTGCGGGTGGATGAATTTTGGAGCATGTGCGATGCTGAGAGGCTCGTGGATAGCACGTTTAGCGAGTTGTTCACGCCTCAGGGTAGGGCAGCACAGGGGGTGACCATCAGGCGGAGCAACAAAGGCAGGCAGGTAGTGCAGGGAACCCCTGCGGACATCCCCCTTTCAAACAAGTATACCGCTTTGGATACTGTTGAGGGGGATGACTCACCAGGGGAAGGCAGCAGCAGCCAACTTCCTGGCACTGGGGGTGCTCCTGCTGCCCAGGAAGGGGGGAAAAAGAGTGGGAGAGCAATAGTGGTAGGGGATTCTATAGTAAGGGGAACAGATAGGCGTTTCTGTGGCCGTAGACGTGAATCCAGGATGGTTTGTTGCCTCCCTGGTGCCAGGGTCAAGGATGTCACTGAGCGGCTGCAGGGCATTCTGGAGGGGGAGGGTGAACAGCCAGTGGTCGTGGTCCACATTGGTACCAACGACATAGGTAAAAAGAGGGATGAGGTCCTGCATCAAGAATTTAGGGAGCTAGGTAACAGATTAAAGAGCAGGACCTCAAAGGTTGTAATCTCTGGATTACTCCCAGTGCCACGTGCTAGTAAGTATAGGAATGGGAGGATAGAGCAGATGAATGTGTGGCTAAAGAGTTGGTGTAGGGGGGAGGGTTTTACTTTCCTGGATCACTGGGCCTGCTTCTGGGAAAGGTGGGACTTGTACAAGTCGGACGGGTTGCACCTGAACCAGAGCGGGACAAATATCCTTGCGGGGAGGTTTGCTAGCACTGTTGGGGGGGGTTTAAACTAACTTGGCAGGGGGATGGGATACAGAGGGGAGCTGAAATAGGGGGGGATGTGCTGCCAATTATAGAGAAAAAAACAAGTCAGCTTGGTAGACAGGGCAAATATATAAGGGCAAGGCTGGATGGCATCTATTTTAATGCAAGGAGTCTTGCAAATAAGGTGGATGAACTGAAGGTGTTGATAAACACATGGGAGTACGATATTGTTGCTATCACGGAGACATGGTTGAGGGAGGGTCAGGACTGGCAGCTCAATATTCCGGGGTATAGAATCTTCAGGCGAGACAGAGGGGGGTGTAAAAGGGGAGGGGGTGTCGCAATATTAATTAAGGAGTCAATTACTGCAGTAAGGAGGGATGATATATTAGCAGGGTCCTCTAATGAGGCCATATGGGTGGAGCTTAAAAACAAAAAGGGGGCAAGCACTTTGCTGGGAGTGTACTATAGGCCTCCAAACAGTCAGGGGGAGATAGAGGAACAGATATGTAGGCAAATCTCAGAGAAATGTGCAAATAATAGGGTAATAATAATGGGGGATTTCAACTTCCCCAATATTAACTGGGATAGTCAGAGTGTGAAAGGCTCAGAGGGTGTAGAATTCTTAAAGTGCATCCAGGAGAGCTTTTTGAGCCAGCATGTAGAAAGTCCTACAAGAGAGGGGGCGGTACTGGACCTAATTCTAGGGAATGTGGCCGGCCAAGTGGAAAAAGTGCTAGTAGGTGAGCACTTTGGTGATAGTGACCATAATATGGTAAGATTTAAGGTGGTCATGGAAAAGGACAGGGATGGGCCGGAAATAAAGGTTCTAAATTGGGGGAAGGCCGATTTTAATAGGATAAGGCAGGATCTGGCCAAAATGGACTGGGATCAGCTACTTGTAGGAAAATCCGCATCGGAGCAATGGGAGGCTTTCAGAAGGGAGATTGAGATCATACAATGGCAACATGTTCCCGTAAAGGTCAAGGGTGGTTCCAAAAACCACAGGGAACCTTGGATGTCAGGGGATATACGAGAATGGATTAGGAAAAAAAGGAGGGCTTTTGGTAGATACAAAAGGCTAAAGACGGAGGAAGCCCTAGAGGAGTACAAAAAGTGCAGGGGGATACTTAAAAAAGAAATTAGGAGATCAAGGAGGGGCCATGAAATAACACTGGCGAGCAAAATAAAGGAATATCCGAAGATGTTTTATAAGTATATTAAGGGTAAGAGGATAACTAGGGAAAAAATAGGGCCCATTAGGGACAAAAGTGGCAATCTGTGTGTGGAGCCGGAAGATGTAGGAGGGGTTCTAAATGAATTTTTTGCATCTGTTTTCACTATGGAGAAGGACGATGTAGACATAGAAATAGGGCGGGGGGACTGTGATATGCTCGAACATATTAACATCGAGAGGGAGGAGGTATTGCCGGTTTTAGCTGGCCTAAAAATGGATAAATCCCCAGGCCCGGATGAAATGTATCCCAGGCTGCTGTGTGAGGCAAAGGAGGAGATTGCGGGGGCTCTAACACATATATTCAGGACCTCTCTGGCCACAGGGGATGTGCCAGAGGACTGGAGAACCGCTAATGTAGTACCATTATTCAAGAAGGGTAGTAGGGAAAAACCGGGGAACTACAGGCCAGTGAGCCTAACATCAGTGGTAGGAAAATTATTGGAAAAAATCCTGAGGGACAAAATTTGTCTCCACTTGGAGAGGCAAGGATTAATCAGGGATAGTCAACATGGCTTTGTCAAGGGAAGATCATGTCTGACTAATTTGATTGAATTTTTTGAGGGGGTGACTAGGTGTGTGGATGAGGGTAACGCAGTGGATGTGGTATACATGGATTTCAGTAAGGCCTTCGATAAAGTCCCGCACAGGAGACTGGTCAAGAAGGTAAGAGCCCATGGAATCCAGGGTGCCTTGGCACATTGGATACAAAACTGGCTTAGTGGCAGAAGGCAGAGGGTGATGGTCGAAGGTTGTTTTTGTGACTGGAAGCCTGTGGCCAGTGGGATACCACAGGGATCGGTGCTGGGTCCCTTGCTGTTTGTGGTCTACATTAATGACTTGGATATGAATGTAAAGGGTATGATCAGTAAGTTCGCGGATGATACAAAAATTGGTAGGGTGGTAAATAGCGAGGAGGGTAGCCTCAGTCTGCAGGACGATATAGATGGGTTGGTCAGATGGGCGGAACAGTGGCAAATGGAATTTAACCCGGAAAAGTGCGAGGTGATGCACTTTGGGGGGACTAACAAGGCAAAGGAATACACAATGGCCCAGAAATTCCAGAACGGGGCTTGCAGCGCGTGCAAGCCCCGTATTTACACTTACCCCGCGCTACTGACGATCAGCTCCAGGGACGCCTGGACTTGGTGAATGAAAAAGAAGAATCCCGGGCAGCTTATGACGTCACGCCGCCCAGGAGTGCAGCCAGCGCGAAGCCAGGAGCGTGCAGTGTAAGTGAGACACGCCCCTTGAGGTCTCAGTTTCACTGGACACGCCCCCAATGTTTCTGTCAAGCTGCTAAGGATTTTTACATGCAAAGCAGCAGTTTAAATAGGTTTTTGGAAGTTTTTTGAAGATTTTGGTAACTTTTGTAAACTTTTTAAAATGTTTACATTATTTTGAGTAATCTGAAGTAGTTTTAAAGAGAATTAAAGCAATTTAAAGACTTTTAAAAGCCCTAAAAGAATTTTTTAAATTCCATTTATTTATTTAGCAATGTCGTCGTCATACGTGTCTTCACACTGTTCCCTTTGGGGAACTGTATGAAGTGGTGGAAGGATTTATGGCCGTGATTAACGCTCATTCCGTGACCGTAACCATCTTTGAACCAGCCATTAGGGCGGTTAGTCCTATGGCGGGAGGGTTTTACGGGCTCCCACAAGCTATACAAGGAGGGGGGGCCACCCACACCCACGGACGCAAATATCCCACTGGATGTCAACCCAGAATTTAGAGCCGGAGCTCCGACTCCACTTGCCGGGACTGTCTGGAGCGGGGTTCGAAACCCTACCCTGATCTGGCCCAGCGGCGGGGATCCTACCGCTATGACAAAGGCCCAATCCGATTAGCAACGTGAAATGGCAGCATAGGGCTCCAGTCACGGGGAGGGAAAAGGCGCAGGAAACGTATGGGTGTCACCTTTTGTGCGGAGTGGGCCTTTTGCGTAGCAGTAAGCATCCCCGCCGCTGGGCCAGAAGAAGTAGGGTTTTGAACCCCACTCCAGACAGTCCCGGCAAGTGGAGTCGGAGTTCCAACTTTAAATTCTGGGTGGACATCCAGCAGGATACTTGCGTCCGTGGGTGTTGGTGGCCCCCCCCCCTCAGATGGGTTGTGGGAGCCCGTAAAACCCTCCTGCCATAGGACTAACCACCCTAATGGCTGGTTCAAAGATGGTTACGGTCACGGAATGAGTGTTAATCACGGCCATAAATCCTTCCACCACTTCATACAGTTCCCCAAAGGGAACAGTGTGAGGATACGTACGACGATGACCTCTTGCGCAATGCACCTCCTTGGACCCTCAGTCGCAGATGCGAGGGGGCAAGTCGTGCAATTGTTAAATTTTTCATTTTATTGACATGTAAAATGTTGGCCCAGTAATTCCCTTCCAACTGCGCGAGTACGGTCGGGGTACTTACGCATCTGGCCGGATGAAATGCCGGTTTTCAGCATGCACAGTGCTTTTGGGGAAAACTGGCATTTCCTGTCCTCTGAACGAAGGGGTTCAGAGGCAGAACGCGTGCGACTGCACAGGCAGCGCGTGCGCAGTATAATTCGCCGCTTTCATTGCTGCTTTCAGTGAGGTCAAGTCCTTACAACTTACACATGAAAAAAGCATGGGTACAGTTGCTCCAGAGGCTGCGGAGGAAGATATTTCTTATCGTGGAGCTTCTGAAAGTATGTATGTCTGTATATATTCCTTTGCGTGTTATGTATATATTCCTTTACTTATGTGTATGAATGTATTATTTAGTTATGACTTTCAGAGAAAGTAACTTATTTGAAAATAATAATTAAAAACATACATTCATACACATTATTAAAGGAATATAAAACATACATACATATACGTAAAGGAATATATGTGGACATACATACATAACTCATTCTCACATTCCATTCACACAGCCACAATTGCTCCTTCTAGCTACCGTTCTGAAAACCCTTTTAAAAAAAAAAAAAATTTTAACTTTAAAACTTACTTAAAATTTCTTAAAATAACTTCCCTCCCTTTCCCAAACAAAAATATTGCATTTCAGAAGCTCCACGATAAAATGTTTCTTCCTCCGCAGCCAATGAACCACTTTACACTTGCTTTTTTCAAGTGTAACTTCTGAGGACTTACCCTCACGGATTTCATGAATGAAATCTACGAAGTTCACTGCGCAAGCGCTGCCTGTGCAGTCGCACGCGCTCGAGGTCTGGAAATGCCGGCGTTCCCTGCATGCGCTGTTCATGCTGAATGCCGGCATTTCCAACGGCCAGATGCGTGAGTACCCCGAGCGCACTCACGCCTTTGGCCGTGAATTTCTGGCCCAATGAATGGAAAGACCCTAGGCAAGACGGAGGGTCAGAGGGATCTGGGTGTGCAAGTACACAGATCCCTGAAGGCGGCGGAACAGGTGGATAAGGTGGTAAAAAAGGCATATGGGATACTTGCCTTCATTAGCCGAGGCATTGAATATAAGAGCAAGGAGGTTATGATGGAGCTGTATAAAACACTGGTTAGGCCACAGCTGGAATACTGTGTGCAGTTCTGGTCGCCACACTACAGGAAGGATGTGATCGCGTTGGAGAGGGTGCAGAGGAGGTTCACCAGGATGTTACCAGGGCTGGAGCGCTTCAGCTATGAAGAGAGACTGGGCAGATTGGGTTTGTTTTCCTTGGAGCAGAGGAGGCTGAGGGGGGACATGATTGAGGTGTACAAAATTATGAGGGGCATAGATAGGATGGATGCTGAGGAGCTTTTTCCCTTAGTAGAGGGGTCAATAACTAGGGGGCATAGATTCAAGGTAAAGGGCGGGAGGTTTAGAGGGGATTTGAGAAAGAACTTTTTCACCCAGAGGGTGGTTGGAGTCTGGAACTCACTGCCTGAAAGGGTTGTGGAGGCAGAAACCCTCACAACATTTAAGAAGCATTTGGATGTGCACTTGAAATGCCATAGCATACAAGGCTACGGGCCAAATGCTGGAATATGGGATTAGATTAGACAGGGCTTGATGGCCGGCGCGGACACGATGGGCCGAAGGGCCTCTATCCGTGCTGTATTACTCTATGACTCTATGACTCTATAACTGGACGGCCGAGATGCACCGGGCGTTCGTCGACACCAAAGGCGCCTTGGCCAACGCAACCATGCTGGCGCACCCGCTTCCAGGTGCCACCATTGCCCTTACCACTGACACGTCGGACTACGCAATCGGCGCAGTGCAGGAACAGTGGGTGAATTGGACGTGGCAACCGCTTGCGTTTTTCAGCCGTCAACTACGGTGAAACGAAAGAAAGTACAGCACTTTCGACCGGGAGTTGCTGGCCCTTTTTCTAGCCATCCGCCATTTCCGGTTCTTACTAGAGGGATGTCCGTTCACGGCTTTTGTAGACCACAAGCCACTAACGTACGCTATGGCCAAGACCGCCGAACCGCGGTCAGCTCGGCAACAACGTCACCTGACGTTCATTTCAGAATTCACCACGGACATTCAACATTTGTCTGGCAAAGACAATCTGGTGGCGGATTGCCTCTACCGCAGGACTGTTCACGCAGTCCAACTCGGAATCGACTATGCCCTAATGGCTGCGGATCAAGCCTCGGACCCAGAGGTCCAAGCATACAGGACCAGCCCCTCTAGCTTACAAGCGGCCGACATCAAATTCCATGCCGCAGGCACCACGCTACTTTGCGACGTCTCCATGGGAGCTCCCCGTCCTATCGTACCAGTCGCCTGGCGCCGTAAAGTGTTCGACGCCATACACGGGTTGTCACCCCCTGGCATGAAGGCCTCGCAAAGGCTGATGTTGTCAAAATTCGCCTGGAGGGGTATGCACATGGATGTCCGCAACTGGGCCAACACCTGCGTGGTCTGCCAAAAGGCCAAGGTACAGCGTCATGTAAAAGCTCCGTTGGCCGCTTTCGCTATTCCGGAGCGTCGATTCGACCATGTGAATGTAGACCTCGTGGGGCCGCTTCCACCTTCTCAAGGTTTCACACATCCTCACAATGGTAGACCACACCACTAGATGGCCAGAGGCAGTTCCTTTAGTTTCCACCAATTCAGCAGACGTAGCCAGAGCTTTCATCTCCTCTTGGGTTGTTCGTTTCGGGGTACCGGCGGACATCTCTTCCGATCGTGGACCGCAGTTTTCCTCTGAGCTCTGGAACGCTGTGGCTCAGGGGCTCGGCACCAAACTACATCGCACCACCGCCTATCATCCACAGGCGAACGGCCTGTGCGAGCGATTCCACAGGTCACTCAAAGCTGCTCTGCGGGCCAGTCTTCAAGGCGCGGGATGGGTGGACAGACTCCCCTGGGTCCTTTTGGGTCTTCGTACGGCGCCCAAAGAAGGTTTGCAATCGTCCTCGGCGGAACTCGTATATGGCCAGCCACTATGAGTACCAGGGGATTTTCTCCCATCGCCAACAGAGCCATGGTCCGCATCCCAGCAACTCGTCAGCCACCAGGAAGCGGCCAGATGTTTCGCCCCAGTGCCTACGTCGCATCACGGCTTACAGAGCTCCCATGTCCCAACTGAGCTGAAAAGCGTCGAGTACGTGCTTATCCGCCACGACGCTCACCGGGATCCGCTCAAGCCTCCTTACACTGGTCCCTTCCGCGTCATAGAGCCGGGAGACAAAACCTATTCGGTCGATATCAGAGGTAAACCGGACCACGTTTCGGTTGACCGGTTGAAACCGGCACACTTAGACCTGGACCGCCCAGTCGAAATCGCTCAACCGCCAAAACGTGGCCGACCGCCCACAGTCGCTGTGCCAGATCCACCACAACCGCCCGCCAGCTTGACCACCGTCCATCAGCTTCCACTTCAGGGTTACAGAAGTCGCTCGGACAGGCTTGTCAGGCCTCCTCGCCGTCTCACTTTTGCTGTTAAAGACAATTCTGGGGGGGCGCATGTGGCGGAGCCACTAAAGGACTCAGATCGTTTGTATATAATTCCCTTTAACAACATGTTAGCTACAGCCTGAGTCTGTATCTTTATTTATACTGTTTACTTGTACAGAGCGTGATTACTTTAACAGCGCGGGTAAACGCGATGACGTCACGCCGTTCATCACGTGATCCCCCACTGGCGGGAAGAATGTGATGACGTCATGACGTCAACCACGGGACCACCCTAGCAGTCCTCGTGGAGCCTCCGAACTGAACAGACCTACACTCGATGTTTTCCTGCAGTTACTTGTTTAAACCTGTTTGTTTCCATTAAACTTCGTTTTGTTTGATCGCCTGAGTGGACCTCAGTCTTTGGATAGGAACTAGACATTCCTACAGTAACATAGAAACATAGAAGATAGGAGCAGGAGTAGGCCATTCGGCCCCTCGAGCCCGCTCCGCCATTCAATGAGATCATGGCTGATCATCCAAACTCAGTACCCTGTCCCTGCCTTCTCCCCATATCCCTTGATCCCTTTAGCCTCAAGAAATATATCTAACTCCTTCTTGAATATATTTAATGAATTGGCCTCAACTGCCCTGTGTGGCAGAGAAGTAACTTTCAAAAGGGAATTGGATAAATACTTGAAAAGGAGAAATTTGCAGGGCTGTGGGGAAAGAGCAGGGGGGAGTGGGACTAATTGGAGAGCTCTTTCAAAGAGCCGGCACAGGCACGATGGGCCAAATGGCCTTCTCCTGTGCTGTATCGCTCTATGATTCGGAGAGTGGGGAAACTTCTGTATCCACCCAGTAAAACAGACACCATTGGGAGGGGCTGCTCCTCATGCCCTGTATCCTGACATGCAATGGCCCTCTCTACTGGATTTCCAGACATATAGGAGCCAAGCAATGTAAACAGGGCTCAGGCTGGGTCCCAAAGGTTCGATTCCCTAGCATCAACCCACTCTAAAGATTGGATAGGCTGGGGTTGTTTTATGGAATCACAGAAAGTTACAGCACGGAAGGAGGCCATTCCGGCCCATCGTGTCCGCGCTGGCCAACAAAGAGCTATCCGCCTAATCCCACTTCCCAACTCTAGGTCCGTAGCCCTGCAGGTTACAGCATCCCAAATGCACATCCAAGTACTTTTTAAATGTGGTTAGGGTTCCTGCCTCTACCACCCTTTCAGGCAGTGAGTTCCAGACCCCCACAACCCTCTGGGTGAAGAAATTTCCCCTCAAATCCTCTCTAAATCTTCCAGTTACTTTAAATCTGTGCCCCCTGGTTTTTGACCCCTCTGCTAAGGGAAATAGGTCCTTCCCATCCACTTTATCTATGTCCCTCATAATTTTATACACCTCAATAAGGTCTCCCCTTCTTTGGAACAGAGGAGGCTGAGAGGAGATTTAATTGAGATGTATAAAATTATGAGGGGCCCAGATAGAGTGGATAGGAAGGACCTATTTCCCTCAGCAGAGAGGTCAATAACCAGGGGGCATAGATTTAAAGTAATTGGTAGAAAGATTAGAGGGGAGTTGAGGGGAACTTTTTTCACCCAGAGGGTGGCGGGGGTCTGGAACTCACTGCCTGAAAGGGTGGTAGAGGCAGAAACCCTCATCACATTTAAAAAGTACTTGGATATGCGCTTGAAGTGCCGTAACCTACAGGGCTACGGACCAAGAGCTGGACAGTGGGATTAGGCTGGGTAGCTCTTTGTCGGCTGGCATGGACACGATGGGCCAAACGGCCTCCTTCTGTGCGGTAAATTTCTACGATTCTATGATTCACTGATACAGATTATGCAAAGAGGTAAATCGTACATGAGTTGTGGGCAGAAGTGATGTATGATAGCACAGAGAGCCAGCCCACTGCTCCAAGAGGTGGTCAGGTCGGTGATGGTCACACTCTTGTAGCTCTCCGTTTGTTTCTGGCACCAGGTCAGAAGCCTATTTGGACGAATCTCAGACTCTGTAATTGACAAACAAACACAACACAATGGGTAAGCGGTTTGATAAATGTCACGCCCAGCATTCCAAACCTAAATTACATCGACTCTACAACACAGAACCATGGCCATTCTGGTCCAGGCCAGTGCTTATGCTGCACACCCACCCTATGCAGCCTCCTCCGACTCTCATTTACCTCCTCCCACCCAGTCCCTGTATCCCTCGATCCCCTTCTCCCTCACCTAGACATCAAGCCTCCCCCGAAAGACATCAACGCACTCTGCTTTACCCACTGCCTGTGGCAGCGAGTTCCACACTCTCCGTGTGAAGAAATGTCTCCTAAAGTCTTTATTTGATCTGTCAGTGACTATCTTATGTTTATGCTCCCTAGTTCTGGACTCGCCCACAAGTGCAAACAGTTTCCCCACATCCACCCTATGGAGCCACTTCGTAATTTTCCTCTTTCCCCAGAGTAAAGAGCCCCAGCCTGCTCAATCTTTCCTGATCGCCGCACCCTCTCAATTCTGGTTAACATTCTTGTAAATATTTTCTGCACTTTCTCCAGTGCTTCAATACCCTTCTTGTAGTGGAGTGACATATAGGCCCAGTCAGGGTAAAGACGGCAGGTTTCACATAGAAACATAGAAGATAGGAGCAGGAGTAGGCCATTCGGCCCCTTGAGCCTGCTCCGCCATTCAATGAGATCATGGCTGATCATCCAAACTCAGTACCCTGTCCCTGCCTTCTCCCCATATCGCTTGATCCCTTTAGCCTTAAGAAATATATCCAACTCCTTCTTGAATATATTTCATGAATTGGCCTCAACTGCCTTCCCTAAAGGGATGTTAGTGACAATCGGACAGCTTCATGGTCACTTTTACTGATCCACGCGTCCTTCTCCGTGCTCATCTTGTCCATGCTCCCTCGACCCTATTCCCACCAAACTGCTGACCACCCAACTTCCTATTCTGGCTCCCATGTTAGCTGACATTGTTAACGGTTCTCTCTCCTCAGGTACTGTCACCCTCTCCCTCAAATCTGCCGTCATCACCCCACTCCTCGAAAAACCAACCCTTGACCCCCTCCGTCCTTGCAAACTATTGCCCCATCTCCAACCTCCCTTTCCTCTCCAAAGTCCTTGAACGTGTTGTCGCCTCCAAAATCCGTGCCCATCTTTCCCGCAACTCCATGTTTGAATCCCTCCAATCAGGTTTCCGCCTCTGCCACAGTACCGAAACGGCTCTCATCAAAGTCACAAATGGCATCCTTTGTGACTGTGACAAAGGTAAACTATCCCTCCTCGTCCTTCTTGACCTGTCTGCAGCCTTTGACATGGTTGACCACTCCATCCTCCTCCAACGCCTCTCCACCGTCGTCCAGCTGGGTGGGACTGCACTCGCCTGGTTCCATTCTTATCTATCTAATCGTAGCCAGAGAATCACCTGCAACGGCTTCTCTTCCCACTCCCACATCGTTACCTCTGGTGCCCCCAACGATCTATCCTTGGCCCCCTCCTATTTCTCATCTACATGTTGCCCCTTGGCGACATCATCCAAAAACACAACATCAGTTGCCACATGTACGCTGATGACTCCCAGCTCCAACTCACCACCACTTCTCTCGACCCCTCCACGGTGTCTAAATTGTCAGACTGCTTGTCCGACATCCAGTTCTGGATGAGCTGAAATTTCCTCCAATTAAATATTGGGAAGACCGAAGCCATTGTTTTCAGTCCCCGCCACAAACTCCGTTCCCGAGCCACTGACTCCATCCCTCTCCCTAACATCTGTCTGAGGCTGAACCACACTGTTCGCAACCTTAGTGTCATATTTGACCCTGAAATGAGTTTCCGACCACATATCCACAGCATAACTAAGACCGCCTATTTCCACCTCTGTAACACCGCCCGTCTCCGCCCCTGCCTCAGCTCATCCGCTGCTGAAACCCTCATCCATCCCTTTGTTACCTCTAGACTTGACTATTCCAACACACGCCTGGCTGGCCTTTCACATTCTATCCTACGTAAACTTGAGGTGATCGATCCAAATCTTGCACCAAGTCCCGTTCGCCCATCACCCCTGTGCTCGCTGACCTACATTGGTTCCCGGTGAAGCAACGCCTCGATTTCAAAACTCTCATCCATGTTTTCAAATCCCTCCATGGCCTGGCCCCTCCCTATCTCTGTAATCTCCTGCAGCCCCACAACCGCTCCCCCCCACCCCCGCCGCCCGAGATATCTGCGCTCCTTAAATTCTGCCCTCTTGAGCATCCCTGATTATAATCGCTCAACCATTGGCGGCCGTGCCTACTATTGCCTGGGCCCTAAGCTCTGGAATTCCCTCCCTAAACCTCTTCACCTCGCTACCTCTCTTTCCTCCTTTAAGACGCTCCTTAAAACCTACCTCTTTGACCAAGTTTTTGGTCACCTGCCCTAATTTCTCTTTATGTGACTCGGTGTCAAATTTTTTGTCTTACACTACTCCTGTGCGGCGCCTTGGGACGTTTTACTATGTTAAAGGCGCTATATAAATACAAGTTGTTGTTGTTGTTGAGCGTCTTAAAGGAGGAGGGGCGGAGAGGGTTAGGGAGGAAATTCCAGAGCTTAGGGCCCAGGCAGCTGAAGGCACGGCCGCCAGTGGTGGGGTGAACAGAGTGGGGGATGATCAAGGAGCCAGTGTTGGAGGAGCGCAGAGATCCCTGGAGGCTGGAGGAAGTCACAGAATAGCACCAGATCTAACCTCGAATATAAAACATGACTCACCACGGTGTGAAACTTTGATAGACTTTCGAATGGAGTTTACTCTTTCCAGTGGACAGTTCTTCAGGTCAGCTGTGATGTACAGTTGACGAACCTGAAAGAAATTAAAGGAAATTCTCAATTTATTCTCTTTAGACCAAAGCTGATTACATAAGCAAGCCGGTTAGCGAGCTCAAAAGGAAAATGCTCAGTACACTGTATTCGCTGCTCACGATGCGGTCTCCTCTACATTGGGAAGACCAAACGCAGATTGGGTGAGCGCTTTGCGGAACACCTCCGTTCAGTCCGTAAGGGTGACCCTGAGCTTCTGGTCGCCTGACATTTTAATTCTCCGCTCCATTCCCACTCAGACCTCTCCGTCCTCGGCCTCTTGCATTGTTCCAATGAAGCTCAGCGTAAGCTCGAGGAACAGCACCTCATCTTTCGATTGGGCACTTTACAGCCTTCTGGACTCAACATTGAGTTCAACAATTTCAGATCATAACCTCTGCCCCTGTTATTTCGGACGGCAGCTGTTGATGATTCTGCTATACCCATTTACACCTCCTCTAGACCCATCTTTTGTTCCTTTACTTGTCCCATTACCATCTCCTTTTGCCTCGCACCATCATCCCTTTTGTCATTTAATCTCTCCTGCCTTCCACCCTATCATAGACCTTCCCTTTTGTTCTTCCCTCGCCCCTGCACTTGCTTAAAACCTGTTACACCTCTAACAGTTTCCAGTTCTGATGAAGGGTCCCAGACCTGAAACGTTAACTCGGTTTCTCTCTCCACAGATGCTGCCTGACCGGCTGAGTGTTTCCAGCAATGTCTGTTTTTATTTCTTCTTCTAAGAGCGAAAGGGAGGAGGGGTGGAAAGAGCAAACGGGAAGGTCTGTGATCGGGAACAAGAAAGTTTACTGCCTGACAGGGCTATCAGAACAAAAACTGCAGTGTGTGTTGAAGGGCGAGGGGGAGGGGGGGAGGGAGGGAGGGGAATTAATTCATCCCTGTTCACATTTACCACTTTCATGACTGTTATCATGACCACCATCAACTTGGGGAATACTCCATTCACTCCTTGGCTGGGGAGAGGGTGCAGAGGAGATTTACAGGAATGGTGCCTGGGATGAGGGACTTCAGTTATGTGGACAGGCCGGAGAAACTGGGATTGCTCTCTTTAGAGCAGAGAAGGTTAAGAGGAGATCTGATAGAGGTGCTCAAAATCATGAGGGGTTTTGATGGAGTAAATAAGGAGAAATTGTTTCCACTGGCAGGAGGGTCGGTAACCAGAGGACACAGATTGAAGCTGATTGGCGAAAGAACCAGGGGGGAGATGAGGAGAACTTTCTTTACGCAGCGAGTTGTTGTGATCTGGAACGCGCTGCCTGAAAGGACGGTGGAAGCAGATTCAATAGTAACTTTCAAAAGGGGGAATTGGATAAATACTTGAAAAGGATAAAATAGCAGGGCTGTGGGGAAAGAGCCGGGGGGAGTGGGACTAATTGGAGAGCTCTTTCAAAGAGCCGGCACAGGCACGATGGGCCGAATGGCCTCCTTCTGTGCTGCATCATTCTATGATTCTACGATATATTTGTGCACTGTATCTGTCGCTCTGTCACAATGATCTTACCTGGTGAGGCTGGACACAGTTTGAGTTGAGGTTGGGGTATCGTGTCCCTGGATCTATCGTGTACTGGTCAAAGTTCTTGTTGATGTTTTCTGTTGTGGTTTGAGGTAGCAGTCGATAAATACTTTCTCTGGAAATAGAGGGGGGGGGGGAAATTCCATCACATTTAATATTTCTACACTTCCCAGAGATAGAAAGAACTTGCATTTCCATAGCACCTTTCACCACCTCAGGATGTCCCAAAGCGCTTTACAGTCTATTAGTCACTGCTGTAATATAGGAAACGCAGTCTCCAATTTGTGGACAGCAAGATCCCACAAACAACAATGACCAGATAATGGCCTAGAAATTCAGTTGGTAGCACCAGCCGCTAGCGCCTTAAGAGGGCGATAAGTGGGGCGCGAAGCGGCTAGCGCCCGGGCGCGGCGCGATCTGCGCCTCTCGGGAACTTGAGTGAAGAATTAGCGGCGGCGCAAAACCGCAATGCCCGCTCAGCTGCGCGCGCAGATCCTGACGTCATTTCATGGTGCAACGCCCATGGTGCGCCCTGAACCGGAACTTCAGGGGCGCCCCCCTTCGTTCCGCCTGGCGCTCGCAGCGACTGGTTGAGTGGAATGGTTCCCAGTCGCTGTGGGCCTAGGGGGGCGCTACTTAAAGGGGACTCTTCCTGCATTCTTAGTGGTAGCCATTTTGGACCACTCCTTCTGTGTGAGAGAGAGATTTGCAGAGAGACAAAGGGAGAGAGCTTTCTGCATTGATTCAGCGCTCGCACAGGTACTTCTGGCTTCAGCCCAGAGCTTTGCAGTTGGATTGATTTTTCAGTGCCATAGCCTTGAGTGGCCACATATAATGGGGGCTGCAATGGGTGGAAACGTTGGGTTTCTCCATTGCATTGAGAGGGCTCAGAGACGCCGAGAGAGAGTGCCAATCATGGCCAGACGGAGGAGGGCCAACAGGCGTCGGCACAGGAGGCCTTACCCTCCCAGGGTATACCGCCAGCACTTCTCCTACCTCAACATGTCTGAGGAGCAGTGCATTCGGAGGCTTCGATTCAGAAGGGAGGTGGTCACTGAGATCTGCCACCTGCTTCAGAGAGATCTGCAGCCTCAGCCGAGGGGCAGGACGTCTCTGTCGGTGGCAGTGAAGGTGACAGTGGCTCTCAACTTCTATGCCACCGGCTCCTTCCAATCCGCTACTGGGGACATTGCCAATGTCTCCCAGGTCGCGGTGCGTTGCTGCATCCGCCAGGTCACGAATGCCCTCTTCAAAAGGAGACGTCAGTACATTTCCTTCCCCATGACCCTGGACAAGCAGCAAGAGCGTGCAATGGGATTTGCAAGAATAGTGGGCTTCCCCATGGTCCAGGGCGCCACTGACTGCACGCATGCGGCTTTGCGGGCGCCTCTAGAGAATGCCGAGGAGTACCGTAACTGGAAGGGGTACCATTCGTTGAACGTGCAGTTGGTGTGTGACCACAGGCAGCTCATACTAGCTGTCAATGCCCGCTTTCCAGGCAGCAGCCACGACGCCTTCATCCTGCGCCAGACTTCTGTGGCAGACACTTTCGAAGCCCTGGCTCACCCAGGAGGCTGGCTTCTCGGGGACAAGGGCTATCCTTTGTACACCTGGCTGATGACCCCGCTCCGTGCGCCCACCACCCCTGCTGAAGAGCGATACAATGACAGCCATCAAGCGACCAGGAACATCATTGAGCACACAATCGGCGTACGAAAGCAACGGTTCCGCTGTCTGGACCATTCCAGGGGAGCCCTACAGTACTCGCCTGAGCGAGTCTCCCATTTCGTTGTAGTGTGCTGCATGCTGCACAACCTGGCTATCCTCAGGACTCAGCCACTGCCAGCAGACATTGGAGGACCACCAGAGGAGGAGGAGGAGGAGGAGCACCAAGATGGGAGGGAGGCACAAAGTGCAAGGGCCGTCCATCAGCAGCTTATTGCAAGTCGGTTCTAGGCCCCCGCTCAGGGAATGGCTTGTGCCATTGAAAGAACATGAATGGAGCCGCTCCGCAAACCCTGAGCCGGTCAAGGCAATAAAAATAGTTCAAAGTGCAAACATGCACAATCTGAATAAAGAGAATTATTTATTTAACAAACTCTGTGCTCTTCCCGCATGACAAACAAATACAGAGAAACCCCCCAAAAAACAGTCAGACACATAACTGGCTCTCACAACCTGGAGACAATGAACAAAAGAGTTACACAAAAATGACCACGATCCTTGGCCTTCACAAAAAAAACCACAACATTTTGCCACACCTCCTACTTTTTGGCCTGCGAGGGTGATCTGCCTCGCTTGCGAGATTGGCCCCTTCCCACCCTGCAACTCCTCCGCAATGGGACCCCAGTGGCTGCAGCAAGGCTGGGGGAAGGCTGCTGAGGGTCAGATAGTGAGTCGGCAGATGCCCTTGGGGGATGGCCTGGACCAGCTCTGGGCCTGGAGGGCCCGGCTGCTGACTGCTCCAACTCTGCTTGGGCGGCAGCAGTCTGTCCTACGGGTGGTGGCAGCTGCAGTGGAGGAGTGACAGTGTTGGCAGCAGGAATGCTGCCAACCAGACAGAGCACAGGCACTCCCTGGTCGGACGACACACTGGCACTCGCACGGGCCAGCACTGAAGCATGCGCAGCAACCTGCTGAAGCACAGACTGCTGGCCTGCTGCGGCGCGGCGAGGGCCCCGGCGAATCCTGGCCGATCCAGCGAGGGTGGCAGCAGTTAGTGCTCGTGTGGCCCTGATCTGTGTCTGCATCAGACCAGCCAGTGACTGCATGGCACGACTAAGCACTTGGCTGGAAGCCGCCTGTGCTGCACCGAAGTCCTGCAGACTCCTTGCCTGTGCTGCCGCAAAGTCCTGCAGACTCCTAGCCTGTGCTGCCCCGAAGTCCTGTAGACTCCTTGCCTGTGCTGCCCCGAATTCCTGTACACTCCTTGCCAGTGACTCTATGGAGCCAGGCATCCTTGCCACTGCAGCCATGAGCTCAGTGTGCCTGCGCTCCGCCTGGGCGCCCATTTCACCAAGGAGTCGCACCTCCTCTGCGGTCACTGTAGCAGGACTGGAGGCCACACTCACCCTCCGGGGAAAAGGCCGCCGAGCTTCCCTACACCCACCCCACCCCCCCAGCGTTGCTGCATCCCGCTGTGCCCCGGAGCTTCACCCTCCTCAGACCCTTCCCCCCTGCTCCCCTCCAGGGAAGACGTGTCCCCATCATGGCCATGGGCTGCCTCGGCTGAGGGTGACACTGATGTTCCGGCTTCCTCTTCCTCCTCCTCGCCTTCCGATTCACTCACAGTGCCAGCTTGAGGGCCCGCCTCCTCACCTGGCGAATCAGCATCTGAAAGCAGGCAGGTACAAGAGTTGCTTTAATGTGAGGACAGGGCGGCAGCGAGGGAGGCATGAGTGCTGCTATGCACTGCATTGGTTCGATAGTGGCAAAGGATGCTGGTGTGAGGCACAAGTGGAAAGAGAGAGGTCAAAAGGTGATGACCTTACCATTGCTGTCCAGAACGGGGTCGGCATCTCCAGTGGCGACGGGGCCAATCAGCCGGCCTGCCATAATCCGCTCCACTCGCTGCTCCAGATCGCTGAGGTCTTTAAGTTCAGGACGGCCTCCCCAGTCCGTTGCTACTGCCTCCTATTGTGGGCCAGCTTGCCCTGCAAGAGAAAGGACGGGCTCTGAGTACAGTGTCAAGCCCTCATCTTGCCTGCACTGCCTCCCATGTTGGAATAGCCCTGACAGTGTCAAGCCCTGATCTTGCCTGCACTGCCTCCCATGGTGGAATAGCCCTGACAGTGTCAAGCCCTGATCTTGCCTGCACTGCCTCCCATGGTGGAATAGCCCTGACAGTGTCAAGCCCTGATCTTGGCTGCACTGCCTCCCATGGTCAAATAGCCCTGACAGTGTGTAAAGTGGTGAATGTGCATGTGATTTTCATGAGAGTCCCATAGGTGTTGGATGAGGGCTGGGTATTGGGGCTTTCAGGACCCTTTGGCCATAAAGTGAGGTGCACATGCAGGGATGAGGAGGATACTGGAAAGGGTACTCACCCTGACAACCCGAGTGAGGCCGTTGAACTTCTTCCTGCATTGCGTTGGTGTCCTAGGGACCATGCTGCTGGAGGTCACTCTGTGTGCCACCTCCCTCCAAGCTTTTCTATATTCGCTGGGCAGCGGCCTCCTGCCACTGTCAGGAAAGAGGATAGGTCGCCTGCGCTCCACTGCGCCAACCAGAACCTTCAGGGCCCCCTCACTGAAGCGCTGCGCTCACTCCCTCGCCTTCTCCATGGTCGTAGGCGTAACAATGTCGCAGCAGGTCTGTCCAGGCCTAGAATCAGGGCTCCAATGTGCAGGGCGTGGCTGCAAGCCAAATCGACCCTCCCCCTTTAAGAGGTGACCGGCGCCAGCGTGTCTGCCTGCAATCGCTAACTCGCCGCACCTGCGCTGCACCCGCCCTCGGTGGTAGCGCCTCGGCTCGCCAGCTTAGCGCCTTAGGATAGTCGTGCACCGCCTGCTTTAGCACAGCAGCAACCTCTTGGGGCAATGCAACTCAATTTCGGTGAAGGTGGCGCTAAGTTGCGCCGGGCGCTAAATTTAGTGCACGCTCGACTGTAGCGCCCCAAACATGGCGATACTGAATTTCTAGGCCAATGAGTTTTAGTGATGTTGGTTCAGGGATAAATATTGGCCAGGACACCGGGGAGAAGTCCCCTGCTCTTCTTCGAAATATTGGCTGCGTGAGACATCCACCTGAGAGTGCAGACGGGGCCTCGGTTTAACGTCTCATCCAAAAGACAGCACCTCCGACAGTGCAGCGCTCCCTCAGCACTGCACTGGGAGCATCAGCCTGGATTATGTGATGATCTCACTGACCGACAGCTGAATAGGGTCCCGTTTAGGGTTGGTACCAAACATGGTGGGATATCACGGAGTACGGGAAATAAACTGAAAACATCACTATGCCCTACAAGGCTTTATAAAATGTTGGGCTGGATCTTGCTGAAGTGGGGCATCCCTCACCCTTCAGTTTGAATGTAATTTACCCTGTAACTCGCCGGGAGTGCGAGCTGATAACGGCGCAGCGAAGGCAACGAGGTATCTGGGACCTCAGTGAATGATGGGACCAACAGTCTATCTCCTCAACCAATGAGATTAAAGGATTGAGAAAGAAACAGAGGAACGATGGAGAAGGAAATCGGGTGAATTAGAGTCAAATCAGGTACAGAAAGAGAATTAAAGAGAAGGAAAGAAAGATTGGATTAAGAGACAGAAAGGCAAAGTAATTTGAAATTTTAAAATTTTAAAATCTCTAACAACAATTTACTACATGTAGGAATGACATTGAACAGTTTAAATTGTTCTCTTTCTGGGCCAGAGAGGTTGATTGGCATCGCATTAACAATTATCACCTTGTTAAAAGGATACTTACGTTGTTAAGTTCCAGCCCTAACTTTCTGCGGTGAGTTTAATGAGCAATTAATGTACAAATCCAGCAAGTTCTTAAAATAACAGGGAGGTTGAGGGCGAGATGCCATTTGTGTGAAGCAAACAGCAGAGCGACGTAATTCGACCAGCAAGTTCCGGAGATTCACAACTCACGGCGAATCTCTTCATCCCCTGAACTCGCTGGATGATTTGTGCATTAATAACGGCGTGCGTCGTTAATATACCATTTGTTTTCAAGCAAGATCTGGCCTATTATGTTAAATACCTCCCAAACCCGCGACCTCTACCACCTAGAAGGACAAGGGCAGCAGCCGCATGGGAACACCACCACCTCCAGGAAATATATTGGCCGTTCCTTCATCGTCGCTGGGTCAAAATCCTGGAACTCCCTCCCTAACAGCACTGTGGGAGCACCTTCACCACACGGACTGCAGCGGTTCAAGAAGGCGGCTCACCACCACCTTCTCAAGGGGCAACTAGGGATGGGCAATAAATGACGGCCTTGCCAGCAACGCCCACATCCCAGGAACGAATGAATTAAAAAAAAAATGTACTCTTCTCTCCCACCCTAAAACCTATTTTATTCAAAGACATTGAACTTAATTTTGAATGTTCCTGCATAGTTGGCAGCACTCTCTCATTGGAGATGTGGGTTCTAGCCCCACTGCAGGACCTGAGATCATAGGCCAGGGAACCGTTCGAGAGCAGCACTGGGGGAGTGCTGCACTGTCACAGGTGCCATCTTTTGGATGAGGCATTAAACCCCATCCGCCTGCATGTAGAAGCTCCCGCGGCAATATTTAAAAGGCAGGATTGTTCCTCCGATGTTGCAGAACCTTCATTATCCTCTATATTGGAGTGGATAATGGCCCTCCCCAGTCGATAGCAGAGCTGGCAAACGTCACATTATAAGTGACTACAGCCAATTAAGTAGTTTTTTTTCCAGATGTATAAAGAGCTCCGGGACATCCTGAGGTCATGAAAGGTGCTAAAATATTCAAGTGTGTTCTCTCTCCGCCCCACCTCCCCCCCCACCTCCCACACTCCCACCCTCCCTCCCTCCTTCTCCCTCGAGTCTGCAACGTTAGGTCTTGCCCGCACACAGTGCAGCAATACTTTGGTATAAGACTGAAGATCAGTACGGGAGAGATAGCAGTTGAAACATTGTGTAGGTTCAACCTCTCATTCAAGGCTTCATGTTTTGAAAATCCTCCTGGATTATTTAGATGGCAGATGGGTGAAGGTAATGAAGGTTTCGCGGCCAAATCTATTACAGCTTTTGCTAAAAAGCATTCTTGCCATATCTGCAATCCAAATAAATCCGTAAAAACACTGGACTCAACAGATCACAAACTCACTGCCTGGAAACTGTCCCAGGAACACAATTCAGTCTTCACAACAGTGGGGGTCGGTGTGTTCTGCCTGTTGAGGGTCAGGAACAGTATTGGACTCTGAGTGCCCTGGCTTGACGGCCCCATCCCCACCCAAAGGGCTCTCGGTCACAGCTTCATTCCTTGCATTCTCAGCTCAGGCATCACGCTCCAAATTAGGGCCGCCCTGAGCGGTTTATGGAGCCGATGGGTTACTGTCAGCGTCGATAGCAAACAAACACAATCATATTCAGAGAAACAGGGGGAGGCCATTCAGCCCACTCGAGCCAGTTCCGCCATTCAATGAGATCGTGGCTGATCTGTATCTTAACTCCACTTACCTGCCTTTGCTCCGTATCCCTTGATACCCTTACCCAACAAAAGTCTATCCATCGCAACTCTTGAAAGCTCCAATTGACCCCCAGCCTCGACAGGGGAGAGAGTTCCAGATTTCCACTACCCTTTGTGTGAAGAAGTGCTTCCTGACAACACCCCTGAACCGCCTGGCTAGAATTGTTCTGGGCTCCCCCCACCAGAGGAAATAGATTATTTCTATCTACCCGATCAAATCCCTTTATCTTATTATTTGCTCGATATGCCTCACCCTGTTTTAACGCCTTTGTTGAACAGTTTATTTAGAATAGGTTAATGCTGGAACAGTGGGCTGAAGGCTGGTATATGAGTGGATTTCGCATTAATCCACTAGAAACATAGAAACATAGAAACTAGGAGCAGGAGTAGGCCATTTGGCCCTTCGAGCCTGCTCCGCCATTCAACGAGATCATGGCTGATCATCCAAACCCTAGCACCCGGTCCCTACACCAACAGCCATCCCACCCAAGCCCTATCCCCGTAACCCCACGTATTTAATCCCCCCCTAACACTAAGGGACAATTTTTTTTTTTATCATAGCCAATCATCCTAACCCGCACATCTTTGGACTGTGGGAGGAAACCGGAGCACCGGAGGAAACCCACGCAAACACGGGGAGAATGTGCAAACTCCACACAGACAGTCACCCGAGGCCGAATTTGAACCCGGGTCCCTGGCGCTGTGAGGCAACAGTGCTAACCACTATGCCACCGTGCTGCACTAGTAATGCCAACAGCTGGTTCTAGGCTGTGATGCAACTGGTTATGGTAATGTAGTGGTTATGAGGTCATAAGTTCAAACCTCAACATGGCAAGCCTGAATTTGTGGCTGGCATCAGGGACAAAAAAAAATCAAAGCAATTGGCCCTTCACGAATCATATTGGCCCAGAACTTCGGGTCTCCACGGGTGAGTACGCACGGGGTACTCACCCGTAAGCCCAATGGAAGTGCCGGTTTCCTGCATGCACTGCGCATGCGCGGGAAACCGGCACTTCCGATCCCCTGAACGAAGAGGTTCAGAGTTCGAACGCGTGTGCGGGGGAGGCTGCGCGTGCGCATTGAACTTACGTTTTTTTTGCAGGTTTTCCTGGGAGGGTAAGTCTCCAGGAGTTAGACATGTAAAAAGCAGGCGTAAGGCCTGCTTTTAACAAGGTAAGTAGTGAATTAATTAAAATTAAAACATTTTTTCCACAGGTTTATTATTTTTTAAATACTTTAAAGCAAGGTAAGTTTATTTTTAGCCCCGTTAGAAAATTAAAAATTTTTTTTAAAATTTAAATTATTGTTTAAAATAGTTATTTCATGTAATTTATAGTTTATTTAAAAAATGTGATTTAAAAAAAAATTTATTTGAAGATTTAGTGATGTTATGGGGCCCGTAGTATTTCTAAGTTTTGACAGCTCTTCCTGTCAGACCTATGAATGGAGATTCCCTGCTCCGAATGGCTCTCCATGGCCCACGTGATCCCAGGGGACGCATCGAACTAACTGCGCCCCTGGGATACGCAAGCACTGCGCGCCGGCAGTTGGAGCAGGCCCAAGATCGGAATCCCACGCGGGCCCACAGCTCAACGGCCGGCGCGCTAGGTAAGTGCAGATCGGGGGCTTGCACCCACGGGAAGCCCCCGATCCGAATTTCTGGGCCAATATTGAATTCACGGCACAGAAACAGGCCATTCTTTTTTTTATATTAATTCACGGGATGTGGGCGTCGCCGAGAAGACCAGCGTTTATTGCCCGTCCCCTAATTGCCCCTCGAGAAGGTGGTGGTGGGCCGCCTTCTTGAACCACTGTTCTTTGTAGCGGATTTGGTACAACTGAGTGACTCGCTGGGCCATTTCAGAGGGCAGTTAAGAGTCAACCCCATTGCTGCAGGTCTGGAGTCACATATAGGCCAGACCGGATAAGACGGCAGATTTCCTTCCCTGAAGGGCATTAGTGAACCAGATGGGTTTTTAATGACAATCCGATAGTTTCATGGGCACCATTACTGATACTAGCTTTTTATTCCAGATTTAATTAATTAACTGCATTTTCAAGCTATTCGGTCCAACTGCTCTGTGCTGGTGTTTATGCTCCACATGAGGCTCCTCCCACCCCTCTTCATCTCACCCCATCAGCATATCCTTCTATTCCTTTCTCCCTCCCTCTCTTAAGCTTTCCCTTAAAAAAAACTCAACTGGTTCACGAATGCTAACTAGGGGAAGAAGCCTGCCATCTTTCCGTAGACCCACCCTATAGGGTTTCCCTCTGAAGTGGCCCAGCAATCCATCCCATAATACTAGTGCCTTCAGCCACTCCCCAAGAACAAACAGAACAACAACAAGAAACCTTAAAATAGCCGTCGTGGAAGAGCCCGGCTCTCTGCAGATATTCAGCAGCCCAATCCCTGGCACTTATTTCATGCAGCTCTCAACATTCAACACTCAAGAAGCTCGACACCATCCAGGACAAAGCAGTCTGCTTGACTGGCACCCCATCCACCACCTTAAACATTCACTCCCTCCCCCACCGGCGTACCGTGGCTGCAGTGTGGACCATCTACAAGATGCACTGCAGCAACTCGCCAAGGCTTCTGCGACAGCACCTCCCAAACCCGCGACCTCTTCCACCTGGAAGGACAAGGGCAGCAGACGCATGGGAACACCACCACCTCCAAGTCACACACCATCCTGACTTGGAAATATATCGGCCATGCCTTCATCGTCACTGGGTCAAAATCCTGGAACTCCCTCCCTAACAGCACTGTGGGAGCACCTTCACCACACGGACTGCAGCGGTTCAAGAAGGCGGCTCACCACCACCTTCTCGAGGGCAACTAGGGATGGGCAATAAATGCTGGACTTGCCAACGATGCCCACATCCCGAGAATGAATAAATAAAAACATGTTAAAAATGCCCTGAGACTGTGCGTTAAGCATCGGTCCAATTCTATCACTACGACAGCACAGATTAGCAAAAGAAATTCCAGTCTATGTTCGGTGTTGGTTTGTAATATTTTTCCAGTTGACAATCCTTGCAATAACACTGAAGCCCCGTGCAGGGATTGTTATTCTAAACATTCTGTTGCCGCCTAGAAACCACTTATTCTGTAAAGGTCGTTCAGTGGAGTCACACCCCAAAATAAACTTAGAATTCCATGGAATTCACAGCACAGAAACAGGCCATTCGGCCCCACTTGTCCGTGTTGGTGTTTCTGCTCCACACCAGCCTCCTCCCACCCCTCTTCATCTCACCCTATCAACATATCCTCCTATTCCTTTCTCCGATCACATCTAGCCTCCCCTTAAATGCATCTGTGCTATCCACCTCAACCACTCCCTGTGGTAGCGAGTTCCACATTCGCACCACTCTCTGGGTAAAGTCTCTCCTGAATATATAAATACTGTGGCATCAAGAGCAGGTCAGAGGCTAGGTATTCTGTGGTGAGTGTCTCACCTCCTGACTCTCCAAAGCCTTTCCACCATCTACAAGGCACAAGTCAGGAGTGCGATGGAATACTCTCCACTTGCCTGGATGAGTGCAGCTCCAACAACACTCAAGAAGCTCGACATCATCCAGGACAAAGCAGTTTGCTTGATTGGCACCCCCTCTATCACATTAAACATTCACTCCATCCACCACCGGCGCACCATGGCTGCAGTGTGTACCATCTACAAGATGCACTGCAGCAACTTGCCAAGGCTCCTTCGGCAGCACCTCCCAAACCCGCGACCTCTTCCACCTAGAAGGACAAGGGCAGCAGGCGCATGGGAACACCACCACCTCCAAGTTCCCCTCCAAGTCACACACCATCCTGACTTGGAAATATATCGGCCGATCCTTCATCGTCACTGGGTCAAAATCCTGGAACTCCCTCCCTAACAGCACTGTGGGAGCACCTTCACCACACGGACTGCAGCGGTTCAAGAAGGAGGCTCACCACCACCTTCTCAAGGGGCAACTAGGGGATGGGCAATAAATGCTGGCCTTGCCAGCGACGCCCACATCCCAGGAATTAATATATTTTTTTTAATTCCCTATTAGATTCATTAGTGACTATCTTACATTTATGGCCCCTAGTTCTGGTCTTCCCCACAAGTGGAAACATCTTCTCTACCTCTACCCTTTAGAACCCTTTCATAATCTTAAAGACCTCGATCAGGTCACCCCCTCCGTTTTCTCTTTTCTAGAGAAAAGAGCCCCAGTCTGTTCAATCTTTGCCGTGCAGAAAAAGGTTGAAACTTCCTCCGGAATCTGACAAACTACTTCACAGACACTCACACACCTACACATTTAAGAACCTAAGAACATAAGAAATAGGAGCAGGAGTCGGCCATTCGGCCCTTCGAGCCTGCTCCGCCATTCAATGAGCTCATGGCTGATCTTCTGCCTCAACTCCATTCACCGGCCCTATCGCCATATCCCTTGATGCCCTTACTAGTCAGAAATCTATCGATTTCTATTTTGAATATACCCAATGACTGAGCCGCCACAGCCCTCTGGCGTAGAGAATTCCAAAGATTCACCACCCTCTGTGTGAAGAAATTTCTTCTCATCTCAGTCCTGAATGGCCTACCCTTTATCCTGAGGCTGTGGCCCCTGGTTCTAGACTCCCCAGCCAAGGGAAACATTCTCCCAGCATCCATCCTATCAAGCCCTGTAATAATTTTGTATGCTTCAATGAGATCCCCTCTCATTCTTCTGAATTCAAGAGAATACAGGCCTAGCTTACTCAATCTCTTCTCATACGACAGTCCCGCCATCCCAGGAATCAATCTCGTGAACTTTCGTTGCACTCCCTCTATGGCAAGTATATCCTTCCTTAGGTAAGGAGACCAAAATTGTACACAGTACTCCAGGTGTGGTCTCACCAAGGTCCTATATAATTGGAGTAAGACTTCTTTACTCCTGTACTCAAATCCTCTTGTAATGAAGGCCAGCACAACATTTGCCTTCCTAATGGCTTGCTGCACCTGCACATTCACTTTCAGTGACTCATGTACAAGGACACCCAGATTCCTTTGAGCATCTGCATTCCCCAATCTTTCACTATTTTAATAACCCCTTCTCTTACCTCTCTGCCAAGATCTCCAGAGACGGGATGTCCTGTGCCCATCTCTTCACCATCCACGCCGTGTCTAAAGCGGCCAGGAATCCCCGGGCACAGCCAGTTCCCATCGGCCAAAATGGCTGCAATTTGTTCAAAAGAACACAGGAAGAGAAGTTAGCACACAAAGCAAAAAAGGGACAGATAGCCAGCAGCGGTCAGGCACGGAGCGCTTGGTTACGAGTGGTTACAGCGTTCCTTTTCGCCCGGCCTTCTCAGGGCAATGAGAGATACAAGTGGTGGAGAGTGGACCTTCTCCTGCTCGCCGATTAGTGTCAACCAACTTCTGACGGACGAGTCAACATCGGCACTGCAATAAGTCTGATCGGGCACTCTCACCGTGAGGCTCTCATTGATTAACTGAGTGTCAGCCGTGGCTCAGTGGGCAGCACCCTCACCTCTGAGTCAGAAGGTCGTGGGTTCAAGTCCCACTCCAGAGACTTGAGCACAAAAATCCAGGCTCACTCTCCAGTGCAGTACTGAGGGAGCGCCGCACTGTCGGAGGGGCAGTACTGAGGGAGCGCCGCACTGTCGGAGAGGCAGTACTGAGGGAGCACCACACTGTCGGAGGGGCAGTACTGAGGGAGCGCAGCACTGTCGGAGGGGCAGTACTGAGGGAGCGCTGCACTGTCGGAGGGGCAGTACTGAGGGAGCGCCGCACTGTCGGAGGGGCAGTACTGAGGGAGCGCCGCACTGTCGGAGGGGCAGTACTGAGGGAACGCCACACTGTCGGAGGGGCAGTATTGAGGGAGCGCCACACTGTTGGTGGGGCAGTACTGAGGGAGTGCCGCACTGTCGGAGGGGCAGTACTGAGGGAGCACCGCACTGTCGGAGGGGCAGTACTGAGGGAGTGCTGCACTGTCAAAGGGTCAATAATGAGGGAGCGCTGCACTGTCAAAGGGTCAATAATGAGGGAGCATCGCACTGTCAGAGGGTCAATAATGAGGGAGTGCGGCACTGTCGGAGGGGCAGTACTGAGGGAGTGCTGCACTGTCGGAGGGGCAGTACTGAGGGAGTGCTGCACTGTCAGAGGGGCAGTACTGAGGGAGTGCTGCACTATAGGAGGGGCAGTACTGAGGGAGCGCCGCACTGTTTGAGGGGCAGTACTAAGGGAGCATTGCACTCTCAGAGGGGCAGTACTGAGGGAATGCTGCACTGTCGGAGGGGCAGCACTGAGGGAGCACTGCGCTGTCAGAGGGGTCATTTTTCGGATGAGATGTTAAACCCAGACACCCATCCGCCCTCTCAGGTGGATGTAAAAGATCCCACGGCAATATTTGAAAGAGCAGGGGAGTTCTCCCTGGTGTCCTGGACCAATATTTATCCTTCAACCAATATCAGTAAATCAGATAATCTGGTCATTATGTCTGTGGGAGCTTGCTGTGCACAAATTGGCTGCAAATTTCCTACAATACAGCAATAACTACACTTCAGGTGTGTTTAATTGGCTGTAAAGTGCTTGGGGACATCCTGAGGTCGTGAGAGGCACTATATAAATGCAAGTCTTTCTTTCTTTTTTGATTAAGACAGGAATGACCAGGCTTTTGGTCTCAATGGGCCTCCTGAGTGTCCACCATGGAGCCTCAGGACCAGGTGTTAATTTTAAATACATGTGCCCATTACATTTCTAAAATTCATTCTTGGGAGGTGGGTGTCACTGGCAAGGCTGCCTTTATTGGCCCCCCGACCCCCCATTCTCAACAGATGATTGTTTCCGCAGCGGAGGAGTTTGCTTGGCCACCTCAGAGGGCATTAAGAGCAAACCGTATAGCGTGGGACGGGAATCAGGTGTGGGCCTGACCAGGTAGGGCAGGAGGTTCCCTTCCCCGACAGACACTAGTGAACCAGTTGGGTTTTTAATGATAAATTAGTGGTTTAATCGGCAATGTTCCTGGTGCCAGCCCTCGAATTACACTAGATACTTGCTAAATTCAGTGAAACACCTTTGCTGGTCCAGCACTACAAGCATTACATTACTGCACTCAACATGTACAAGGAGGATACCAGAAATGCGAGGGTCTACATATCAGGAAAGGATGAACAGGCTGGGTCTCTTTTCTCTTGAAAAAAAAGTAGGCTGAGGGGTGACCTAATAGAGGTCTTTAAAATTATGAAAGGTTTTGATAGAGTGGATACAGAGAGAGTGTTTCCACTTGTGGGGAAGAGCAAAACTAGAGGCCATCAATATAAGATAGTCACCAAGAAATCCAATTGGGAATTCAGAAGAAACTTCTTTACCCAGAGAGTGGTGAGAATGCGGAACTCGCTACCACAGGGAGTGGTTGAAGCGAATAGTATCGATGCATTTAAGGGGAGGCTGGATAAGCATATGAGGGAGAAGGGAATAGAGGGTTATGCTGATAGATTTAGATGAGGAAAGACGGGGGGGAGGCTCGAGTGGAGCATAAACGCTGGCATGGACTGGTTGGGCCGAATGGCCTGTTTCTGTGCCGTATATCCGATGTCATCCTGTGCAATGTATTTAAGCTGTTGAGATCTTGGTGTTCTGAACTAAGGCTTATACAGCGGTATAGTAACAGCATAAAACATTTGGAGAAGGGCCAACCAGAAAACAAGAACTACAAACACAAATGGGACTGAGTTAACTGGTCTGCAAGGGCTGGATTGACAGGGTTTGAGAGGTCCCACATGGCCTGCAGTTTGAACACCTCACAAGGCAACCACCCAAATGCAGAGTGAGCTCCCTCTATAGTTCCAAGACAGGCCTTAGCCAGCACTTCAGTTGAGCACTGAGATTGGCACCAGCGTGTGACAGGTCCATTTCCCAATGGCATGATCTAATTGACGTGTTTAAGATGATGAAATGGATTCCACAGGGTAGATACTTAGAGAAACTATTCCCTCTGGTGGGGGAGCCCAGAACAAGAGGTGCAGAGATTGACCAGAATGATACCAGGGATGAGGGACTTCAGTTAATGTGGAGAGACGAGAGAAGCTGGGGTTGTTCTCCTTAGCACAGAGAAGGTTAAGGGGAGATTTTAATACCTCTTTATGGCCTAGAAATTCAGTGGCCTGCGCCACCAGTTTGCGCCCAAAGAGGGCTTTTGCGCCACTGTGCAAACCTACCGCGATATTTAGCGGGGCGCTAATGGCGGCGTTAGCCATTAGCGCTGCGCCGCCACCGATGACGTCATCGGTGTGCGCAGCGCCCCGCTATCGCCCCGCTGGCCATATTTGGTTGCTGCCGCCTCGCCCGCGCCGGCCACAAACAGCGACCGGTACACGGGGCCTACCTGTGCTGGTACTGGGGCGATTTAAGGTGGAGGTGCGGCCGGCCGCTTTTTCGGCGGCCGCCTGCCCGCACCTCCTTCCCCGGCCTCCTACACCCCCCCCCCCCCCGCGGCATTGCCGGCTGTTTCCAGAGAGCCCGGCACTTCTCCTTGGTGCCGGGCTCATTTGCCGGCACTCGCGAGCGGGGATCGCGCTGTTGCAGGCACCTCCCCCTTAACAGTGGGAGGAAGGCCTGCAGTACCGCAGCGTGCCGCGCCGCAGCGGGTGGCGCTGCGGCACTTTACACGCCGATATTCAGTTTCAGCGCCCCAAGCGGGGCGCCGAAACCCTTGTTTAGCGGCCGGCTTCAACTTGGGGCGCTGAAACTGAATTTCCCGCTGGCGCAAGTGGTTCCGCGCGCAGCGGTAATTCCGGCGCCCAGGCGAGCTGGGCGCCCCTAACTGAATTTTTAGCCCTATATCTTTAACAAGGGGGCACAATCTTAAAATTAGAGCCAGGCCGTTCAGGGATGATGTCAGGAAGCACTTCTTCACACAAAGGGTGGTGGAAATCTGGAACTCTCTCCCCCAAAAAGCTGTGGTCAACTGGAGCTTTCAAGACTGAGACCGGTGGATTTTTGTTGGGTCAGGGTATCGAGGGATAGGGAGCCAAGGCTAGAAAATGGAGTTCGGACACAGGTCAGGCATGATCTAGGGAGACAGTAGCACAGTGGACTCGTGGTCTGGAGACGTGAGTTCAAATCCCACCACGGCAGCTGGGGAATTTAAATTCAGTTAATTAAATAAATCTGTAATAAAAAGCTAGTCTCAGTAATAGTGACCAGGAAAATACCGGATTGTCGTAAAATCCCATCTGGTTCACTAATGTCCTTTAGGGAAGGAAATCTGCCGTCCTTACCCGGTCTGGCCTATATGTGACTCCAGACCCACAGCAATGTGGTTGACTCTGAAATGGCCTAGCAAGCCACTCCGCTGTAGGTGGCTCACCACCACCTTCTCGAGGGCAATTAGGGATGGACAATAAATGCCGGCCTTGCCAGCGACGCCCACATCCCAGGAACGAATAAAAATAACTGAACTGCAGAACAGGCTCGAGGGGCTGAAGGGCCTCCTCCTGTCCCTCTCTTGCAATGCTCTGAACTCCCAGCGCGCTGCCCTCTGCCCTCTGCAGGAGAATTCCCGACGTGAAGAGCGCTCCATACCGGGAGTGCAAGTCCATAGAGAGAAAAAAAAACCACCCTACCAAATAAGGGAAAAGCAGAGCTTAAAAAGTACTCGCCTCTAACAGACTGTCTCCGACGAGGGCCACGAGCAGTCGATGGCCGCACCTCTCCCGGACCAACGCAGCGTTCTCAGAGGCGTACATGCAGGTGAAGTCGAACATGGCCACGTCGGGCTGATCGTTGTGGTTCATTGCAAAGTCCAAGGCGGGCAGCTGGTAATTCGTGGCGAAGTCGGCCGCTTCCCTCGCGTAGGACAGGAGGGCGTCCTGATTCACGTTCTCACCACACAGAAGCATCTCCGTATCGATATAATCCTGCAGGAAGAACGCACGCAAAGAGAGAGTCAGTGAGATGGGAGAAGCCTCCCCCTTCCCCCACACCCCCTCCTTAAAATTAGAGCCAGGCCGTTCAGGGGTGATGTCAGGAAGCACTTCTTCACACAAAGGGTGGTAAAAATCTGTTGAAGCCAATCGAAAAATGTCAAAACTGAGATAGACAGATTTTTTGTTGGGTAAGGGTATAAAGGGTTACAGAACCAAGGCGGGTAGATGGAGTTAAGGTACAGATCAGACATGATCTGATTGAATGCGGAAGAGGCTCGAGGGGCTGAATGGCCTCCTCCTGTTCCTATCTTCCCCTTACTGATTTACAATCGTTGAGTTTCCAAAAACAAACTGTTGGCAGTGAGAAAGAAACAAAGACAGTCTTGCATTTCTCCAGCGCCTTTCACCACCTCAGGACGTCCCAAAGCACTTTACAGCCAATGAAGTACTTTTTGAAGTGTATTCACTGTTGTAATGTAGGAAACGCGGCACCCAATTTGCGCACAGCAAGCTCCCACAGACAGCAATATGATAATGACCAGATAATCTGTTTCAGTGGTGTTGGTTGTACATAAAGAGTATGAGATTTAGAGATTAAATGTGAAGAGATTTGGAAGAGAGGGCGGGAGAAACTCTCACACACGGGGAGTTGCGAGGCTGTGGGGTTCACTCCCAGGGTTAGTGGTTGTCAACATTGAGGATTAGATTGCGGAGGCAGATGAAGGAAAGGGGGTCGGAGGGATAATGGGAACAGGGCAGGTAATTGCGATTAGAACTGTTTGCTTATGTGGCGGGTACGGGCTGACACGGACTGGATGGGCCGAATGGCCTGTTTGGAACTTCGATGTAATTCTATGTATGACTTCACTGGCTGTATGTAAAGTGGTTTGGGATGTCCTGAGGACATGAAAGGCGCTGGAGAAATGCAAGTCCTTTTCATAAAAAAAACCAGAATCATAGGGAACTATGAGTTACACAATATTAGACGATTGGATGGTGTGAGACGATGTTGTCAATCTGTGATTCATTTATTGGCAAAAGACCCAGAGGGGGACAGGAGGAAACATTATTTTACGCAGCGAGTTGTTGTGATCTGGAACGCGCTGCCTGAAAGGACGGTGGAAGCATATTCAATAGTAACTTTCAAAAGGGAATTGGATAAATACTGGAAGTGGGAACAGTTGCAGGACTGTGGGGAAAGAGCAGGGGGCAGTGGGACTAATTGGAGAGCTCTTTCAAAGAGCCGGCACAGGCTTCTGTGCTGTTTGATTCGATGATACAACATTCTTCAAATCCCAACATTTTTCAAAACTTAGTTTTGTGCTGATGTCGTGTTGTAAAGGTGGGGGCAGGGTGAGGTGGTACACTAATCCTGATAGAAGGGGAAGTGTTCCACAACAAGAACAAACATAACATGACAGGGCACTTCAGTGACCACAGATCGACAGTGAGCGTCAGCGGCAGAGATAGGAGTTAGGAGAGAGCGAGACAGAGTGTGAGCAAGGAGAGAGGGAGAGAGAGAGAAAGGAGAACGAGCGAGAGAGAGAGCAAGGAGAGAGGGAGAGAGAGAGAGAAAGGAGAAAGAGCGAGAGAGAGATAAAGGAGAGAGGGAGAGAGAGAGCGAGACAGAGTGAGAGCAAGGAGAGAGGGAGAGAGAGAGAAAGGAGCGAGGGAGAGAGAGAGCAAGACAGAGTGTGAGCAAGGAGAGAGGGAGAGAGAGAGAAAGGAGAACGAGTGAGAGAGAGAGAGAGATAAAGGAGAGAGGGAGAGAGAGAGCGAGACAGAGTGAGAGCAAGGAGAGAGGGAGAGAGAGAGAGTGTGAGCAAGGAGAGAGAGAGAGTGTGAGCAAGGAGAGAGGGAGAGAGAGAGAGAGAGCGCGAGACAGAGTGTGAGCAAGGAGAGAGAGAGAGAGAGCGAAAGGAGAAAGAGCGAGAGAGAGAGAGAGATAAAGGAGAGAGGGAGAGAGAGAGCGAAACAGAGTGTGAGCAAGGAGAGAGAGAGCGAAAGGAGAAAGAGCGAGAGAGAGAGAAAGAGCGAGAGGGAAAGGAGAGAGCGAGAGAGAATGTGAGAAAGGAGTGAGCGAAAGAGAAAGAGAGTGTGGGAAAGGAGAGCGGGAGAGGGCGAGAAAGGAGAGTGAGAGAGTGAGAAAGGAGAGTGAGGGAGTGAGAGTGAGAAAGGAGAGTGAGAAAGGCGAGTAAGAGAGCATGAGAAAGAAGAGAGCGAGAAAGAGTGTGAGAAAGGAGAGCAAGTGAGAGAGCTAGAGAGAGAGAGTTTGAGAAAGATCAAGCAAGAGAGAGAGAGAGCACACGTGTGCCCAAGAGCAAGGGGAGAACAATGGGAAGCAGGAACAATGCAATGAGAACTGTGTGCGAGAGTGAGAGGAGCAGACTCTAAGCCAGTGAGAGTGAGAGGAGCAGACTCTAAGCCAGTGAGAGTGAGAGGAGCAGACTCTAAGCCAGTGAGAGTGAGAGGAGCAGACTCTAAGCCAGTGAGAGTGAGAGGAGCAGACTCTAAGCCAGCGAGAGTGAGAGGAGCAGACTCTAAGCCAGCGAGAGTGAGAGGAGCAGACTCTAAGCCAGCGAGAGTGAGAGGAGCAGACTCTAAGCCAGCGAGAGTGAGAGGAGCAGACTCTAAGCCAGTGAGAGTGAGAGGAGCAGACTCTAAGCCAGCGAGAGTGAGAGGAGCAGACTCTAAGCCAGCGAGAGTGAGAGGAGCAGACTCTAAGCCAGTGAGAGTGAGAAGGAGCAGACTCTAAGCCAGCGAGAGTGAGAGGAGCAGACTCTAAGCCAGTGAGAGTGAGAGGAGCAGACTCTAAGCCAGCGAGAGTGAGAGCAGCAGACTCTAAGCCAGCGAGAGTGAGAGGAGCAGACTCTAAGCCAGTGAGAGTGAGAGGAGCAGACTCTAAGCCAGCGAGAGTGAGAGGAGCAGACTCTAAGCCAGTGAGAGTGAGAAGGAGCAGACTCTAAGCCAGCGAGAGTGAGAGGAGCAGACTCTAAGCCAGTGAGAGTGAGAGGAGCAGACTCTAAGCCAGCGAGAGTGAGAGCAGCAGACTCTAAGCCAGCGAGAGTGAGAGGAGCAGACTCTAAGCCAGTGAGAGTGAGAGGAGCAGACTCTAAGCCAGTGAGAGTGAGAGGAGCAGACTCTAAGCCAGTGAGAGTGAGAAGGAGCAGACTCTAAGCCAGCGAGAGTGAGAGGAGCAGACTCTAAGCCAGTGAGAGTGAGAAGGAGCAGACTCTAAGCCAGTGAGAGTGAGAGGAGCAGACTCTAAGCCAGCGAGAGTGAGAAGGAGCAGACTCTAAGCCAGTGAGAGTGAGAGGAGCAGACTCTAAGCCAGTGAGAGTGAGAGGAGCAGACTCTAAGCCAGCGAGAGTGAGAGGAGCAGACTCTAAGCCAGCGAGAGTGAGAGGAGCAGACTCTAAGCCAGCGAGAGTGAGAGGAGCAGACTCTAAGCCAGTGAGAATGAGAAGGAGCAGACTCTAAGCCAGCGAGAGTGAGAGGAGCAGACTCTAAGCCAGTGAGAGTGAGAGGAGCAGACTCTAAGCCAGTGAGAGTGAGAGGAGCAGACTCTAAGCCAGTGAGAGTGAGAGGAGCAGACTCTAAGCCAGTGAGAGTGAGAGGAGCAGACTCTAAGCCAGCGAGAGTGAGAGGAGCAGACTCTAAGCCAGTGAGAGTGAGAAGGAGCACTCACCGGGTCAGTGTGAGTCTGTTTCCAGCCTGTAGTTTTACTGTGACTGTGACGCGGGGGTTCTGAATACCGCTGATTGATTGGTACACTGGGCTCAGCAAGACTTCGCCTGAGGCTTCAGTGAGCACCAGGACTGGGTGGTGATGGGAGCTTGGAGCTATTGTGCGATCAGTCACGAGGAAAAAGGGGAACCTTTCCCAGTTCTGGAGCGTGACCTCCATTAACGGCCAGAAACAGGCAACCATTGCTTTCTTCACACATAACACAACTTCCCCGAGCAAGAGTTATACCTACGTTGACAATCACTCCCTTGTCCAGAAGGCTCTGCTTCTTTGCTGTCATTACAAAGTAGTGTGTGTTATCTTTATAGTAAACAATATTCTCCAGGTCAATTCCTGAAATAGAAATGCACAGAGTTCAACGTTAGAACCGTATGGAACCTTTCATTAACTAAATCACTGAAACTGTTCTCATCGGAACAGGAGGGAGGCCATTCAGCCCCTTGAGCCTGCTCTGCCATTCAATCAGATCAGGGCCAATCTTAACTCCATCTACCTGCCCTGGTTCCGTAACCCTTAATACCCTGACCCAACAAAAATCTGCCAATCACAGTTTTGACATTTTCAATTGACCCCCGCCCCCCTCCCCCGCCCTCCTCCAGCTGCAACAGCTTTTCTGGGGGAGAGAGTGGTCCACATTTCCACTACCAATCAGATTTCTTTCAGAAAGCAATATTTCGGAACGCAGTATCTGAGTAACGTGAGACATGACGTGTGGTGAGTGTAGCGAGCTCGGGAGGAACAGGTAACTTTGGACCTCTGGTTCCCAAAGCTCTCCACCCCTGGGGGTTTTCCTCACCTCATGTCTGGGTCTGTTGTAGACTCATTGATCGAGATTGATCGCTGTGATTGGTCAACAACTCCCATTATCGTTGGACTATGGGACTCCCAGGATGGGAGAAGGCGAACTAGATGGACCTCGGCCTTTTATTGTTCAACAATTCCTAGGTTCCTAATTGACAACAATAATATTGAGATTGGGATGGTAGGAATGGCGGGGGAGTCCAGAACCAGGGGTTACAGTCTAAGGATAAGGGGTAAGCCATTTAGGACTGAGATGAGGAGGAATTTCTTCACCCAGAGAGTGGTGAACCTGTGGAATTCTCTACCACAGAAGGCAGTTGAGGCCAACTTATTAAATATATTCAAGAAGGAGTTGGATATATTTCTTAAGGCTAAAGGGATCAAGGGATATGGGGAGAAAGCAGGGACAGGGTACTGAATTTGGATGATCGGCCATGATCTCATTAAATGGTGGAGCAGGCTTGAGGGGCTGAATGGCCTACTGCTCCTATTATGTTTCTATTGCGCAGTAGGTCGATCGGTGTCTGAAAGTGAAAGGTACAGGTTGGTGCCTCAGACCTGATTCTTCCCTTTCAGATACTGAAAGGCCCACACTGCACTTCCAACAAGGAAGAGAGGGGTATGGAGGGGGCTGGGCAGTAAGAGGATATTAGAGTGGGAGGAGGCCCGTGTGGAGTATAAACTCCAGTTGGGCCGAATGGCCTGTTTCTGTGCTGTAGACTCAATGTTGTTTTATGTTATTCAACTCCTGACTGCAGAATCACGGATCCAGTTTTCCATAGATCCCATCATTCAGCTGCAGGGATGAGGGGCGGATTTTTGCAGTGTAAAAGGAAGGGAAGATGCTGGCAATAAGCAGTGTACAGGCAGGAAGGAAGCTGGGAATCGGAACTGAAGGAGCAGAGTAAAAAGCGACCGAACTGATGCGCCTATCAGGAAACGCGGTACGGCCAGAGAACGGACACCTTTGCTCCACCCTAACTACAGTCCCCTGGTCCTCTGGTTAGTTTGGAGTGGCCTGCGAGATAGGTTAACACCCACCTGTTTCCTCCTTCAAGTCCTGGAAGAATTTCTGATTGAAGATGAAAGCGACGCCACTGATTTCCTCGACTTTAGCTTCGGCCGTTGTGTTTCGGTTGATGAAGTTGGCAGTAATGGCGATGGCCAATTTCCCACGGAACTCTTTCCTTCTAAAGCCTGAAAAATGAATGTATTATCACAGCTGTTTTAACAGTGCCCACAGAAACACACCCTGTCCCAATTACTGCTACACGTATACACAGTATTGGTCTCCTTGTTTAAGGAAGGATGTAAATGCGCTGGAAGTTCAGAGAAGGTTTACTAGACTAATACCTGGAATGGGCGGGTTGTCTTATGAGGAAAGGTTGGACAGGCTAGGCTTGTATCCGCTGGAGTTTAGAAGAGTAAGAGGTGACTTGATTGAAACATAAGATCCTGAGGGATCTGGACAGGGTGGATGTGGAGAGGATGTTTCCTCTTGTGGGAGAATCTAGAACTAGAGGGTCACTGTTTAAAAATAAGGGGTCGCCCATTTAAGACAGAGATGAGGAGAAATGTTTTCTCACAGAGGGTCGTGAGCCTTTGGAACTCTCTTCCTCAGAGGGCGGTGGAAGCAGTCTTTGAATATTTTTAAGGCAGAGGTAGATAGATTCTTGGTAAGCAAGGGGGTGAAAGGTTATCGGGGTAGGCGGGAATGTGGAGTCATCAGATCAGCCATGACCTTATTGAATGGCGGAGCAGGCTCGAGGGCCCGAGTGGCCTACTCCTGCTCCTAATTCGTATGTTCGTATTCCACCCTTTTCTGCATTGCACTTTTAAACATGTCTAATATTATATTAGCCGACATTCAGGAGTGTTCACACAGTCTTCTATATCAGATTATCAAAAGCAAATTTGGGAGTGCAGGGTGATTTGCTTCAGGTTTAATAATTCTGTACTTGTCGAGGTGAGGGGTGTTAACACCAGGGAACAGAACATTTTCTGTCCTCGTCACCCAGTGTCTCCTGGTCAGATACAGCACGTGTCAAATGTAGAGTAAAGGGTTACTCATCTCCATCTTAAACCCAACTTCAGATTAGCAATCTAATTCCAACGGCACAATTGTGTGTGAGTGTGCGCGTGTGCGTGAGAGAGTGAGTGTGCCAGAGACACATACAGAAAAACTGTGAGTGAGAAAGAGAGAGAGAGAGAGAGAGACGGTGGCACTAAGAGACTGAGAGACAGGTAGAAACAGAGAGAGAGGAGAGGGGGACAGAGAGAGAGAGACAGCAACTGAGCAAGAGTGTGAGCAGGACTACTTAGTGCAAAATTATTTCTTTGACAGCACCTCCCAAACCTCCGACCTCTACCGCCTGGAAGGACAAGGGGCAGCAGGCGTATGGGAACACCATCAGCTCCAAGTTCCCCTCCAAGTCACACACCGTCCCGACTTGGAAATATATCGCCGATCCTCATTGTCGCCGAGTCAAAATCCTGGAGCTCCCTCCCTAACAGCACTGTGGGAGCACCTTCACCACACGGACTGCAGCGGTTCAAGAAGGTGGCTCACCACCACCTTCTCAAGGGCAACTAGGGATGGGCAATAAATGCTGGCCTTGCCAGCGACGCCCACATCCCAGGAACACATTTTTTAAAAATCAGCAGTGTTGCATTGTATGCCTGTGCCCAGGAATCTTTCAATTCGTGAAATCGCCACTGGATTCAAACCCAGGCCGCTCTGTCCGCAGTGCACTCTGTCCGCAGTGCGCTCTGCCCTGTCCGCAGTGCGCTCTGCCCGCAGTGCGCTCTGCCCTGTCCGCAGTGCGCTCTGCCCTGTCCGCAGTGCGCTGTGCCCTGTCCGCAGTGCGCTCTGTCCACAGTGCACTCTGCCCTGGCCACAGTGCGCTCTGCCCGCAGTGCGCTCTGCCCGCAGTGCGCCCTGTCCGCAGTGCGCTCTGTCCACAGTGCGCTCTGCCCTGGCCACAGTGCGCTCTGCCCGCAGTGCGCCCTGTCCACAGTGCGCTCTGTCCTGTCCGCAGTGCGCTCTGCCCTGTCCGCAGTGCCCGCAGTGCATTTACACCACAGGGAGAGCAAGAGAGAGAGAGACAGACAGAGAGAGAGGGAAAGGGAGAGAGATAAAGAGACAGAGTGAGGGAGAGAGTGAGAGAGGGGGGAGAGAGAGGGGGGAGAAGAGAGGGGGGGGAAGAGAGGGGGGGAAGAGAGGGGGGGGAAGAGAGGGGGGGAAGAGAGGGGGGGGGAAGAGAGGGGGGGGAAGAGGGGGGGGAAGAGAGGGGGGGGAAGAGAGGGGGGGAAGGGGGGGGAAGAGAGGGGGGGAAGAGAGGGGGGGGGAAGAGAGGGGGGGGGAAAGAGAGGGGGGGGAAAGAGAGGGGGGGGAAAGAGAGGGGGGGGAAGAGAGGGGGGGAAGAGAGGGGGGGGGAAGAGAGGGGGGGGAAGAGAGGGGGGGGAAGAGAGGGGGAGGGGGAGAGGGGGAGAGGGGAGAGAAGGGGGGGAGAGAGGGGGGGGAGAGAGGGAGGGGGAGGAGAGAGAGGGATAGAGGGAGAGGGGGAGGGTGATAGTGAAGAATTTTTGCTGAAAGTTTCCCACCTTGTAAACTGTTCCTTCGCCCGTCTGCACCAACAATAACATCGAAAGTAAAATCCGACACGGGATGATCTGTGGGCTGCACCTCAGCTCGCCATCCTGCGCCTAAATCACGGGGTGGGGATAATTAAGTGAGTAACATGTGCAGGATTCCATTGGTGAACTACCAAACACTTCAGCCTGTTCCATAACTAATAAGACCCACAGTTAGTTACCCTGTTTATACATAGTCATTGGGGGTGATGTTAACCCTCCGCATGCAACAAGACCTGGATGACGTTCAGGCTTGGGCTGATAAGTGGCAGGTAACATTTGTGCCACAGAAGTGCCAGACAATGACTATCTCCAACAACCAAGAGTCCAACCACCTCCCCTTGACATTCAACGGCATTGCCATCGCCGAATCCCCCACCATCAACATCCTGGGGGTCACCATTGATCAGAAACTTAACTGGAAATGCCATATAAATACTGTGGCAACAAGGGCAGGTCAGAGGCTGGGTATTCTGCGGCGAGTGTCTCACCTCCTGACTCCCCAAAGCCTTTCCACCATCTACAAGACACAAGTAAGGAGTGTGATGGAATACTCTCCACTTGCCTGGATGAGTGCTGCTCCAACAACACTCAAGAAGCTCGACACCATCCAGGACAAAGCAGCCCGCTTGATTGGCACCCCATCCACCACCTTAAACATTCACTCCCTCCACCACCGGCGTACCGTGGCTGCAGTGTGTACCATCTACAAGATGCACTGCAGCAACTCGCCAAGGCTTCTTTAGCAGCACCTCCCAAACCCACGATCTCTTCCACCTAGAAGAACAAGTGCAGCAGGCACATGGGAACACCACCACCTCCAAGTTCCCCTCCAAGTCACACACCATCCTGACTTGGAAATATATCGACCGATCCTTCATCGTCGCTGGGTCAAAATCCTGGAACTCCCTCCCTAACAGCACTGTGGGAGCACCTTCACCACACGGACTGCAGCGGTTCAAGAAGACGGCTCACCACCACCTTCTCGAGGGGCAACTAGGGATGGGTAATAAATTCTGGCCTTGTCAACGACGCCCATATCCCATAAATGAATTTTTAAGAAGCTCAGCAGAAACCTGGCGGGCGTGCGGTTAAAATCGCCCTGGGCTCTCACCTGTCTGAAAGCCACCATAATCGCAACATCTGTAATTTTAACCTGCTGTCCTGAGCAGGCGGCGAGGACAGGCGCCCGGAGCCAACAGGGGTCCTTCTTTACAAATGCATGTTGCGGCCCCGATGACATAATTGAGACCTGACTGGAATTTTAACTCAGGGCCCGAGCGGGGGATCCAGCTGGAGTTAAAGTCGGGGCCGTGTCGACAAATTGATATTTTAACGATGAATTCGCGGGATTATATGACAAAATGGTCGGCAGTCGTTTTAAGCAATTAGGTAATCACAGAATCATAGAAATTTTCAGCACAGGAGGAGGCCATCTGGCCCCTCTTGTCCATGCCACCTGACAACTAGTTGACTAAGCAGTAAAAGAAAGAAAAAAAGGAAGGAATTGCATTTATATGGCAACTTTCGGGATGCCCCAAAGTGCTTTAAAGCCAATTAATTTCTTCTGGTTTGTAAACAAAGACACCAGCCAATTTGCGCACAGCAAGCTCCCACAAACAACAATGAGACAGAAATTCGGGTCCCCACGGGTGAGTACTCGCGCGTAGGGCCAACAAAAGTGCCGGTTTCGTGCATGCACTGCGCATGAAATCGGAACTTCCATTCCCTTGAAGGAAGGAGATCACAGGTCAAACGCGTACGCCGGAGAGGCAGCGCGTGCGCCTGGAACTTCCGTTTTTTTTTGCAGCTTTCTCCGGGAGGGTGAGTCTCCAGCAGCTGCGCGTTTAAAAAGCAGTCGCAAGGCCTGCTTTTAACAAGAGGTTAATTAAGCAAAATTAAAACATTTTTTCCACAGGTTTATTATTTTTAAATATTTTAAAGAAAGGTAAGTATATTTTTAGCCCCGTTAAAAACTGTAATTAATTTTTTCAAAAATTTAAATTATTGTTTAAAATAGTTATTTTATGTAATTTATAGTTATTTTAAAAATGTGATGTTTAAAAAAAATTAATTTGAAGTTTTAGTTAGGTTTTGGGGCCGATCTCTATTCATAGATTTGACAGGTCTTCCTGTCAAATCTATGAATAGAGTTTCCCTGCTCTGATTGGCTCCCCATGGCCCACATGATCCCAGGGGACGCTTCAAACTAACTGCGCCCCTGGGATACGCAAGCACTGCGCGCCGGCAGTTGGAGGAGGCCCAGGATCGGAATCCCACGCGGGCCCACAGCTCAACGGCCGGCGCGCTAGGTAAGTGCAGGGCGGGGGCTTGCACCCGTGGGAAGCCCCCGACCCAAATTTCTGGGCCAATGAGATAAATGAGCAGATAATCTGTTTTAGGTTTTGGTTGAAATGTAAATATTGGCCAGGACACCCTAGGAACAGGAGGAGGCCATTCAGCACATCCAGCCTGTTCCGTCATTCAACCAGATCGTGGCCGATCTGTATCTTAACTCCATTTACCCACCTTGGTTCCGTAACCCTTGATACCCTTGCCTAACAAAAACCTGTCGGCAGAACTCCCCCTAAAATAGTGCCGTGGGATTTTTAGTTTAACATCACATCTGAAAGATGGCACCTCTTGTCACTGCAGTACTATGCGCTCAATTCCTAGAGTGGGACTCGAACCTATCACCTTCTGACTCAGAGGCAGACGTGCCACCCACTGAGCCAAGCTGACACTTGGGTGGTTTGGAGTTTGCAAAGTGAAACTTGGATTTTCAGAAGGCTTTCGATAAGGTCCCACATAAGAGATTAGCGTGTAAAGTTAAAGCACATGGGATTGGGGGTAAGGTACTGACTTGGATAGAGAACTGGTTGGCAGACAGGAAGCAAAGAGTTGGAATAAACGGGTCTTTTTCCAAGTGGCAGGCAGTGACTAGTGGGGTACCGCAGGGATCGGGGCTAGGACCCCAGCTATTCACAATATATATTAATGATCTAGACGAGGGAACTAGATGTAATATCTCCAAGTTTGCAGACGACACAAAGCTGGGTGGGCATGTGTGCTGTGAGGAGGATGCAGAGAAACTCCAGTATGATTTGGACAGGTTGGGTGTTTGGGCAGATGCATGGCAAATGCAGCATAATGTGGATAAATGCGAGGTTATCCACTTCGGTGGCAAAAACAGGAAGACAGATTATTATCTGAACAGCGGTAGATTGGGAAAAGGGGAAGTGCAACGAGACCTGGGTGTCCTTGTGCACCAGTCGCTGAAGGTAAGCATGCAGGTGCAGCAGGCGGTTAAGAAGGCAAATGGTATGTTGGCCTTCATAGCGAGAGGATTCGAGTACAGGAACAAGGATGTCTTGCTGCAGTTGTACAGGGCCTTGGTGAGACCACACCTTGAGTATTGTGTGCAGTTTTGGTCGCCTTATCTGAGGAAGGATGTTCTTGCCATGGAGAGAGTGCAGCGAAGATTCACCAGACTGATACCTGGGATAGCAGGAATGACGTATGAGGAGAGATTGGGTTGATTAGGCTTATACTCACTGGAGTTTAGAAGAATGAGAGGGGATCTCATCGAAACCTATAAAATTCTAACAGGACTAGACAGACTAGATGCAGGAAGGATGTTCCCGATGGCGGGGGAGTCCAGAACCAGGGGTCACAGTCTAAGGATAAGGGGTAAGCCATTTAGGACAGAGATGAGGAGGAATTTCTTCACCCAGAGAGTGGTGAGCCTGTGGAATTCTCTACCACAGAAGGCAGTTGAGGCCAATTCATTAAATATATTCAAGAAGGAGTTAGATATATTTCTTAAGGCTAAATGGATCAAGGGATATGGGGAGAAGGCAGGGACAGGGGACTGAATTTGGATGATCAGCTATGATCTCATTAAATGGCGGGGCAGGCTTGAGGGGACGAATGGCCGACTCCTGCTCCTATCTTCTGTGTTTCTATGAAATGGCCGCAACCATCTTTACAAAGACGCATCTCGTCGATCAGGTTTTGATTTTACAATGTACTCCAGTGAGGTGTTCCGACTCCATATTAGGAAATCGCAGGACCTTTCATCAAATTCTCAAGATAACGATTTCTCCTACTTGTTGACTGGACTGAAACTAGTTGATCAACAAACTGACCAAACTGGTGCTCGTTGCTAAAAGATCTGAGTAAGCCAAAGTAAATAGTCAGGTGGAGGCTTGTATCTGACATGGGCCAAAGGTTAACAGCCAACCATTAAGGATTGGCTCCACCTCTTCGCTCTTGCTTTGGGTGAAGAGGAAAGGTCTTCGGGTTTTTCAACCAACTGTTGATAAATAACCAATCTGCTCGTGGGGTCTCACAGTCCTCTCTCTCTGTTTCAATGTAGAGACTATAATGAGGAATCATTGTTATGACTGCACTGTACTTCTGCAAACGGTAACCTGAGATTAATGTCAACCTTCTCAGCAAAAGATTGATTATAAATTCTTGTTCCCATTAATTCCCAATATATTAATCTGCTTCCCCTGATTCTAATTCCTGTTGGAATTTGACTTCATTAGAAACGACCACTAATTAAAGGGGGAAGGCTAGTTAACTGAATTGTCTGAACATTGAAATAGGAAAAGATCTTCTCCATCTGTGTCAGTCACCTTTAAAGATGTTAGTTAGAGACAACGCAGAATGGTGCCAGTTTTTTCCCCCATTCATTCTCGGGCTGTGGGCGTCGCTGGCAAGGCCGGCATTTATTCCCCACCCCTGGTTGCCCTGAGAAAGTGGCTTGATACAACCGAGCGTCTCGCTGGGCCACGTCCGAGGGCAGTTCAGAGTCAACCACGTTGGAGTGAGACCGGAGTCACGCACAGGCCCAGGCCGGGTAAGGACGGCAGGTTTACTGATAGCAACAGATCTGGATGTTCCGAATTAGGATTTATCCACCAATGGGCCAACAGCCCTTCCCCAAAGCTCCGCGTGATTCGAACGGCACAAACCAGCGATTGAAAAGCAGAAGCACAAATAGAAAAGATTCACATTTCTACAGCGCCTTTCAGAACCACCGGGACATCCCAAAGCACTTCACAGCCAATTAAATACTTTTTGAAGTGTAGTCGCTGTTGTAATGTGGGAAACGCAGCAGACAATTTGTATACAGCAAGCTCCCACAAACAGCAATGTGATAATGAGGCTGAGTTGCCGAGACTTCGTGGGCCAGTTGGCAGGGATTGTAGGCCATATATAGTCCATGGGCTGTAATTAGAACACCCTTGCATTATCTAATTATTGGCAATACACACACACAGAGACACACACACAGACACACAGACAGACACACACAGAGACACACACACACACACAGAGACACACACAGAGACACACAAACACACAGAGACACACACAGACAGACACACACACACACAGAGACACACACACACACACAGAGACACACAGACACACACACACACTGATGCTGTTTCCTCATAGACTGTAAACAATAAGAAATTCGGTGGCTTGTCTCCAGAATTGTAAAACAGCTCACGCCAACTGCGTTGGGAGGCTGTTGACCTTTTTCCTACTGTCAACAGTCAGGAGTAAGGCAGAAAGTCATACACCTAAAAGGAAAGTCGAATTTTTGCAACAGAAGGTTTGCACTGAGGCAGAAAAAGCCCCAGGAACGAGAAGGCTTGAAATGTCAGAATGCAGAGGAATTGGTCTGTTCACGTCAAGCAAGACATCCCACCGAAGTGAGGTAGCGTAGCATGTTCATTAGTAAAAACATAAGAATTAAGAGCAGGAGTCAGCCATTCGGCCCCTCGAGCCTGCTCCGCCATTCAAACAGATCATAGCTGATCTTCGACCTCAACTCCACTTTCCCCCCGATCTCCATAGCCCTTGATTCCCCTAGAGTCCAAAAATCTATCGATCTCAGTCTTGAATATACTCAACGACTCAGCATTCACAGCCCGCTACCAGTGGCTCAGGAAGGCGGCCCACCACCACCTTCTCAGGGCAACTAGGGGATGGCCAATAAACACCAGCCTCGCCAGCGACGCCCACATCCCGAGAATTATTCTTTTTTTTTAAAAAACAGGCAACATTCACACTGCGTTGCCTCTATCAAATCAAATCAACTTTTATTGTCATTGTTAGTGCACAAGTGCAGTACAACGAAATGTAGGCTTGCGGCTCCCGAGAGTGTACATTTGGATTGAGACATTTAAACATTCAACATACATTTGGCTTGTAGTATATTAACATAAATATAACCATAATAAAGTGCATTGGCAGATGTGCAGGCTTTAGAGTTTATTTGTGGAGTTCAGTAGGATGACAGCCCTGGGAAAGAAGCTGTTCCTAAATCTGATCGTACGGGTGCGAATGCATCTGTAGCGTCTCCCAGATGGCAGGAGGGCGAACAGACTGTGGCTGGGGTGGGTAGGGTCTTTGATGATGGACCGTGACCTCCGTAAACAGCGTTTCTGGTATATGTGCTCGATGGTCGGTAGCCGGGTGCCGGTAATGCGTTGGGCAGTTTTGACTACCCGCTGCAGGGCTTTCCGGTCATAGTAGCTACAGCTGCCATACCATACTGTGATACAGTTTGTCAGGATGCTCTCTAACTAACGTCTTTGAACGGTGACATAGAAACATAGAAGATAGGAGCAGGAGTAGGCCATTCGGCCCCTCGAGCTTGCTCCGCCATTTAATGAGATCATGGCTGATCATCCAAACTCAGTACCCTGTCCCTGCTTTCTCCCCATACCCCTTGATCCCTTTAGCCTTAAGAAATATATCTAACTCCTTCTTGAATATATTTAATGAATTGGCCTCTACTGCCTTCTGTGGTAGAGAATTCCACAGGTTCACCACTCTCTGGGTGAAGAAATTCCTCCTCATCTCTGTCCTAAATGGCTTACCCCTTATCCTTAAACTGTGACCCCTGGTTCTGGACTCCCCGGCCATCGGGAACATCCTTCCTGCATCTAGTCTGTCTAGTCCTGTTAGAATTTTATAAGTTTCAATGAGATCCCCTCTCATTCTTCTAAACTCCAGCGAGTATAAGCCCAATCGACCCAATCTCTCCTCATACGTCATTCTTGCCATCCCAGGCACAGACTGACTGACACAGATGGAGAAGTGTAGAGGCCGTGACCTTTTTTTTAATGTTCAGACAATTCACAGTTAAATCCATTTTCATTTCCAATGAAGACAAACTCTAATGCAAACAGAGCCCAGGAACTGGGTGGTTTAAGAAGTTATCTAATCAAGGGACGCAGTGTTGCTAGTCGAGGCTTTGTTTAAATGATGACAAGTGTTTTTTGTGGAACCGTTTCCTGGGCAGGTTTTGCATTGACGATCTATGCATGCAGCGTGTCAGAATTGCCTTGAAGAATGTGTTGGAAACTCAGGCAGACTTGAAGAGGCCACTCAGAACATCAAGCCGTTTGGATGGGCTGCTGCCCGACATTCTTTCAGTGCCAGAAATACTTTCCAGGCGGCGACTCTATTATTATCTTCCGAGAAAGTTATAATCAGGACCCCGTCCACCACTTTGGACCCAGCAGGAGACAGGCCCAGCTTCTATCAGCACACTCGGGGTGCACTATATTTATCCACATATCGAAACGCACACACAAAAAAAATTGTCACACACAATCCGCAAAGCCGCAGGACACACGTCCTCAAATAGTCATTGTGGGTCAAGCCTGTAGACTCGCCAAGGCTTCTTCGGCAGCACCTCCCAAACCCACGACCTCTTCCACCTCGAAGGACAAGGGCAGCAGGCGCATGGGAGCACCACCACCTCCAAGTTCCCCTCCAAGTCACACACCATCCTGACTTGGAAATATATTGGCTGTTCCTTCATCGTCGCTGGGTCAAAATCCTGGAATTCCCTCCCTAACAGCACTGTGGGAGCACCTTTACCACACGGACTGCAGCGGTTCAAGGTGGCGGCTCACCACCACCTTCTCAAGGGGCAACTAGGGATGGGCAATAAATGCTGGCCTTGCCAGCGACGCCCACATTCCGTGAATGAATAATTATAAAAAAATCCAGGCTGACACTCCCAGTGCGGTACTGAGGGAGTGATGAGACGTTAAACCGAGGCCCCGTCTGCTCTCTCAGGTGGACGTAAAAGATCCCACGGCCACTATTTCGAAGAAGAGCAGGAGAGCACTCCCTGGTGTCCTAGTTATACCTTAACCAACAACAATAAAATACAGATTCTCTGGTCATTATCAAATTGCTGTTTGTGGGATCTTGCTGTGTGCAAATTGGCTGCCGCGTTTCCTACATTAGGCGGCTGGTTTAGTATTGACCAACATTAACAGATGCCAGTTAGCAGGAACAATGCCTGTTCAGCCTGCGGACTGGGGCACGGCGCATTCAAATATATAAACGGGACGCCCGAGATAGATAAATGGAAAAAGTATAGCGCCAGAAATCCCCATGGATTGGTCTAGATACTTTGAGTAGCTCGGGGTATGACCATGACTTGTACAGATAAGCTTCATTTACACTCCTATCGTTTGTACATCTTGTTGTTGTGATTCCATGGAACAAATGGAGGGTTTTAGATGACACTGGCAGCACAGAAGGTGAAACCGATACCCTGGCGTGCGTCACAGTTTCATAACAGAAGGCAGCCAGTGCCCACTGATAGAGGGCGACAAGGTTCGAGTCTGCATCAGCTCAGTGTACAAATCGGAAGGATTCACTTCTTCAAAATGCACAGGCGAGGCTTGTATTCCCTGAGTTTAGAAGGGTGATCTGATCGAGGTGTTTAAGATGATTAAAAAAAAGGTTTAATAAGGTACAGAGAGAAAAACTATAGTGGGAGGATCAAGAACAATCTTCAATTTAGAGCCAGGCCATTCAAGGGGTGAAGTCAGGAAGCGCTTCTTTACACAAAGGGTGGTGGAAATCTGGAACTCTCTCCCCCAGAAAGGCTGTGGAAGCTGGGGGTCAATTGGAGCTTTGAAGACTGAGATCGATGGATTTTTTGGGGGGTAAGGGTGTAGAGGGACAGGGAGCAAAGGCGAGTAAATGGAGTTGAGGTACAGATCAACCATAAGAACATAAAAAATAGGAGCAGGAGTCGGTCATTCGGCCCCTCGAGCCTGCTCCGCCATTCAATAAGATCATGGCTGATCTTCGACCTCATCTCCACTTTCCCCCCCGACCCCCATATCCCTCGATTCCCCGAGTGTCCAAAAATCTATCGATCTCTGTCACAAGTTGTTGTGATCTGGAATGCGCTGCCTGAAAGGGCGGTGGAAGCAGATTCAATAATAACTTTCAAAAGGGAATTGGATAAATACTTGAAAAGGAAAAATTTGCAGGGCAGTGGGGAAAGAAAACAAAGACTTGCATTTCTCCAGCGCCTTTCACAACCACCGGACATCTCAAAGCGCTTTACAGCCAATGAAGTACTTTTAAAGTGTAGTCACTGTTGTAATTGGGGAAAGAGCCGGGGGGGGTGGGACTAATTGGAGAGCTCTTTCAAAGAGCCGGCACAGGCACGATGGGCCGAATGGTCTCCTTCTGTGTTGTAAGATTGGTTCTAAGTTTACTTGTTTGGAGAGCAGCAAATGAATGCTGCAAACTTCAGGCAGCATAAGCTCATCAATTCTCCCGTCCGTCGATAGTAAACTCCCACCCCCTGCGTCTGTCGAGTCAGTCAAACTCAATTAGTTTGACCGCAGGGGATCTGTGACTAGACTCAGTGTGCCCTGGACCATGGGGAGGACAAGAGACACAATGGCCACCAGAGTCCATGTGTGCTGTCCGACAACCGCCCCCCTGCTGGAAAGGGGCACGTGCGCTGAAGCCGGGCGATGAACGGACGACACCTACTGTGGGTGAATAGCTGGCGGCCGGGCCAGGCCACAGAAAGATTGGTGGGGGGGGGGGGGACGGGGCACGGGGAGAGAGTAAAATGGCAAACTCACTTTGGGTTTCCTGATCTTCAAGCGGCTCCAGTAACTGCAAAAACTCCACATTAACGTGAATCTCCACGCCGAGCAACAGTGCCACTTTCACCAGGATTAGCTGCAGCTGCCGAATACCTGCCAGCCAAGACAAAAACACAGAGCGAATCAGTAAAGCCCAGCTAGCACCTAGGGGCAAGAATCAGTGCCACTTCCACCCAATCAGAAAAATCAACACGGCACATGAACCCAAACTCAGCATTGAAACAGAGGGAGCTGATTTTCCTAATTCTCTACTTAACAAAACGGTTAAAAAAAATTAAGAAGGAAGACTTTCCAGGGCTGTGGGGAAAGAGCCGGGGGGAGTGGGACTAATTGGAGAGCTCTTTCAAAGAGCCGGCACAGGCACGATGGGCCGAATGGCCTCCTCCTGTGCTGTATTTCTATAACAACCAGGCAGTGAGCTACAGGCTGCGATTCATTCACCCCTTCTGCTGGGTCCCAGCAACGGCTCCAATGTTCCTCTTCTGATTTAGGACTTGCTTGAAACTTGGAGACTGAAAGACAGTTTCAAACTCGCTGCTCATACTCTGGGACTGTGAACAACATTAGGAAGGATGTCAAGGCCTTGGAGAGGGTGCAGAGGAGATTTACCAGAATGGTGCCAGGGGATGAGTGACTGCGGTTGTGCGAGAAGCTGGGGTTGTTCTCCTTAGACCAGAGAAGGTTCAGGGGAGATTTAATAGAGGCGTTCAAAATCATGAAGGGTTTTGATGGAGTAAATAAGGAGAAACTGTTTCCAGTGGCAGGAGGGTCGGTAACCAGAGGACACAGATTGAAGATAATCGGCAAAAGAACCAGAGAGGGGAGAGGAGGAGAATGTTTTTTACGCAGCGAGTTGTTGTGATCTGGAATGCGCTGCCTGAAAGTGTGGTGGAAGCAGATTCAATAGTAACTTTCAAAAGGGAATTGGATATGTGGTAAAAATGTGGAACTCATTACCACAGGGAGCGGTTGAGGCGAATAGTATAGATGCATTTAAGGGGGATCTGGATAAACACATGAGGGAGAAAGGAATAGAAGGATATGCTGATAGGATGAGATGAAGAGGGGTGGGAGGAGGCTCGTGTGGAGCATAAACACAGGCACAGACCAGTTGGGCCAAATGGCCTGTTTCTGTGCTGTATATCCTGTGTAATTTGTACTTGAAAAGGAAAAATTTGCAGGGCTATGGGGAAAGAGCAGGTGGCAGTGGGACTAATTGGAGAGCTCGTTCAAAGAGCTGGCACAGGAACGATGGGCCGAATGGCCTCCTTCTGGGCTGTCTGATTCTACAACCGCTCAGGAAGGTTTCCATATCTTCAGGATGGGGCCTAGTTTTCAGGCGAGCGTTCTCTCTGTCTGAAAGCTACTTACTGATGTGATCTATAGCTCCTGCACAGAATTTCCCATAAAACTTCTTTGCAGCCAGGGCGCGCAGGTCCTGAATGGTGTACGGCCACAGGTGCAAGACATTGTTCCTGGCAAAAGTCTCCCTCTTCTCAACCACCACCACCTTGCATCCCAGGAAGGCCAGCTCGATGCTGGTTCGCAGTCCGCAAGGTCCCGCTCCGATGATCAAACACTGAAACAAAAATTCATTTCGATAATTAAACACCTCAAAAGCGCATCGATCGAGGGAAAAGGGAAATAAAACCAGGAAAGAAAATCAAGAGAGTGAAAGAGAGAGAGGAGAGAGAGAAAAAGAGAAAAGAGGGAGCGAGAGACACAGACAGAAAGAGACAGATGGACAGACTGAAAGACAGACAAACTTGCATTTATATAGTGTCTTACAGCCAATGAAGTACTTTTGAAGTGTAGTCACTGTTGTAATGTAGGAAACGTAACAGCCAATTTGCGCACAGCAAGCTCCCACAAACAGCAATGTGATAATGGCCCGATAATCTGTTTTAGTGATGTTGGTTGAGGGATAAATATTGGCCAGGACACTGGGGAGAGCTCCCCTGCTCTTCTTCGAAATAGTGGCCGTGGGATCTTTTACATCTGCCTGAGAGAGCAGACGGGGCCTTGGTTTAATGTCTCATCCGAAAGACGGCACCTCCGACAGTGCAGCGCTCCCTCAGCGGTGACACCCCGACAGTGCAGCGCTCCCTCAGCAGTGACACCCCGACAGTGCAGCGCTCCCTCAGCGGTGACACCCCGACAGTGCAGCGCTCCCTCAGCAGTGACACCCCGACAGTGCAGCGCTCCCTCAGCAGTGACACCCCGACAGTGCAGCGCTCCCTCAGCAGTGACACCCCGACAGTGCAGCGCTCCCTCAGCGGTGACACCCCGACAGTGCAGCGCTCCCTCAGCAGTGACACTCCAACAGTGCAGTGCTGCACTGAAGGTTATCATTTCTGCTCACGAGTAAAGGCTTCTGGTTCCTAAGACCTCACAATCCTCCAGCCGGTTCCCTGGTTGTATTTTGGTTAAACCCTCCTATTTGTTCTCGCTTCCTGGGAGGTGATGATGTAACTAACAACAGGAAGTTGATTTGAAAGCATTTCCTACACCACAAAGAGCAAGCCAAAAATGTGCATGTTTGGAACGCCAAACATTTAAAGACTGAACAAAACAAGAGAATTAACGAATACCTTTGGCGCGTTGGTTATATGCAGCGTATATCATTGAATATGTTACACAGACTTAAAAGCAATGGAACGAAACACTTCCTCCCCTAGATTGTGGTGAATGCACAGTTCGAAAGCTGAAATGGTCCCTTTACTGTGTGAACGTGCATTTACGTCGAGAAATTGAGGCCCAGGTCTAGGGGTTGAAAGTTGGCGCTCATCTTAGACTTGACTATTCCAACGCACTCCTGGCTGGCCTCCCACTTTCTACCCTATGTAAACTTGAAACCATCCAAAACTCGGCTGCCCGTGTCCCAACTCGCACCAAGTCTCGTTCACCCATCACCACTGTGCTCGCTGACCTACATTGGCTCCTGGTTAAGCAACGCCTCGATTTTAAAATTCTCATCCTTGTTTTCAAATCCCTCCATGGCCTCGCCCCTCCCTATCTCTGTAATCTCCTTCAGCCCCACAACCCCCCCGAGATATCTGCGCTCCTCTAATTCTGCCCTCTTGAGCATCCCTGATTTTAATCGCTCCCCCATTGGCGGTCGTGCCTTCAGCTGCCTGGGCCCCAAGCTCTGGAATTCCCTCCCTAAACCTCTCCTCCTCTCTCTCCTCCTTTAAGACGCTCCTTAAAACCGACCTCTTTGACCAAGCTTTTGGTCACCTGTCCTAATTTATCCTTATGTGGATTGGTGTCAGATTTTTGTGTGTTATAAATACTCCTCTGAAGCACCTTGGGGCGTTTTACTAAGTTAAAGTTGTACAAATACAAGGTGTTGTTGAGTCACAGAGGTGGATGGGACTGTAGCTCACTCTGGGAGCAAAGACCTGGGGGAGAAAAAATCACCGGAGCATTTGGAAAATGGTGGGCTTTTTTTTTAACATCTCCTTCGAACGCTTTCACTCATCAGTTCTAAAATAACACTGCAGATGGGGGAAGAAAGGGCTGTTAAGTTAAGAAACATCCAATCGGCTAATGAAGGGTGGACGTGTCAGGCGACCGAAGGCGGGGGGGGGAGGGAGGGGTGCGTGCAGGGCAGTGGGAGACGGGAGGTCCTGTGATGAAACCCTCAGGAATACGGCCAAGCAGAGTTGGCGACCCGACCCCGAGGGAACGCAGCTGGTTGCTGTAATGTATATACCTTTAAGGGGGGAACTACTTTTTACAGCTCATGTACACTGTAGTACCAGCAGTAACCACACCTGTATATAGCACTGAGTAGTAATCTGTACAGTCAGTTCCACTGTGAGCCACGTTGAGTAAACACCTGTTGTACCATTTCTCCTGCAGTCTGTGTCTTATTATACACAGACACAACAGTTGCCTCTTCCTTGCCCACCGCACATCAATGCCGGCGCAGAGGTTGTGGTGTCTGCCCTCCCCTCTCACTCACCTGTCCTCATGGCTCCCTTTTAGCACTGTGTCAGTGTTGTGTCTGATTACGCGCCTGCGAAGCACCTTGAGACCAATGTTGCCTCTAGTTATTTTTTTTTTGGGTGCGCGGCCCCTTTAAGGGGCTGAGCGGCCCATTCACAATGCGGCCCCGTGCGCGGCTATTCCTATTTAAAAGCGGGTGAGCCGGCCGCGCGGGAGCTGCAGGGCACTGGGTGGCCGCGCGGCTTCAAGGGAACATTGCTCGGGACGTTTTGCTACGTTAACAGGCGCTACATAAATGCAGGTTGTTGTTTGTGGTGATCACAAGGAGTCGTAATGCACTCTGCAGACTGTCCTGGGTGTCAGCAGATGGACACTCGATGCTCTCGTGTGACGGCGCTAGACCTGCTCTCCCAGTACAGGGTTAATCTGGTTAAACGGGTTTACACGCCCATTACAATAGCAGAGAGGTGAAACTCGCTGGAGTTTAGAAGAAAGAGAGGGGATCTCATTGAAACTTATAAAATTCTAACAGGACTAGACAGACTAGATGCGGGAAGGATGTTCCCAATGGCGGGGGAGTCCAGAACCAGGGGTCACAGTCTAAGGATAAGGGGTAAGCCATTTAGGACAGAGATGAGGAGGAATTTCTTCACCCAGAGAGTGGTGAACCTGTGGAATTCTTTACCACAGAAGGCAGTAGGGGCCAATTCATTAACTATATTCAAGAAGGAGTTGGATATATTTCTTAAGGCTAAAGGGATCAAGGGATATGGGGAGAAAGCAGGGACAGGGTACTGAATTTGGATTAACAACAGAAAATGCTGGAGAAACTCAGCAGGCCAGGCAACATCCATGGAGAGAAAATAGAGTCAACGTTTCGGGTCAAACCCTTTGTCAAGACTGGAAAGGCACAGGAAATGAAATAGATTGAAAGGCCAGGCTGGGAGAGAACAAAAGAGAAGTGAAGAGACATTAAGAGGTATTCAAAACGAGACGAGATGGTGATAGGACTAGTGGAGACAAAAGACGGCTCTACATTAGGTGTGAAATGTGCTGGCAGAATGGGAGACAGCTGCTGTGTGGGAGAGAGAAAAAGGGGGAAGGGCACAAAACAAAGGTGTGGATAAAAAATATATATAAAAATGTAATAGGGGCCGAGGTTATGATCTGAAATTGTTGAACTCGATATTAAGTCCGGAAGGCTGTAAAGTGCCTAATCGGAAGATGAGGTGCTGTTCCTCGAGTTTACGGTGAGCTTCCATGGAACAATGCAAGAGCCCAAGTACAGTGAGGTCCGAGTGGGAATGGGGCGATGAATTAAAGTGACAGGCGAACGGAAGCTCGGGGTCACCCTTACGGACTAAACGGAGGTGTTCCGCAAAACGGTCACCCAATCTGCGTTTGGTCTTCGGATGATCAGCCATGATCTCATTGAATGGCGGAGCGGGCTCGAGGGGCCGAATGGCCTACTCCTGCTCCTATCTTCTATGTTTCTATGTTAAACGTGACAGGGACACGTTAGGTGATCTTCCGTTCATTTCTAGCCTGGAGTCTCGGAGATAAAACAAAAAGCTGGAGTCAGAGACGCCAAATGTAGTTTTTTGAGAGAAAGACTCGCTTACTTTCTTGATTCTATTTTGACACATTGCCCTCTCAGCAACGCCCATATATTTAAGCAACTTTGCAACCTGTCTCACTGTTTCTCATCACGGTGTCAGCCGTGGCTCAGTGGGTCGCACTCTCTCGCCTCCGAGTCAGAAGGTTGTGGGTCCCACTCCAGGGACTTGAGCACGTAATCCAAGGTGACGCTCCCGGGGCAGTACTGAGGGAGTGCTGTACTGTCGGAGATGCTGTCTTTTGGATGAGATGTTAAACCGAGGCACCGTCTGCTCTCTCAGGTGGACATAAAAGATCCCAGAGCACTATTTCGAAGACGATCAGGGGAGTTCTCTCCAGTGTCCTGGGGCCAATATTTATCCCTCAATTAACATCACTAAAACAGATTATCTGGTCATTATCACATTGCTGTTTGTGGGAGCTTTCTGTGCCCAAATTGGCTGCCATGTCTCCCACATTACAACAGTGACTACACTTCAAAAGTACTTCATTGGCTGTAAAGCGCTTTGGGACGTCCGGTGGCTATGAAAGGAGCTGTAGAAATGGGAGTCTTTCTTTCTTCCAAGTCTAGAACCTCGAGCTCCCCTAGTGTTGCTGGGGCTGCTGATGTCTTGGGGGAGGGAGGGTGGGGCTGACTTGCCGATCTCAAACTGCTCTGCAAACCTGAGAGTGGAACACTCTCCCCATTCCTCCCCTTCGCAAGAAAATAAAAATTAAGAGCAGGAGTCGGCCATTCGGCCCCTCGAGCCTGCTCCGCCATTCAATAAGATCATGGCTGATCATCGACCTCAACTCCACTTTCCCGCCCGATCGCCATATCCCTCGATTCCCCTCGAGTCCAAAAATCTATCGATCTCAGTCTTGAATATACTCAACGACTCAGCATCCACAGCCCTCTGGGGTAGAGAATTCCAAAGATTCACAACCTTCGGAGTGAAGAAATTCCTCCTCATCTCAGTCTTCAATGGCCTCTTCCTCTTCCTCCTCCTCCTCCTCTAGCAGGATGAAGTCACTTCAAACTGCGCTGGTCCAGGGCTGCAGGATTGGTGGGTGAAGCCCTGGTAAATGTCCCATGTAATTCCTGTGCCATTGATTCATCATGAACCACACTGAATTGTCAAACATCCAGCTCGGGGAAGAGATGGTGCTTGTTGCCTTTTTTGGTGATTTATTAAATGTTGCAGAAAATGACATAACCAGGCAGGATTTCAGCCATGTTATGAAAACATCTCCTGGTATAAACATGTCCCAACGTGCACACACAATCCTTTCTATGCCTTTCGCATTTTCAATTTTCTTTCGAAACCCACAGACGTGCAACATCTTGAACCTCTCTGGAAGGGGTCATGTTAGATATAAAAGGGAGAGCTTCACAATTGGAAAGAGGCAAAGAGAGAGGTGGGGGAAGTGCGGGGGGCAGATTTGTTGTCCGGGCATTAATCTGGCGATGGTGATCGACCGCCCACCTGATCTTCATTCACATCGAAATCAACGGAGATGGGAATGAAAGTCAGCTGCTCTCTCTCTCGTTTCATAATCAGCTGGTCAATATATATATATATATTTTCAGTCTCTATATATATTATCGGCTGGGGAGAGGCGAGGGCAGGGGGAGAGGTGGGGGGGAGGGGGAGAGGCGTGGGGGGAAAGGGAGAGGCGCGGGGGAGAGGGAGAGGCGGGTGGAGGGGAGAGGCGGGGGGAGGGGGAGAGGCGGGCGGAGGGAGAGATGCGGGCGGAGGGAGAGGCGGGGAGTGAGTGAGGCGGGGAGGGGGAGAGGTGGGGTAGAGGGGGAGAGGCGGGGTAGAGGGGGAGAGGCGGGAGGAGGGGTGAGGAGAAACCTTCTGTTGGTTACCGCTCAGTGGAAAGTATAAGAATCAGTAGATGGGCTGATTTAGCACAGCCAGGATCACATTGACTGCGAGCTGAGAGCAAAATCTAGGCCAGTTACACATTTCTGTTAAAAAAAAACAGACTGCACTGATTAATTGTTGAACTCTGTCAGCCTGTAATGAAAACCAGAACTTACAGTAATATAGAATTCAGCTTCAACAATCATATTTAGATGACCTTGACATATTGTTGTTGGTCTACAGTCAGCTGTGGCTCAGTGGGCAGCACTCTCGCCTGTGTCAGAAGGTTGTGGGTTCAAGTCCCACTCCGGAGACTTGAGCACATAATCAATGCTGACACTCTCAGTGCAGTACCGAGCAAGTGCTGCACTGTCGGAGGGGAAGTACTGAGCAAGTGCTGCACTGTCGGAGGGGCAATACTGAGGGAGCACCGCACTATCGGAGGGGCAATACTGAGGGAGTGCTGCACTGTCGGAGGGGCAATACTGAGCAAGTGCTGCACTGTCGGAGGGGCAATACTGAGGGAGTGCTGCACTGTCGGAGGGGCAATACTGAGGGAGCGCTGCACTGTCAGAGGGGCAATACTGAGGGAGCGCTGCACTGTCAGAGGGGCAGTACTGATGGTGCGCTGCACTGTCGGAGGGGTAATACTGAGGGAGCGCTGCACTGTCAGAATGGCAATACTGAGCAAGTGCTGCACTGTCGGAGGGGTAATACTGAGGGAGCGCTGCACTGTCGGAGGGGTAATACTGAGGGAGCGCTGCACTGTCAGAGGGGCAGTACTGATGGTGCGCTGCACTGTCAGAGGGGCAGTACTGACGGTGCGCTGCGCTGTCGGAGGGACAGTACTGAGGGAGTGCTGCACTGTCGGAGGGGCAGTACTGAGGGAGCGCTGCACTGTCGGAGGGGCAGTACTGAGGGAGCGCTGCACTGTCGGAGGGGCAGTACTGAGGGAGCGCTGCACTGTCGGAGGGGCAGTACTGAGGGAGCGCTGCACTGTCGGAGGGGCAGTACTGAGGGAGCGCTGCACTGTCGGAGGGGCAGTACTGAGGGAGCGCCGCACTGCCGGAGGGGCAGTACTGAGAGAGCTCCGCACTGTCGGAGGGGCAGTACTGAGGGAGTGTTGCACTGTCGGAGGGGCAGTACTGAGGGAGTGTTGCACTGTCGGAGGGGCAGTACTGAGGGAGTGTTGCACTGTCGGAGGGGCAGTACTGAGGGAGTGTTGCACTGTCGGAGGGGCAGTACTGAGGGAGCGCTGCACTGTCGGAGGGGCAGTACTGAGAGAGCTCCGCACTGTCGGAGGGGCAGTACTGAGGGAGCACTGCACTGTCGGTGGTGCCGTCTTTCGGATGAAACTTTAAACCAAGGCCCTGTCTGCTCTCTCAGGTGGATGTAAAAGATCCCACGGCACTATTTCAAAGAAAAGCAGGGGAGTTCACCCCGGTGTCCTGGGGCCAATATTTATCCCTCACTGAGAAACCCCCTTTACAATAGCAACAACTTGCGTTTCTATAGAAACATAGAAGATAGGAGCAGGAGTAGGCCATTCGGCCCCTCGAGCCTGTTCCGCCATTTAATGAGATCATGGCTGATCATCCAAATTAAGTACCCTGTCCCTGCTTTCTCCCCATATCCCTTGATCCCTTTAGCCTTAAGAAATATATCTAACTCCTTCTTGAATATATTTAATGAATTGGCCTCTACTGCCTTCTGTGATAGAGAATAGGAAGGATGTTCCCGATGGCGGGGGAGTCCAGAACCAGGGGTCACAGTCTAAGGATAAGGGGTAAGCCATTTAGGACAGAGATGAGGAGGAATTTCTTCACCACTCTCTGGGTGAAGAAATTCCTCCTCATCTCTGTCCTAAATGGCTTACCCCTTATCCTTAGACTGTGACCCCTGGTTCTGGACTCCCCCGCCATCGGGAACATCCTTCCTGCATCTAGTCTGTCTAGTCCTGTTAGAATTTTATAAGTTTCAATGCGATCCCCTCTCATTCTTCTAAACTATAGCGAATACAAGCCCAATCGACCCAATCTCTCCTCATACGTCATTCCTGCCATCCCAGGTATCAGTCTGGTGAATCTTCGCTGCACTCCCTCCATGGCAAGAACATCCTTCCTCAGGTAAGACGATCAAAACTGTACACAATACTCAAGGTGTGGTCTCACCAAGGCCCTGTACAACTGCAGCAAGACATCCTTGCTCCTGTACTCGAATCCTCTCGCTATGAAGGTCAACATACCATTTGCCTTCTTAACCACCTGCTGCACCTGCATGTTTACCTTCAGCGACTGGTGCACATGGACACCCAGGTCTCGTTGCACTTCCCCTTTTCCCAATCTATTGCCGTTCAGATAATAATCTGCCTTCCTGTTTTTGCCACCAAAGTGGATAACCTCGCATTTATCTACATTATACTGCATCTGCCATGCATCTGCCCAATCACCCAACCTGTCCAAATCATACCGGAGTTTCTCTGCATCCTCCTCACAGCACACACGCCCACCCAGCTTTGTGTCATCTGCAAACTTGGAGATATTACATCTAGTTCCCTTGTCTAGATCATTAATATATATTGTGAATAACTGGGGTCCTAGCACTGATCCCTGCGGTACCCCACTAGTCACTGCCTGCCACTCGGAAAAAGACCCGTTTATTCCAACTCTTTGCTTCCTGTCTGCCAACCAGTTCTCTATCAAAGTCAGTACCTTACCCCCAATCCCATGTGCTTTAACTTTGCACGCTAATCTCTTATGCGGGACCTTATCAAAAGCCTTCTGAAAGTCCAAATACACCACATCCACTGGTTCTCCCTTATCTATTCTGCCAGTTACATCCTCAAAAAATTCCAGTATATTAGTCAAGCATGATTTACCTTTTGTAAATCCATGTTGACTTTGTCCGATCCTGTCACTGTTTTCCAAGTGCTCAGCTATTACATGTTTTATAATGGACTCCAGCATTTTCTCCACTACCAATGCCAGGCTTACCGGTCTATAATTCCCCGTTTTCTCTCTACCACCTTTTTTAAATAGTGGGGTTACATTAGCTACCCTCCAATCCATGGGAACTATTCCAGAGTCTATAGAATTTTGGAAGATGACCAGCAATGCATCTACTATTTCTAGGGCCACTTCCTGAAGTACCCTAGGATGTAGATTATCAGGCCCTGGGGATTTATTGGCCTTCAATCCCGTCAATTTCCCTAACACCATTTCCCTACAAATACTGATTTCATTCAGTTCCTCCCTCTCGTTAGATCCTATGTTCCTCCTTTGTGAAGACAGAACCAAAGTATGTATTTAATTGGTCTGCCATTTCTTTGTTCCCCATTTGTTCCCCATTATAAATTCCCCTGATTCTGACTGCAAGGGGCCTACACTTGACTTCACCAATCTTTTTCTCTTCACATATCTATAAAAGCTTTTACAGTCAGTTTTTATGTTCCCTGAAAGCTTACTCTCATAATCGATTTTCCCCCTCTTAATTAATCCCTTTGTTCTCCTTTGCTGAATCCTAAACTACTCCCAATCCTCAGGTTTGCTGCTTTTTCTGGCCAATTTATATGTCCTCTCCTTGGATCTTATGCTATCCCTAATTTCCCTCGTTAGCCACGGTTGAGTCTCATTTTTGTTTCATTTTTATGCCAAACAGGGATGAACAAATTCTGTAGTTCATCCATGCGATCTTTAAATGTTTGCCATTGCCTATCCACTGTCAATCCTTTAAGTAACGTTCCCCAATCCATCCTAGCCAACTCACGCCTCATACCATCATAGTTTCCTTTATTTAAATTCAGTCTCGTCTCTGAGTCAAATACTTCACTCTCCAGCTTAATGAAGAATTCTATCATATTATGATCGCTCCTCCCCAAGGGGCCTCGCACAACAACATTGCTAATTTATCCTTTCTCATTACATAATACCCAGTCTAAGATGGCCTGATCTCTAGTTGGTTCCTAGACATATTGGACCATGAAACCATCCAATATACACTCTAGGAATTCCTCCTCCACAGTATTGTTACTAATTTGGTTAGCCCAATCTATATGTAGATTAAAGTCACCCATGATAACTGCTGTGCCCTTATTGCACGCTTCTCTAATTTCCTGTTTAATGCCGTTACTGACGTTCTGGCCCATCAGTTGGAATGTTGGCGACAGTATTGGATTCGACATCATTATTTCCAACCACTGTCTGATCGTAGCTCTTCTAGGAAGAGGTTAAAAGCCTTGGCAACGTTTCCCTGAAGGACCCAGAGGCAGTAAGTGGTGATGTGTGAGTTAGGAAAGGATCACACAAATTACAGCTAAAAATACCACGGTAACTAGGGGCCCTTAAGTGGATGGGTTTGAAGCCAGCAAACCTGTCGCTTTTAATCTTGGCAAGGCGAGCCATTGATTGAATAATGACTAAAAACTGCAGTCAGTTGCTGTCAGTAGAATCGCACCATGCCCTTTCATGGTGTTCTCTCTGTAAACCCGCCGTTTGCCCGCTTTGTAAACAGGATGAGCAGAGTCACGCTTGCCTTGGTAGAACGTTACGAATGAATCGACCGTGTAAAGTCCTCCTTTAAGACGCTCCTTAAAACCTACCTCTCTGACCAAGCTTTTGGCCACCTGTCCCAATATCTCCTCCTGTGGCTCGGTGTCAAATACTGTCTGATTACACTCCTGTGAAGCGCCTTGGGACGTTTTACCAGCTAAATGGCGCTAACGTTCTACCAAGGCAAGCGTGGCTCTGCTCATCCTGTTTACAAAGCGGGCAAACGGCGGGTTTACAGAGAGAACACCATGAAAGGGCATGGTACATTTCTACTGACAGCAACTGACTGCAGTTTTTAGCCATTATTTAATCAATGGCTCGCCTTGCCAAGATTAAAAGCGACAGGATTGCTGGCTTCAAACCCAAACACTTAAGGGCCCCTAGTTACCGTGGTATTTTTAGCTGTAGTTTGTGTGATCCTTTTCCTAACTCTTCCCACCGTGGCCCAAACACATCACCACTTACTGCCCCTGGGTCCTTCAGGAAAATGTTGCCAAGGCTTTTAACCTCTTCCCAGAGGAGCTACATGTTAAGTCCGTGAATGATTGAGACACGGACTAGCAGGAGAGAAAACAAAACGATCTTTACTGGTGGAAGGCATAAATGAATCTAACCAACAGAGGCTCTCTAGCGCCTTTTATACAGGGGTGTTCACTGCCGGTACTGCAGTCTGAGACCAGTTATTCTCTTAAAGGTACATACACAACAATTCCTCCCCTTTTAGATAAACAGTACATAACATTCATTTAACAACTAATGATAACGAATTACAATCACAATTACTGTTGCTAGATACATTGGTTAAGTTTAAGCAATTATAAGTTCAGTCTTTGAGGAGGCTTCCTGATTCTGTCTGGATAACACCTCTTTGGAGTATCAGGTTCTTCTGGCAATGTTGAGTCGGAATCAATGTCGTTGTTTGGTTCATCTGCTTCCAATATTACCGGTTCTGCGGTAGCTGCAATTGGAACGTCGATTTCATTACCAGGTGTATCAGATCGTGGTGTGGAGTTGACGTTTTCCAGTGACTCTAGAATCTGGTCAGCATGGCATCTTACAATGCTCTCCCCAATGTCCACGGTATACATGAGAGGTCCTTGTCGTGTACAAATCGTTCCTGGCTGCCATTTCTCAGTGCGGTAGTCCCGGGCCAAAACTGGTTGACCTATCTTAAAACTCCTGGTCGGCCTTTCATTCATATTCTGAAACTGCCTGTTCTCCACATCTCTTCGGACGTTTGGCTTAACCAAATCCAAGCGGCATCGTAGTCTTCGATTGAAGAACACCATGGCTGGTGTTTGGTTGGTAACCGCCTGTGTCGCATTCCGGTAGGCAAACAAGAAGTTGTCCACCTTGTGTTGTAGGGGTATATCTTCATTACACATTGCCTTGATAGCCTTCTTGAATGTTTGGACAAACCTCTCGGCCAATCCATTAGTGGCTGGATGATATGGGGCAGATGTGTAATGCTTAACACCATTGTTCTTTAAGAACCTCCGGAACACTTCAGACACAAACTGTGGTCCATTGTCAGAGCAAATCTGTTCAGGCAGCCCATTCCTGGCGAATATGGTTCGTAAAGCTGTGATAGTTTTTTCCGCGGTGGTTGAGGACATTTTTATTACCTCTGGCCACTTTGAATGTGCATCCACCGCAATTAAAAACATCGAGTCCATGAAGGGACCAGCAAAATCAATGTGCACCCTTTGCCATGGAGATGAGGGCCACTCCCATGGATGCAGAGGAGCTTGTGGTGGGGCGTTTTGGACCTTCTGGCATCCTGCACAGCTCTTGGTCATCTCTTCAGTTTCTCTATCGATTCCCGGCCACCACATAAACGCTCTGGCTAAGCTCTTCATTTTTACCCCACCCAGATGACCCTCATGAAGCTCATTGAGCACTCTATCCGTCAACTTAGGTGGAATTACTACGCTGGATCCACACATCAAGGTTCCTCTGCACACTGACAGCTGTTCTCTTCTTGGCGAGAATGCTGGCAGCAGTGGTTCGCCATGTGCTGGCCATCCCTTCACCGTTAAATCATAGACCCGTGATAGTGTCGGGTCATTCCGTGTTTCCTTTTCTATGTTTGCATTCGTCACAGGGAGACATTCGACTATGGTCGAGTGGAATAACTCCATTGGATCCACTGCAAGGTCTTCTTCTTCCACCGTCGGCAACGGTAGACGTGACAATCCATCAGCATTTCCATGCTGTTTAGTTCCTTTGTACTCGATGTCATATTGGTGTGCCCCTAGGAAAAGGGACCATCTCTGCAGCCGTTGTGCTGTCATTATCAGTACGCCCTTCTGAGGGTTGAAAATGGAGACAAGAGGTTGATGATCGGTTAGTAGAGTAAATTTTTGACCGTGCAGATAGTGATTGAACTTCTTCACCCCCCACATAAGGCTGAGGGCCTCTCTGTCAATCTGGGCGTAGTTATGCTCGGCAGAAGTTAACGAGCGTGACGCAAAAGCTATCGGCCTCTCCAAACCATCAAGGAATTTATGTGACAGTACCGCCCCAATGCCGTAGGGAGACGCATCACACGCCAGCCTGATTGGCAGTGCTGGGTTGTAGTGAGCCAATACTTCCTTTGAAGTGATTAAGTCCTTACTCTTCTGAAAAGCACGTTTACAATCATCGCTCCATTTCCATGCTACCCCCGTTCGTAGCAGGGCGTTCAGCGGGTGCAGAATTGTCGACAAATTCGGCAAAAACTTATGATAGTAATTCACCAACCCGAGGAATGACCTCAGTTGCGACACATTTTCAGGCGCTGGGGCCTTAACAACCACTTCAATTTTGTCAGGGGACTTATGTAACCCCTCTTCATCAATCACGTGGCCACAATACGATATCTGTTTCTTAAAAAATTCGCACTTGGGGCGGTTGGCTCGCAGCCCATGTTCCCGTAGTCTAGTGAGCAACTGTTCTAGGTTGTTAAGGTGTTCACTGTCATCTTCACCTGCTACAAGGATGTCGTCCAAGTAACACTGAGTCCCCGAAATCCCTTGCAGGACTTGTTCCATCGCTCTTTGCCATATCGCCGGAGCCGATGCTACTCCGAATGCCAATCGATGATACTGGTAAAGACCTTGGTGAGTGTTTATCGTGAGATACTTCCTAGAGGACTCTTCAACCTCCATCTGCAAATATGCTTGTGCTAGGTCAATTTTTGTAAAACACTTCCCTCCAGACAGCGAGGCGAAGATGTCTTCTATCCTTGGAAGAGGATATTGTACTGTGTGAAGGACAGGGTTCACCGTCACCTTGAAATCCCCACAGATGCGAATCTTCCTTGGCTCTCCAGACTTATTGCTTAACGTTTTCTTCATGATAGGAACGATGGGTGTCGCCCACTCGCTCCAGTCGACCTTAGACAACACGCCCGCCTTCTCCAGCTCTGCCTCGACAGCTGGGCGAATTGCATATGGTACCGGTCTCGCTTTGAAAAACTTGGGAACTGCATTCTCTTCTATTTTTAACGAGGCGGTTACGCCTTTAAGCGTGCCCAGTTCTTGTTGAAATACCTCTTTGGCGTTAGCTAAGATTGTTGACAATCGTCCAGGAGTGACGTCTTCATCTTTTTTACCATCCACCGTCATTGCATGAATGGAATGCCAATCTAAGTTTATCTTCCTGACCATTCCCGTCCCAATAACGGTGGTCCACCATTTGGCAGTATGTAGAGATACAATTTCTGTATTTTCTTGCCATTGTATTCGACAGGCACCCTTATTTTTCCTCTGGGGTATACTTTTTGCCCCGTATACGTCGTCAAGACGATGGATGTCTCTCTCAAGGGTATGTGTGAAAATAGCCGCTCGTAGTCTCGTCGATTCATGACGGTTACACACAGAAACACAGAAACCCCACAGTGCAGATAGAGGCCATTTCGGCCCATCGAGCCTGCACCGACACATATCCCACCCGATCCCCATAACCCCACGTATTTAATCCCCCTAACACTAAGGGTCAATTTATCATAGCCAATCAACCTAACTCGCACATCTTTGGACTGTGGGAGGAAACCGGAGCACCCGGAGGAAACCCACGCAAACACGGGGAGAATGTGCAAACTCCACACAGACAGTCGCCCGAGGCTGGATTTGAACCCAGGTCCCTGGCGCTGTGAGGCAACAGTGCTAACCACTATGGGGTTAGCGCTGATCCTGTATCCAATTCCATTTTAACTTGGGACCCTGCTATCGTGAGGGTGACCCAAATGGTTCGGTGATCCTCTTTTGCGATTACATTGTGAAGTTTGAGACAGCTTAATCTCCTGTTCTCGGATTCACTATCGCTCATCTAGTCTTTGGAACTACTGTCCGTCATCTTTTGTACTTTCTTGTATGGTTCCTTAGTAGCCTTTTTGTTGTTGCTGGTCTTCTTCCCAGACCTACAAACTCGTGCAATGTGTCCAATCTTCCCGCATTGTCTGCATATTTTGTCTTTGGACCAGCAGTCCTTCTGGTCATGGTTAGTTCTGCCGCAGCGATAACATTTTGCAAATCCCCGTGTCATTTCGTGGGTGCCGTATTCCTGTGGTTTTTGTTGAATTTCTGCAGCTCCCCTGGCTGCTGCTTCATACGATACTGCCACGCTGAAAGCCTTATCTAGCGTCAGCTCTTTTTCTGCGAGTAACTTCTTCTGTGTTCCTTCACTCAGGAGTCCACAGACAAATTTGTCCCGTAGGGTATCTGCCAGTCCTGCTCCGAACTGGCAGTGCTTTGATAGCCTGCGTAGTTCCGTAAGATACTCAGCATTGCTCTCATCTTTGTGCTGAGTTCTCCTGTGGAATTTAAATCTTTCTGCTATCAACAGCGGTGCAGGGTTTAAGTGCTCCTGTAGAACAGCAACAATTTCGTTAAAACTCTTCGCCTTCGGTTTGGCTGGAGTAATCAGATCCCGCAATAGGCCGTACGTTCTAGCGCCCATTTAGTTTAACAATATTGATGCCTTTTTCCCCTCCGCTATTTCATTTGCCTCGAAATATACCTCGACTCTTTCCACATACGTGGTCCAGTCCTCTAATGTATTATCAAAAGCAGTGATACAGCCAGTCTTCGGCATCTTGCAAATCTAAAATGGCGCCTCCCGCGCTTTGCCTTCTTCCCCGATTTAACAAAATGGCGCCTCCCGCGCTTTTCCTTCTTCCCCGCTGTTATTAGCGCTGCTTTCCACGGTTTCTTGCGCGTATTCTTTTTCTTTTATTATTTTCCCGTCGTGGAGCGGACCCTCTGGGACACTTCCCTCCCTCTTCTGAGGTCCGAACGCTGCCCAGCTTCGAAACACTGGCCGCGCCCTGTATGCTCCACCCTCTCTCTCTCTCCTCGCTGCCCGGCCCTGTTGAAAGGCCACCCAATCGAGCTTCAGCCCTCCGCAGCCCAGGAAGGATCAGAGCACTACCTGCCACCAACCCGATTAGCTGGGAAACCACGGACCGAGGAACCCAGCCTGGCTCTGGACAGTCTCTCCTGCAAAGCCTTGAACCCGATGATTGACGGTCGACGCCCGTTCCTCGAGTTTCAATGGACTCTATTTTTTTCCGACCTTCAACAATGTCGTCGGAGCTGCTGCCGAGTTGCAGGTAAGTACGTTTCTTACTCGTCGCCAGTGTTAAGTCCGTGAATGATTGAGACACGGACTAGCAGGAGAGAAAACAAAATGATCTTTACTGGTGGAAGGCATAAACGAAACTAACCAACAGAGGCTCTCTAGCGCCTTTTATACAGGGGTGGTCACTGCCGGTACTGCAGTCTGAGACCAGTTATTCTCTTAAAGGTACATACACAACACTACAATCAGAGAGTGGTTGGAAATAATGATGTCCAATCCAATACTGTCGCCAACATTACAACGATGGTCAGAACGTCATTAACCACCCTCTCAAATGGCCCAGCGAGCAAATCAGTTCAAGAAGAAGGTCAACCACCACCACCTTCTCTTTATTAGCAGAGGCACAGAATATAAGAGCAGCGAGGTTATGCTGGAACTGTATAAAACACTAGTTTAGTCGCAGCCTGAATACTGCGTGCAGTTCTGGTCACCACATTACAGGAAGGATGTGATTGCACTAGAGAGGGTACAGAGGAGATTTACGAGGATGTTGCCTGGGCTGGGGCATTTTAGCTATGAGGAAAGATTGGATGAGGTTGTTTTCTTTGGAACAGAGGAGGCTGAGGGGAGACTTGATTGAGGTGTATAAAGTTATGAGGGGCCCGGATAGAGTGGATAGGAAGGACCTATTTCCCTTAGCAGAGAGGTCAATAACCAGGGGGCATAGATTTAAAGTAATTGGTAGAAGGATTAGAGGGGAGTTGAGGAGTAATATTTTCACCCAGAGGGTGGTGGGGGTCTGGAACTCGCTGCCTGAAAGGGTGGTAGAGGCAGAAACCCTCATCACATTTAAAAAGTACTTGGATATACACTTGAAGTGCCGTAACCTACAGGGCTACGGACCAAGAGCTGGACAGTGGGATTAGGCTGGATAGCTCTTTGTCGGCCATAAATTTCTATGATTCTCAGGACAACTGGGGGGACGGGTAATAAATGCCGGCCTTGCCAACGATCTGAACTCAGGTTCCCAGGTCTCAGGATTCCCAGTCCAGTCACAATAACTTAGGTAGAATGGGGAGCTAAGGTAGTGCAGTGGTTATGTTACTAGACTCGCAATCCAGAGGCTGGTGTTCCACAGAACTTTAGCTCTTTACTGATAAAGAACAACAGGAAACGTATTTGGGTCGGTGGCACTTGCGGGCATTTTAAGTACGTATTAAAGACAGAGGGTTCACACGTAGCTTAAATACGCCAACTTTACAACGACCGCTGTAGGAAGTGAATCATCTGTCATCCTGTTTGTATTGGAGCGTTCCTGCTCCCCAGCTACAGGTGCCATGAAAATTAATCAGCGTCGCTCACAACAGGCGGAAATATTTTGCACTGAAAATGATTATTTGTTTACCGCTTCGTTCGAAAGGAAAGGAACTCCCAGAGGAAGAACCTTCCTTTATCCTGTAAATCAACTCCAACGTGGAACTTGCAGCAACTCTTTCTTATTGTTCTTCTCAATCCAACGCTTTCTCCATTCTGGATCAAACTTTCCTTTCGGTTAGCCGGTGTCCGACATTTGGCAAAAGACATCGCCATGGCTCCCAGTCTCCAAATCAAACTGTTTGTTTCTGTATATTTGCACTCCTCCCTTGGAGAACAGCGTGAGGTAGTGAGAGGATTCGCAGGCTGGCATCGTTATCGCATTCTGTGTCAGCCAGGGCTCAGTGGGCAGCACCCTCGCCCGAGTCAGAAGGTTGTGGGTTTCAGTCCCACTCCAGAGACTTGAGCACAAAAATCTAGACTGACACTCCCAGTGCAGTACTGAGGGAGTGCTGCACTGTCGGAGGGGCAGTACTGAGGGAACGCCGCACTGTCGGAGGGGCAGTACTGAGGGAGTGCTGTACTGTCGGAGGGGCAGTACTGAGGGAGTGCTGTACTGTCGGAATGGCAGTACTGAGGGAGCGCTGCACTGTCGGAGGGGCAGTACTGAGGGAGCGCTGCACTGTCGGAGGGGCAGTACTGAGGGAGCGCTGTACTGTCGGAGGGGCACTACTGAGGGAGCGCTGCACTGTCGGAGGGGCAGTACTGAGGGAGCGCTGCACTGTCGGAGGGGCAGTACTGAGGGAGTGCTGCACTGTCGGAGGGGCAGTGCTGAGGGAGCGCTGCACTGTCGGAGGGGCAGTACTGAGGGAGTGCTGCACTGTCAGAGGGGCAGTGCTGACGGAGTGTTGCACTGTCGGAGGTGCCGTCTTTCGGATGAGATGTTAAACCGAGGCCCCGTCTGCTCTCTCAGGTGGACGTAAAAGATTCCTTGGTCACTATTTCAAAGAGGAGCAGGGGAGTTCTCCCCGGTGTCCTGGGCCAATAGTTATCCTTCAAAAACCAATTATCTGGTCATTGTCACATTGCTGTTTGTGGGGCCTTGGCTGTGTGCAAGCATGTTTCCTACATTGCAACACTTCAAAAATGTTTCATTGACTGTAGAGTGCTTTGGGACATCCTGAGGGATATGGGGATAGGGCGGGAAAGTGGGGTTGAGGTAGAAGATCTGTCGCGATCTTATTGACTGGCGGAGCAGGCTTGAGGGTGCTACTATTTCTTGTGTTCTTATGAGGTTGTGAAAGATGCTATATAATGTCTTTCTTTCTTGTGGAAGGATTCGCGGACTGACAGGCCACCACGTGAACACTCCTTCCATGGGCGTAACCACCTTTATACCAGCCGATTGGGGGGGTGGGGGAGGGGTTATGTGCTCCCACAACCCATACGATGGAGAGGGCGTCACCCACACCCACCGGACGCAAAGGTTCCGCTGGATGTCGAGCCAGAGTGCCGGCCTCCACTCGCCAGGACTGTCTGGAGAAGCGTTCGAACCCCGGGAACCTCCGACTCCGAGGCGGGGCTGGAACCACTGAGCTACAGGCACGCTCCCACTAACGTTCCCTTTAGCCTGTGCGGCCGCGCAGTCTCTGGACCGCCCGCGCAGCCCGCTCACCGGCTGTTCAATGGGAGAAACACCCCTGATTGTGAATGGACCGCACAGCCCAAAAAGAAATGAACAGGAACATTGGCTCCCGCTACTGAGATATCTGCACTGGTAGAGTTTCTGTTTGCCTGATATGGAGTGGTCACACTCACCCTGCAGTTAAGGGGAAGCTGGATAAGTACATGAGCGAGAAAGGAATAGAAGGATATGCAGATAGGGCGAGATGAAGAGGGGTGGGAGGAGGCTCGTGTGGAGCAGAAACACCGGCACGGAGCAGTGGGGCCGAATGGCCTGTTTTTGTGCTGTACGTTCCATGCAATTCTATGTAATCCTGAAGGAAGAGGCCCTACTGGCCGAATCCAGAGAGCTTTGCCTCTCACTTTAATTCTCCGCTCCACTCCCACTCTGATCTCTCTGTCCTCGGCCTCTTACACTGTTGCAATGAAGCTCAACATAAGCTTGAGGAACAGCAACTCATCTTTCGATTCGGCACTTTACAGCCTTCTGGACTCAACATTGAGTTCAACAATTTCACACCATAACCTCGGCCTCTATTTTTTCACCTGGCAGCTGTTGATGATTCTGCCATTCCCATTTACACCTCCTCTAGACCCATCTTTTGTTCCTTTACTTGTCCATTACCATCTCCTTTTGCCTTGCACCATCATCCCTTTTGTCTCTTAATCTCTCCTGCCTTCCACCCTATCACAGACCTTCCCTTTTGTTCTTTCCTCCCCTCCCCCTCTTTCCCTGCACGACATTTGTTTAAAAATCTGTTACATCTCTAACTTTTTCCAGTTCTGACGAAGGGTCATCGGCCTGAAACGTTAACTCTGTTTTTCTCTCACCGCTGCCTGACCCGCTGAGTGTTTCCAGCATTGTCTGTTTTTATTTCAGATTTCCAGCATCTGCAGTATTCTGTTTTTGTATTGGAGTTGAGATGTAGGTTAGCACAGCGCAGACCTACGGTTGCCCAGAATGCACAGGGTTAAGGGTGGAGTTTAACCAACCAAAATTGTAAAGCTGACCAACACGGAGCATTGGTCAGATTCCCAGCGCCAGTCCAGCCAGGGCCTTAGGTTGGAGGACTACCTGGAGCCGAGTGGGGAAAAAAAATCAGCATAGAATCACACAGCACAGAAGGAGGCCATTCAGCCCATCGTGCCTGTGCCGGCTCTTTGAACGAGCTCTCCAATGAGTCCCACTCCCCCCTGCTCTTTCCCCACAGCCCTGCAAATTTCACCTTTTCAAGCATTGATCCAATTCCCTTCTGAAAGTTACTATTGAATCTGCTTCCACCGCCCTTTCAGGCAGCGCATTCTAGATCACAACAACTCGCTGCGTAAAAAAATGTTCTCATCTCCCCTCTGGTTCTTTTGCCAATCACCTTAAATCTGTGTCCTCTGGTTACCAACCCTCCTGCCACTGGAAACAGTTTCTCTCTATCTATCCTATCAAAACCTTTCATGATTGTGAACACCTCTATCAAATCTCCTCTTAACCTTCTCTGCTCGAAGGAGAACAACCCAAGCTTCTCCATATAACTAACGTCCCTCATCCCTGGTAACATTCTAGTAAATCTCTTCCACACCCTCTGCAAGGCCTTGACATCCTTCCTACAGTGCGATGCCTGATTCTACTTGTATGAAAGATTTGGTTGGACATCCTTCAGACGTTGTACTCTGTAAAACACCAACAAACCACAACGGAACGATCTTCCTCAAGAAAAAAAATGTAAGAAGTCACACAACACCAGGTTAGTCCAACAGTTTTATTTGAAATCACAAGCTTTCGGAGCGCTGCTCCTTCGTCAGGTGAAGTCACCTGACGAAGGAGCAGCGCTCCGAAAGCTTGTGATTTCAAATAAAACTGTTGGACTATAACCTGGTGTTGTGTGACTTCTTACATTTGTCCACCCCAGTCCAACACTGGCATCTCCACACCAAGAAAAAAAATAGTTGACAAAAAAAGGGAATGAAATCTAGACATTACCCTGCTGGGTTTTGTTTTCCTGATCTTGAGATAACCTGGACTCTCTCCAGACACAAGAGAAAAGCAGCTGTTAATCTAAAGGAACTTCCAATAGTGATGGTAATCAGCCTCTCAATAACCTGGGGACCTATTTAGATAACTTTCCCACAGAGCATCTCAGCTTTGACCTTAAAAGGAACAAGTCAGGTTCGTTGCTGAATATTGCAACTATGCTTCAGATCTCAAGCTACGTATGAGCAGTGGCTCAGTGAGGCGAGATCAGCTATTCATTCCCTTTCTGAAGTGAAGCAGAGCGAGACGCTCCTCCTTCACTCTCATCTGTGAGTCAGAAGGTTGTGGGCTCAAGCCCCACTCCAGAGACTTGAGCACAAAATCTAGGCTGACACTCCAGTGCAATACTGAGGGAGTGCCGCACTGTCAGAGGTGCCGTCTTTCGGATGAGACGTTAAACCAAGGTCCCGTCTGCCCTCTTGCAGGTGGATGTAAAAGATCCCATGGCCACTATTTCAAAGAGGAGCAGGGGGAGTTCTCCCCGGTGTCCTGGGGCCAATATTTAATCCCCCAACCCACATCACTGAAACGGATTATCTGGTCATTATCACATTGCTGTTTGTGGGAGCTTGCTGTGCGCAATTTGGCTGCCGCGTTTCCTACATTACAACAGCGACTACACTTCAAAAAGTACCTCATTGGCTGTAAAGGACAGAAGGACTTGCATTTCTACAGCACCTTTCATGACCACCAGACGTCCCAAAGCACTTCACAGCCAATGAAGTACTTTCGTAAACGTGAAGCGCTTTGGGACGTCCGGAGGCTGTGAAAGGTGCTGTAGAAATTCAAGATCTTTCCATTATCATTTGCTTAAAGAACAGTAACCTGACTAACTTTGGATGGTATGTGTTTCCTTTGGGTGGTTTTTTAATGTTTAATTTAGCGTCGCTACACTGAAGGGAATGGAGGGGGATGGAGGGGGTAAGCGAACATTCATTGAGGCATGTCCTTCCATGGAGTAACTCCTTCAGCAACAGCACTACACGCAGGCACATCATAGCTTCAATAAAACTAAGGAAATTTCAGCAGTTCAAGGTTACATCTGCACGGCAAGTTCAGGGTCAGCGTGAAGCAGTTTCTGCTTTCCACCAGCTCTAAACGTGCAGTGCAGGTCAGGTGTTCATTCCCATTCTGAAGCCAGACTCTCGCCTTCCTAATCTTAAAATTGGAGCCGGGCCGTTCAGGAGTGAAGACAGGAGGCACGTTTTCACACAAAGGGTAGTGGAAATCTCAAACTCGCTCCCACAGAAAGGCTGGGGGTCAATTGGAGCATTCACAACTGAGAGCTGACGTAAGAAAACTACTAGGCACTTGGTCAGTGTATTAAGCAAGGCTTTAATCAACTTGTTTCACAACATGGAGGTCTAGTTGTCCTTCACTAGTTCCTGTTTACAAAATGTCCTGAGCAAGCTGGGCGCATGCCTGAGTATTTATACTTTCCCTGGACAGCGCCACCAGCAGGCCGCTCAGTATTTTTCCATAAGTCATTTCTACATGAATGACAAGATTCATGTCAAGAGCGAAAGATTTTTGTTGGGTGAGGGTGCTGAGGGATGCCGAGCAAAGGCGGGTAAAATTGATTTGAGGTACAGATCAGCCGTGATCTAATGAAATGGCGTGGAACAGGCTCGAGGGACTGAATGGCCCCCTTCTGTTCCGAAGAGGCTCAGCCCCAGCGGCTGGGCAGGGTCCGACGCTGGATACCGGCTGCAGTCACATTATCGCTGGAGTGGCGATGCCAGGCGAGATTGGGGCAACAGGTGTGGGGTGAATCCACCTCAAAACTCTGAGCTGCACTCCCCAGTCAATTCATTTCTTTGCCCTTCAGGGCGACAAACGTCAGGCCCGGAGAACAGACCCCCAAATGCTGTCGGTAGGGTAAAAATGAGCCAATCCCTTCGTAGGTGAGAGTGAAGTTCGATTTCAATCCGTAGGGGCCATCAATATAAGATAGTCACTGATAAATCCAACAGGGAATCCAGGAGAAACTTCTTTACCAGGGAGTGGCGAGAATGTGGAACTCGCTACCACAGGGAGTGGTTGAGTTGAATAGCACAGATACATTTAAGAGGAAGCTGGATAAACACATGAGGGAGAAAGGAATAGAAGAATAGATGCAGGAAGGATGTTCCCGATGGTCGGGGAGTCCAGAACCAGGGGTCACAGTCTAAAGGATAAGGGGTAAGCCATTTAGGACTGAGATGAGGAGGAATTTCTTCACCCAGAGAGTGGTGAACCTGTGGAATTCTCTACCACAGAAGGCAGTAGAGGCCAATTCATTAAATATATTCAAGAAGGAGTTGGATATATTTCTTAAGGCTAAAGGGATCAAGGGGTATGGGGAGAAAGCAGGGACAGGGTACTGAATTTGGATGATCAGCCATGATCGCATTGAGTGGTGGAGCAGGCTCGAGGGGCCGAATGGCCTACTCCTGCTCCTATCTTCTATGTTTCTATGTTTCTGTTGATGGGTTGAGATGAAGCGGGGTGGGAGGAGGCTGGTGTGGAGCAGAAACCCCGGCATGGAGCTAATAGCCTGTTCCTGTGCTGTACATACTCTAATACTGTGAGCCACACAGGTACAAAATGAACAACAGATGAATCAAATGTTTAAACAGCTGAGTAGGTGTCGGAATTCAGATCAGTAAGATTTGCATCGAGATGCCTCACTGCCCACAGGAAAGTCAGCACTTACACACTTGGGAAATTGCAACGTGTCAGGGTTTACATGAGGCGTTCTGGCTAGCATTGGCTCTAATTAATCCTGATTTAGCTATTTTATTTCTTAAATCAGAAAGAGGAATGAAACTTTCAGGAGATATCGTCAGTGCTATCCGTCTCGTAACTGCGAAGGTATTCACGGGCTAGACAAGAATGTTCTCAAGTGAATGAAACAGCAAAATACTGGAACATCAAAGCTCATAAAACTTTGCATTCTTTTACAAATTTAGCAATTGCTGGTGTGCTGGGGAGATTTCCTGGTGCCCACAGCAAATAGTTTCCACTTGTTTTTGTAACGCGACTCCCGGTTACACCCAGCAACGTTTTAGATGTCCCCCATGTAACTCATTCTCATTCCTCACTGGAAGCCAGACTGTCAACTCCGTTTAAAGTTTCGGCCCTTTGGGAGCCGCGCTGTAATCCTGTAATAACTTGACCCCAACAGAACTGTATCTTCGTCTTAGTGCCAACAATGGCGGTTGGATGTTGAAAGAGGCCGAACATTTGCTCCAACCTCCAGCTGGCATTGTAGGTGCTACTCTATCCATGCTCTGAAGCCCGGGTGGTGTAGTGGTTATGTTACTGGGCTGGCAATCCAAGAGGCCTGGGACTAATAATCCGGTAGAACGGGAGTTAAAAATCCCACCATGGCAATTTAACAATTTGAATTCAGCTTTACAAATCGGGAAATAAAAAGCAATTATCAGTAACAGTGATCATGAAGCTGTTGGATTGATGTGAAAACCCAACTAGGTCACGAATGTCCTTTAGATACGGATGCCTGCCGTCCTTACCCGTTGCGAGCAAAATATATGACTTAAATCAGAAAGAGGAATGAATCTTTTAGGAGATATCGTAAGTACGGCAGCAGCAGTGAGAGCGGCCCTGGGTGGAGACTGAGCGCGGAGACCGAGGAGTTAAAGAGCGGGGAGCGAGAGCGGCCCAGACTCACCAGCGGCAGCAGAGAGCAGTAAAAAGTAATCGAAGTGTGAGGTCACCAGAAAGCAGCTAAGTGATTGGTTGGTGAGTATTTCTCGCTTTTTTCCAAACTTAATTTTTGTGGTTTATAGTTTCCAGGGTCTCTGTTGTGCAGCAGGGAGTGCTAGTAAACAAGGGCCCTTAAGTATATCATTTAATTGTAGTGTAATTACTGGTATTGATTTGATTTAATTTAACTTGAATTAATTAAAGGGTAAGTCATGGCAGCACAGCTCGGCCCCGTGGCATGCTCCTCCTGCACTATGTGGGAAATCAGGGACACAGTCTAAGGATAAGGGGTAAGCCATTTAGGACTGAGATGAGGAGGAATTTCTTCACCCAGAGAGTGGTGAACCTGTGGAATTCTCTACCACAGAAGGCAGTTGAGGCCAATTCATTAAATATATTCAAGAAGGAGTTAGATATATTTCTTAAGGCTAAAGGGGTCAAGGGATATGGGGAGAAAGCAGGGACAGGGTACTGAATTTGGATGATCAGCCATGATCGCATTGAATGGCAGAGCAGGCTCGAGGGGCCGAATGGCCTACTCCTGCTCCTATCTTCTATGTTTTAAGTATACACAGTACCACAGCAATGTAGTCGACTCTTAAGTGGCCTAGAAAGCCCCTCAGTTGCATCAAACCCGCTACAAAAAATAGGGGTTCAAGAAAAACGCCCACCACCACCTTTTCAATTTTACTCGGGATGGGCATTAAATGGAGGCTTCGCCAGCGATGCCCACATCTCCAGAATGATTTTTTTTAAGTGATCCCAGTATTCGGTCAGCTCGTGTCCGAAGGTAGGCTTTCTGCCCATTCTGATTCAGAGACAGTGCAACTTAATGTGATCTCCGGTTGCGTCAAGTAAACCTCCCACCAGCCTCCTGTTTTCACCATCTCGCCATGTACAGAGAAAATTCCGATCGGATCAGCCGCCAATTTGACTTTTCATTGAAATTACAGAAATAAAATTACTCACAGTTGTTAGATCCGTGTATCTTAATGTTGTGTCCTTCAATAATCAGACGACTGCAGGGAACGATTCAACAGGTGTTTACTGAATGAGGGTTACTCTAGAACTAACTATACAGATCACTACTCAGGGTTTTTATACAGGTGTGGTCACTGCCGGTACTACAGTATACAGGAGCTGTAAAAAGTAGTTCTCCCCTTAAAGGTACATGCATTACAATTCCTCCCCTTTTAGATTAACAGTACCATAACACTCATTTAACAATTAAATATCAAACTAATTACAATTAACACTTTTAACATGCAACATTAGCTGAAAATAGTCTATTTATAAATTCAGTCTTTGGGGAGGCTTCCTGATCCTTTCCGGATAGCGCCTTTCCCGAGTGTCTTGCTCTTGGTGCGGAGGCGATTCTGGCCCCCTGTCGTTGGTTGGTTCATCAGCTTCCGATGCTACCTGTACATCGGGTTCATCACCAGGTACGTATGGGCGAGGCATGGGGTTGACTTGTTCCTGTGACTCTAGGATCTGGTCAGCATGGCGTCTCACGATGCTCTCCCCAACGTCCACTGTGTACATTAGTGGGCCCTGCCGTGTGCATATCGTTCCTGGCTGCCATTTTTCTGTTCTGTAGTCGCGGGCCAAGACTGGTTGCCCTACATTGAAGCTCCTTGTTGGCTTCTCATGGATGTGCTGGAATTGTTTACTCTCAACATCTCTTCGTACGTTTGGTCTGAGCAAATCCAGACGAGATCTTAACCTTCGGTTAAAGAACATCATGGCTGGGGCCTGGTTGGTGACTGCATGTGTCGCATTTCTGTAGGCTAACAGGAAATTGTCCACCTTATGCTGCAGTGGAATGTCGTCATCGCACATGGCCTTTACTGCATTTTTAAAGGTTTGTAAGAACCTCTCAGCCAATCCATTTGTGGCTGGATGATACGGGGCGGATGTGTAATGCCTTACCCCATTCCTTTTCATAAATCTTCGAAACTCTTCGGACACAAACTGTGGTCAGTTATCAGAGCAAATCTGCTCTGGCAAGCCGTTCCTGGCAAAAATGGTCCGTAGGACTGCAATAATTTTCTCCGTGGTGGTGGAGGACATTTTGATCACCTCAGGCCATTTCGAGTGCGCATCCACGGCTATTAAAAACATTGAGTCCATGAATGGACCAGCAAAATCAATATGCACCCGTTGCCATGGAGATGAGGGCCACTCCCATGGGTGTAGAGGGGCATGTGGTGGTGCATTTTGGATCTTCTGGCATCCTGAGCAGCTCTTTGTCAGGTCCTCGATTTGCTGATCGATCCCCGGCCACCACACATAAGCCCTAGCAAGGCTTTTCATTTTCACCCCTCCCAGATGACCTTCGTGAAGCTCATTGAGCACTCTCTCCCTTAACTTGGGGGGAATTACCACTCGGGATCCACACATCAAGGTCCCCTGGCATACTGACAGCTGTTCTCTTCTGGATGAGAATGCTGGCAACAGTGAGTAGTCATGTGCTGGCCATCCCTTCACCATCAAATCATATACCCAAGACAGTGTCGGGTCATTTCGGGTCTCCTTCTCTATACCAGCGTTAGTTACTGGCAAGCATTCAATTATAGTCGAATGAAATATTTCGACAGGATCCACTGCTGGTGCTTCCTCCGCAGTAGGCAGTGGCAGGCGTGATAGCCCATCAGCGTTTCCATGCTGTTTCGTGCCGTTATACTCGATTTCATATTGGTGCGCCCTTAGAAAAAGGGACCATCTTTGTAGCCGTTGCGCAGTCATCACCGGAACGCCCTTCTTTGGATTAAAGATGGAGACAAGTGGTTGGTGGTCAGTCAGCAAGGTGAACTTCTGCCCGTGCAGATAGTGATTGAACCTTTTCACTCCCCACACTAAGCTGAGGGCCTCCCTGTCAATCTGGGCGTAGTTACGCTCGGCTGAGGTTAGTGATCGTGACGCAAAGGCTATTGGCCTCTCTGAGCCGTCCGAGAATTTGTGCGACAGCACCGCTCCAATGCCGTAGGGTGACGCATCACATGCCAACCGAATTGGTAATGCCGGGTTGTAATGGGCCAATACCTCTTTTGATGTGATTAGTGTTTTGCTCTTCTGGAAAGCTCGTCTACATTCGTCACTCCACTTCCATGGCACCCCAGTTTGCAGTAGGGTGTTCAGTGGGTGTAGTATTGTAGTCAAATTTGGTAAGAACTTATGGTAGTAGTTTACCAGCCCGAGGAACGACCTCAGTTGTGACACATTTTCCGGTGCTGGAGCCTTGACTACTGCCTCAATCTTCTCTGGGGACTAATGTAACCCCTCTTTATCGATAACGTGGCCACAATACGAGATCTGTTTTCTAAAAAACTCGCATTTGGGGCGGTTAGCTCGGAGCCCATATTCCTGCAATCTAGTGAGCACCTGCTCCAGGTTGGCAAGGTGATCACCGTCATTTTCGCCCGTGACCAGGATGTCGTCCAAATAACACTGGGTCCCTGGGATCCCTTGCAGGACTTGTTCCATTGCCCTCTGCCAAATAGCCGGAGCTGATGCTACCCCGAATACCAGCCGGTTGTATTGGTAGAGACCTTTATGGGTGTTGATTGTGAGGTATTTTTTTGATGCTTCTTCTACCTCCATTTGCAGATACGCCTGGGCCAGATCAATCTTAGTGAAGCGTTTCCCTCCAGATAGCGAGGCGAAAATATCTTCAATCCGCGGAAGTGGATATTGTACGGTGTGAAGGACCGGGTTCACTGTTACCTTAAAGTCCCCACAGATGCGAACCTTCCTTGGTTCCCCAGGCGTGCTGCTCAATGACTTTTTCATCACAGGGATGATGGGTGTAGCCCACTCGCTCCAGTCTACCTTGGACAGTACACCTGAACGTTCCAGACTCTCCAGCTCTGCTTCGACGGCTGGGCGGATCGCATAAGGTACCGGTCTGGCCGTAAAAAATTTTGGGCTTGCGTTTTCTTCAATTTTAATCATCGCTGTCATGCCTTTTAGTGTTCCGAGTCCTTGCTGGAACACTTCTTTCGCGTCAGTTAGGATCTTTGACAGTCGCCCAGGTGTGACGTCGTCATCCTTTTTTCAGCCACAGTCAGTGCCTGTATGGAATGCCAATCTAGCTGTATCTTCTGGATCCATTCACATCCTAGTAGTGGTGGTCCTCCATCTGGCAATACATATAGGTCCATTTTTGGTGTTTCCTTGCCATTATATATAACGTTCACCCTTATTTTTCCTTTGGGGTAGACTTTTTGCCCCGTGTACATCTTCAAGACAATCTTTGTACCTCTCAAGGGTATATGTGAGAATAGCCACTTGTAGTCCCTTCGGTTTATGACAGTTAGGGCTGATCCTGTGTCCAATTCCATTTTCACTTGGACTCCTGCTATCTTGAGCGTGACCCAGATAGTTTGGTGATCCTCCGTTCTGATCACATTATGTAGCTTCCGGAGTCTGTATCGCTCTTCTGTTCGTCTGAACTACTCTCCATCACCTTTTGTACCTTCTTGTACTTCTCCTGTGGAGATTTCTTGCTGCTGGTTTTCTTTCCCGACCTGCAGACTCTTGCTATGTGTCCTACTTTTCCACACTGTCTGCACACTTTGTCCTTGAACCAGCAATCATTATGGTGGTGTGTTGTTCTGCCGCAGCGATAGCACTTCACTGTTCCGTATGACATTTCATTTGTGCCATATTCTTGCGGTCTCCGTTGTATCTCTGCAGCACCCCGTGCTGCTGCTTCGTGTGATACTGCAATGCTGAAAGCCTTGTCCAGCGTAAGGTCCTTTTCTGATAGAAGCCGTTTCTGGGTTCCTTCACTTTGAAGCCCACACACAAACTTGTCCCTTAAAGTATCTGCTAGTCCCGTTCCAAACTGGCAGTGTTTCGATAGCTTGCGCAGTTCCGTTAAATACTCAGCATTACTTTCATCTTTATGCTGGTTCCTTTTGTGAAACTTAAATCTTTCTGCTATCAGCAGTGGTGTGGGGTTTAAGTGGTCCTGTAGGATTGACACTATGTTTTCAAAATCCTTTTCTACTGGCTTCTCTGGGGTTACTAGGTTTCGTAGTAAGCCATACGTTTTTGCACCCATTGAATTCAACAATACCAGCACTTTCTTGTCATCTGGCACTTCATTCGCCTTGCAGTATACTTCTATGCGTTCGACATATGTCGTCCAATCTTCGACTTCATTGTCGAACGCTGTGATGCTGCCACTCTTCGGCATTTTTGGGTGTGGTTAGACTGGCTTAAAATGGCGTCTCCCGCGCTTTCCTTTCTTCCCTGCTGCGGCTTAAAATGGCGTCTCCCGCGCTTTCCTTTCTTCCCCGCTGCGGCTTAAAATGGCGTCTCCCGCGCTGCTGCCAACGCCGCTCTCGGCGGTCCTCGTGGTAAATGGCGACGCCCTGTGGGTTTCGTGCGCTGCTCCTGCACTGCTGCCAATGCCGCGCTCTGCGGTCCTCGTGGCAATGGCAGCGCCTCGCGTTTTCCTGCGCACCTCTCTCCCCCGTTGACGCTGCTCAGCCCTTGACCACCGGCTGCGCTCTGCTCTCTCTCGTCTCTCTCCCCCGTTGACGCCGCTCGGTCCTGAACACCGGCTGCACCCTGTGCGCTCTGCCCTCTCTCTCTCCCCCGTCGACGCTGCTCGGCCTTTTTCTGTGCCGCTCGGTCGGGCTCTAGCCCGTCGCTGTCCGGGAAGGGTCTGCGCAGTACCTGTTGCCAGCCCGTTTCGCTGGACCACCGTGACTGGAAAGCCAAGCCTGGCTCTCGACAGCCTCCCCTGCGATGCTCAAATCTCCACTGGATGACTGGGCGGTTGCCCGTGGTCGACGCCCGTGCTTCTGGACTCGACCTTCTTCCACTGTTCTCCAGGAGCGAATCCCTGGGAGGTGATGCAGAGTTGCAGGTAGGTTCGAACTTGCTCGTCGCCACTGTTAGATCCGTGTATCTTAATGTTGTGTCCTTCAATAATCAGGCAACGACTGCAGGGAACGATTTAACAGGTGTTTACTGAATGAGGGTTACTCTAGAACTAATTGTACAGATCACTACTCAGGGTTTATATACAGGTGTGGTCACTGCTGGTACTACAGTATACAGGAGCTGTAAAAAGTAGTTCTCCCCTTAAAGGTACATACATTACAACAGTGATGAGTTTTTAAAAAAAAAAAAAGAATCTTACACATCATCAACATTTTAGCTATGAGGAAAGATTGGATCGGCTGGGGTTGTTTTCTTTGGAACAGAGGAGGTTGAGGGGAGATTTAATTGAGTTGTATAAAATTATGAGGGGCCCAGATAGAGTGGATAGGAAGGACCTATTTCCCTTAGCAGAAGGGTCAACAACTAGGGGGCATAGATTTAAAGTAATTGGTAGAAGGATTAGAGGGGAGTTGAGGAGAAATGTTTTCACCCAGAGGGTGGTGGGGGTCTGGAACTCACTGCCTGAAAGGGTGGGAGAGGCAGAAACCCTCATCACATTTAAAAAGTACTTGGATGTGCACTTGAAGTGCCGTAACCTACAGGGCTACGGACCAAGAGCTGGACAGTGGGATTAGGCTGGAGAGCTCTTTGTTGGCCGGCGCGGACATGATGGGCCGAATGGCCTCCTTCTATGCCGTAACTTTCTCTGACTCTGTGAAAATGGACCGTCGAAGATAAAGAGCAACAGATACAGCTCATCAGGTGGCATGGAGTGAGTGCTCGGTGACATTTACAAAACAACCACCAGGTGTCTGGAGGGAACAGCGGGCGACTTGCTGCTCTCTCACCTCTGGGTTCAAACCCAGCCCAATCAGACAGGATCGAAGCTTCAGCTGTCTGCTGACGGGAAAGGCCCTTTTGTAAACCAAGTTTTGACAGTCTCAACCCAGATCCAAGTGGACTGACACACAGCACAAAACCGACCAGCTCACTCCAATAAAAAAAAAACCACACAAGGATGACTGATGGAGGAATGAAAAAAATGGTGCAATATAGAATCTTACAGCGCAGTCGAAGGTCATTCGGCCCTTTTGAAAGTTATTATTGAATCTGCTTCCACCGCCCTTTCAGGCAGCGCATTCCAGATCACAACAACTCGCTGTGTGAAAAAATTCTCCTCATCTCTCCCCTGGTTCTTTTGTCAATTATCTTCAATAAAGTCATAAGGCAGGATTTTCATTGGGCCGTGGCGGCGGGATTGGAGGCGTGTGGGGGGTTTAAAATCCCAAAATCGAGGGGCACGAACCCATCCCGCCCCCAACCCGCCTCCATGCCAGTTTCAAAGGAGGCGGATACCTGCCCCGCACTGGGACCCGCCTCCCCGAGGCGGGAAGGGGATTAGTGCCAATTAACTGCCTGTTAACAGGTAGTTAACAGGCAGTTTTTAGCCTAATCCCTATTTTCATTCTTGAAGTGTGGGATTCCCGACGGCTCCAAACCACGCCAAGTTAGCGAGGCGGGCCGTCGGGCTGAAGGGCTTAGAGGGATCGAGATGTCCGGTGTTCAGGTGAGTGATGGGTGCATGAGTGCAGAGGTAAGTGTGTTTGGTGTGTGTAAAGTGTTTAAAGAAGTTTTACTTACCTTTACAGCCTTCCTTCCTTCAGGTCTCGGGAGTCCCTCATCTCATCGGCACAGAAAGCAGAACGGCCGCGATCTGTCAAAACCTGCAGCATTCTGCTTTCTGTTCCGGAGAGATCTGTAAATCATCCTGAGAGGAAGGAATTAACCTGGAGTACAGATTGTCAGTGTTTGACAGCTTCAAACAGCTGTGAAACGCTGATATTTCATCTGTCAAAAGGCCTTGACAGATGAAATGTCAATCTGTGATGTCACCTGTTGCCGGGTGGCCCTTAATTGGCCTGCTGAGCCCACTGGGCAGGCTCAACAAGGTCAATCAAGTCAAAATCGCGTGGGTTGGCTACAACTCGATGGAGGTGGGAATACAACCCAGAAAGTTGTAGTCCCGCCTCCTACCTACCTCCTTAATGAAAATCCAGCCCAAAGAGTCATAGGGGGAGAAATTCGGTATCGCCCCATTTGGGGCGCCATTATTGGCGGAGCGCAAAGTTTAGCGCCTGGCGTTAATTATCGCCTCCGACAGCAAACTTGGCTTTTATCGCCCCTGGAGGTGATTGGAGTGCTAAATCAGGCGCTACACACCTGTTTTAATGCGCTAAGGCCGAGGAGCGAGGCGCTACCTCAGAGCGCTGGTGAAGCTCATGTGATGTCAGTCAGCAATGGGACACAGACACACTGGCACCGGCCAGTTCTTAAAGGGGAGGGTTGATCTTGCTCTCCATCCACATCCTGCCCATTGCAGCCTTGAATCTCGGCCTGAAGAGACCTGTACATCAAATCTGCTGGAAAGAACAATGGAGAGGCCCAGGGAAAGAGCTCAGAGTGCAGCCCCCACAGTCTCTTCTAAGGCGGTAAGGCAGGGGGCGCCACTCAATATCCGGTCCGGGGCGCTACCGGGGCGTTGCGCACTCGACTGACGTCATGATCTGTCGGCGCAGGAGATCGTGGCGGTGGTGTTTTGCGCTGCCGCAAAATGTCTAGTTAATTTCGTGAGAGGTGCAGATATCGCCGCGCCCGGGCACTTGTTGCTTTGCGCCCCACTTGGCACCCTCTTAAAGCGCTAACTGGAGGCGCAACCAACTGAAATTTTCCCCCATAGAGTCATACAGCACAGAAAGAGGCCCTTCAGCCCATCGTGTCCGCACCGGCCATCAAGCCCTGTCTATTCTAATCCCATTTTCCAGCACTTGGTCCGTAGCCTTGTATGCTATGGTATTTCAAGTGCTCATCTAAATGCTTCTTGAATGTTGTGAGGGTTCCTGCCTCTACCATCCTTTCAGGCAGTGAGTTCCAGATTCCAACCACCCTCTGGGTGAAAAGGTTTTTCCTCAAATCCCCAATCTGTGTCCTCTGGTTACCGACCCTCCTGCCACTGGAAACAGTTTCTCCTTATTTACTCTATCAAAACCCCTCATGATTTTGAACACCTCAATTAAATCTCCTCTTAACCTTCTCTGCTCTAAGGAGAACGATCCCAGCTTCTCCAGTCTCTCCACATCACTGAAGTAGGTGTTTTTTCTGAAGTTGGGCCACACTCGTTGCTGGGGAAGAGAGAGCGTGTTTGTCTGTACCTAACTGCGCACTCAACTACCCACACCCGTGCTGCATTCAATTCTCTTCCAAAGTCTCTCTAACTCACTCGCTGCTTTCCAAATCCTGTTGAAAACTCTACTCCTAGACTGTGCCTTCAAGCAACCCCCCCACCAACCCCTCATTCTTTCTTCTGCTCAGTGCGAGCCTCCACTCTGTAACGGGCTCAGAGATGTTTTCCTTCAGGCAAGCATGTTATAGTGAGCAACTGTTCTGCATCTGACCCATCACGGGGCGCCTGAAATGGGACAGTGTTAGATTTCGCCCGCCTCAAGAAGTACAAATATCCAGCACAGCTCAGAAAAATTAAAAACATCTTTCTCACGCAGTTTAAAAGTTTACTCTTGTGTTTAAATATCCTCCAGGCGTCGCCTGACAAGTTAAACATAATAATTCGCCCAGTTTGCTTTCATAAAAGAATCACAAGACAGACGCGATGAAGGAGGCTCCTCTATCCAGAACCATGAGCCCCTCTCCCTCGCAGCTCCCCATTTGTTTCTTAAATAAGTCCAGAAGTTTCGCCTCCGCGGCTCTATCCATGAGTTGACCACCCTTTGTGTGAAGAACTTGCTGAGATCAGTCCCAAATCTACCCATTCACCAGGGCAGAACCTGTGTTCATTTGTGTAGTGTCTGGGTATCAATAATACTCGGACTGCAGGAGAACAATAAAACAGGTATTTACTGAACAGAGGGGAACTCAAGACTGAAATACAGAAGCCTGCTATGGTTTTATATACAGGGGTGGTCACTGCCAGTACTGCAGTATAGAATCAGTTCTTCTCTTAAAGGTACATACACAACAATTCCTCCCCTTTTAGATAAACAGTACATAACATTCATTCAACAACTAAATAATAACTAATTACAATTACAATTTGCTCTGTACTATATACATCAACTGAAATAATCATTTATAAGTTCAGTCTTTGAGAAGGCTTCCTGATCCTGACTGGATAGCGCCTTTCTCGAGTATCCTGTTCTTGCGGCGGAGTTGATTCTGGCTCATAGAAACATAGAAGATAGGAGCAGGAGTAGGCCATTCGGCCCCTCGAGCCTGCTCCACCATTCAATGAGATCATGGCTGATCATCCAAATTCAGTACCCGGTCCCTGCCTTCTCCCCATATCCCTTGATCCCTTTAGCCTTAAGAAATATATCCAACTCTTTCTTGAATATATTTAATGAACTGGCCTCCACCACCCTCTGTGGCAGAGAATTCCACAGATTCACCACTCTCTGGGTGAAGAAATTCCTCCACATTTCAGTTCTAAATGGCTTACCCCTTATCCTTAGACTATGACCCCTGGTTCTGGGCTCCCCGGCCATCAGAAACATCCTTCCTGCATCTAGTCTGTCCAGGCCTGACAGAATTTTATAGGTTTCGATGAGATCCCCTCTCAATCTTCTAAACTCCAGTGAGTATAAGCCCAATCGACACAATCTCTCCTCATACATCATTCCTGCCATCCCAGGTATCAGCCTGGTGAATCTTCGCTGCACTCCTTCCATGGCAAGAACGTCCTTCCTCAGGTAAGGCGGCCAAAACTGCACACAATACTCAAGATGTGGTCTCACCAAGGCCCTGTACAACTGCAGCAAGACATCCTTGTTCTTGTACTCGAACCCTCTTGCTACGAAGGCCAACATACCATTTACCTTCTTAACCGCCTGCTGCACCTGCATGCTTACCTTCAGCGACTGGAGTACAAGAACACCCAGGTCTCTTTGCACTTCCCCTTCTCCCAATCTATTGCCATTCAAATAATAATCTGCCTTCCTGTTTTTGCCACCAAAGTGGATAACCTCACATCTATCCACATTATAGTGCGTTTGCCATGTTTCTGCCCAATCACCCAAACTGTCCAAATCGTGCTGGAGTTTCACAACATCCTCTTCACAGCATACCCTCCCACCCAGCTTTGTGTCATCTGCAAATTTGGAGATATTACATCCAATTCCCTCGTCCAGATCATTAATATATATTGTGAACAGCTGGGGTCCTAGGACCGACCCTTGCGGTACCCCACTAGTCACTGCCTGCCACTCGGAAAATGACCCGTTTATTCCAACTCTTTGCTTTCTGTTCGCCAACCAGTTCTCTATCCAAGTCAATACCTTGCCCCCAATCCCATGTGCCTTAATTTTGCACGCTAATCTCTTATGCGGGACCATATCGAAAGCCTTCTGAAAGTCCAAATACACCACATCCACTGGTTCTCCCTTATCTATTTTACCAGTTACATCCTCAAAAAATTCCAGTAGATTAGTCAAGCACGATTTACCTTTTGTAAATCCATGTTGACTTTGTCCGATCCAGTCACTGCTTTCCAAGTGCTCTGCTATTACATCTTTTATAATGGACTCTAGCATTTTCCCCACTACCGATGTCAAGCTTACCGGTCTATAATTCCCCGCCTTTTCTCTACCACCTTTTCTGAATAGTGGGGTAACATTAGCTACCCGCCAATCCATGGGTACCGTTCCAGAGTCTATCGAGTTCTGGAAGATGACCAGCAATGCATCTACTATTTCTATGGCCACTTCCTTAAGTACCCTGGGATATAGATTATCAGGCCCTGGGGATTTATCGGCCTTCAGTCCCATCAATTTTCCGAACACCATTTCCCTACAAATACTGGTTTCTTTCAGTTCCACCCTTTCATCAGACCCTTATATAAAAAGAAAAAGGGTGGCTAAAGTAAATGTTGGTCCCTTAGAGGATGAGACCGGGAAATTAATGGTGGGAAATATGGAGATGGCAAAAACACTGAATGAGTATTTTGTATCAGTCTTTACAGTAGAGGACACTAAGAATATCCCAACACTGGACAAACAGGGGGCTATAGGGGGGGGAGGAGCTAAACACGATCAAAATCACTAAGGAAGTGGTACTCGGTAAAATAATGGGACTCAAGGCGGATAAATCACCTGGACCTGATGGCTTACATCCTAGGGTCTTGAGGGAAGTGGCGGTAGGGATTGTGGATGCATTGGTAATAATTTTCCAAAACCCCCTGGACTCAGCAAAGGTCCCGGCAGACTGGAAAACTGCTAATGTAACACCCTTATTTAAAAAGGGCAGTAGACAGAAGGCTGGAAACTATAGACCGGTTAGCCTAACATCTGTGGTAGGTAAAATGTTGGAGTCCATTATTAAGGAGACAGTAACAGGACATTTGGATAATCATAATTTAATAGGACAAAGTCAGCATGGTTTTATGAAGGGGAAGTCATGTTTGACAAATTTGCTGGAGTTCTTTGAGGAAGTAACATATAGGGTGGATAAAGGGGAACCAATGGACGTAGTGTATTTAGACTTCCAAAAGGCATTTGACAAGGTGCCACACAAAAGATTATTGCTTAAGATAAAAAATCACGGGATTGGGGGTAATATTCTGGCATGGATAGAGGATTGGCTATCTAACAGAAGGCAGAGAGTTGGGATAAATGGTTCATTCTCAGACTGGCAATCAGTAACTAGTGGTGTTCTGCAGGGGTCAGTGCTGGGTCCCCAACTCTTTACAATCTATATTAACGATTTGGAGGAGGGGACCGAGTGTAACATATCAAAGTTTGCAGATGATACTAAGATGGGAGGGAAAGTAGTGAGTGAGGAGGACATAAAAAACCTGCAAGGGGACATAGACAGGCTAAGTAAATGGGCAGAGATTTGGCAGATGGAATACAATACTGGAAAGTGTGAGGTTATGCACTTTGGCAGGAAAAATCGTAGAGCAAATTATTATCTTAATGGCAAGAAACTGGGAAGTACTGAAGTACAAAGGGATCTGGGGGTCCTGGTGCACGAAACTCAAAAGGTTAGTATGCAGGTGCAGCAAGTGATTAAGAAGGCCAATGGAATGTTGGCTTTCATTGCTAGGGGGATAGAATATAAAAATAGGGAGGTATTGCTTCAGTTGTACAAGGTATTGGTGAGACCGCACCTGGAATACTGCGTACAGTTTTGGTGTCCATACTTAAGAAAAGACATACTTGCTCTCGAGTCAGTACAAAGAAGGTTCACTCGGTTAATCCCGGGGATGAGGGGATGGACATATGAGGAGAGGTTGAGTAGATTGGGACTCTACTCATTGGAGTTCAGAAGAATGAGAGGCGATCTTATTGAAACATATAAGATTGTGAAGGGGTTGGATCGGGTGGATGCGGGGAGGATGTTCCCGATGATGGGTGAAACTAGAACTAGGGGGCATAGTCTTAGAATAAGGGGCTGCTCTTTCAAAACTGAGATGAGGAGGAACTACTTCACTCAGAGGGTGGTAGGTCCATGGAATATGTTGCCCCAAAAAGCTGTAGAAGCTACATCATTACATAAATTTAAAACAGAAATAGACAGTTTCCTAGAAGTAAAGGGAATTAAGGGTTACGGGGAGCGGGCAGGAATTTGGACATGAGTCTAGGTTCGGATCGGTCATGGCCCTGTGGGTAGCGGAGCGGGCCCAGGGGCCGTGTAGCCTGATCCTGCTCCTATTTCGTGTGTCTAATTCTGTTAGATTCAGGAGATAGTTCTGTGATAGTAGATTGGCGGTTAGGATCAGATCAGCCATGATCTTATCGAATGGCGGAGCAGGCTCGAGGGGCCGATTGGCCTACTCCTGCTCCTATTTCTTATGTTCTTATGTTCCCCGGCATCTCTGGGAGGTTATTTGTGTCCTCCTTTGTGAAGACAGAACCAAAATATGTATTTAGTTGGTCTGCCATTTCTTTGTTCCCCATTATAAATTCCCCCGATTCTGACTGCAAGGGACCTACGCTTGACTTCACCAATCTTTTTCTCTTCACATATCTATAAAAGCTTTTACAGTCAGTTTTTATGTTCTCTGCAAGCTTACTCTCATATTCTATTTTCCCTTTCTTAATTAATCCCTTTGTCCTCCTTTGTTGAATCCTAAACTGCTCCCAATCCTCAGGATTATTGCTTTTTCTGGCCAATTTATATGCCCTCTCCTTGGACCTTATGCTATCCCTAATTTCCCTTGTTATCCACGGTTGGGTCACCTTTTTTGTTTTATTTTTATGCCAAACTGGGATGAACAAATTCTGTAGTTCATCCATTCGGTCTTTGAATGTTTGCCATTGCCTATCCACCATCAACCCTTTGAGTGCCATTCCCCAATCAATCCTACCCAACTCGCTCCTCAGACCATCGTAGTTTCCTTTATTTAAATTGAGGACCCTAGTTTCCGAGTCAACTACTTCATTCTCCATCTTAATGAAGAATTCGATCATATTATGATCGCTCCGACCCAAGGGGCCTCTTACAACAAGATTGCTAATTAATCCTTTCTCGTTACATAATACCCAGTCTAAGATGGCCTGATCTCTGGTTGGTTCCTCGACATATTGGTCCAGGAAACCATCCAGTAAACACTCCAGGAATTCCTCCTCCACAGTATTGTTACTCATTTGGTTGGCCCAATCTATATGTAGATTAAAGTCACCCATGATGACTGCTGTACCCTTATTGCACGCTTCTTTAATTTCCCTTTTAATGCCATCCCCAACCTCTGCCTTACTGTTTGGAGGTCTATAAACCACTCCCACTAACGTTTTTTCCCCTTAGTATTTCTCAATTCTACCCATACAGATTCCACCTCATCAGAGCTAATATCCTTCATTACAATTGTGTTAATCCCTTCTTTAACCAGTAATGCTACCCCACCTCCCTTTCCTTTTTGCCTATCTTTCCTGAATATCGAATACCCCTGGATGTTGAGTTCCCAGTCCTGGCCTTCCTTGAGCCACGTTTCCGTAATCCCAACCAAATCGTATTTGTTTACTTCTATTTGCGCAGCCAATTCATCCACCTTATTACAAATGCTCCTCGCATTAAGACACAAAGCCTTCAGGCTTGTTTTTTTAACGCTCTTAGACCTATTAGAATTATTATTTACTGTGGCCATGTTTGATTTAAACCGTTGATTTCTCTGACTGCCACTTTTGTTTTTCTCCTTCCTATCTTTTGCTTTTATCCTTGTTTCCCTTTCCTCTGTCATTGGTTGGTTCATCAGCTTCCAATATCACTGCTTCTGAGGTAGACACAATCTGTACTTCGGGTTGATTACCAGGTGCACCTGCTCGTGGTATCGGTTTGGCTTGTTCCTGTGACTCTAGAATCTGGTCAGCATGGCGTCTCACGATGCTCTCTCCAACGTCCACTGTGTACATTAGTGGTCCCTGCTTTGTGCATATCGTTCCTGGCTGCCATTTTTCTGTTCGGTAGTCGCGGGCCAAGACTGGTTGCCCTATCTTGAAGCTCCTGGTTGGCTTCTCATTTATGTGCTGGAATTGCTTATCCTCAACATCTCGTCTTATGTTTGGTTTGAGCAAATCCAGGTGACATTTTAGCCTTCGGTTGAAGAACATTATGGCTGGAGCTTGGTTGGTGACTGCATGTGTCGCATTCCGGTAAGCAAACAAGAAATTATCCACCTTGTGTTGTAGTGGTATGTCGTCATTATGCATTGCCTTTATGGCCTTTTTAAAGGTCTGAACAAACCTCTCAGCCAATTCATTTGTGGCTGGATGATATGGGGCAGATGTGTAATGCTTCACCCCATTATTCCTCAGAAACCTCCGGAAATCCTCTGATACAAACTGTAGCCCATTGTCGGAGTAAATCTGTTCTGGCAAGCCATTCCTGGCGAAGATGGTCCGTAGGACTACAATAGTTTTCTCCGTGGTGGTGGAGGACATTTTGATGACCTCTGGCCATTTCGAATGGGCGTCCACAGCGATTAGGAACATTGGCCTAGAAATTCAGTTGCGCCACTTCTGGGGCGCTAAAGTCGGGCGGGCGCTAAAGTTAGCGCCCGCCGGAAAGTGTAGGCCACTTCGCCGAAATTCAGTAGATTTGGCCAAGGAGTTTGGGCGAGTGCTGAAACTGGCGCTGCACTCCTATCTTTAGGCGCTAAGCCGACGGTGCGGACTGATAACGCCGAGGCCGGGCGCAGCGCAGGTGCGGTCATGTTTTGATTGACAGCAGACACCCTGACGCCGGCCAGCTCTTAAAGGGGGAAGGGTCGACTTTGTCTGCTGCCACGCCCTGGATAGTGGAGCCCTGCAGCTAGGCCTGAACACTGCTGGTGGACCCAAATAGCGCCTGAAGCCATGCAGAAGGCCCGTGAACGAGCGCAGCGCTTCTCAGAGCATGCTTTGAGGGTGCTGCTTAAGGCTTTTGAAAAGAGAAGAGAGATCTTGTGCCCGGACAGTGGCAAGAAGGCTCCCAGGAGGCAGTACAGGAGAGCCTGGAGGGAAATCGCCCACAGGGTGTCATCCACCAGCGATGTCCCCAGGAGTGCGGACCAATGCCGCAAGAAGTACAACGACCTCGCTCGGATGGTCAGGGTGAGTACCCTTTCCAGTGTCCTCCTCATCCTTGCATGTGCACCTCACATTATGGGCAAAGGGACCTCAAAGGCCTAATGGCCATCCCTTCTCCCGCAGCTATGGCACTGGCATGATCATCAATAGCACTTTCTGCACTTTACACGCTGGCCAAGCTATTCGACCATGGGAGGCAGTGCACACAACAACAGGGCACCACACTGGCCATGCTATTCGACCATGGGAGGCAGTGCACACAACAACAGGGCACCACACTGGCCATGCTATTCGACCATGGGAGGCAGTGCACACAACAACAGGGCACCACACTGGCCATGCTAATCGACCATGGGAGGCAGTGCAGACAACAGGGCAACACACTGTACTTAGAGGCCGTCCTTTCTCTTGCAGGCCAAGCTGGCCAAGAATATGAAGAGCCGGAATGTCACCGGGGGAGGCCGTGGCCAGTTCCAGGAGCTCAGTGACCTGGAGGAGCGCGTGGCTCGACTCATGCGTGGCCGGGTGGTTGGCCCCGTTGCTATTGGAGATGCCGACCCTGTGCTGGGCCTCAATGGTAAGGACATGACCGTTTGGACCTCTCTCGTTCCCCTTGCGCTTCAGATCTACATCCTTTGCCACTGTCCGACCAATGCGCATAATGCCACCACTCATGCCTCCCTCGTTGACGCCCTGTCCTCACTCTAAAGCTACTCTTGTGCCTTCCTGCTTTCAGCTGGTGAGGAGGAGGTCCATGAAGCTGAGAGTGCCAGTCCCTCGGAAGAGGAGGACGACGAGGACCAAGAGGAAGGCGGCACATCGGGGGAACCCTCATCCGCGCCAGGGGATGGCAATGGAGGGGACACGTCTTGCCTGGAGGAGAGCCAGGGGGAAGTGTTGCAGGGGGGTGCAGCTCCTGGGCCCAGTGGCGTCCAGGCAGGCGGGAAGGGTCGGGCAGCACAGCTGCCTTCTCCCCAGAGGGGGGAAGTGTTGCAGGGAAGGGCAGTTGCTGGGCCCAGTGGCGTCCAGGCACGCGGGAAGGGTCGGGCAGCTCGGCGGCCTTCTCCCCAGATGGAGAGTCCGCCCTCCAGTCCGGAGACGGTCCTCACCCAGGAGGTGCGCCTCCTTGATGAAATGTCCGCGGCCTCCGAGCGGCGCCACAACGAGTTCATGGGGGTTGTGGGACAGTTGCCTCAGGCCATTGAGTCCCTGGCTCATAGTGTGGCCGCTTTCGGGGACTCACAGGCCAGGGGTGTCGAGCAACTCGCGGCAGCACAGGCCAGGGGTGTCGACCAACTCGCGGCAGCACAGGACGCGAGTCGCGAGTTCATGAGTGGTGCCGTGCAGACACTGGCTGATCTGATGCGGGCACAGAACAGGGCAGTTCGGGCACTCACTTCTGCCACACTCGCTGTGTCACGGAAGCATCGACAGGGCACCCGCCGCCCTGCTGCAGCACAGCGGTCTGGCCTCCACCAGATTGCTGCGCTTGCTGCAGTGCCAGCCCGGCCGAGTGCCAATGTCTCTGGCGACCAGCGAGCGCCTGGCATCAGCCAGCTTGTCCCCATTGCTGCAGCCGCCACTGCCACTCCCCCAGCCAAGGTGCGACGAGCTGCTGCAGAGACTGATGCTGCCCAGCCACAGCTGCAGCAGTCAGCAGCCGGACCCTCCAGGGCCGGACCTCGTCTAGGCCGACCCCCAAGGGCATCTGCCGTTACGCATTGCGGCCCTCAGGAGCCTTCCCCCAGCCTTCCAACACCCACAGGGCCCAGGTTGAGGCGGAGCAACAGGTCGGGCAGGGGTCGCAGAAGCCTGCACAAGGACTCGCCCTCTCGGCACACCAAGTAGAGGGTGTCGGCAACTGTTTTTTTTATATGGGGGTGTTTGTGTTCTGGAGGGGGGGGGCTTATTTTGGAAAGGCCGAAGATGAAGGCCAATTGGATTGACAAGTTTTGTTATTCCTCCCCAGGTTGTGGGAGTGAGATATGTTTTTCACTGTTTTTTGGGGGTCTTGTCTGTTTTTCTGTTTCATGTGGGAAGGGCCCTGAGTTTGTTAAATAAAGCTTTTTATTTATTCAGCTTGTCCAGGTGTCATGTTTCAAGTGGTTGTTGCGTTAACCGGCTGAGGGCTTGCGGAGCGGCTGCATTCAGGTGCGTTCATTGCCACAAGCCATTCCCTGACAGGGGGCCTAGAAGTGTCGTTCAATAAGCCGCCGGCGGACGGCCCTTGGACCTTGTGGCTCCCTTCTGGGCTGGTACTCCTCCTCTTCCTCCTCCTCCTCCTCATGGTCCTCCTGCTCGTCCTCCTGAGGTGGTGGCCCAACGTGAGGTGGCAGTGCCTGAGTCCTGCGGATAGCCAGGTTGTGCAGCATGCAGCAAACGACGACGAACTGGGAGACTCTATCCGGCAAATACTGTAGAGATCCACCGGATCGATCCAGGCAGCGGAACCGTTGCTTCAGGACGCCAATCGTTTGCTCTATGATGTTCCTTGTGGCTTGATGGCTTTCCTTGTATGCCTCCTCCGCAGGGGTCCTGAGCGCGCGGAGCGGGGTCATGAGCCATGTGCACAAAGGGTAGCCCTTGTCCCCAATAAGCCATCCCCTTGGTGGAGGCTGTGCCTCGAACATGTCAGCCACAGTAGTCTGGCGCAGGATAAATGCATCGTGGCTGCTTCCTGGAAAGCGGGCATTGACAGCTAGGATGCGCTGCCTGTGGTCACACACCAGCTGTACATTGAGGGAATGGTAGCCCTTCCGGTTGCGGTAATCCTCGGCATTGTCGATAGGTGCCCGCATAGCCACATGCGTGCAGTCAATGGCGCCCTGCACCATGGGGAAGTCGGCGATCCTGGCAAATCCGACTGCACGCTGCTCCTGCCTCTCTAGGGTCATGGGGAAGGAGATGAATTGGTGTCTCCTTGCGAAAAGGGCATCGGTGACCTGCCGGATGCAGCGATGCACGGCGAACTGGGAGATGTTCGCTATGTCCCCAGCAGCGGCTTGGAAGGAGCCGCTTGCATAAAAGTTCAGAGCCACCGTGACCTTCACTTCCACCGACAGAGACGTCCTGCACATCAGCTGTGGACGCAGATCTCTGTGAAGCAGCTGGCAGATCTCTGCAACCACCTCCCTTCTGAAGCGCAGCCTCTTAACACAATGCGCGGCAGTCATGGTGAGATAGGACACCTGCTGCCGGTATTCCCTGAGTGGGTAAGGCCTACGTTGCCGACGCCTGATGGCCCCTCTGCGTCTAGGCATGGCTGCCCCTCTCACACAGCGTCTGCGAGCCCTTCGCACATAATGCTGGAACTGAGGGTTGGAACCCCATGCAGCCCCCATAATAAACTTGCAAACAGTGAAATCACAAAGAGTCAAATTTCCAAGCTCTGGCCAGAAGCCAAAAATACCTCTCCTATGTTGTCCCAAATCAGTAAGGTCTGTTCCTTGGTCTCTGTCCAGAAATCCAAAGCACTAAAGTCATTGCAGCAAAATGGCTGGCCTTTATAGTTCAGTGTAAGTGCCCTTTAATTAGCGCTCCCCGAGGCCCGCAGGGCCTCTGCTGCGTTCCACTTCACAGTTCTTAACAGCGCCACGCCCACATTGGGCGGGCGCCACTGAATTTCCGGTTTGGGGCGCACAAACAGCGTTGCACGACGAAATGACGTCATAAGCTGCGCGCGCAGCTGAGCGGGCGCAAACACTTTGCGCCGGTGCTAAATGTCAACTGAAGTTGGGCGTTGGCGCAGACCGGCCTGCGCCCGGGCGCTAAGTGCCTAACGCTGGAAATCTACCCCTCTTATGGCGTTAACGGCTGGCGAACGCAACTGAATTTCTAGGCCATGGAGTCCATAAATGGACCAGCAAAATCAATGTGTACCCGTTGCCATGGAGATGAGGGCCACTCCCATGGATGTAGCGGGGCCTGTGGTGGAGCGTTTTGGACCTTCTGGCATCCTGTGCATCTCTTGGTCATATCCTCGATTTCTTTATCGATTCCCGGCCACCATACAAACGCCCTGGCTAGGCTCTTCATTTTTACCCCTCCCAGATGACCCTCATGAAGCTCATTGAGCACTCTATCTCTCAACTTGGGTGGAATTACCACACGGGATCCACACATCAAGGTCCCCCGGCACACTGACAGCTGTTCTCTCCTTGGCGAGAATGCTGGCAACAGTGAGTCGCCATGTGCTAGCCATCCCTTCACCGTCAAATCATAGACCCGAGTGTGTGTCAGGTCATTTCGGGTTTCCTTCTCTATACTTGAGTTTGTAACAGGTAGATATTCGACTATGGTCGCATGGAATATCTCAACAGGGTCCACTGCAGGTGCTTCCTCTACCATAGGCAACGGTAGGCGCGACAGCCCATCAGCATTTCCATGCTGTTTCGTACCCTTGTACTCTGTGTCGTACTGATGTGCCCCTAGAAAAAGTGACCATCTTTGCAGCCGTTGCGCCGTCATCACCGGGACGCCCTTCTTTAGGTTAAAAATGGAGACCAGGGGCTGATGATCAGTCAGTAGGGTGAATTTCTGCCCGTGCAGATAGTGATTGAACTTCTTCATCCCCCACACCAGGCTGAGGGCCTCCCTGTCAATCTGGGTGTAGTTGCGCTCGGCTGAGGTTAACGAGCACGACGCAAAGGCTATTGGCCTCTCTGAACTGTCAAGGAATTTGTGTGACAGCACCGCTCCGATGCCATAGGGAGACGCATCACATGCTAACTGAATCGGTAGTGTTGGATTGCAGTGGGCCAATACTTCTTTTGAAGTGATTAGGCATTTACATTTCTGAAAGGCACGCTTACACTCATCACTCCATTTCCATGTTACTCCAGTTTGCAACAGGGCGTTCAGTGGGTGCAGAATTGTAGATAACTTCGGCCAGAACTTATGGTAGTAGTTCACCAACCCGAGGAACGACCTCAGTTGCGACACATTTTCCAGTGCTGGAGCCTTGACTACAGCCTCAATCTTGTCCGGCGACTTATGCAACCCTTCCTCATCAATCATGTGGCCACAATACGAGATTTGTCTCCTGAAGAACTCGCATTTGGGGTGGTTGGCTTGTAGCCCATATTCCTGTAATCTCGTGAGCACCTGCTCCAGGTTGGCAAGGTGTTCACTGTCATTTTCGCCCGTAAACAGGATATCGTCCAAATAACACTGGGTCCCCGGGATCCCTTGCAGGACTTGTTCCATCGCCCTCTGCCAAATAGCCGGGGCTGATGCTACTCCGAATACCAGTCGATTGTACTGGTAAAGGCCTTTGTGAGTGTTTATCGTGAGGTATTTCCCAGATACTTCTTCCACCTCCATTTGTAGATACGCTTGGGCCAGATCAATCTTTGTAAAGCGTTTCCCTCCAGATAGTGAGGCGAAAGTATCTTCTATCCGTAGAAGTGGATATTGTACTGTGTGCAGGACTGGGTTCACAGTTACCTTGAAGTCCCCACAGATGCGAACCTTCTTCGGTTCCCCAGGCGTGCTGCTCAATGATTTCTTCATTACAGGAACGATGGGTGTGGCCCACTCGCTCCAGTCCACCTTGGACAGCACACCCGAACGCTCCAGACTCTCTAGCTCTGCTTCAACGGCTGGGCGGATTGCGTAAGGTACCGGTCTGGCCTTAAAAAATTTTGGGTTTGCGTTATCTTCGATTTTTATCGTTGCCGTTACTCCTTTTAGAGTCCCAAGTCCTTGTTGGAACACCTCTTTCGCATCAGTTAGAATCTTTGACAGTCGTCCAGGTGTGACGTCATCATCCTTTTTATCAGTCACAGTTAGCGCCTGAGTGGAATGCCAATCCAATTGTATTTTTCGGATCCATTCACATCCCAATAATGGTGGTCCTCCATCTGGTAGTATATATAGATACAGTTTCTGTGTTTCCTTGCCGTTGTATTCAACTGGCACCCTTATTTTTCCTCTGGGGTAGACTTTTTGCCCCGTGTATGTCTTCAATACAATGGACGTGTCCTTCAAGGGTATGTGTGGGAATAGCCGCTCATAGTCTCGTCGATTCATGACAGTTAGGGCTGATCCTGTGTCCAATTCCATCTTTACTGGAGACCCTGCTATCATGAGGGTGATCCAAATGGTTCGGTGATCCTCCTTTGCGATCACCTTGTGTAACTTTAGACAACTTAGTCTCCTGCTCCTGGAGTCCTTATCACTCTCCTGATCTTCCGAACTACTGTCTGTCAATTTCTTTACTTTCTTGTACTTTTCCTTAGTAGTTCTTGTAGTGTTGGTTTTCTTTCCCGACCTGCAGACTCTTGCTATGTGTCCCATTTTCCCACATTGCCTGCATACTTCTGTCCTTAAACCAGCAGCCCTTCTGATCATGGGTTGTTCTGCCGCAGCGATAGCACTTTTCTGCTCCATACGCCATTTCGTTAGCGCTGTATTCTTGTGGTTTCTGTTGTATTTCCGCAGCTCCCCGTGCTGCTGCTTCGTAGGATACTGCCACACTGAAAGCCTGTTCTAGCGTCAGGTCCTTTTCCGAAAGTAGTCATTTCTGGGTTCCTTCACTCTGGAGCCCGCAGACAAACTTATCCCGTAAGGTGTCTGCCAGTCCTGCTCCGAACTGGCAGTGCTTCGATAACTTGCGTAGTTCCATAAGATAGTCAGCATTGCTCTCATCTTTGTGCTGGTTTCTTTTATGGAACTTGAATCTTTCTGCTATCAGCAGCGGTGTAGGGTTTAGGTGTTCCTGTAAGGTATTAACAATCTCTTCAAAACTTTTCTCCATTGGTTTAGCTGGGGTAATTAAATTCCGCAATAGGCCGTACGTTCTCGCGCCCATCAAATTTACTAATACCGACGCCTTCTTTCCATCGGCCACCTCATTTGCCTCGCAGTACACTTCAATTCTTTCCACATATGTGGTCCAGTCTTCTACCTCGTTGTCAAAAGCAGTGATACTGCCACTCTTCGGCATCTTGAGTGATTTAAAATGGCGCCTCCCGCGCTTTTTCTTCTTCCCCAATGGAATAAAATGGCGCTTCCCGCGCTTTTCCTTCTTCCCCAATGGAATAAAATGGCGCCTCCTGCGCTTTTCCTTCTTCCCCTTGCTGCCACGCTGCTCCTAGCGTTCTACAGGGCAATGGCGGTGACCCGCGGCTTCGGCGCGTATCACTTTTCCTTCCCCTCGTTCTATCCTCTCCACGCTGCCCGGTTCTTGAGCACCGACCGCACCCTGTGCGCTCCACCTTCTCTCTCTCTCTCTTCCTCCCGACGACGCTGCACGGCCCCTTTGCAGAGCCGCTCGATCGAGCCCGCCGCAGTCCGGAAGGGTCAGCGCACTACCTGCTACCAGCACGACTTGCTGGAACACCTTGACTGGGGAGCCAGGCCCAGCTCTCCACAGCCTCCCCTGCAACTCTCCGATGGATCCCTGGGCGGTTGCCCGCGGTCGACGCCCGCCGTTCTGACTTCGACCTCCAAGAAGCTTCTCTTCAGGGAAAAGATCCCCGTGAGGTGATGCAGTACTGCAGGTGAGTTCAAACCTGCCCGTCGCCAGTGTAGTGTCCGAGGATCAATAATACTCAGACTGCAGGAGAACAATAAAACAGGTATTTACTGAACAGAGAGTAATTCAAGACTGACGTACAGAAGCCTGCTATGGCTTTATAGACAGGGGTGGTCACTGCCGGTACTGCAGTATAGAATCAGTTCTTCTCTTAAAGGTACATACACAACAATTTGTCTGACTGACAGGGCTTAGTTTGAAGCAGCTATACCATTTACTGTCTTATACAAACCTCCAGAAGATCATCTCCAGAGAGGGAGGAATGGAAAGAAAAGAAAGAGAGAAAGAGAGAAAGAAAAAGAGAGAAAGAAAGAGAAAGAAAGAAAGATCTTTGAAGCTGTCAAACACTGACAATCTGTACACTAAGTTAATTCCTTCCTCTCAGGCTGATTTAGAGATCTCTCCGGAACAGAAAGCTGAATGCTGCAGATTTTGACAGCTCGCGGCCATTCTGCTTTCTGTGCCGGTGAGATGAGGGACTCCCGAGACCTGAAGGAAGGAAGCCTGCATTAGCAAGTAAAGGTAAGTAAAACTTCTTTAAACACTTTAGACACACCAAACACACTTACCTATGCACTTATGCACCCATCACTCACCTGAACACCGGACATCTCGAACCCTCCAAGCCCGACGGTCCGCCTCGCTAACTTGGCGTGGTTTGGAGCCGTCGGGAATCCCACACTTCAGCAATAAAAATAGGGATTAGGCTAAAAACTGCCTGTTAACAGGCAGTTAATTGGCACTAATCCCCTTCCCGCCTCGGGGAGGCGGCTCCCAGCACAGGGTGGGTACCCGCCTCCTTTGAAACTGGCATGGAGGCAGGTTGGGTTCGTGCCCCCGATTTCGCGATTTTAACCCCCCACACGCCTCCAATCCCGCCTCCACGGCCCAATGAAAATCCTGCCCATTCTCTCTGTATCTACTCTATCAAAACCTTTCATAAATTTAAAGACCTCTATTAGGTCATCCCTCAGCCTTCTCTTTTCAAGAGAAAAGAGACCCAGCCTGTTGATCCTTGGGACATTTTACTACATTAAAGGCGCTATATAAATACAAGCATTTCTGGCATCATCCTTGTAAATCTTCTCTGCACCTGCTCCAGTGCCTCGATATCCTTTCTATAATATGTAGACCAGAACTGTTCACAGTGCTCCAAGTGCGGTCTAACCAAGGTTCAATACAAGTTTAACATAACTTCTCAGTTTTTCAATTCTATCCTTCTAGAAATAAACCCAGTGCTTTGTTTGCTTTTTTATGGCCTTATTAACCTGCGTCGCTACTTTTAGTGATTTGTGTAGCTGTTACCCCAGATCCCTCTGTTCCTCGACTCCATTTAGTCTCTTATTTTCCAAGTAATATATGACCTCCTTATTTTTCTTACCAAAATGTATTCTCATACTTATCAATGTTTAAATTCATTTGCCAATTATATGCCGTTATATATGTTAACACTTCAAAGGATTCAATGAGGTTAGTCAAGCAAGACTTTCCCTTTTGAAATCCGTGCTGACTATTCATTGTTTTATTTTTACATCACTGTTGCAATGTAGGAAACGCAGCAGCCAATTTGCGCACAGCAAGCTCCTACAAACAGCAATGTGATAATGACCAGATCATCTGTTTTTGTGATGTTGATTGAGGGATAAATATTGGCCCCAGGACACTGGGGAGAACTCCCCTGCTCTTCTTCGAAATAGTGGCCTGGGATCTTTATCGTCCACTTGAGAGAGCAGACGGGGCCTCAGTTTAACGTCTCATCTGAAAGCCAGCACCTCCGACAGTGCGGCGCTCCCTCAGTACTGCACCTCCGACAGTGCAGCGCTCCCTCAGTACTGCACCTCCGACAGTGCAGCGCTCCCTCAGTAATACCCCTCCGACAGTGCAGCGCTCCCTCAGTACCGCCCCTCTGACAGTGCAGCACTCCCTCAGTACTGCCCCTCCGACAGTGCAGCGCTCCCTCAGTAATGCCCCTCCAACAGTGCAGCACTCCCTCAGTACTGCACCTCCGACAGTGCGGCGCTCCCTCAGTACTGACCCTCTGACAGTGCAGCACTCCCTCAGTACTGCCCCTCCGACAGTGCAGCGCTCCCTCAACACTGCCCCTCCGACAGTGCAGCGCTCCCTCAGTACTGCCCCTCCGACAGTGCAGCGCTCCCTCAGTACCGCCCCTCCGACAGTGCAGCGCTCCCTCAGTACCGCCCCTCCGACAGTGCAGCGCTCCCTCAGTACTGCCCCTCCGACAGTGCAGCGCTCCCTCAACACTGCCCCTCCGACAGTGCAGCGCTCCCTCAACACTGCCCCTCTGACAGTGCAGCGCTCCCTCAGTACTGCCCCTCCGACAGTGCAGTGCTCCCTCAACACTGCCCCTCCGACAGTGCAGCGCTCCCTCAACACTGCCCCTCCGACAGTGCGGCGTTCCCTCAGTACTGCCCCTCCGACAGTGCAGCGCTCCCTCAGTACTGCCCCTCCGACAGTGCAGCGCTCCCTCAACACTGCCCCTCCGACAGTGCGGCGCTCCCTCAGTACTGACCCTCCGACAGTGCAGCGCTCCCTCAGTATTGCACCTCCGACAGTGCGGCGCTCCCTCAGTACTGCCCCTCTGACAGTGCAGCACTCCCTCAGTACTGCCCCTCCGACAGTGCAGCGCTCCCTCAACACTGCCCCTCCGACAGTGCAGCGCTCCCTCAGTACTGCCCCTCCCACAGTGCGGCGCTCCCTCAGTACTGCCCCTCCGACAGTGCAGCGCTCCCTCAGTACCGCCCCTCTGACAGTGCAGCGCTCCCTCAGTACTGCCCCTCCGACAGTGCAGCGCTCCCTCAGTACTGCCCCTCCGACAGTGCGGCACTCCCTCAGTACTGCCCCTCTGACAGTGCAGCGCTCCCTCAGTACTGCCCCTCCGACAGTGCAGTGCTCCCTCAGTACTGCCCCTCCGACAGTGCAGCGCTCCCTCAGTACTGCCCCTCCGACAGTGCAACGCTCCCTCAGTACTGCCCCTCCGACAGTGCAGCGCTCCCTCGGTACTGCCCCTCTGACAGTGCGGCGCTCCCTCAGTACTGCACTGGAGTGTCAGCCTAGGTAATGCACTCAAATCTCTGGAGTGGGACTTGAACCCACAACCGTCTGACTTTACCAAGACAGATAAACATTGACTTTGCAAAACTAAAACAAAAGGAATATAAAACCCACATCCCCTTGCGGCACATTTGTCTAGCACTCTGGCAATGCTCCTTAGATGTACAGACGTGATCATCTGTTCACAATTATACCTCCTTAGTCACACTACATTACAGGCAACAATGGAAGGAGGCTGCCTCATCGTCATTACCATCTCGAAGCCAAATCGGCACCATGACCTGGTGCTGGTGACAAAACAGAGAGGATCAGGCATAAGGCAGCAAGAAAAATAGAATGAAAGACTTGCATTTCTGTAGGGCCTTTCGTGACCACCGGACGTCCCAAAGTGCTTTACAGCCAATGAAGTACTTTTGAAGTGTGGTCACTATTGTAATGTAGGAAATGCGGGTTCACTCAGAGGGTTGTGAATCTTTGGAATTCTCTGCCCCAGAGGGCTGTGGATGCTGAGTCGTTGAGTATATTCAAGGCTGAGGTCGAGAGATTTTTGGACTCCAGGGGAATCAAGGGATATGGGGATCGGGCGGGAAAGTGGAGTTGAAAGAAAGACTTGCATTTCTATAGCGCCTTTCATGACCACAAGACGTCCCAAATCGCTTTACAGCCAATGAAGTACTTTTGAAGTGTAGTCACTATTGTAATGTGGGAAACTCGACAGCCAATTTATGCACAGCAAGCTCCCACAAACAGCAATGTGATGATGACCAGATAATCTGTTTTTAGTGATGTTGGTTGAGAGATAAATATTGGCCCCAGGACACCGGGGAGAACTCACCTGCTCTTCTTCGAAATAGTGGCCATGGGATCTTTTACATCCACCTGAGAGAGTAGACGGGGCCTCAGTTTAATGTCTCATCTGAAAGACGGCACCTCTGACAGTGCGGCGCTCCCTCAGTACTGCACTGGATTGTCAGCCTAGATTTTTGTGCTCAAGTCTCTGGAGTGGGACTTGAACCCACAACCTTCTGACTCGGAGGTGAGAGTCCTGCCCACCGAGTCACGTCTGGCTTAAAAGAGGCATAGACACTAGGGCCTGTTCCCTACTTACTCTTTACAGACAACACGCGGTCCGAGTGATCTTCTGGACTGGTTCCCATCGCCTGAGGGGGGGCGGAGAGGAATTTTCCAGAGTATTTTTTCCCTTATTGGCCCTGGGGTTTTTTCATGCCTCTCCCAGGAGATTAACATGCCCGGGGACAGGGGCGGATGGGCAGGGAAGAAGTGTTCAGCCATCATGGTCCAGCCATCATGGTGTGGGGGCGGGCTTGATGCACCAACTGCTCTCCTTCTGCCCGTCAATCCCAGATGTTCGGGATAGAAACATAGAAGATAGGAGCAGGAGTAGGCCATTCGGCCCCTCGAGCCTGCTCCACCATTCAATGAGATCATGGCTGATCATCCAAATTCAGTACCCGGTCCCTGCTTTCTCCCCATATCCCTTGATCCCTTTAGCCTTAAGAAATATATCTAACTCCTTCTTGAATATATTTAATGAATTGGCCTCAACTGCCTTCTGTGGTAGAGAATTCCACAGGTTCACCACTCTCTGGGTGAAGAAATTTCTCCTCATCTCAGTCCTAAATGGCTTACCCCTTATCCTTAGACTGTGACCCCTGGTTCTGGACTCCCCCGCCATCGGGAACATCCTTCCTGCATCTAGTCTGTCTAGTCCTGTTAGAATTTTATAAGTTTCAATGAGATCCCCTCTCATTCTTCTAAACTCTAGCGAATATAAGCCTAATTGACCCAATCTCTCTTCATACGTCATTCCTGCCATCCCAGGTAACAGTCTAGTGAATCTTCGCTGCGCTCCCTCCATGGCAAGAACATCCTTCCTCAGATAAGGCGACCAAAACTGCACACAATACTCAAGGTGTGGTCTCACCAAGGCCCTGTACAACTGCAGCAAGACATCCTTGCTCCTGTACGCGAATCCTCTTGCTATGAAGGCCAACATACCATTTGGGATGAATTCCCAAGCTCAGGCATCCTGCCAAAGATGGTAGAGTCGAGGCCACGAACACGTGAAACCGGAAGCCATGTCACCTGCACCCTCTCCCATGTAGCTACGAGTGGTCACGTATACGCTGGCAGAGGCGCGAGAGCAGCTCAACCACCCATTCTCTGTGAGAAACATTATGCGGTAGAAGGCTAACTAAAAAACATAGAAACATGCCAGATGAAAATAGACTAGGGTCCATCTAGTTCGCCTTCTGCCGCCCTGGTAGTTGCACGATCCAACGATAATGGAGTTGTTGACTAATGAATCGCATGGTCGTTGGTTCAACTCCCACTCCAGGGACTTGAGCACATAAATCCAGGCTGACATTCCAGTGCAGTACTGAGGGAGCGCCGCACTGTCGCAGGGGCAGTACTGAGGGAGCGCCGCACTGTCGCAGGGGCAGTACTGAGGGAGCGCCGCACTGTCGCAGGGGCAGTACTGAGGGAGCGCCGCACTGTCGGAGGGGCAGTGCTGAGGGAGCGCCGCACTGTCGGAGGGGCAGTACTGAGGGAGCGCCGCACTGTCACAGGGGCAGTACTGAGGGAGCGCAGCACTGTCGCAGGGGCAGTACTGAGGGAGCACCGCACTGTTGCAGGGGCAGTACTGAGGGAGCGCCGCACTGTCGCAGGGGCAGTACTGAGGGAGCGCCGCACTGTCGCAGGGGCAGTACTGAGGGAGCGCCGCACTGTCGCAGGGGCAGTACTGAGGGAGCGCTGCACTGTCGCAGGGGCAGTACTGAGGGAGCGCTGCACTGTCGGAGGGGCAGTGCTGAGGGAGCACCGCACTGTCGGAGGGGCAGTACTGAGGGAGTGCTGCACTGTCGGAGGTGCTGTCTTTCAGATGAGACATTAAACCGAGGCCCCGTCTGCTCTCTCAGGTCGACGTAAAAGATCCCACGGCCACTATTTTGAAGAAGAGCAGGGGAGTTCTCCCCAGGGTCCTGGCCAATACTTATCCCTCAATCAACATCACTAAAACAGATTATCTGGTCATTATCACATTGCTGTTTGCGGGAGCTTGCTGTGCACAAATTGACTGCTGCGTTTCCCACATTACAACAGTGACTATACTCCAAAAGTACTTCATTGGCTGTAAAGTGCTTTTGGGATGTCCGGTGGTCATGAAAGGCGATATAGAAATGCAAGTCTTTCTTTTCTTTAATGGCAGTGATCAATCTCTATCAATGAGTCTACAACAGACCCAGACATGAGGTGAGGAAAACCCCCAGGGGTGGCGAGCTTTGGGAACCAGAGGTCCAAAGTCACCTGTTCCTCCCGAGCTCGCTGCACTCACCACACGTCGTGTCTCACATTACTCAGATACTGTGTGTCGAAATATTGTTTTTTGAAAGAAATCTCTCTCATTTATGGGCTGCGAGGATGTAATTAGGAATTATTTTAATCCTTCCATCGTTTTTCACCAATGAAGTAAAGAACATGGATTCCAAGGTCATCAGCGGTACCAAGCGGTAAGTGCCTTCACCTTGAACATAGCAAAATGTCCCAAGGCGTTTGACAGAGGAGTAATCAGACAAAGATGGGCACGAGCTAGCAATTCCATAGCACCTTTAACTTAGTAAAACATCCTAAGGTCCTTCACAGGAGCGATTTTCAAACAAATCTAACACTGAGCCCCACCGAGGAGACATTAGGACAGGTGACCAAAAGCTTGGTCAAAGAGGCAGGTAGAGAGAGAGGTAGAGAGGCGGAGAGGTTTAAAGAGGGAATTCCAGAGCTTAGGGCCTATGGTCTTCTGTTTTTTTTTTATTATGAACTGTGCTTGACCTGGTAGTTTGATGTTTCACAAATCACACACTGAGTTAAAGTGACCTTTGCCTCTCACATTATTTCCTAATCCACTACACGATGTGATTTAGCCTCCACGCCCAATTCAGGGAATGCCACACGCTCCATTACTTCAGTGATGTGGAGAGACTGGAGAAGCTGGGATTGTTCTCCTTAGAGCAGAGAAGGTTAAGAGGAGATTTTGTGGAGGTGTTCGAAATCATGAAGGTTTTTGCAGGAGTAAATAAGGAGAAACTGTTTCCAGTGGCAGGAGGGTCGGTAACCAGAGGACACAGATTGAAGATAATTGGCAAAAGAACCAGAGGGGAGACGAGGAGAGTTATTTTACGCAGCGAGTTGTTGTGATCTGGAATGCGCTGCCTGAAAGAGCGGTGGAAGCAGATTCAATAATAACTTTCAGGTGCAGCAAGTGGTTAAGAAGGCAAATGGTATGTTGGCCTTCACAGCGAGAGGATTCGAGTACAGGAGCAAGGATGTCTTGCTGCAGTTGTACAGGGCCTTGGTGAGACCACACCTTGAGTATTGTGTGCAGTTTTGGTCGCCTTATCTGAGGAAGGATGTTCTTGCCATGGAGGGAGTGCAGCAAAGATACACCAGGCTGAACCAGGGGTCAGAGTCTAAGGATAAGGGGTAAGCCATTTAGGACTGAGATGAGGAGGAATTTCTTCACCCAGAGAGTGATGAACCTGTGGAATTCTCTACCACAGAAGGTAGTTGAATATATTTAATGAATTAGCCTCAAGAAGGAGTTAGATATATTTCTTAAGGCTAAAGGGATCAAGGGATATGGGGAGAAGGCAGGGACAGGGTACTGAATTTGGATGATCAGCCATGATCGCATTGAATGGCGGAGCAGGCTCGAGGGGCCGAATGGCCTACTCCTGCTCCTATCTTCTATGTTTCTATGTTTCAAAAGGGAATTGGATAGAGACTTGAATGGGAAAAATTTGCAGGGCTATGGGGAAAGAGCAGGGGGTGCTGGGGGAGTGGGACTAATTGAAAAGCTCTTTCAAAGAGCCGGCACAGGCACAATGGGCCGAATGGCCTCCTCCTGTGCTGTGTGATTCTGTGATTCATTACATTTTCGATCACCAAAGCAACGTGGGCAAGATGGTTCAAATCATCCTGTTGTTATTAAAAAGAAATGTTAAAATAGGGAAGCAAAGGGCGGGTAAACTGAGCAATTGGCTGTTGAAGGTTCCAGAGCACGGCTTGCAAACAATTAACACACATCCCTGGAGAACACCTCCACCTACTCCTCCCAGGGCTGTATAAACACAGGGCGCTAATCCTGCACGCTCCCTTGCTGAGAACGTGACTCCAGGCATGAAGGAGGCCGAGAAGGGGTGGGTCGAATGCACGGTAGGGTAAAGCCTACATGCTACGAGCGGGATCGCACCGCTGACCTTTTCCCACACTCTTGTGTTGCGTTTGAGCCAAGGCAAAGCCGTCAACAAACCTTCGGCAGGAGGGTTCCAGCTACAAACCCAGTGAGGCACCAGCACCGCCGAAGGTATTGACTCAAGGATTCGACAGGCACTGACCATTCTTCACAACCTCGCACAAGTGGCCCTTCTTCAGATACCAACCGTCGGAAGCTAATCACCAGGGATTGCATCATATCAGAGTCAAATCCTGCCTTCAGTTGAGCTCCACACATGGTGCCTCCCACCAACAGCCCTTCCTTTAGCAAACAGCAATGAGACGATCACCAGACAATCTGTTTTTTTAATGATGCTGGTTGAGCGATACCACTCCGAGGAGAACTCTCCTGCTCTTCATCGAAATAGTGGCCGTGGGATCATTTACTCCCACCAGAGAGAACAGACGGGGCCTCGGTTTAACTTCTCATCTGAAAGGCAGCACCTCCGACAGTGCGGCGCTCCCTCAGCACTGCACTGGAGAGTCAGCCTGGATTTTTGTGCTCAAGTCTCTGGAGTGGGACTTGAACCCACAACCTGCCGACTCAGACGCGAGAGAGAGAGAGAGAGAGAGAGAGAGAGAATCACAGAATCACAGAAACCCCACAGTGCAGATAGAGGCCATTTCGGCCCATCGAGCCTGCACTGACACTTATCCCACCCGATCCCCGTAACCCCTACACCAACACATATCCCACCCTATCCCCGTAACCCCACGTATTTAATCCCCCTAACACTAAGGGTCAATTTTTTATCATAGCCAATCAACCTAACCCGCACATCTTTGGACTGTGGGAGGAAACCGGAGCACCCGGAGGAAACCCACGCAAACACGGGGAGAATGTGCAAACTCCACACAGACAGTCGCCCGAGGCCGGATTCGAACCCGGGTCCCTGGCGCTGTGAGGCAACAGTGCTAACCACTATGCCACCGTGCTGCTGCCCACTGAGCCACGGCTGACAATTTTTAGTTGTGCAAAATTCCAAATAAAGCCGTCCTTGGTATTGGGACTCCATGCCCAAGTGATGTTTGGAGCAGAGACGAACGTCGACATGAGTCAGCCATCATCTAATCATCAGCTGGTGACTAACTAGCATTGTAAATCCATATTAGTTTGCAAGCCAAAAAAGGCAGTGAAATAACTGGAATTACTCACAGGCAAGGTGACAACACGCAAGTGTAATTCAGACACATACTAAGCGGATGATGTCAATGTAACGGGTTGGGGGGGGGGTGCGGTGGGGGGGCTGTTTGACTGGGAACATAACCACACTCACACTCACACAACACACACGTGCACACACAACGCGCACACACACAACGCGCACACAACGCGCGCACACACAACGCGCACAACACACACCGACGATAAACAGTTGGGAAAAGGAGCTGTGCAACAGAATGGTCCAGACCGACCGTTGATTTTCCAACCGTTTCTTTTGTACCGTTGCAGATGTTACTCGCAGGTTTAAAAATAAAGCATGCCTGGACTCGAAGCTCACTCCTTAGAGCTGCCAATACAAGTCTCGCAGTAAAATTAGAGACATTTTTCTCTACTTCCCATTTCAAAAGCCAACAAACCACATTCCTGACCCAACTGAAACTTGTTTTCTAAAACCCAAATGTCGTTTAACCGGGCAACGCATTAATCGACAGATTTACGTACCTTATTTGCATAGTTTTCCGTACTAGGCCCACAGTCAAATCATTTAGCATCTATATTTAAAGCAGAAAATGCCACTGCAATCTGGAGCAGCAGCAGCACGGGGGATCCTGATAACACATTAGGCCCCAACTTGCATCCTGTTAGACAGTTTCCCGCATCCTTCAGCTCAAAATTCTTTTGCCCTGTAACCCGCTGGGAGCGCGAGCTGATAGCGAGGGCAACGGGGCATCTGGGACCGCGGTGAACGACGGTTCCAACAGTCTGTTGCCTTAACCCACGAGATTAAAGGATTGAGAAGGAAACAGAGGAACAACGGAGAAGGAAATCGGGTGAATTGGAGTCAAATCAGGTACAGAAAGAGAAATAAAGAGGGGGAAAGAAAGATTGGATTAAAAGAGAGAAAAAAGAGACAGAAAAAAAAGATTTTTTTTTTAAATTTGACATTTTTTAAAATCTCCAACAATTCACAACTGAAAGAATGAGATTTCACAACTTTAATTGTTCACTTTCTGGGCCAGAGAGAGGTTGATTGGCAGTCATTAACAATTAGCACTTCATTAAAAGGGCACTTACGCTATTAATTACCAGCCCTAACTTTCTGCGGCCAGTTTAATGGGTAATTGATGTGGAAATGCAGCAACTTCCTGAAACTCGCGGGGCGGTTGAGGGCGCGCTGCCGTTTTCGTGGGGCTAACGGTGGAGCGGCGCAATTGGCCCGGCAACTTGTGGGGATTCGCAACTCGCGGCGTGTCTCTCCCTCGCCACAAGTTGCTATTCGATTCACTCATCAATAACGGCGAGCGTCTTTCACACGCCGTTACATTATCAGCAAATTCTCGCCCAATATCTTTTTCACATCATCATTGGGAACTATCAGTAGGACTAAAAGCCGACAAATCCCCTGGACCTGACAGCCTACATCCTCGGGTTCTAAAAGAGGTGGATGCATTGGCGTTGATCTTCCAAAATTCCCTAGATTCTGGAGGGGTCCCAGTGGATTGGAAGGTCGCAAATGTAACACCGCTATTCAACAAAGGAGTGGGAGAGAAAAAACAGGGAACTACAGGCCAGTTAGCCTGACATCAGTCGTCGGAAAAATGCTGGAATCCATTGTTAAGGAAGTGGTATCAGGGCACTGAGAAAATCATAACGTGATTAAGCAGAGTCAACATGGTTTTATGAAAGGGAAATCGAGTTTGACAAATTTATTAGAGTTTTTTGAGGATGTACCGAGCAGTGTAGATAAAGGGGAACCAGTGGATGTAGTATATTTGGATTTCCAAAAGGCATTTGATAAAGTGCCACATAAAAGGTTAAATACACAAGATTAGGGCTCATGGGGTTTAGGGTAATATAGTAGCATGGATAGAGGATTGGTTAACAGACAGAAAACAGAGAGTAGGGATAAACAGGACTTTTTCAGGTTGGCAGGCTGTAACTAGTGGGGTGCCACAAGGATCAGTGTTGGGGCCTCAGTTATTTACAATCTATATTAATGACCTAGATGACGGGACCGAGTGAAATGTATCCAAGTTTGCTGATGATACAAAGCTAGGTGGGACAGTAAGCTGTGAGGAGAACACAAAGGGTGAAAATTGAGTCATGCCCCCTTTGGGGCACGAGCTTCACCGGGGCGCTACTTTTAGCGTCCTGTAAAAATTAGCACCCCCCATGGCCAAAATTCATCGGTAGCGCCCCAAGAGAGAAGTGGGGTGCTACTGGAAGCGCCCCGCCTCCCTCTTGGGGCGCTGTGAGTGAATATCGCGGCGTTGCGTGCCACAGCGCCACGCTCTGCGGCACATCGTGCCACGGTACTGCAGGCGTTTCTCCCCTCCTTAAGGGGATGAGAGGGTTGTCCTATGATGAGAGATTGTGTAGAATGGGCCGATACTCTCTGGAGTTTAGAAGAATGAGAGGCGATCTCATTGAAACATACAAGATTCTGAGGGGGATTGACAGGGTAGATGCTGAGAGGTTGTTTCCCCCTAGCTTGAGTGTCTAGAACCAGGGGTCATAGTCTCAGGATAAGGGGTCGGCCATTTAAGACTGAGATGAGGAGGAATTTCTTCACTCGGAGGGTGGTGAATCTTTGGAATTCTCTGCCCCAGAGGGCTGTGGATGCTCAGTCGTTGAGTATATTCAAGGCTGAGATCAATAGATTTTTGGACTCTAGGGGAATCGAGGGATATGGGGATCGGGCGGGAAAGTGGAATTGAGGTCGAAGATCAGCCATGATCTTATTGAATGGCGGAGCAGGCTTGAGGGGCTGAATGGCCGACTCCTGCTCCCACTCATAGAATAGTACAGCACAGAAGGAGGCCATTCAGCCCATCGTGCCTGGGCCGGCTCTTTGAAAGGGCTCTCCAATTAGTCCCACTCCCCCCTGCTCTTTCCCCATAGCCCTTTTTAAGTATTTATCCAATTCCCTTTTTGAAAGTTACTATTGAATCTGCTTCTGCCGCCCTTTCAGGCAGCGCGTTCCAGATCACAACAACTCGCTGTGTAAAAATTTTTTCCCTCATCTCCACCTCTGATACGTCTACCAATTATTTGAAATCTGTGTCCTCTGGTTACTGCAGATAGTGTAGACAGACTTGCCAAGACAAAGAGGGATGTGGTTTTTCACAGCATGAAACCTGTGTCTGGAATGTTTTCCGTCCAACGGCTGCAGCGACTGCTGATTCACAGGGTGAGCACAGCTGGAATGCTCAGAGTCCAGGACAGCTCCCAGAATTCCTTTTTAAAACTAGTTCTTAAGAACGTAAGAAATAGGAGCAGGAGTCGGTCATTCGGGCCCTCGAGCCTGCTCCGTCATTCAATAAGATCATGGTTGATCATCGACCTCAATGCCACTTTCCCGCCCGAGCCCCATATCCCTCGATTCCCCTAGAGTCCAAAAATCTATCGGTCTCAGCCTGGAATATACTCAATGACTGAGCATTCACAGTCCTTTCCAGTAGAGAATTCCAAAGATTCACAACCCTCTGAGTGAAGAAATTCCTCCTCATCTCAGTCTTAAATGGCCGACCCCTTATCCTGAGACTGTGACCCCTAGTTCTGGACTCTCCAGCCAGGGGAAACAGCCTCTCAGCATCTACCCTGTCAATCTATCCGACAATGTGGAAAACTGCCCAGGTATGTCCTGTCCACAAAAAGCAGGATAAATCCAACCTGGCCAATTACCGCCCCATCAGTCTACTCTCAATCATCAGCAAAGTGATGGAAGATGTCATCGACAGTGCTATCAAGCGGCACTTACTCACCAATAATCTGCTCACTGATGCCCAGTTTGGGTTCCGCCAAGACCACTTGGCTCCCGACCTCATTACAGCCTTGGTCCAAACATGGACAAAGAAGCTGAATTCCAGAGGTGAGGTGAGAGTAACTGCCCTTGACATCAAGGCAGCATTTGACCGAGTGTGGCATCAAGGAGCCCTAGTAAAACTGAAGTCAATCAGAATCAGGGGGAAAATGCTCCACTGGCTGGAGTCATATCTAGCACAAAGAAAGATGGTTGTGGTGATTGAAGGTCAATCATCACAGCCCCAGGACATCGCTGCAGGAGTTACTCAGGGCAGTGTCCTAGGCCCAACCATCTTCAGCTGCTTCATCAATGACCTTCCCTCCAACATAAGGTCAGAAATGGGGATGTTATCTGATGACTGCACAGTGTTCAGCGCTGTTCAGCGCCATTCACAACTCCTCAGATAATGAAGCAGTCCATGCCCGCATTCAACAAGACCTGGATGACGTTCAGGCTTAGGCTGATAAATGGCAGGCAACATTCACACCACAGAAGTGCCAGGCAATGACTATCTCCAACAAGCTAGAGTCTAACCACCGCCCCTTGACATTCAATGGCATTACCATCGCCGAATCCCCCACCATCAACATCCTGGGGGTCACCATTGACCAGAAACTTAACTGGACCAGCCAAATAAATACTGTGGCAATAATAGCAGGTCAGAAGCTGGGTGTTCTGCGGCGAGTGTCTCACCTCCTGACTCCCAAAAGCCTTTCTACCATCTACAAGACACAAGTCAGGAGTGTGATGGAATACTCTCCACTTGCCTGGATGAGTGCAGCTCCAACAACACTCAAGAAGCTCGACACCATCCAGGACAAAGCAGCCTGCTTGATTGGCACCCCATCCACCACCTCAAACATTCACTCCCTCCACCACCGGCGCACCGTGGCTGCAGTGTGTACCATCTACAAGATGCACTGCAGCAACTCACCAAGGCTTCTTTGGCAGCACCTCCCAAACCCGCGACCTCTTCCACCTAGAAGGACAAGGGCAGCAGGCGCATGGGAACACCACCTCCTCCAAGTTCCCCTCCAAGTCACACACCATCCTGACTTAGAAGTGTATCGCTGATCCTTCATCGTCACTGGGTCAAAATCCTGGAACTCCCTACCTAACAGCACTGTGGGAGTACCATCACCACACGGACTGCAGCGGTTCAAGAAGGCGGCTCACCACCACCTTCTCAAGGACAACTAGGGATGGTCAATAAATGCCGGCATTGCCTGCGACACCCACATCCCATAAGCGAATAAAAAAATTTTTAAATCCCTTTCAGGCGCCCTGAAAAGCTAATGGTAAAAGAAAGAAAGAAGAAACTTGCATTTCTATAGCGCCTTTCACAGCCTCAGAATGTCCTGAAGCGCTTTACAGCCAATGAAGTACTTTTGAAGTGGAGTCACTGTTGTAATGTAGGAAATGCGGCAGCCAATTTGCGCACAGCAAGCTCCCACAAACATCAATGTGATAATGACCAGATCATCTGTTTTAGTGTTGATGATTGAGGGATAAATATTGGCCCCAGGACACCGGGGAGAACTCCCCTGCTCTTCTTCAAATAATGCCGTGGGATCTTTTACATCCACCTGAGAGAGCAGGTGGGGCCTCACTTTAATGTCTCATCCAAAAGACGGCACCTCCGACGGTGCAGCACTCCCTCAGTACTGCACTGGGAGTGTCAGCCTAGATTTTTGTGCTCAAGTCTCTGGAGTGGGACTTGAACCCATGAACGTCTGACTCAGAGGCAAGAGTGCGACCCACTGTAGGTGGGTCAAGGTCAAGGTTGTTTTCTCTTCGTGCCAGGATATGCATTTATACAGCGCCTTGAATGTAGTAAAACGTCCCAAGGCACTTCACAGGAGCGTTATCAGACAGAATTTGACACCGAGCCACATTAGGAGATATTAGGACAGGTGACGAAAAGCTTGGTCAAAGAGTTAGGTTTTAAGGAGCATCTTAAAGGAGGGGAAAGAGGTGGAGAGCTTTAGGGAAGGAATTCCAGAGTTTAGGGCCCAGGCAGCTGAAGGCACGGCCGCCAATGATTTAGCGATTAAAATCGGAGATGCTCAAGATGTCAGAATTGGAAGAGCGCAGAGATCTGGGTGCAGGGGGGCGGTGGCGGGGGGGGGGGGGCGGAGTTGTAGGGCTGGAGGAGGTGACATAGATAGGAAGAGACGAGGCCATGGAGTGGTTTGAAAGCAAGGATGAGAATTTTGAAATCGAGGCGCTGCTTAACGGGAGCCAATGTAGGTCAGCGAGCACAGGGGTGATGGGTGAACGGGACTCGGTGCGAGTTAGGACACGGGGCAGTGAGCACAGGGGTGATGGGTGAACGGGACTGGGTGCGAGTTAGGACACGGGGCAGTGAGCACAGGGGTGATGGGTGAACGGGACTCGGTGCGAGTTAGGACACGGGGCAGTGAGCACAGGGGTGATGGGTGAACGGGACTCGGTGCGAGTTAGGACACGGGGCAGTGAGCACAGGGGTGATGGGTGAACGGGACTCGGTGCGAGTTAGGACACGGGGCAGTGAGCACAGGGGTGATGGGTGAACGGGACTCGGTGCGAGTTAGGACACGGGGCAGTGAGCACAGGGGTGATGGGTGAACGGGACTCGGTGCGAGTTAGGACACGGGCAATAGGGTTTTGGATGAGCTAAAGTTCACGGAGGGTAGAACGTGGGAGGCCGGCCAGGAGTGCGTTGGAATAGTCAAGTCTAGAGGCAACAAAGTCTTGGATGAGGCTTTCAGCAGCAGATGAGCCGAGGCAGGGGTGAAGACGGGCGATGTTACGGAGGTGGAGATGGACGGACTTCATGATGGTGTGGATGTGTGGTCAGAAGCTCATCTCGGGGTCAAACATGACACCGAGTTTGCGAACAGTGTGGTTCAGCCTCAGACAGATGTTAGGGAGAGGGATGGATTCAGTGGCTGGGGAACGGAGTTTGCGGCGGTTCACCAGATTTATTGAATTCAATTTGCCATGGTGGGATTGGAACTCTCAACCACTGACTTGCTCGTCCACTGGTATAACCGCTACACTACCAGCCTATTGTGTCACTCGTGGCGATATTAGTCGACGTTGACCCATTCAGACATTGGCCCAGAAATTCGGGTCGGGGGCTTCCCGCGGGTGCAAGACCCCGACCTACACTTACCTAGCGCGCCGGCAGTTGACCTCTTGGCCTGCGTGGAATTCCTCTCCGAGGCCTGTCCCAGAGGCCGGCGCGCTGTGCTGGCGTGTCCCAGGGGCGTAGTTAGTGCGAAGCGTCCCCTGGGATCACGTGAGCAACAGGCAGCCAATCGGAGCAGGGAATGCTCCATTCATAAGTCTTGACAGATAGACCTGTCAAAACGTATAAATGCTGAGGCTGTAAAACTGTACTTTACCTTCAAATAAATAATTTAAAAAATCACACTTTGTAAATAAACTATAAATGACATTAAATAACTATTTTAAACAAAAATTTAAATTAAAAAATTTTTTTTATAAAAAAACGGGGCTAAAAATAAACTTACCTTGCTTTAAAGTATTTAAAAGTAAAAAACCTGTGGGAAAAAATGTTTTAATTTTAAATAATTGACCACTTACCTTTGAAAATGAAGTCCTTACGGCTGCTTTTTACATTTCTAAAATGTACAGACTTACCCGCACGTTAAAACCTGAAAAAAAAAGGAAGTTCCACGCGCAGGCGCAGACTCCCACGCGCACGCGTACGACCTCTGAACCCCTTGGTTCAGAGGATCGGAAGTGCCGGTTTCCCGCACATGCAAGATTCCGGCACTTCCATCGGGTCCATGCGTGAGTACTCCGTCCGTACTCACACGTTGGGACCCGAATTTCTGGGCCATTGTTGTTAAAAGGTCACTGGTTTGCGCGTTTCACTGGACAATGGACAGAATTGCAGAATATCTGGCAGGGGTCTTGGAATCCCATGTAAAAAAGAAACACAGGTTAACTTATACCATCGCTGTCAAAAAAAATGGGAGGAATGCGATCCCCAAAATACTGATTAAAAACACCAGAATCCCGTGTGATAAAAATGGAATGTGCACTAGGCCGTTGTAGCAGAGCCTGGTCTCCAATCGTCTTGGATCCCCCTGCCATTGGACCAAGACCTTGCTCTGTCAAGCCCGTGTGGTAGCTGGTGTGCAACGGCCACCCCACGTTAAAAGAATTCACACACAGGCATCTTCCACCCTTTAAAATGAAGTTCGGGACCTGGAACGTCAGGACCCTCATGGCTCGCATTGGACTCATCAGTCACCTGAGAACTCATTTTTAATGTGGAAGCAAGTCATCCTCGGTTCTGAGGGACTGCCTAAAAAGAAGAGAGGATTCCGACGTCTGTTCAGATCTGTTTCAGCCGAGCTGTTGACCAATAGCAGACAGAGGAAGTCGCCCGACCGTGATTGCGTTCGCTTGCCATCATCGTCCGGCCAGTCATTTCTGGGCCCCCCCCACAGTGCAAATCCGCTCAGAATTCAGCCCTGGCTGTAGTGATATCAGCTCTGAATAGCACAGAGCCGAGAATGCGAGGAATGAAACTGGGATCTAGCCCTGTGTCATTGCCACTCTACTGCCGGGCCCATTTAAAGGTGCCAACCCACATCGCCGGATTTTAAACGTCATCAGCTCGCTCTGCCGGGTCACTGCACTGCCTTTCCGCAAGTAAATGTGGCTCCCACCAAACGTACCACACTTCGCCATGGAGCCTGCATGCTCACTCTCGCTCGTACCAAGGATCAGCGTGAGAATCAGAAGCCCAAGTCGAAATTGGGTTTGTTTGCATCCACTAGGATAAACCCGGGAGTTTATTCCGACTCTAGCCCTAAGATTGTGCCCATCCCCTTCACACAAGCAGCAATTCTGCTGCACTTCCTCTTCCTGTGCAGGCACAGTACCATTTCCTGTGTCTCACTAAATATTTCCCTCCATCACAGAATCTTACAGCACAGGAGGAGGCCATTCGGCCCATCGTGCCGGTGCCAGCTCTTTGAAAGAGCTCTCCAATTAGTCCCACTACCCCCGGCTCTTTCCCCACAGCCCTGTGAATTTCTCCTTTTCAAGTATTTATTCAATTTCATTTTGAAAGTTACTATTGAATCTGCTTCCACCGCCCTTTCAGGCAGCGCGTTCCAGATCACAACAACTCGCTGCGTAAAAATATTCTCCTCATCTCCCCTCTGGTCCTTTTGCCAATTATCTTCACTCTGTGTCCTCTGGTTACCGACCCTCCTGCCACTGGAAACAGCTTCTTTCTATTTACTCTATCAAAACCCCTCATCATTTTGAACATCTCTAATAAATCTCCCTTTAACCGTCTCTGCTCTAAGGAGAACAACCTCAGCTTCTCCAGTCTCCCCACTATAACTGAAGTCCCTCCTCCCTGGTACCATTCCAGTAAATCTCCTCTGCACCCTCTCCAAGGCCTTGACATCCTTCCTCAAGTGCAGTGCCCAGAATTGGACACAATACTCCAGCTGGGGCCTGACCAGTGATTTATAAAAGGTTTAGCATAACTTCCCTGTTTGGAATCAATGTCTGGATGTATTACAGCTAAACTAGGTCTATGTTATGTCACAAAAAACACTTCCTCTTTGTTTGTTTGTAGATTTACACCACAGCTTACACTGATGTATTGGTGAGGGAAGTGACTAATTTGTAACAGACTATTGGGGAAGTTAAATGTAGCCAAGTGTTCTGCACTGGTATCCTCTCCCGTCCTCAACACCCAACATTTAAACACTCGCATCCCCCAGCTAAACCACAACAACTTGCATTTATACAGCGCCTTTAACACAGTAAAACATCCCAAGGCGCTTCACAGGAGCGATTATCAAACAGAATTTGACACCGAGCCACAGAAGGAGACATTAGGACAGGTGACCAAAAGATTTCGAAGGCAGCAAGAAGTTAAACATTTAATCGTCGACCTTGAACTTGGAGGAGAATAGCTGGACTAGGATCAGTGAAAGAACGATTAAACTGAGGGTTGATATTCGGCATTCAGTTGTCAGGGACATTGAGCAGCAAAATCCGTGAGGAAGAATTTTCATTCACATCACCTTCCCAGGACGCTTCACAACTTGATGGAAAATGCCGGCAGGGTTGACCTCGAAGATTACAAATCCCTCTCATTGCTCTCTTTCAAAGCACATTCGTGTAGTGAACACTGAGGAGAATAGTGATAGACTTCAAGAAGGCATAGACAGGCTGGTGGAATGGGCAGACACGTGGCAGATGAAATTTAACGCAGAAAAGTGCGAAGTGATACATTTTGGTAGGAAGAACGAGGAGAGGCAATATAAACTAAAGGGTACAATTCTAAAGGGGCAGCATGAACAGAGAGACCTGGGGGTATATGTGCAGAAAACGTTGAAGGTGGCAGGGCAGGTTGAGAAAGCAGTTAAAAAAGCATACGGGACCCTGGGCTTCATAAATAGAGGTATAGAGTACAAAAGCAAGGAAGTTATGATGAATCTTTATATAAAAAACTGGTTTGGCCTCAACTGGAGCATTGTGTCCAATTCTGGGCACCGCACTTTAGGAAGGAAGTGAAGGCCTTAGAGAGGGTGCAGAAAAGATTTACGAGAATGGTTCCAGGGATGAGGGACTTCAGTTACGGGGATAGACTGGAGAAGCTGGGGTTGTTCTCCTTAGAGCAGAGAAGGTTGAGAGGAGATTTGATAGAGGTGTTCAAAATCATGAGGGGTCTGGACAGAGTAGATAGAGAGAAACTGTTCCCATTGGCGGAAGGGTCGAGAACCAGAGGACACAGATTTAAGGTGATTGGCAAAAGAACAAAGGCGACATGAGGAAAAACTTTTTTACGCAGCGAGTGGTTAGGATCTGGAATGCGCTGCCTGAAAGGGTGGTGGAGGCAGATTCAATCGTGGCTTTCAAAAGGGAATTGGATAAGTACCTGAAGGAAAAAATATTTGCAGGGCTACAGGGATAGAGCGGGGGAGTGGGACTAGCTGAAGTGCTTCTGCAGAGAGCCGGCACGGGCTCGACGGGCCGAATGGCCTCCTTCTGTGCTGTAACCATTCTATGATTCATTGAAATCAAGTCACAACCCATTGGCAGCACCCCTTGCTTTTAAAAACAAATGGGCAAGAGGCAAATTACAGATCTGTGAGCCTTGCCTGAACTGTGGGAAACGTTCAGGACTTCAATGAGGGATGGACCAAGGGGTCATGTGGAAGGGCAGGATCTGATTGGAGAAGGGTTCAGAAGGGGCAAGTTGTTTCTGAACAGTTTATTGGATTTCTCTGAGGATTGAACGGATCTGCTGGGTAAAGGTGAGGTGGTGGGCGTTTGCTACCAGAATCTCAGGAGGGTTTCTGACACAGTCTCAGAAAACAGGAAAACTTTGCGCCCCCTTCGATCTTTAACGCTTACCTGAACGGGATCTCATCCTAAAGACGGCACCTCTGACAGTGCAGCAGCACTCAATACAATACAATACAATACAAATCGCTTTATTGGCATGATAAGGTACATCTTATGTTGCCAAAGCATCAAAATACATTTATGGTTGAACACATAAACGCGGTTCCATTCATACAGTGTATAAACAGGTATATCCCTGAGTTTATAAATATATTTTCACCTTGTTTATATATACTCTTGTCTTAGTTTACTGGTTGTCCCTCTGTTCATGGCAAGCTGTAACATAGTGTGCCGCCAGTGTTACACAGCTTCTCTCCTCCCCCAGTAGGAATGGGAGTTTTTGGTTGTCAGTCAGATTTCTGAATTCAGGGCATATTTGTGAGAATTTTTGATAGAAATTCTCTCTGATGCCCTGATATTTTCCACAGGCTGTGAGGAAGTGCATCTCTGTACTAGAATCATAGAAGCGTACAGCACAGGAGGAGGCCATTTGGCCCATCTGGATTTGAGTACAGGAGCAAGGATGTCTTACTACAGTTGTACAGGGCCTTGGTGAGACCACACCTGGAGTACTGTGTGCAATTTTGGTCTCCTTACCCAAGAAAGGATATACTTGCCTTAGAGGGAGTGCAGCGAAGGTTCACCAGACTGATTCCTGGGATGGGGGGACTGTCATATGAGGAGAGATTGAGTAGACTAGGCCTGTATTCACTAGAGTTTAGAAGAATGAGAGGGGATCTCATTGAAACGTATAAAATTCTGACAGGGCTCGACAGACTGGATGCAGGGAGGATGTTTCCCCTGGCTGGGGGGTCGAGACCGAGGGGTCACAGTCTCAGGATACGGGGTAGGACATTTAGGACTGAGATGAGGAGAAATTTCTTCACTCAGAGGGTGGTGAACCTGTGGAATTCTCTACCACAGAAGGCTGTGGAGGCCAAGTCACTGAATATATTTAAGAAGGAGATCGATAGATTTCTGGACGCAAAAGGCATCAAGGGGTATGGGGAGAGAGCGGTAATATGGTATTGAGATAGAGGATCAGCCATGTTCATATTGAATGGCGGAGCAGGCTCGAAGGGCCGAATGGCCGACTCCTGCTCCTATTTTTCTATGTTTCTATCGTGCCTCTGCTGGCTCTTTGAAAGAGTAATGGTGTTTAGTCCCACCCCCCTGATTTGTCCATAACCCTGTAGGTTCCTGATTCTCAAGCACCTGTCCCATTGGGTGACATCGGTTGGCTGCCCACAAACCAAGGCAGAAACCCGGAGCTTACCTGGCACGTGTGGCTCAGTATGATACATTACTTCAGTCCTGGCACTGAAGTGTCTGCCTTCAGGTCCGAGAGTGCGGCTTGAACCCAGGCACCAGAGCGTAACCAACTGAGCAACTTCCAGTTCTTTTTAAAACAAACCGGTAACTAGAAAAGCCAGCTGAAATGACTTAAACTTAGACACAGTTTAAGTAATTTCGATGAGGCACTTTACAGCCTTCTGGACTCAACATTGAGTTCAACAATTTCACACCATAACCTCGGCCTCTATTTTTTCACCTGGCAGCTGTTGATGATTCTGCCATTCCCATTTACACCTCCTCTAGACCCATCTTTTGTTTCTTTACTTGTCCCATTACCGTCTCCTTTTTGCCTCGCACCATCAGCCCTTCTGTCATTTAACTCTCCTGCCTTCCAGCCTATCACAGACCTTCTCTTTTGTTCTTTCCTCCCCCTCCTCCATTTCCTTGCAGCACATTTGCTTAAAATCTGTTACATCTCCAACTTTTTCCAGTTCTGACGAAGGGTCACCGACCTGAAACGTTAACTCTGCTTTTCTCTCTCCGCAGATGCTGCCTGACCTGCTGAGTGTTTCCAGCATTTTCTGTTTATACATAGACTCAAGCCCTTTGCCCGTACTGTAGCTGGAGTGCTGTGGCAGGTGTGTCCTGATAATTTTGATAGCATCATTGACTGCAGCGAGTCAATGGCAGCTGGTTGGAATAAACTCTACTCACCCTCGTGTTGGGACACGCGTTGCCTTTCTTGTACTCCTTGTGGTTGGCTTGCTTGTCAAGCTTGGTCCATAGGGCCTTGGCCTTCCATGTGTTGACCTTCGTCTTCAGCATGGAGTAGAACATCCGATAGTCCAAAGGGTCAAGATCAAGGTAGCGGCAGAGGATGTGGAACGCCTGCAGCGTGCCTTTGAACGTTGAGGCCTGCACAAAGTTCTCAAACAGTTGTCCAGCTTGGCTGCTTTTATCAGCGTCATTTTCACCCATGGTCTAGTTGTGACCCTCACACAAGAGATGTAGGTCGGACTCTCACAGCTCGTAGGCGACAGGATGGACTAACGTTTATTTTCAGACATTGTAAACCTGAAATGTTTCCAAAACAAAGGCACAATTAATCCATCGAAAATCAATCCAAGTGCGGCGATTTTACAAGAGTTTACATCAGGGCGTTCTGCATCGTGAGAACTATTTTCAACCGATAGAAAAAAGAACAAGAAACCGAAAGTGCCAGCGGGCAGCACTGTCTCTCACCTCCGAGTCAGAAGGTTGCGGGTTTGAGTCCCACTCCAGGGACTTGAGCACAAAAACATCCAGTCTGCTCTCTCAGGTAGACGTAAAAGATCCCACAGCCACTATCTCGAAGAAGAGCAGGGGGGAGTTCTCCCCGGTGTCCTGGGGCCAATATTTATCCCTCAATCAACATGACTTAAAAAAATATAACCAGATGATCTGGTCACCATCACATTGTGGGATCTTGCTGTGCGCAAATTGGCTGCCATGTTTCCTACATTACAACAGTGACTAGGCTTCAAATTGGCTGTGAAGCGCTTTGGGACGTCCCTGAAAGGCGCTATATAAATGCAAGTCTTTCTTTCTTTCTCAATCTCCCCTCAAACTTCTCTGCTCCAAGGAGAACAAACCCAGCTTCTTTAGTCTTTCCACCTTATATATGGCACCTTACAATGTCGTTAGGACGTCCCAAAGCACTTTTTGAAGTGTAGTCACTTTGCTTATTGGTGGAGGGAGATGTGTTGACCAGGACTTTCATTTAACTCCCGCATCAGTGAGGCAAACGCAGTCAAAAATGTCAGAAACCCTCCACTTCCAGGAGTCTTGCGGAGAATAAGACCACAATCTGTGTTTGTTCCTCCAGTGTGCATAAAGGCAAGGCCTGTGTTTACAGCCAATCGGAACGTGGGAAAGGACCGGACCAGAAGAGGCTCTGTAGTCCATCTGATCAAGGCTGACCAGATTTTCTAAACCGAATCCGGGGACGCACAGGGCGGGAGCACAGCACAGTAGCCAGGACGGAAAATGTCGGTTGTGCAGCGCAGCGAGGCAAATATTTTTAGCAGCCTAATTTTTTTTTACCAGTTATACAAATGCTAAACAAATGTGTACATCATTACCGCGGGCATGACGTCCCACTATTGAAACGCATTCGGACACGGAACACCTGACCCCTCCCCCAGTGACTGAGGTCACACCTGACCCCTCCCCCAGTGACTGAGGTCACACCTGACCCCTGCCCCCAGTAACTGAGGTCACACCTGACCCCTCCCCCAGTAACTGAGGTCACACCTGACCCCTCCCCCAGTGACTGAGGTCACACCTGGCCCCTCCCCCAGTGACTGAGGTCACACCTGACCCCTGCCCCCAGTAACTGAGGGCACACCTGACCCCTCCCCCAGTAACTGAGGTCACACCTGACCCCTCCCCCAGAGGCTGAGGTCACACCTGACCCCTCCCCCAGTAACTGAGGGCACACCTGACCCCTCCCCCAGTAACTGAGGTCACACCTGACCCCTCCCCCAGAGGCTGAGGTCACACCTGACCCCTCCCCCAGTGACTGAGGTCACACCTGACCCCTGCCCCCAGTGACTAAGGGCACACCTGACCCCTCCCCCAGTGACTAAGGGCACACCTGACCCCTCCCCCAGTGACTGAGGTCACACCTGACCCCTCCCCCAGAGGCTGAGGTCACACCTGACCCCTCCCCCAGAGACTGAGGTCATACCTGACCCCTCCCCCCAGTGACTGAGGTCACACCTGACCCCTCCCCCAGTGACTGAGGTCACACCTGACCCCTCCCCTCCACATTGTCTAGGATTAGCCCGCACCACCACCCCTCCCCCACCCCCTCCCCGGAGACCGGGCCCACCCCGCGGCCTCTCCCTCTCCAGTTGCCATGATCCGGGGCTGGGGAGCATTCAGTGCCCCGGTTGGGGGGGGGACACTCACTGCCCGGGGGCGGGGGGGGGGACACTCACTGCCCGGTGGTGGGGGGGGACACGCACACATTCACTTCGGGGACAAGTTTAATGAAACGTGGGCTCTTCTGGTGACTTTGTTTGGCCGGGGACACAGCACCTCATCCCGGGTCTGTTCCTGGAAAACAGGTACATACAGTCACCCTAATCTGATCGGTCCCATAATTCCACTCAGTCCCCACTCCCTCAAACAGCGATCCGATTCTCCCTCGAATGTCTGCCTCACTAGTCAGTCTGTTCCACACATTCACACCCAGGCCCTGCAGAAAGAAAGTCTTGCATTTCTATACCACCTTTCACAACCTCAGGACGTCCCAAAGCACTTTACAGCCAATGAAGTACTTTTTGACGTGTAGTCACTGTTGTAATGTAGGAAATGCAGCAGCCAATTTGTGCACAGCAAGATCCCACAAACAGCAATGTGATAATGACCAGATAATCCGTTTTAGTGATGTTGGTTGAGGGATAAATATTGGCCCCAGGACACTGGAGCGAACTCCCCTGCTCTTCTTCCCGAAATAGTGGCCGTGGGATCTTTTACGTCCACCTGAGAGGGCAGACGGGGCCTCGGTTTAACATCTATTCCAAAAGACGGCACCTCCAACAGTGCAGCGCTCCCTCAGTACCGTGCTGGGAGTGTCGGCCTGGATATGCGCTCTGCGTCTAACGTACAAGGGCGCGATCACGGTGCAACTCCTGAAACCAGCGCCAAGAAACAGCAGCGTTTAGGACAAGTCAGTTCCGGGACTAGAACTTGCAACCTTCTGTCCAAGAGTCTAGAGTCTTGGTTGGTCATGGACAAGAGCTACCACGACCCAATGGCGACCTTTAACCCTGCCAAATGTTACCTCAATCGTCCCCTTAAATAATTTGTGCAGTTTTGGTCGCCTTATCTGAGGAAGGATGTTCTTGCCATGGAGGGAGTGCAGCGAAGATTCACCAGGCTGATACCTGGGGTGGCAGGAATTATGTATGAGGAGAGATTGGGTCGATTGGGCTTATACTCGCTGAAGTTCAGAAGATTGAGAGGGGATCTCATTGAAACTTATAAAATTCTAACAGGACTAGACAGACTAGATGCAGGAAGGATGTTCCCGATGGCGGGGAGTCCAGAACCAGGGGTCACAGTCTAAGGATAAAGGGTAGGCCATTTAGGACAGAAATGAGGAGGAATTTCTTCACCCAGAGAGTGGTGAACCTGTGGAATTCTCTACCACACAGGGCAGTTGAGGCCAATTCATTAAATATATTCAAGAAGGAGTTGGATATATTTCTTAAGGCTAAAGGGATCAAGGGATATGGGGAGAAAGCAGGGACAGGGTACTGAGTTTGGATGATCAGCCATGATGTCATTAAATGGCGGAGCAGGCTCGGGGGGCCGAATGGCCTACTCCTGCTCCTATCTTCTATGTTTCTATGTACTATGTAATCCAGCAGCTCAGCTAAATAGGAACGTCGCCAATTCATCAACAAAATATTCTGAAGTACTTTTCCTTTGAAACTACTTGAAGAGCCTCCGCTGCTCACCGTGCCTCTCCCTGAATTTAAGTACTTGTTACCATACTTCAGCTGAAGGAAACTCATTACAAAGAAACGTCCTTTGGCCTCTTAACTCTTTCCTCACCTTGTTTCTTTGTCTGAACAGTGAATTAAAAGGCCCCCGAGAACTCATTAAAGACACATTCAAAGATCTAAAAAGGTTGCATAAGTAATCTCGTGCAGCCACGGTGAGGACACTCCCTCACCAGGAACGTACATCAGAAGGCCTCGTGTCCACCGCCCACAATATGAAGTAAGATTTTACTTTTCTATAGCGCCCTTCATGACCTCAGGACGTACCAAAGGGCTTTACAGCCAATGAAGTACTTCTGAACCGTCGTCATGATTTAATACAGGAAACGCTTCACTCTACGAGTCAAGAACCGTTGGCAGAGTTTGTGTGTTTCAGGAGCCGCACCGCGATCGCGCCCTCGTTCGTTAGTTGCATAGTACGTAATCCCAGCTGACACTCCAGTGCAGTGCTGAGGGAACACCACACTGTCGGAGGGTCAGTACTGAGGGAGCGCTGCACTGTCGGAGGGGCAGTACTGAGGGAGCGCCTCACTGTGGGAGGGGCAGTACTGAGGGAGCGCCGCACTGTCGGAGGGGCAGTACTGAGGGAGCGCCGCACTGTGGGAGGGGCAGTACTGAGGGAGCGCCGCACTGTGGGAGGGGCAGTACTGAAGGAGCGCCGCACTGTCGGAGGGGCAGTACTGAGGGAGTACTGCACTGTTGGAGGGGCAGTACTGAGGGAGCGCCGCACTGTCGGAGGGGCAGTACTGAGGGAGCGCCGCACTGTCAGAGGGGCAGTACTGAGGGAGCGCCACACTGTTGGAGGGGCAGTACTGAGGGAGTACTGCACTGTCGGAGAGACAGTACTGAGAGAGTGCTGCACTGTCAGAGGTGCCGTCTTTCGGATGAGATGTTAAACCGAGGCCCCGTCTGCTCTCTCAGGTGGATGTAAAAGATCCCAGGGCACTATTTCGAAGAAGAGCAGGGGAGTTATCCCCAGTGTCCTGGGCCAATATTTTTTCCCCACCAACATCAGTAAAACAGATTATTGCTGTTTGTGGGATCTTGCTGTGTGCAAATTGGCTGCTGCGTTTCCTACATTACAACAGTGACTACACTTCAAAAAGTATTTAATTGGCTGTAAAGTGCTTTGGGACATCCTGAGGTCGTGAAAGGCGCTGTAGAAATGCAAGTCTTTCTTTTAGGACTCAAGCACGGTGCACAGCCTCGTTTACAAAGTGCCAGAGGGTGGGGAGGGGGCCAGATTCTCTCTGTACTGAAGTGCATCTCATTATAAAAAGGAAAGGCGGGTGGACACTCTCACCCACTCTCCGAACACCACGAAATTTTAACCTGCATCTTATCCGAGTCCTACACCTGCCCAGAAGGCGCCCGTAAAGAGCCCTCTCCTGGTCGGCAGGACCACGTTGTCCGACAGACCGATCTACGATCAATAACTGAAAGTGCAACCGCAGTCTTCGTACCGCCCTCTTCTGCTTAACTAACCCTCTCCTTGAATGGACTATCACAGCTGTTAACCGGCAGAGTCGTGCAAAGGTGCTAAAAAAATGGGGCAACAGATCAGATCAGTACAGAGATACCCAAAGCCACATAATCATTTACTTCACTTGCGAAAGGCTTTCCCCAAACTTTTAAATTTAGACTTACTAAAAAAAAGTAAAACTCAAAGTCTAAAGCCCAACGCTGCTTTCCCTTCGGGCTTCAGATTCTCCGCTTACCTTTATTTTTTTGCCAATTTATATTCTCTCCAAGACAACAAACGTAACTTAAGCATCCCTCGCGTCTTGGTGAAGTGAGCCGAAAGCAATGCACCAATAAAGGGGCCAGGCTCAGAAAGCTTTTTCATGTCCTGCCCTGCGAGTGGCCAGAGACGGCATGTGTTGTAACACGGCACATTGTTATGAGCTGATGTAATTGATCACAGAACCATGTTAGTCATCTCAAGTTTCATAACTGAGCGGGGATGGGTGTGTTACTCACTGCTTTGGCACCCCTCTGCTTCCTGAACTCAGCGCGATAAAAGTGAATTCAGCAGCAACGACACCGTGCCAGCATTACGTCAAGCCCGGAGGCGGCACTGGCTTCCCCGGCACCGAGGCTGGACTCGCACAACCGCAACCAACGCTCTCCCTCGTTGAGGGAGGTTCACCAATTCCAGGTCATCGCGTGGGGAGGGAGAAAGCAGAGTGGGAGAGAGGAATCCCCGGCCCGAGTACGGTGCTGCAGTGGGTTATTTTACTGGGCTAATAATGCCGAGGACGCGAGTTCAAATCCCCATCATGGCACGTTGAGAAATTGAATTCAGTTTTTAAATAAATCTGGAAATTAAAAAACCGGTCTCAGTAAAAGTGACCATGAATCTGTCGGATTGTCGTAAAAACCCAACTGGCTCACTGAGGTCCTTTAGGGAAGGAAACCTGTCGTCCTTACCCAGTCTGGGCCTATATGTGACTCCAGTCCCACGCCAACGTGGCTGACTCTTAACTGCCCTCGGAAGCGGCCCAGCGAGACGCTCAGTTTGTATCAAACCCGCTACCAGCGGTTCAAGAAGGCGGCCCACCACCACCTTCTCAGGGGTAACTTGGGATGGGCAATAAACGCCCGCCCGCCTGGCCAGCGACGCCCACATCCCGTGAGTGAATGAAGAAATGTTTTTACCTTGTAGCAACATGCGTGCCACACTATTAGAAACAGCCGCGCTTGTTCCCGTAGCAACAGAGAGGTCGGTCCCGGGCCCTTGAAGCGCTTTAGACAGTGCCCCTCAGTAGGGAGGGGGTTCACGGTACAGTGCATTGAAGCACCATTAGAGCACCCTGCCACAAGAGCTTCTGTCCTCAGTCCCTGCCATGCCCGCTCTGAGGGGGTGCTGAGCGGAGGCCGGCTGTCCTCTCACAGGGAGGGTGGGGATATCCAGAGGCAGGGCCGTCACCAATACTCACCGTTACAGGATTGTGGCCAGTGTCCTGGGGGCAGGTTGGTTGCAGAGCGTTCTTGGACCAGGGCCCAAAGATCCCCCCTCATTTTTGTTTTGGGGCTGCGCGGCTCCCTTCACAGTTTCGCTCATGCGCGAAATTTAAAATTGAAAAAATTGGGAAAATAGCAGGAGTTCTCCCCGGTGTCCTGGGGCCAATATTTATCCCTCAATCAACATCACTATAACAGATTATCTGGTCATTATCACATTGCTGTTTGTGGGAGCTTGCTGTGCGCAAATTGTCTGCCGCGTTTCCCACATTACAACAGTGACCACACTTCAAAAAGTACTTCATTGGCTGTGAAGCGTTTTGGGACGTCTCGAGGTGGTGAAAAGCGCTGGAGAAATGCAAGTCTTTTTTAGTAATATAAATGATATTGTAATGTAGTAACATTGTAACCTTCAATATTAACGTAGCAATATTGTTACACAGCAATAATATAACAACATGGTAAAAGTAGATGTAAACTTCACGGTCACGCAGCTTAGAGAGAACATTGCCAGGGACATGGGGGGAAAGAGATACTCGGGGCGATGAAACTGATTCGGAATATACCCGGAAGCAAAAAATATATATAAAAGCATTGCCCTGGACAAATCTTTCTGTAAAACGAACGGCGTGTTAACGACGTACGCCGTTATTAATCCGCAAATCATCCAGCGAGTTCAGGGGATGAGGAGATTTGCTGCGAGTCGCCAATCTCCAGATCTTGCTGGATTTGCACATTAAACTCGCCACAGGTAATTAAGTCTGCTAATTAAGCAGGCAAGCACCCTTTTAACGAGGTACTAATTGTTGATGCGATGCCACTCAACCTCTCTGGCCCAGAAAGGCAACAATTTAAACTGTTCAGTTTCATTCCTACAGCTAGTCAATTGTTCCAAGAGATTTTTATAATTTCAAATTTTAAAATATAATTTTTTTTTCCTGATGTTTCCTTTCTGTCTCTTTTTCTCTCTCTCTCTCTTAATCCAATCTTTCTCTCCCTCACTTTAATTCTCATTCTGTACCTGAATTGACTCCAATTCACCCGATTTCCTTCTCCGACATTCCTCTGTTTCTTTCTCAATCCTTAAATCTCATTGGTTAAGGGGATAGACTGTCATTCACCAAGGTCCCAGATGCCCCATTGCCCCCGCCTCGCGTTATCAGCTCGCACGCCCAGCGAGTTACGGCGGAAATTATATTTGAGCTGAAGGGCGCGGGAAAAAGTCTAACTAATGGGGAACGCTGCGAGATGAGGAGGAATTTCTTCTCTCAGAGGGTCGTAAATCTGTGGAATTCTCTGCCCCAGCGAGCCATGGAGGCGGGGTCATTAAAACATTTAAAGTGGAGATAGACAGATTTTGAACAAGAAGGGAGTGAATGGTTATGGGGAGCAGGCAGGGAAAGTGGAGTTGAGGCCAAGATCTCATTAAATGGCGGAGCAGGCTCGAGGAGCCAAATGGCCGACTCCTGCTCCTATTTCTTATGTTCTTGTGTCCCACTCCAGCAAGATCTGGCCCAACGTCCTGGAAAAATAACCCTGTTGCAGCACTGACCTACAACCTTTCTCCGTGACCTCCACGCCCCCACTGTTAATGCTCAACCACATCTCAAGGTCCCTGCCACAACACATGGAAGCATCACTATCAATGACCCGTGGACTTCCCAGTTACCTCAAGAACACACCGTACCATAAATTAGGCCTGTGTCAATGAATCAGGTAGATGACAATTTAATAGCATATAAGATAATCAATGACTATGTTGTGAATTCAGGCAAACCTGGATATGATACAGAATGGGATTCCTACACCTGATATTGCGATCCAGTCAATTAAGGACAAGACGGGAGGGTCACGGTCCACGAGGGGAGTCAACACCTTTAGGAGGGGAGGAATTCTCACAAAAAAAGGAGCGAGGGAGAAAGAAAACTGAGCAGAACTTATTTAAGAGATCTTGATGGAAAAAACTTGCCACACAAACATTGTGCAATGCTTACGGAATCCTCCCTTGGAGGGTGCAATTAGAGGTATAATTATAGCTCTCAATCGGAAGCAGTAATCACAAACTAGGCACGTATAATTCGCAGCAGAAAATGTGACATTAGCTGCTCCCAATCGCACAGACTTCAGTTCCTTGCCAGGCAGAACCTTGGAGACATGAGCTCAGAGGTAAATGAAGGGACTGACCCTTTAGGTCAGGGTCTGTATCTATGAACCGAGTAACATCTGAACGAGTAAATTTGCACAAGTTGGCAATCACTCACCGCGATGTCAACGCTCACCGGTCAATACTTAACCGGTTCACGGTGCCTTCCAGTTCTAGTTAGAAGGAATGGGCCTGCATTTATACAGCACCTCATCGCAGCCTCAGGACATCCCAAAGTGCTCCACATCCAACCGGTTACTTTTTTTTTTTTACTTGAAGTGTTGTGTAAGAAAACACAGAAGCCAATTTGCCACAAACAGCCAATGGGATTGTCAATCTACTTTTGGTGGCTGAGGGAGTAATGTTGGCCAGGACAGCAGGGAGAACGCCTCGACTCTACTTCAGCAACACCAGGGGGAATGGGCCTCAATAGACCCAATCCACCAGATCGCAGATACAAGAAAGAATGAAAGACTTGCATTTCTCCAGCGCCTTTCACCACCTCAGGACGTCCCAAAGCGTTTTACAGCCAATGAAGTACTTTTTGAGGTGCGGTCACTGTTGTAATGTAGGAAACACAGCAGCCAATTGCGCACAGCAAGCTCCCACAAACAGCAATGTGATAATGACCAGATCATCTGTTTTAGTGATGTTGATTGAGGGATAAATATTGGCCCCAGGACACCGGGGAGAACTCCCCTGCTCTTCTTCGAAATTAGTGCCACGGGATCTTTTACGTCCACCTGAGAGGGACAGACGGGGCCTCGGTTTAACGTCTCATCTGAAAGACGGCACCTCCGACAGCGCAGCGCTCCCTCAGCACTGCACTGGGTGTGTCAGCCTAGATTGTGTTCAAGTCTCTGGAGTGGGACTTGAACCCACGACCGTCTGACTCGAAGGTGAGGGTGCTGCCCACTGAGCCACAGCTGATACTGTGTGCGCAAATTATCTGCCGCGTTTCCTATGTCACAACAGTGACGATGCTTCAAAAGTGCTTCATTGGCTGTGAAGCGCTTGGGGGCGTCCAGAGGAGGTGAAAGGCGCTAGAGAAATGCAAGTTCTTTTTTTTTCTTTGGCTCGGTGTCAAATTTTTTCTGATAATTACTGCTGTGAAGCACCCTGGGAGGTTTCTCTACGTTAAAGGCGCTATATAAATGCAGGGTATATTTGGCAACGGAGTTGCTGCTTACGGTTAATTGCAGCTCCATAACTAAACTTTATTTGCTTACAACCCAACAGGGGCATTGGAGAATTAGAATTCAGTTTACAAAACCTGGAAATAAAAAGCCGGACTCAGTAAAAGTGACCATGAAGCTGTGGGATTGTCGTAAAAACCCAACTGGTTCACTGATGTCCTTTAGGGAAGGGAACCTGCCGTCCTTACCCGGTCTGGGCCTATATGTGACTCCAGTCCCACACCAACGTGGTTGGCCTTTAACTCCCCTCTGAAGTGGTCCAGCGAGACACTCCATTGTATCACCACCTTCTCAGGGCAACTAGGGACAGGCAATAAACGCCAGCCTTGCCAGCAAGAATGAAATTTAAAAAAAATAGATTGGCATCACCAGGAAAAAAACACAATGACATGTCTTCCCGGTCGCTGGTTTGAATTAATCCGGTAAGTTTGCCTAACCTCGGGGAGGCCAGCTGCACCAAGCCCATGTAGCAGGAGCCAGTGTCGCAAGGGGCATAACAGAAAGAGAGAGACAGAGCGAGAGCGAGAGAGAGAGCGCGAGAGGGAGAGAGAGAGAGAGAGAGAGGGATAGAGCGAGAGAGAGAGAGAGAGAGCGAGCGCGAGGGACAGTGTGAGAGAGAGACAGAGAGAGAGGGACAGAGCGAGAGAGAGAGCGCGAGAGGGACAGTGTGTGAGAGAGAGAGAGACAGAGAGAGCGAGAGAGAGAGCGCGAGAGGGAGAGAGAGAGACAGAGAGGGATAGAGCGAGAGAGAGAGAGAGAGAGACCGCGAGGGACAGTGTGAGAGAGAGACAGAGAGAGGGACAGAGCGAGAGAGAGAGCGCGAGAGCGAGAGGGACAGTGTGTGAGAGAGAGAGACAGAGAGAGGGACAGAGAGAGGGACAGAGCGAGAGAGAGAGCGCGAGAGCGAGAGGGACAGTGTGTGAGAGAGAGAGACAGAGAGAGCGAGAGAGAGAGACAGAGCGAGAGAGAGAGAGAGAGAGACAGAGAGAGAGAGACAGAGAGCGAGAGGGACAGAGCGAGAGAGAGAGACACACAGAGAGAGACACACACAGAGAGAAAGAGCAAAACAGAGACAGGCATAGAGAGAGAGAGACAGAGAGAGAGAGAGGGGACAGAGTGAGAGAGAGACAGAGAGAGAGAGAGAGAGAGAGAGAGAGAGAGAGAGAGAGACAGAGAGGGGGACAGAGTGAGAGAGAGACAGAGAGAGCGAGACAGAGAGAGAGAGAGACAGGGACAGACAGAGAGAGGGGGACAGAGTGAGAGAGAGAGAGAGGGGGACAGAGTGAGAGAGAGAGAGGGGGACAGAGTGAGAGAGAGACAGAGAGAGAGAGGGGGGGACAGAGTGAGAGCAACACCAAATATGCAAAAAACTGGAAAAGCTCGAAATGGCCATAAAAGATAACCAAAACCCGCTAGACTCCATAATAACAGAAAAAGAACTAGTTGAAAAACTCAAGGACCTGCGACCAGGAAAAGCTTGCGGTGCAGACGGCATACTAAGCGAGATGATTAAACACACAGACGATAAAATGAAACTGGCTATCCTAAAACTCTTCAACTTGGTTCTGAGTGTCGGTTACTTCCCTGATATCTGGAACAAAGGACTCATAACGCCCATATACAAAAGTGGGGACAAAGTCGACCCAAATAACTATCGAGGCATCTGTGTAAACAGTAACCTGGGGAAGGTATTCTGTAGTATCATAAACAAAAGACTTATAAACTTCCTTGAGGAGCACAATGTCTTGAGTAAAAGCCAAATTGGATTCCTGCCAAACTATAGAACATCAGATCATATCTTCACCCTACAGACCCTAATTGACAAACACGTTCATCAAAACAAAAGCAAAATCTACGCATGCTTTATAGATTTCCAGAAGGCTTTCGATTCCATCTGGCACGACGGTTTATTCCTGAAACTTATCGAAAGCGGGGTAGGGGGAAAAACATATGATGTAATTAAATCAATGTATACAAACAACAAATGTGCAGTTAAAATTGGAGACAAACAAACAAAATACTTCCCACAGGGGCGGGGGGTGACGCAGGGCTCGCCCATCTCACCGACACTCTTTAATATTTACATAAATGAATTGGCAAAACTACTTGAACAATCTACAGCACCCGGCCTCACCCTATATGAATCCAAGGTTAAATTCCTCCTCTATGCAGATGACCTGGTTCTGCTGTCACCAACTAAGGAGGGTCTACAGCAGAACCTGGATCTGCTGGAGTCGTTCTGCCAGACCTGGGCCCTGACAATAAATCCCCAAAAAACCAAAGTCCTTGTGTTCCAGCAAAGATCCAGACATCAGGGACCCAAAATAAATTTCACACTAGGAACAACCAAAATTGAACAAACCACTAACTACACATACTTGGATTTAAAAATCAGTTCTATGGGAAATTTTCATCTGGCTGTGAATGAACTGAAAGAGAAAGGAAGAAGGGCTTTCTATGCCATTAAAAAATCAATCCAAATAGAAATCCCAATTAGCATTTGGCTCAAAATTTTTAAATCAGTAATTGAACCAATTGCACTCTATGGCAGTGAGGCGTGGGGACCGCTAACACAACAAGAATTTGCAAAATGGGACAAACACCCAATTGAGATCCTACATGCAGAATTCTGTAAAAGTATCCTCCGGACTCAAAGGAAAACCGTAAACAATGCATGCAGGGCAGAACTAGGCCAATATCCATTAATAATCACTATCCAAAAAAGAGCCACCAAATTTTGGAAACACCTAGAAATGAGCAACCCCCAATGCTATCATTACGAAGACCTGAAATGCCAAGAGAGGACCATAAAGAAGAATACCCTCAGTCAACTGGTCCTGGGACTCAGTGAAGTAACTACTAACACTGCTAACAATAACCAGCCCCAGGACAGTGACAGCGTAACACAAAGAATTCGACCCAACACAATCGTCGCTAAGCAAAAGGAAAAATATCTGTCATATTGGACAGAAACAACAAAAACCCAAAGCAAACTCAATTGCTACTTGGCCCTAAACAGACAATACAACATGGCTGATTACCTGACCATGGTAAAGGATAGCAAACTGAGAAAAACCTTGACAATGTACAGACTTAGTGAACATAGCCTGGCGATCGAAAAAGGTAGACACAGGCAGGCCCGGCTACCAAGTGAGGACAGGATATGCTCTCACTGCAGTCAGGGAGAGGTGGAGACAGAGATGCACTTCCTCACAGCTTGTAGAAAATATCAGGGCATAAGGGAGAATTTCTACCCAAAATTCACAAAAATATGCCCGGAATTCAGAAATTTGAATGACGACCAAAAACTCCCATACCTACTAGGGGAAGAGAGAAATTGTGTAACCTTAGCAGCACACTATGTTACGGCTTGCCATAAACAGAGGGACAACCACTAAATATAAGAAAAGAGTATATACAAATTATATGAATGTATATTTATACACTCAGGGATATATCTGTTTATACACTGTATGGATAGATCTGTATTTTTGTGTACAACCATGAATGTTTTTCGATGCTTTGGCAACATAAGATGTACCTTGTCATGCCAATAAAGCAATTTGAATTGAATTGAGAGAGAGAGATCAAAGCAAGTAGCAGCAATTTGTAAAGCACAGTCGGTTTGTGTTGTTATCAATTATAGAATCTCTCCGGCAACTTAAATTACCAACCAGGCTGGACGATGGGATCAAAGTGAGAGTTGTAATGTCCCAGGGACAGATATGGATAGTGGTTACCCTTTTAATGGGCTGTGGGCATTCCAGCTTTACTTTCTGTAAACAAACACACGAGGAGGAGCCAATCATTCCCAAGGTGATAAGCAGAGCCCGAGCCTGGTTCCACTGACGAGCAGTGCGTGTGAATCTTAATTGGCAATGTTTCACGGCACTGATGGATTTACTGCGCTAAACAAAGACACTGAATCAACCCTTGCTGCACACCCCAATTTAAACCGACCGTATTCATTAACATTGGAAGCAAACGGAATGGCCGAAACATTCATTCAAATCAAAATGAGGGATTTCTTTCAGAAAACCATATTCTGGGATAGAGTATATGATTAATTTGAGACATGATGTGTAGCAAGTCTAGCATCAACAACTATCTTGTTGTATTTATATAGCGCCTTTAAAGTAGTAAAACGTCCCAAGACGCTTCACAGGCGCATAAATCAGACAAAATCTGACACCGAGCCACAGAAGCAGATATTGGGGCAAGTGAGCAAAAGCTTGGTCAAAGAGGTCGGTTTTAAGGAGCGTCTTATAAGGAGAGAGAGGCGGAGAGGTTTAGGGAGGGAATTCCAGAGCTTCGGGCCCAGGCAGCTGAAGGCACGGCCGACGATGGTGGAGCAATTAAAGACAGGGATGCACAAGAGGCCAGAATTGGAGGAGCGCAGAGATCTCAAAATGACTCTGGACCTCTGGTTCCCAAAGCTCTCCACCACTGGGGGTTTTCCTCGCCTCATGTCTGGGTCTGTTGTAGACTCATTGATCGAGATTGATCACTGTGATTGGTCAACAACTCCATTATCGTTGGACCATGGGAACCAGATGGACCGCGGGTCTTTCTACGTCTAGTTATTCCGATGTTGCTATTCTCTCCGTTCCGGAAATCGATTAGTTTTGCCCAGAAATAGTATCCTTCCCCTAGGCCTCCGGATAAACCGTGGTACTGAGCCAAGCGGGCCAGCAGAGTTCCACGGTGTTGGGAAACGCTCTGGGCTAGGTAGGTGGGGAGGGGGGGGCGGTGGAGGAAAGAAAACAAGCAAAGCTGCCAGAATTCCCACTTCTCCACGTTGCCTCGTGCCTCCTGGTGGAACACGCATGGGGATGCCACCAGTTCAAGACTGGACTGGGCTCCGCTGTGATGCACATCACAGTCGAGCAGCCTGTCAACCGTCACATGCCCACACATGAAGAATGGTCACTTGACAGGTGTGCCGAATGGCCGCTGACACCCGGGTAACCTCACTCGTCACAAGTCAGTGCTGGCTAGAAAAGGAGGAGGTGGGGGACAGGGGAGAAAAATTATTGGACACAGTTGTCATGGCAACATGTTTGACTTTGGATTGGAACATGAAGGCTTAGCTGTCAGCCGTGGCTCAGTGCGGAGCATTCTTGCCTCTGAGTCAGAAGGTCGGGGGTTCAAGTCCCACTCTTGAGCCCCAAAACCCCAGGCTGATACTCCAGTGCAGTACTGAGGGAGCGCCGCACTGTCGGAGGGGTAGTACTGAGGGAGCGCCGCACTGTCGGAGGGGCAGTACTGAGGGAGCGCTGCACTGTCGGAGGGGCAGTACTGAGGGAGCGCTGCACTGTCGGAGGGGCAGTACTGAGGGAGCGCCGCACTGTCGGAGGGGCAGTACTGAGGGAGCGCCGCACTGTCGGAGGGGCAGTACTGAAGGAGCGCTGCACTGTCGGAGGGGCAGTACTGAGGGAGCGCTGCACTGTCGGAGGGGTAGTACTGAGGGAGCGCCGCACTGACGGAGGGGCAGTACTGAGGGAGCGCCGCACTGTCGGAGGGTCAGTACTGAGGGAGCGCTGCACTGTCGGAGGGGTAGTACTGAGGGAGCGCCGCACTGTCGGAGGGGCAGTACTGAGAGAGTGCTGCACTGTCGGAGGTGCCATCTTTCGGATGAGACATTAAACCGAGGCCCCGTCTGCTCTCTCAGGTTGATGTAAAAGATCCCACGGCACTATTTCGAAGAAGAGTAGGGGAGTTCTCCCCGGTGTCCTGGGGCCAATATTTATCCCTCAACCAACATCACTAAAACAGATGATCTGGTCATTATCACATTGCTGTTTGTGGGAGCTTGCTGTGCGCAAATAGGCTGCCGTGTTTCCTGCATTACAACAGTGACTACACTTCAAAAAGTACTTCATTGGCTGTAAAGCGCTTAGGGACGTCCTGAGGTGGTGAAAGGCGCTGGAGAAATGCATGTTTTTCTTTCTTAGACTAAGGATGGAAAGTTGGTGCTGATCTGTTCCAGACTGGGCCAGCCTGGCTCCTTCCATTTGGATTTCCCTCCGCAGAACGGGTGGCTTATGATCTACTGGACAGTTGCCAGCCGGAACACACCGTGTGGGGGAGCTTACAACTGCAAACCCACATCCGACTTCCAACACAGGATACTGCGAATCATTGCTTTTAAAGAACAGTTTCATAAACACCTTCAGTGACCACAGCTCGCAGCCAGCGGCAAACGCCTCGCTGCTGTCTCATTATCAAAGCATCTCCTCCCCTCCAAAAGAAATAATCAAACGTCTCACCATCGAGAATGGGCAGTGCTGCGAATCTTACAACGATGCGAATAGAGGTACAGCGGGTCTCCTTTAAGAGAATGTCTGCACAAGGTGTTGGATATTCCTCGGTCCTTCTATGCCTCTGCCTGACACTCGCCTGTCTGCCAATACCTTTAACTTCCAGCTTGTCCAGTGCCCTGTGCTGACGGCGGGGGGCGAGGGAGGGGAAGGTGCCTCTGTCCCTGGGAGGAGGGTGCTTCATGCTGCACAGCTGCTCAGAGTGAAGCATCGGGGGGGGGGGGGCCATGGTTCCACCATCTCCTTTACTCAAAGTCATTGCAAATGCCCAAAGCCAAAGTGGGAGTGGCTAAACCCCAACAGGAGCAAGCCTGCTCAAGCAGAGATGGAGAGGTGTATAAAATTATGAGGGGCCTGGATAAAGTGGATAAAAAGGATCTATTTCCCTTAGCAGAGGGGTCAAAAACCAGGCGGCAGAGATTTAAAGTAATTGGGGGAAGGTTTAGAGGGGAAATTTCTTCACCCAGAGGGTTGTGGGGGTCTGAAACTCACTGCCTGAAAGGGTGGTAGAGGCAGGAACCCTAACCACATTTAAAAAGTACTTGGATGTGCACTTGGGATGCTGTAACCTGCAGGGCTACAGACCAAGAGCTGGGAAGTGGGATTAGGCTGGAGAGCTCTTTGTTGGCCGGCGCGGACACGATGGGCCGGAATGACCTCCTTCCGTGCTGTAACTTTCTATGATTCTAAGTGGTGGCAGTCCAACAGGAGAGCCGAGGAGAGCCACCAGGGAGTGTCCAAATGGTATTTGAAGGGGGTTTTTGTTTGGTTCACCAGCATTGGATTCACGCCCTTTCCCAAAGGAGAATCATATATTGGAAAAAACATAAAATGATGTGTTCAAGTCTCTGGAGTGGGATTTGAAACCACAACCGTCGTGACTCTGAGCCACAACGGACTCCCCTGAGCCCAGGCGAGAGGTCTATGCCCCTGTGCTTGTAGATGGGGGCAGAGCTCCCCTCCTGGTAGTTGAAACACTCAGCGCGCTTGGATGAGAATGTCTTCACACTGCAACAACATCGTCAACATTACAGCACCTTTAATGTCGAAAAATGCCCCAAGACACTGCACAGAAGCCCAATCAGAGAAAACTCGACACCAAGCCAAGGGAGATATTAGATGGGGTGAGCACAAGCTCATTCAAAGACTTATGGGCAAAAATTGGCTAAAAATTAGTTTTAGCGCCCCTGTGCCCGAACTTCAATGGTAGCACCCCAAGGAGGAGGCGGGGCACTACTGGAAACGCTCCCCCTCCCTCTTGGGGCGCTCCCAGGGAATATCGTGGCGCGACGTGCCATAGCGCCGCGGTACTGCAGGCCTCCCTCCCCTGATTAACGGGGAGGGGGCCTAGTGCAGCGCAGCGCGACCCGGGGCCCAGCTGGGTTACCGGGGAGCAGGGTGCCGGCAAAAGAGCCCGTCACTCAAGAGGGAACGACAGAGGGGGCAGGTGTTGGCAGGCGGCCAGCAAACAAAATGGCCGCCCAGCACCTCCCCTTTAAATTTGTGCTGCCCCGGACACACGTCCGCCCCCACCCCCCGATCCTCTTGGACACAGCGTCCGGCGGGAAGTCAGGGGGCGCGACCCATGTTTGCGGCTGGGCGGCGAGCGGGGCACTGTGCACGTGATGACGTCATCACCGGAGGCGCAGTGCCACGGGGTGCTACCGGCTACCGCCGCCGCTAACCACCCGCTGAATTTCACGGGAGGCATTAGCGGCGCAGCCGCGCCCAGGCGCTAGCTGCTTTGCGCCTCATTAGAGCGCTAATGGGAAGCGCAAAGCAACCGAATTTTGCCCCCCTTAAGTTTTAGGAGTCGTAAGGAGCAGAGGGAGTTGGAGAGGAGGAGAGAATTAGAGAGCGGATCCAGAGCTCAGGGCCCAGGAGGTTGAAGACATGGCCGCCAATGGTGGAGCGAAGGGAGCGGGGGATGTGGAAGAAGGAAAGACGTGCAGCGCCTTTCACCATCTCAGGACGTCCCAGAACGTTTTCCCACCAATGAAGTACTTCTGAAGTGTAGTCACTGTTGTAATGTGGAGGCCAGAGTTGGTTAAATGCAGATATCTCAGGGGGTTGTGGGGCTGGAGGAGGCGACAGAGGGAGGGAGGGGGCGAGGCCGCGGAGCGATTGGAACACGAGGATTGTTCGCGGACTATCAATAAACATTTCAACAAACCCGAGGACCGTTTAAAAAGTGCCCGGGACAAAGGGATCACTTCAACACTTCTTTAAACGTGGCAGTAAGGTCCGAGTCCATGTTGTGCTGAACCCAGGGTGATTGGCACTCTCACAATCTATCATCTACAAGATGCACTGCAACAACTCGCCAAGGCTTCTTCGGCAGCACCTCCCAAACCCGCGACCTCTTCCACCTAGAAGGACAAGGGCAGCAGGCGCTTGGGAACACCACCACCTCCAAGTTCTCCTCCAAGTCACACACCATCCTGACTTGGAAATATATCGGCCAATCCTTCATCGTCACTGGGTCAAAATCCTGGCACTCCCTCCCTAACAGCACTGTGGGAGCACCTTCACCACACGGACTGCAGCGGTTCAAGAAGGCGGCGCACCACCACCTTCTCAAGGGCGATTAGATATGGGCAATAAATGCTGGGCCTTGCCAGCGACGCCCACATCCCATAAGCGAATAGAAAACACCACTCCCTGTCTGGAGTGAGGTTGGGTCCTGACTGGGATTCGTGCATTCAGCTGAAACCACTTACAGTGATGGTGGAGGGCTCTCTCAACCCATCAGTTGTTCCACTGGGTGAATCCATCACACATGGAGACCTCCATCAACACTGAAAGTCAAATCCATTATTCACCTGCAGCTTTAGCCGTGGCTCGGTGGGTAGCACCCCTGCTTCTACGTCAGAATGGTTTGTGGGTTCAAGTCCCACTCCCGACACTTGAGCACAAAAATCTAGGTTGACACTCCTAGTGCAGTACTGAGGGAGAGCTGCACTGTCAGAGGTGCCGTCTTTCTGATGAGGCATTAAACTGAGGCCTCGTCTGCCCTCGCAGGTGGATGTAAAACACCCAATGGTCACTATTTTGAAGAAGAGCTGGAGAGTTCCCCCTGGTGTCCTGACCAGTATTTATCCCTCAACCAACATCACTAAAAAACAATTGTCTGCCCTGTTTTCCACACAACATCAGTGACCACACTTCAAAAGTATTTCATTGGCTGTAAAGTGCATTGGGATGTCCTGTGGTTGTGAATGGCGCAATAGAAATGCAGGTTCGTTCCTTTTCTCTTTAACATTAGGATAACATAGTGTTGATTGGAGGTACAGCGAACTCCAGGTACAGTAGACGAGTGGTTATGGGAATGGTACTAATAACCCAGAACTGTGAATAGTTCAAATCCTGCCATGGCTGGCTCTGGAACTGAATTCAATAAATTTTATAATGAAAAGATCTCAGATTGTTGCAAATGCCCAACGGTTTCACTGAGCTCCTTCAGGGAAAGGAAGCCTTCTGCTCTGGCCTGCCTGTGACTCCAGTGCACACTGGATTGTTGACTCCTATTGAACAAAAGAAAAATATGCACAGCGCAGGACGTCAGGATGTCCCAAAGTGCTTTACAGCGAATTAAATACTTCCAAAGTGGAGTCACTGTTGTGATGTAGGAAATGCAGCAGCCTTGTTAAACGTCTCATCCGAAAGACGGCACCTCCGACAGTACAGCACTCCCTCAGTACTGCCAATCCGACAGTGCAGCGCTCCCTCAGTACTGCCCCTCCCACAGTGCGGCGCTCCCTCAGTACTGCCCCTCCGACAGTGCGGCGCTCCCTCAGTACTGCCCCTCCGACAGTGCGGCGCTCCCTCAGTACTGCCCCTCCGACAGTGCGGCACTCCCTCAGTACTGCCAATCCGACAGTGCGGCGCTCCCTCAGTACTGCCCCTCCGACAGTGCGGCGCTCCCTCAGTACTGCCCCTCCGACAGTGCGGCGCTCCCTCAGTACTGCCCCTCCGACAGTGCGGCGCTCCCTCAGTACTGCCCCTCCGACAGTGCGGCGCTCCCTCAGTACTGCCCCTCCGACAGTGCGGCGCTCCCTCAGTACTGCCCCTCCGACAGTGCGGCGCTCCCTCAGTACTGCCCCTCCGACAGTGCGGCGCTCTCTCAGTACTGCCCCTCCGACAGTGCAGCGCTCCCTCAGTACAGCCCCTCCGACAGTGCGGCGCTCCCTCAGTACTGCCCCACCGACAGTGCGGCGCTCCCTCAGTACTGTCCCTCCGACAGTGCGGCACTCCCTCAGTACTGCCCCTCCGACAGTGCGGCACTCCCTCAGTACTGCCCCTCCGACAGTGCGGCACTCCCTCAGTACTGCCCCTCCGACAGTGCGGCGCTGCCTCAGTACTGCCCCTCCGACAGTGCAGCGCTCCCTCAGTATTGCCCCTCTGACAGTACGGCACTCCCTCAGTACTGCCCCTCCGACAGTGCAGCGCTCCCTCGGTACTGCCCCTCTGACAGTGCGGCGCTCCCTCAGTACTGCCCCTCCGACAGTGCGCATGAAAATTGCATTCCACTTGGAATGAGGGAATCTTGGAAGCCTCAGAGAGAGTGCAGAGGAGATTTGCTAGAATGGTGCCAGGGATGAGGGACTTCAGTTACATGGAGAGACTGGAGAGGCTGGGGTTGGAGCAGTAACGGTAGGACACAGAGATTTGGAGGAACGGAGGGACCTTGGAGTACAGGTCCACAGATCCCTGAAGGTAGTAGGACAGGTAGATAAGGTGTTTAAGAAGGTTTACGGGATACTTATATTCTATGCCTCAGCTAATAAATGCAAGAGCAGGGAGGTTATGCTTGAACTGTATAAAACACTAGTTAGGCCGCATAAGAAATAGGAGCAGGAGTGGGCCATTCAGCCCTTCGAGCCTGCTCCGCCATTCAATGAGATCATGGCTGATCTTCTGCCTCAACTCCATTCACCGGCGCTATTGCCATATCCCTTGATGCCTTTACTAGTCAGAAATCTATCGACTTCTGTTTTGAATATACCCAATGACTGAGCCTCCACTGCCCTCTGGGGTAGAGAATTCCAAAGATTCACCACCCTCTGAGTGAAGAAATTTCTTCTCATCTCAGTCCTGAATGGCCTACCCTTTATCCTGAGGCTGTGGCCCCTGGTTCTAGACTCCCCAGCCAAGGGAAACATTCTCCCAGCATCCATCCTATCAAGCTCTGTAATAATTTTGTATGCTTCAATGAGATCCCCTCTCATTCTTCGAATTCAAGAGAATACAGGCCTAGTTTACTCAATCTCTTCTCATACGACAGTCCCACCATCACAGAAATCAATCTCGTGAACCTTTGTTGCACTCCCTCTATGGCAAGTATATCCTTCCTTAGGTAAGGAGACCAAAATTGTACACAGTACTCTAGGTGTGGTCTCACCAAGGCCCTATATAATTGGAGTAAGACTTCTTTACTCCTGTACTCAAATCCTCTTGTAATGAAGGCCAGCATACCATTTGCCTTCCTAATGGCTTGCTGCACCTGCACATTCACTTTCAGTGACTCATGTACAAGGACACCCAGGTCCCTTTGAACATCTGCATTCCCCAATCTTTCACCATTTAGGAAATACTCTGTCTTTCTGTTTTTTCTACCAAAGTGGATAACTTCACATTTACCCACATTATAATCCATCTGCCATGTTCTCGCCCACTCACTGAGCCTGTCGAGATCCCCTTGAAGCCTCTTCACATCCTCTTCGCAACTGACACTGCCACCTAGCTTTGTATCATCAGCAAATTTGGAAATGTTACATTTAGTCCCCTCATCCAAATCATTGATATAGATTGTGAATAGCTGGGGCCCAAGCACCAATCCTTGCGGTGCCCCACTTGTCACAGCCTGCCATCCTGAAAAAGACCCGTTTATCCCTACTCTTTGTTTTCTGTCTGTTAACCAATTCTCAATCCATGCTAGTATATTACCCCCAATTCCATGTGCCCTAATTTTGTTCACCAACCTCTTGTGTGGGACCTTATCGAAGGCCTTCTAAAAATCCAGATACACCACATCTACTGGTTCTCCTTTGTCTACTCCATTAGTTACATCCTCAAAGAACTCCAATAGGTTTGTCAAACAGGATTTCCCTTTCATAAATCCATGCTGACTCTGCCCAATCTTACTATTAGTTTCTAAGTGCCCAGTTATTGCATCCTTTATAATAGATTCCAGCATTTTTCCAACTACTGATGCGAGGCTAACAGATCTGTAGTTCCCCGTTTTCTCTCTCCCTCCTTTCTTAAATAGCGGGGTTACATTTGCTATCCTTCAATCTGCAGGAACCGTTCCAGAATCTATAGAATTTTGGAAGATGACAACCAATGTGTCCACTATCCCAATGGCCACCTCTTTCAAAACCCTAGGATGTAGGTCATCTGGTCCTTGGGATTTATCGACTTTTAGTCCCATTAATTTTGCTAGAGTACTGCGTACAGTTCTGGTCACCACATTACAGGAAAGATGTGATTGCACTAGAGAGGGTACAGAGGAGATTTACCAGGATGTTGCCAGGACTGGAGAATTTTAGCTATGAGGAAAGACTGGATCGGCTGGGGTTGTTTTCTTTGGAACAGAGGAGGCTGAGGGGAAACCTAATTGAGGTGTATAAAATTATGAGGGGCCTGGAGAGAGTGGACAGGAAAGACCTATTTCCCATAGCAGAGAGGTCAATAACCAGGGGGCATAGATTTAAAGTAATTGGTAGAAGGATTAGAGGGGAGTTGAGGAGAACTTTTTTCACCCAGAGGGTGGTGGGGGTCTGGAACTCACTGCCTGAGAAGGTGGGAGAGCCAGAGACCCTCATCACATTTAAAAAGTACTTGGATGTGCACTTGAAGTGCTGTAACCTGCAGGGCTACGGACCAAGAGCTGGAAAGTGGGATTAGGCTGGAGAGCTCTTTGTCAGCCGGCACGGACACAATGGGCCGAATGGCCTCCTTCTGTGCTGTAAATTTCTATGATTTAATAGAGGCAGTCAACTGTTTCCAGTGGCAGGAGGGTCGGTAACCAGAGGACACAGACTGAAGATAATTGGCAAATGAACCAGAGGGGAGAGGAGGAAACATTTTTTTTAATGCAGCGAGTTGTTGTGATCTGGAACGCGCTGCCTGAAAGGGCGGTGGAAGCAGATTCAATAGTAACTTTCAAAAGGGGAATTGGAGAAATACTCAGAGGGGAAAGACTGTGCAGGGCAATGGGGAAAGAGCAGGAGGGAGTGAGACTAATGGGAGAGCTCTTTCAAAGAGCCGGCACAGGCACGATGGGCCGAATGGCCTCCTCCTGTGGTGTGCGATTCTATGATATGATCCGAAAGTGCTTTCTTTTTAAACATCTGCAATGATTAAATACAGAAACAGCACAGTACCTCGGTATTCTTGTTTTTTGAAACTCTTAGGAAACCAAATATGTGACACTTAATCTGGTAATTATTAGATAAAGACTGCACTGCCTGACCCTGCATTCCAGCCCTTCACTCGCGGGCCGACCTCATTGCAGGCTCCCCTGTTTATAAACTTTCGGTGTCCGCAGAAATACTTCAGATCTTTTGTGGCTGAGCTGGGAATTTAAAACAGTTCCTCCCTCCCCCCCCCCCCGCCCACCCGATCTGCAGCCTGCCTTTGAACCGTCTGGCATGCTGTGATTATGGCGGTAGGGAGTTCTCAGCCAAGATAGCGAGCCTGAGCTTCAAAAACATTGTCCCACAGCAGATACCATGTCTGCAGGACAGGTGGGGTCTTCTCAAACACTTAAACACCACAACATTACAACAGCGAATACACTTTAAAAATTCACTTCATTGGCTGTAAAGCGCTTCGGGACAACAACAACAGCCGCTTGTATTTATACAGCGCCTTTAACGTAGTAAAACGTCACAAGGCACTTCACGGGAGCGATTGTAAAACAACAAGATTTGACACCGAGCCACGTAAGGAGATATTAGGGCAGGTGACCAAAAGCTTGGTCGAAGAGGTAGGTTTTAAGGAGCGTCTTAAATGAGGAGAGAGAGGCGGAGAGGTTTAGGGAGGGAATTCCAGAGCTTAGGGCCCAGGCAGCTGAAGGCACGGCCGCCAACGGTTGAGCGATTAAAATCAGGGAATCTCAAGAGGGCAGAATTAGAGGAGCGCAGAGATCCCGAGGGGTTGTGGGGCTGAAGGAGATTACAGAGATAGGGAGGGGCGAGACCATGGCGGGATTTGAAAACAAGGATGAGAATTTTAAACATCCTGGAGGTGGTGAAAGGCTAGTCTTTCTTTCTTTACAGCAATGTATCAATAGATAGGGTGCGGGAGATGGAGGAGGGGGCTCCGAATGTTATTCCACCTAGCTCGGATTCTGGTATCAGTGTATTCCCAGTCTTGGCTCAATGGTAGCACCTCTCAGTCAGAGAGGGTCTTCAGGAAGGACACACTGGCCTCGGAGGGGGAGCAGCGCAGATTCACCAGAATGATACCGGGCTAAAAAGGCTTAAACTACGAGGACAGGTTGCACAGACTGGGCCTGTATTCCCTCGAGTATAGAAGATTAAGGGGTGATCTAATCGAGGTGTTTAAGATAATTAAAGGATTCGATCGGGTGGAGAGAGAGAAACTATTTCCTCTGGTGGGGGGGGAGTCCAGAACAAGGGGGCAGAACCTTAAAATTAGAGCCAGGCCGTTCAGGGGTGACGTCAGGAAGCACCTCTTCACACAAAGGGTGGTGGAAATCTGGAACTCTCTCCCCAAAAAAGCTGTTCAGGCTGGGAGGGGGCAGGGGGGTTAATTGAAAATTTCAAAACTGAGATTGATAGATTTTTGTTGGGTAAGGGTATTCAGGGTTACGGAACCAAGGTGGATAAACGGGTCTGAGGTACAGATCATCCGTCCATGGTTGAATTGAATGGCGGAACAGGCTGGAGGGGCTGAGTGGCCTCCCCCTGGTGCTGTGTTGTGGAGCAGAGGTAGCGGAGGTGAAAGGTCAGCACTGACCCAGTACACCACCCAGCTCGCCGTCTTAATTTCTGAACAAAGGCGCAGAGATAAAATATTCGAGCGCTTATTGATGTAAGAAAACTACTAGGCACTTGGTCTAAGCGTTAAACAAAGCTTTAATCAACTGTTTTACAACATGGAGATCTAGTTGTGTCCTTCACTAGTTCCTGTTAAAGAATGTCCTGAGCAAGCTGGGCCCGTGCTCGAGTATTTATACTCTCCCTGGACAGCGCCACCAGCAGGCCGCCCAGTATCATTTCATAAGTCATTTCCACATGAATGATGAGATTCATATCACTTATTGTCCTGTTGTGGTAGATACAGGTCGCACCGAGGTACATTTCTCAGTGCATTTAACGCGACTTGTATTTAATACGGTGCATTGAACGTAATCATAGAATAAGCCGAGGAGTAGCAGGGGAATGGGCTAACGGAGGGAAAATTAAAATTGTCGGATGTTGAATGTGTGCAGGTGAGGACCTTGGGTTTTGAGTTTACACAGTGCTTCAGTGAGAAAGAACTGATTGTGGTTAATGAATTCCTAAAGAGAGGCAATCACAATCCGTCACTTTAGATAAACAGGTTTTTGGGGGGGAAATGATCGTGCTGATTAGCAGTCCCCAGGGATTCATTCCCGATCTGTTCCTAAATCAGCGCTTCCTGTGAAATGATATGGAAAGTCAGTTCTTGCTGTTTTACTCTTTCGCTTAATGCTGCCAGATAAGGAAGAGCTTGCAATTACAAGAATGCAAGAAATAGGAGCAGGAGTCGGCCAAGAGGCCCCTCGAGCCTGCTCCGCCATTCAATCAGATCCTGGCTGATCATCGACCTCAACTCCACTTCCCCCCCCCCGATCTCCATATCCCTCGATTCCCCTAGAGTCCAAAAATCTATCGATTTCAGTCTTGAATATACTCAATGGTTCAGCATCCACAGCCCTCTGGGACGGAGAATTCCCAATAATACTGCATTTCAAATCTTCATGGACGTCGCAAAGCACTTCAGTCAATGAAATACTTTTGAAGTGCTGTCCCTGTTGTTGCCAAGGCAGTTGTGCCAGTCACTTTGTCCACAACATAGGAACAGGAAGAGGCCATTCAGCCCCTCACGCCTATTCCACTATTCAGTTAGCTCATGAGGATCTCATTGAAACTTATAAAATTCTAACAGGACTAGACAGACTAGATGCAGGAAGGATGTTCCCGACGGCGGGGAGTCCAGAACCAGGGGTCACAGTCTAAGGATAAGGGGTAAGCCATTTAGGACTGAGATGGGGAGGAATTTCTTCACCCAGAGAGTGGTGAACCTGTGGAATTCTCTACCACACAAGGCAGTTGAGGCCAATTCATTAACTATATTCAAGAAGGAGTTAGATATATTTTTTAAGGCTAAAGGGATCAAGGGATATGGGGAGAAAGCAGGGACAGGGTACTGAATTTGGATGATCAGCCATGATCTCATTGAATGGTGGAACAGGCTCGAGGGGCCGAATGGCCTACTCCTGCTCCTATCTTCTATGTTTCTATGTACAGTAGCTCAACCCCATTTGCCCGCCTCTGCTCCATATCTCTTGCCCAACCAAAAACCTATCCATCTCGGTCTTGAAGATTTTAATTGACCCCAGGCACCCACAGCCTTTTGGGCGGGGGGGAGAATTCCAGATTTCCACTATCCTGCGACCACCCCCGACTCCCCAACCCCCCGGGAATGTTCGATAGCTCCTGTGCATTCCTGCCCGACTGCCAAAACCCCCGGGGCAATTGCCAAGGAGATGCTGAAGAGTGAGACACTGTTACACAAGTACGTTCAACTCTCGGAACATGTTCACTGTCAGACTAACTGCCCTTGTAAATGCTACAAATGTTAGCAAAATGCATAAACCTGCTGATATAAGATTCTACATGAAGAAAATCAAAACCAGCAACAGTGTGTCAGCCGTGGCTCAGTGGGTAGCACCCTCAACTCTGAGTCAGAAGGTTGTGGGCTTGAGTCCCACCCCAGAGACTTGAGCACAAAAATCTAGGCTGACACTCCCAGTGCAGTGCTGAGGGAGTGCTGCACTGTCAGAGGGGCAGTACTGAGGGAGTGCAGCACTGTCGGAGGGTCAGTAGTGAGGGAGTGCTGCACTGTCAGAGGGGCAGTACTGAGGGAGCGCTGCACTGTCGGAGGGGCAGTACTGAGGGAGCGCCGCACTGTCGGAGGGTCAGTACTGAGGGAGTGCTGCACTGTCGGAGGGGCAGTACTGAGGGAGCGCCGCACTGTCGGAGGGTCAGTACTGAGGGAGTGCTGCAGTCGGAGGTGCCGTCTTTTGGAAAAGAGCTTGAACCGAGGCCCCCTCTGCTCTCTCAGGTGGACGTAAAAGATCCCACAACACTATGTCGAAAGAAGAGCAGGGGAGTTATCCCCAGTGTCCTGGCCAACATTTATCCTTTAATCAACATTACTAAATCAGATTATCTGGTCTTTATCACATTGCTGTTTGTGGGATCTTGCTGTGCGCAAATTGGCTGCCGCGTTTCCTACATTACAACAGTGACTAGACTTCACAAAGTACTTCATTGGCTGTAAAGTGCTTTGGGACGTCCGGTGGTTGTGAAAGGCGCTATATAAATGCAAGTCTCTTTCTTTCTTTAACAATCATAAAATCAAACAGCACAGCTCGGTGAATGAGCTCTGCAGTTCGTCCCACTTTCCCCCGCCCCCTCACCCCCGCTCTTTCCCCATAGCCCTGCAAATTGTTCCTTTACAAGTATTTATCCAATTCCCCTTTTCAAACCACATATCCACAAACTTTTGCTTTGTAGTGAAAAGCGAGATATATGCGCCTAAATTCCAGCGAATCTTCAATAATAAAATAATTTCAGAACAGACAAAGCAACGGAGTCAGCCCTCAAATTTCTGCCACAACTTGACGTCCGTTTTGATTCAGTTCTTTTGAAGGAAGCTTCTTTCTCGCCAATTGAGTTTTTCACCTGGACGGCACCCCTCCCCCCGCCCCCCCCCCCCCCCACCAACACATCCGTAAATTTCCCCAGTGTGAGCAAATCTTCAGTGGGGGAGAAGGGAGTGAAATTGCAGCTGGGATTTCTCCTTTGACATTGACTGACTGCTTCGCTTAGATGATCAATGGAATGAATTTCACTCTGGGCCTCCTGGTTAAGGTGCTCATTGACAAGCCTGAACCGAGCAGGACTTCCTCCCAGGTTTCCCCTTCCTCACCCAAATGTTCGGACAAGCCCTCCTTCCTGCAGGATCCCAACTCTTTGAGAGTTAGTCACTTTGTTTCAGATCCGCCCTTTCACCCGAGGGATTTTCCAGCTCTCAGCACAGTGCTTGCTGCCTCCCCACCCTGCTCACAGGACCATACATGCCCTTCAACAATCGCACGAACCTTCCTTCCTTCCTTTGCGAGAGCTGGTCAGTGTGTACCATCTACAAGATGCACGGCAGCAACTCGCCAAGGCTTCTTCGGCAGCACCTCCCAAACCCGTGACCTCTTCCACCTAGAAGGCCAAGGGCAGCAGGGTGCATGGGAACACCACCACCTCCAAGGTGCCCTCCAAGTCACACACCATCCTGACTTGGAACTATATCGGCCGTTCCTTCATCGTCGCTGGGTCAAAATCCTGGAACTCCCTCCCTAACAGCACTGTGGGAGCACCTTCACCACACGGACTGCAGCGGTTCAAGAAGGCAGCTCACCACCACCTTCTCGAGGGCAATTTGGGATGGGCAATAAATGCTGGGCCTTGCCAGTGACGAACACATCCCATGAGCAAATAAAAAAACCTCTATCACACGCACGTGTCAAACTCCTCGCTCCACTGTGTTTTAACGTTGCCGATAAACTGTTTTAATTTAAAAGCAAAATGCTGCAGATGCTGGAAATCTGAAATGAAAAGCAGAAAATGCTGGAAACGCTCAGCGGGTCAGGCAGCGCCTGTGGAGGAAGAGAAACAGAGTTAACGTTTTGGGTCGATGATGAAAGGCTCTCGAGCTGAAACATTAATTCTGTTTCTCTCTCTCCACGGAGGCTGCTTGACCCGGTGAGTATTTCCAGCATTTTCTGCTTTTATACCCGTTTTATCTAAATGGATTTGTGCCTCCGTTTGTGTCCCCTTTTGATAGCACTACAATCAAATACAGAGATGGCGAGACCTTTGTGGGCAGCTTCCTTCGAGGTCAACAGCGATCGCTGTCACTTCGCCTCTGACCGCAAATTCCAGGCCAATAATTTTTACATCTGCATACGCTTCCTGCCTGCAAAACCTTACTTCCTGTTGTTACTTTTTCTCTCACACTTTTTGTGTCAACGTATCCATTATGAAATCCAATGTCCGCATTTATAATGCAAATATCCATGTAAACATGTCACGCTGTAATCACACCACCCTGCCAGTGGTGGCGCCGTGGTGACTCAGTTTTATATCTTCCAGCTGCTCTGCCTGTACTCAAGAGAAACCCCTCTGCTTCAACCAACTCTACTTCTCTGCTTTCCAAACAGTCATAAGTTTTGCTATTTAACTATAAAGAATAACAATAATATAAAATGAAGTATTATACAAAATAAGGGAAGAATATATGGATTTAAAATGGGCACTGAATTGCTTCTGGTCAGATTACCTCCCCACAATCTAACCCCGCTGCACCTGAAGATGATACTTACTCTTGACTTCCCACGCACAATGCCAGGGGAGATTGACTAGTTTGTTTTAAATGTGTTTGCGCCTCCGTTAAAATAGTGACGAGTGGACTAGGATACGAAGGCACGAAACGTTTATACAGTAACGTTACAACAACAACGCCAAAAACTTGCATTTATATTAGTGCCTTTAATGTGGTAAAACGTCCCAAGGCGCTTCACAGGAGTGTAAATCAGACAAAATTTGACACCAAACCACATAAGGAGATATTAGGACAGGTGAGGTAGGTTTTAAAGAGCATCTTAAAAGGAGGAGAGAGAGGCGGAGAGGTTTAGGGAGGGAATTCCAGAGCTTGGGGCCCCGGCAGCTGAAGGCACGGCCGCCAATGGTGGAGCAATTATAATCAGGGGATGCGCAAGAGGCCAGAATTAGAGGAGCGTAGAGATAGAAACATAGCAGATAGGAGCAGGAGTAGGCCATTCGGCCCCTCGAGCCTGTTCCGCCATTCAATGAGATCATGGCTGATCATCCAAATTCAGTACCCTGTCCCTGCCTTCTCCCCATATCCCTTGATCCCGTTAGCCTTAAGAAATATATCTAACTCCTTCTTGAATATATTTAATGAATTGGCCTCAACCGCCCTCTGTGGTAGAGAATTCCACAGGTTCACCACTCTCTGGGTGAAGAAATTCCTCCTCATCTCTGTCCTAAATGGCTTACCCCTTATCCTTAGACTGTGACCCCTGGTTCTGGACTACCCCGCCATCGGGAACATCCTTCCTGCATCTAGTCTGTCTAGTCCAGCTAGAATTTTATAAGTTTCAATGAGATCCCGACTCATTCTTCTAAACTCTAGCGAATATAAGCCTAATCGACCCAATCTCTCTTCATACGTCATTCCTGCCATCCCAGGTATCAGTCTGGTGAATCTTCGCTGCACTTCCTCCATGGCAAGAACATCCTTCCTCAGATAAGGCGACCAAAACTGCACACAATACTCAAGGTGTGGTCTCACCAAGGCCCTGTACAACTGCAGCAAAACATCCTTGTTCCTGTACTCGAATCCTCTCGCTATGAAGGCCAACATACCATTTGCCTTCTTAACCGCCTGCTGCACCTGCATGCTTACCTTCAGCAACTGGTGCACAAGGACACCCAGGTCTCGTTGCACTTCCCCTTTTCCCAATCTATTGCCGTTCAGATAATAATCTGTCTTCCTGTTTTTGCCACCAAAGTGGATAACCTCGCATTTATCCACATTATACTGCATCTGCCATGCATCTGCCCAATCACCCAACCTGTCCAAATCATACTGGAGGGTTGTAGGGCTGGAGGAGGCGACAGAGATAGGGAGGGGCAAGGCCTTTCGAGTTGCCCGATCTGTATACAAACTTATAATTACATAATTTCACTCGTTCATCACAGAACGCTTGATATTAGTATGAGTGCGATGGGCACTGACCTCAACAAGCGAGAAGCCACAAGGACGAGCAATGTCTAAAATACAGTCAACCTTCAGCAAAAGGCCATTCACACAAACTATTATAAGGCCCAGAACTTCGGGTCTCCACGGGTGAGTACGCATGGGGTACTCACCCGTAGGCCCAATGGAAGTGCCAGTTTCCTGCATGAACTGCGCATGCGCGGGAAACCGGCACTTCCGATCCCCTAAAGGAAGGGGTTCAGAGTTCGAACGCGTGCACAGGAGAGGCTGCGCATGCGCATCGAGCTTACGTTTTTTTTGCAGGTTTCTCTGGGAGGGTAAATCTCCAGGAGTTACACATAAAAAGCAGGCGTAAGGCCTGCTTTTTACAAGGTAAGTGGTGAATTAATTAAAATTAAAACATTTTTTCCACAGGTTTATTATTTTTAAATACTTTAAAGCAAGGTAAGTTTATTTTTAGCCCCGTTAGAAAATAAAATTATTTTTTCAAAAATTTAAATTATTGTTTAAAATAGTTATTTCATGTAATTTATAGTTTATTTAAAAAATGTGATTTTTAAAAATTTATTTGAAGATTTAGTGATGTTTTGGGGCCCGTAATATTTATAAGTTTTGACGGGTCTTCCTGTCAATCTTATGAATGGGCATTCCCTGCTCCGATTGGCTCCCCATGGCCCACGTGATCCCAGGGGACGCATCGAACTAACTGCGCCCCTGGGATACGCAAGCACTGCGCGCCGGCAGTTGGAGAAGGCCCAGGATCAGAATCCCACGGGGGCCCACAGCTCAATGGCCGGCGCGCTAGGTAAGTGCAGGTCGGCTGCTTGCACCCGCGGGAAGCCCCCGACCCGAATTTCTGGGCCATTAACTTAAGTTCACATATGTCACAAACAGCAGATGAGATGAATAACCAGTTAGTCTGTCGTTGACGCTGTTGATTGAGGAAGGAATGTTAGCACAAGTGAACCCCCTACTGTTCTGTGAACACCACCGTGACACCCAACCCAGCTTAACGCCTCATCCAAAAGTCAGCACCTGCGACACTGTAGCACTGGCCCCCACTGAAGTCTCAAAAAGTAAACCAGACTTGCATTTCTACAGCGTCTTGCACGACCTCAGGACGTCCCAAAGTGCTTTACAGCCAATGAAGTACAGTCACTGCTGTAATGTAGGAAACGTGGCAGCCAAACTGCACACAGCAAGATCCCACAAACAACAATGTGATAGTGACCAGATAATCTGTTTATTAAGTGATATTGGATGAAAGATAAATATTGGCAAGGACACCAGGGAGAACTCCCCTGCACTTCTTCAAATAGTGCCATGGGATTTTTTTACATTCACCTGAGGGGGCTGATGGGATCTGGGTGCAACATCTCATCAGAAAGACGGCACCTCTGACAGTGCAGCACTCCCTCAGCAGTGCACTGGGAGTGTCGGCCTAGATTTTGTGCTCATGTCTACTGGGTTGGGACTGTGAACCCACGACCTTCTTGAACTTAGAAGCTAAGTGTGCTAATCACTGAGCCACAGTCCTAGATTGGGGCTCAAACCTACCTTGGAATCACAGAACCAGAATGCTACAGCACAGAAAAAGGCCTCTCGGCCCATCATGACTCTGCCAGCTCCTTGAAAGAGCTAATGACCTTTTACTACCAATTCAGCCAAATTGGCGCCTATCTACAGCACCTCTTGGCCACCCATACGTTCCGAAAATGATGGGCAGGAAAAGGTCAGCTGGTCCGCCAAGCCTGCCCGGACAATTCCTCTCCGACCCCCTCGGGCGATCGAAACCAGTCCAGGAGATCCCATGGACCAAGCATCCGTTAACTAATTGAATCCCCAGTATTGGGTTCTTAACTTTTTGTGGAAATGTTCCCCGACATGGTCAAGTGCCGTTTGAACACAAGCTTTCGTTTGTGAGCGAGATGTCGTAACATTTGACAAACAAGATTTGGAAACAAGAACACTGTGGCGGAGCCACTAAAGGACTCAGATCGTTTGTATATAATTCCCTTTAACAACATGTTAGCTACAGCCTGAGTCTGTATCTTTATTTATACTGTTTACTTGTACAGAGCGTGATTACTTTAACAGCGCGGGTAAACGCGATGACGTCACGCCGTTCATCACGTGCCCCCCCACTGGCGGGAAGAACGTGATGACGTCATGACGTCAACCACGGGACCAGCCAGCAGTCCTCGCGGAGCCTCCGAACTGAACAGACCTACACTCGATGTTCCCCTGCAGTTACTTGTTTAAACCTGTTTGTTTCCATTAAACTTCGTTTTGTTTAAGCGCCTGAGTGGACCTCAGTCTTTGGATAGGAACTAAACATTCCTACAACACGCAGATACTTTATTAATCATAACTGAAGCAATAAATATCTCCAGCAGGTCAAGGCACCAATATCTCCAGGAGGTAAGTTACCTGTACAGTCATTTTGAAAGAGATTATTATTCTTTGCCCAACCCAAGGCACTCCCAACCTCATTGGTTACCAAAATAGTTTTATAGAAAGTCACTGCCGTCAAGTTAATTTATCAATTCAGATCATTACTTTTATTATATGTGCAAACAGATCTCCCGTGGCATTGCTCATAGTGAGTAGCCATGATTAAAGGACGATTAAAGTGTGACGCCTCTGTGGCAGGACGCAAGTGTGACACTTACAGGAAGTGTGCACCATACACAAGGCTTTTTAATACTTCACTAGTGCATCTCCCATTGCATCGCACATGAGGGACGGAGACCGGGTGTAGTCTCCGTCTTTCGGATGAGACATTAAACCGAGGCCCCGTCTACTCTCTCAGGTGGGCGTTAAAGATCCCGTGGCCACTATTTCGAAGAAAAGCAGGGGAGTCCTCCCCAGTGTCCTGGGGCCAATATTTATCCCTCAATCAACATCACTACAACAGATTATCTGGTCATTATCACATTGCTGTTTGTGGGAGCTTGCTGTGCACAAATTGGCTGCTGCATTTCCTACATTACAACAGTGACTACACTTCAGAAAGCATTTCATTGGCTGTAAAGCACTTTGGGACGTCCTGAGGTCGTGAAATGCAAGTCTTTTTTCTTTCCTTCAGGTGAAAGGAGGATAGGGAGCGGGGGATAATTGGGCCAGAGCTTGCAGACATAATTCAGTTCCCACTTTAATGTCTTACATTCTTTCTTTACTTCTACAAAAAGCTTCACCAAGTAGATGTAGCGATGGTTCCAGCCTAGGTGATTCTCTGCAGTACAAATTGAGGAGCTAGAAGACACATAACTGAGTTATTATAGCACCATCACCGGTGGGAGGGTGTAATTACAGCGTGACAAGTTTACATAGCAGTTCCCATTATAAATGTGGCCACAGGTGTCAGTCTTGCTCAGTGGGTAGAATTTCCACCTCTGAAGATTGTGGGTTCAAGTCCTGCTCTATGGAACTTGGGCACATAAACCAGGCTGACACTCCCAGTGTGGTACTGAGGGAGTGCTGCACTGTTGGAGACGTCATCTTTTGGATGAGACGTTAGACCGAGGCCCCATCTGTCCTCTCAGGTGGATGTAAAAGATCCCATGGCGCTATTCGAAGAAATGCAGGGGATTAATCCCCGGTATCCTGCCCAATATTTATCCCTCAATCAACATCACTAAAACAGATTACCTGCTCATTATCACATTGCTGTTTGTGGGATCTTGCTGTGTGCAAATTGGCTGCCGCGTTTCCTACATTACAACAGTGACTACACTTCAAAAAGTACTTCATTGGCTGTAAAGCGCTTTGAGACGTCCTGAGGTGGTGAAAGGCGCTGGAGAAATGCAAGTCTTTCTATCCAAATCAAGGTGGTGTGTGACATGGAGTGAACTTGGAGCTCATGGTGTTACCACTCTCGTCCTTCTCAGTGATAGAGGGCGCAATGTTCAGAGGTATTGTCTTTTATAGAATCATACAATGATACAGCACAAATGGAGGCCATTCGGCCCATCATGCTTGTGCCGGCTCCTAAGTAGCGCTCTCCAATTAATCCCATTCTCCCTGCTCTTTCCCCGTAACCCTGCATTTTTTTCCCTTCGGGTATTTATCCAATTCTCTTTTGAAAGTTACCCTATTAAAACCCCTCATGATTTTGAACACCTCTATTAAATCTCCCCTTAGCCTTCTCTGCTCTAAGGAGAGCAATCCCAGCTTCTCAAGTTTCTCCACTTAACTGAAGTCCCTCATCCCGGGCACCATTCTAATAAATTGTTTCTGCACCCTCTTCGACACCTTGAAATTCTTCCTAAAGTGCGGTGCCCAGAATTGGCCACAATACGTCAGATGGGGCCTAACCAGTGTTTTATAAAGGTTCATCATAACTTCCTTGCTTTTGTACTCTACACCTCTATTCATGAAGCCCAGGATCCCGTGTGCATTTTTAACAGCCTTTTCAGCCTGTCCTGCCACCTTCAAAGATTTGTGCACATACACCCCCAGGTCTCTCTGTTTCTGCACCCCCTTTTAAAATTGTACCCTTTAGTTTATATTGCCTCTCCTCACTCTTCCTACTGAAATGTATCACTTCACGCTTCTCTGTATTAAATTTCATCTGCCGTTTATCTGCCCATTTCACCAGTCTGTCTGTGTCCTCCTGAAGTCTGTTACTATCCTCCGACATTTCCCAGTTTTGTGCCATCTGCAGACGTTGAAATAATGCCCTGTATACCCAAGTCCAGGTCATTAATATAGATCAAAAAGAGCACTGGTCCCAACACCAACCCCTGGGGAACTCCACTGTATACTTTGCTCCCGTCTGTAAAACAACTGTTCACCACTACTCTCTGCTTTCTGTCTCTTAGCTAATTTTGTATCCACGCTGTCACCATCTCATTAATCCCACAGGCTTTAATGTTGCTAACAAGTCTTTTCACAGTAAGGTAGGTCCCCGAGGGGTTGTACAGCTCAGTCAGTGCCAAATAACCATCACTTCCGGTTTCAACAGCACCCAGACAGGAAGTCCATATTTATTCAGGAGTTGTGTTGTTTACTCCGGCAGTATCTCTCACCAACCATCACTTTCATTGCAAACGTTTCAGCTCCTCATTTGGGTAGGGTGGAACGATGCTGAACGTCTAAACCATGGCTCAATGGGCAGCACTCTCGCCCCTGAGTCAGAAGGTTCTGGGTTGAAGTCCTGCTCCAGAGACTTGAGCACAAAATCCAGGCAAAAACTCCCAGTGCAGTACTGAGGGAGCGCTGCACTGTCGGAGGGGCAGTACTGAGGGAGCCTCTGCTGCACTGTCGGAGGGCAGTACTGAGGGGGTGCTGCACTGTCGGAGGGGCAGTACTGAGGGAGCGCTGCACTGTCGGAGGGGCAGTACTGAGGGAGCGCTGCACTGTCGGAGGGCAGTACTGAGGGAGTGCTGCACTGTCGGAGGGGCAGTACTGAGAGAGCGCTGCACTGTCGGAGGGGCAGTACTGAGGGAGCGCTGCACTGTCAGAGGGGCAGTACTGAGGGAGTGCTGCACTGTCGGAGGGGCAGTACTGAAGGAGTGCTGCACTGTCGGAGGGGCAGTACTGAGGGAGTGCTGCACTGTCAGAGGGGCAGTACTGAGGGAATGCCGCACTGTCGGAGGGGCAGTACTGAGGGAGCACTGCACTGTCGCATTTATCCACATTATACTGCATCTGCCATGCATCTGCCCATTCTTTCTTCCTGTCAGACTTTGTGGGTCTTTGTTTAGCTGCTTGTGGTGTCTGGTGTGTTTTTGCAAATTGCAGTAATTTTACACTTCCTTATTTTGCGTTGTTGTTGACTGACAGTCGGGGCGAGTCGCCAGGGTTCCCCTGAGGGGTGTGGGGGGGGAGGAGGGGGGCGGGGGTCGGGGGAAGGGGGGTGCGGGTGGCGGGGGAAGTGTGGGGTCTACACTGTCAAATGTCTGACAGCACCTCCCTTGCCCCTCCTCTCTGGTGTCTTCTAATTGTGAAAGTGTCGAGAGGAGCCAAGTGAGGCAATGCTGGAGGTTTGGCTCGAAGTGAGTGTGTCTCGGTGAACAGGTACAGGTCTGTGTCGGAATGCAGTGGGAAGTAAATATTTTCCCAGCCACCAATACATGTTGCTTAAATTATGTTTACTTTCCGTTGGCTTCAATCCCATCATAGTCGATGCGCAGAAACACGCGTGTGCACGAGGAGATGATAAAAAAGGGCCGACTTTAACAGCCCCTCCCCCGCCCAGCGGGAATGGTGCAGAGGGTGGGGTGGGGAGTAAGATATGATAAACGACCTGGTTATCTGGTTTCAGTGATGTTGGCTGAGGGATTGGCCCAGGACCCTCCGACAGTGCAGCACTCCCTCAGTACTGCCACTCCGACAGTGCGGCGCTCCCTCAGTACTGACCCTCCGACAGTGCAGCGCTCCCTCAGTACTGCCCCTCCGACAGTGCAGCGCTCCCTCAGTACTGACCCTCCGACAGTGCTGCACTCCCTCAGTACTGCCACTCCGACAGTGCGGCACTCCCTCAGTACTGCACTGGGAGTGTCAGCCTGGATCATGGGCTCAAGTATCTGGAGTGGGGACTTGAACCCACAACCTTCTGACTCAGAAGTGAGAGAGTGCTGCCCACTGAGCCACAGCTGACAGACCTAACTGGAGAATGTGAAATGAAGGCGGAATTCCCCAAAGCCACATTGGCTGACCTCACAATGATTGGGGGCACCGGGGTGGGGGGATTGTGACCCCCTCCCCCTCGCCCGACTCCACCACCGGTCTCGACATCACTCCGACCAGCTCTATGCTCTATTGTGTGTTGCAAGGGCTCCCTGGCATTGGCGGCTCTTCATGCTTGGCCTTAATAACTCTCCAAGAAGGACGAGGGGGAGGTACCCGGGGCGAACACATGACTGTACAAAAACAATGTGTTTACTTGTTGTTATACAGATCTCCCTCCTGTGCCAGAGCTCGCAAGGATTAACTGCAGCAGAGAGAGCCGTGTTCTAATATATTAAATACCCAGACCCAGCCGGATCAATCAGCAACTACATTGCACATTTTTTAATGAAACTTCTGGCAGATCGCGCAAGATTACAATTATCTTAAACAAACCCTGCTGCATGTCGCTAGCTCGCTGAACTCTGCCTGGGTTTATAAAGTAATCACGTAATCCGCAATTAAAGTAAAGCCGCGATGCAGCATTCATTTAGAGGCACATCCACTTTCTGTAAGAGGGCAGTGTTTTAATGGAACAGTCTCACTTCAGTTTTCCCTCACTTGTAGGTCGGCCGTGGCTTCATGGGCAGCACTCTCGCCTCCGAGTCAGAAGGTCGTGGGTTCAAGTCCCCGCTCTAGAGACTTGAGCACAAAAATCCAGGCTGACACTCCAGTGCAGTACTGAGGGAGTGCTGCACTGTCGGAGGGGCAGTACTGAGGGAGTGCCGCACTGTCGGAGGGGCAGTACTGAGGGAGTGCTGCACTGTTAGAGGGGCAGTACTGAGGGAGCGCCGCACTGTCGGAGGGGCAGTACTGAGGGAGCGTCGCACTGTCGGAGGGGCAGTACTGAGGGAGCGCCGCACTGTCGGAGGGGCAGTACTGAGGGAGCGCCGCACTGTCGGAGGGGCAGTACTGAGGGAGTGCTGCACTGTCGGAGGGTCCTGGGCCAATCCCTCAGCCAACATCACTGAAACCAGATAACCAGGTCGTTTATCATATCTTACTCCCCACCCCACCCCACCCTCTGCACCATTCCCACTGGACGGGGGAGGAGCTGTTAAAGTCGGCCCTTTTGTTTTATCATTTCCTCGTGCACACGCGTGTTTCTGCGCATCGACTATGATGGGATTGAAGCCAATGGAAAGTAAACATCATTTAAGCAACATGTATTGGTGGCTGGGAAATTATTTACTTCCCACTGCATTCTGACACAGACCTGTACCTGTTCACCGAGACACACTCACTTCGAGCCAAACCTCCAGCATTGCCTCACTTGGCTCCTCTCGACACTTTCACAATTAGAAGACACCAGAGAGGAGGGGCAAGGGAGGTGCTGTCAGACATTTGACAGTGTAGACCCCACACTTCCCCCGCCCCCTGCACCCCCCTTCCCCCGACCCCCGCCCCCCTCCTCCCCCCCACACCCCTCAGGGAAACCCTGGCGACTCGCCCTGACTGTCAGTCAACAACAACGCAAAATAAGGAAGTGTAAAATTACTGCAATTTGCAAAAACACACCAGACACCACAAGCAGCTAAACAAAGACCTAGTGGTTAGCACTGTTGCCTCACAGCGCCAGGGACCCGGGTTCGAATCTGGCCTCGGGCGACTGTCTGCGTGGAGTTTGCACATTCTCCCTGTGTTTGCGTGGGTTTCCTCCGGGTGCTCCGGTTTCCTCCCACAGTCCAAAGATGTGCGGGTTAGGTTGATTGGCTATGATAAATTGACCCTTAGTGTTAGGGGGATTAAATACGTGGGGTTACGGGGATAGGGTGGGATATGTGTTGGTGTAGGGGTTATGGGGATCGGGTGGGATATGTGTCGGTGCAGGCTCGATGGGCCGAAATGGCCTCTATCTGCACTGTGGGGTTTCTGTGATTCTGTGAAAGTCTGACAGGAAGAAAGAATGGGCAGATGCATGGCAGATGCAGTATAATGTGGATAAATGCGAGATTATCCACTTTGGTGGCAAAAACAGGAAGGCAGATTATCTGAACGGCAATAGATTGGGAGAAGGGGAAGTGCAACGAGACCTGGGGGTCCTTGTGCACCAGTCGCTGAAGGTAAGCATGCAGGTGCAGCAGGTGGTTAAGAAGGCAAATGGTATGTTGGCCTTCATAGCGAGAGGATTCGAGTACAGGAACAAGGATGTCTTGCTGCAGTTGTACAGGGCCTTGGTGAGACCACATCTTGAGTATTGTGTGCAGTTTTGGTCACCTTATCTGAGGAAGGATGTTCTTGCCATGGAGGGAGTGCAGCGAAGATTCACCAGACTGATACCTGGGATGGCAGGAATGACGTATGAAGGTCGAGTAGGCTTATATTCGCTGAAGATTAGAAGAATGAGAGGGGATCTCATTGAAACTTATAAAATTCTAACAGGACTAGACAGACTAGATGCAGGAAGGATGTTCCCGATGGCGGGGGAGTCCAGAACCAGGGGTCACAGTCTAAGGATAAGGGGTAAGCCATTTAGGACAGGATGAGGAGGAATTTGTTCACCCAAAGAGTGGTGAACCTGTGGAATTCTCTACCACAGAAGGCAGTGGAGGCCAATTCATTAAATATATTCAAGAAGGAGTTGGATATATTTCTTAAGGCTAAAGGGATCAAGGGATATGGGGAGAAGGCAGGGACAGGGGACTGAATTTGGATGATCAGCCATGATCTCATTGAATGGCGGAACAGGCTCGAGGGGCTGAATGGCCTACTCCTGCTCCTGTCTTCTATGTTTCTAAGAACTTGCATTTATATAGCGCCTTTCACAACCACAAGACGTCCCAAAGCACTTCTCAGCCGATGAAGAGTAAATAAGGAGAAACTGTTTCCAGTGGCAGGAGGGTCGGTAACCAGAGGACACAGAGTGAAGGGAATTGGCAAAAGAACCGGGGGGGGGGGGGGGGCGGGGGAGATGAGGAGACTTATTTTTTTACGCAGCGAGTTGTTGTGATCTGGAACGCGCTGCCTGAAAGGGTGGTGGAAACAGATTCAATAGTAACTTTCAAAAAGGGGATTGGATAAATACTTGATAAGATGAAATTTGCAGAGCTGTGGGGCAAGAGTCGGGGGGAATGGGACTAATTGGAGAGCTTTTTGTCGGCCGGCACAGGCACGACGGGCTGAATGGCCTCCTTCTGTGCTGATACAAAAGCAAAATACTGCAGGTGCTGGAAATCTGAAATAAAAGCAGAAAATGCTGGAAACACTCAGCAGGTCAGGCAGCTTCTGTGGAGAGAGAAACAGAGTTAATGTTTCAGGTCGATGACCCTTCGTCAGAACTGGAAAAAGCTGGAGATGGAGCAGGTTTTTAAGCAAGTGCAGGGGCAGGGAGAGGGGGGAGGGGAGGAAAGAACCAAAGGGAAGGTCTGTGATTGGATGGAAGGCCGGAGAGATTAAGAGACATTAAGAGATGGTGCAAGGCAAACGGAGATGGTAATGTCATAGAGTGATAGAGTTATACAGCACAGAAAGAGGCCCTTCGGCCCATCGTGTCTGCACCGGCCATCAAGCCCTGTCTATTCTAATCCCATTTTCCAGCATTTGGTCCATAGCCTTCTATGCTATGGTGTTTCAAGTGCTCATCTAAATGCTTCTTGAATGTTGTGAGGGTTCCTGCCTCTACCACCCTTTCGGGCAGTGAGTTCCAGATTCCAACCACCCTCTGGGTGAAAAAGCTTTTCCTCAAATCCCCTCTAAACCTCCTGCCCCTTACCTTGAATCTATGCCCCCTGGTTATTGACCCCTCTACTAAGGGGAAAAGTTCCTTTCTATCTACCCTATCTATGCCCCTCATAATTTTGTACACCTCAATCAGGTCCCCCCTCAGCCTTCTCTGCTCTAAGGAAAACAACCCCAGCCTGTCCAGAGTCTCTTCATAGCTGAAGTGCTCCAGCCCAGGTAACATCCTGGTGAATCTCCTCTGCACCCTCTCCAATGCAATCACATCCTTCCTATAGTGTGGCGACCAGATCTGCACACAGTATTCCAGCTGTGGCCTAACCAGCGGTTTGTACAGCTCCATCATAACCTCCCTGCTCTTATATTCTATGCCTCGGCTAATGAAGGCAAGTATCCCATATGCCTTTTTAACCACCTTATCCACCTGTTCTGCTGCCTTCAGGTTAAGAAACAATAGATGGCGCTAGATGAAGTGTAAATGGCAATGGCTGAATGAGAGATAGCTGCCATGTGGGAGAGAGAGGAAAAATAAATAAAATAAATAAAACAGCTGGAAGAAAAAAACAAGGATAGGGGCCAAGGTTATGGTCTGAAATTGTTGAACTCTATGTTTAGTCCAGAAGGCTGTAAAGTGCCTAATCGAAAGATGAGGTGCTGTTCCTCAAGCTTACACTGAGCTTCAGTGGAACAATGCAAGAGGCCGCAGACGGTGAGGTCTGAGTGGGCGTGGAGCGGAGAATTAAAATGACAGGCGACCGGAAGCTCGGGATCACCCTTACAGACTGAACGGAGGTGTTCCGCAAAGCGGTCACCCAATCTGCGTTTGGTCTCCCCAATGTAGAGGAGACCGCATCGTGAGCAGCGAATACAGTATACTAGATTGCAAGAAGTACAAGAAAATCGCTGTTTCACCTGGAAGGGGTGTTTGGGGCCCTGGACAGTGGGAAGGGGGGAGGTAAAAGGGCAGGTGTTACATCTCCTGTGCTTGCACGGGAAGGTGCCAGGCAAAGGGGAAGGGGTGTTGGGGTTGATAGAGGAGTGGACCAGGGTATCGCGGAGGGAGCGGTCCCTTCAGAATACTGAAAGGTGAGGTGTGGGGAAGATGTGTTTGGTGGTGGGATCATGCTGGATGTGGCTGAAATGGCAGAGGATGATCTGTTGAATGATCCTATCTCTGTAACCTCCTCCAGCCCCACAACCCTCTGAGATCTCTGCCCTCCTCTAATTCTGGCCTCTTGAGCATCCCCGATTTCCATTGCTCCACCATTGGCGGCCGTGCCTTCAGCTGCCTGGGCCCTGAGCTCTGGAATTCCCTCCCTAAATCTCTCCGCCTCTCTCTCCTCCTTTAAGACGCTCCTTAAAACCTACCTCTTTGACCAAGCTTTTGATCACCTGCCCTAATATCTCCTTATGTGGCTCGGTGTCAAATTTTGTTTGATAATCGCTCCTGTGAAGCACCTTGGGATGTTTTACTACATTAAAGGTGCTATATAAATACTAGTTGATCCAATAAGCCTCCTGGACACTGGACTTACAACTTTAATAAAACTACGAGCACTTATTTTTTTAAACGAATGACTCGCTTTACTCCAGCACTTTTCACAACCTCAGGACGTCCCAAAGCGCTTTACAGCCAATGAAGTACTTTTTGACGTGTCGTCACTGTTGCAATGTAGGAAAAGCGGCAGCCAATTTGTGCACAGCAAGCTCCCACAAACAGCAATGAGATAATGACCAGATCATCTGTTTTAGTGATGTTGGTTGAAGGATAAATATTAGCCCCAGGACATCGGGGAGAACTCCCCTGCTCTTCTTTGAAATAGTGGCCGTGGGACTTTTTATATCCATCTGAGGGGCCCTCAGTACTGCCCCTCCGACAGTGCAGCACTCCCTCAGTCCCTCAGTACTGCCTCTCCGACAGTGCAACGCTCCCTCAGTACTGCCCCTCCGACAGTGCAGCACTCCCTCAGTCCCTCAGTACTGCCCCTCCGACAGTGCAGCTCTCCCTCAGTACTACCCCTCTGACAGTGCGGCGCTCCCTCAGTACTGCTCCTCCGACAGTGCGGCGCTCCCTCGGTACTACCCTTCCGACAGTGCGGCGCTCCCTCAGTACTGCCCCTCCGACAGTGTGGCACTCCCTCAGTACTGCCCCTCCGACAGTGTGGCACTCCCTCAGTACTGCCCCTCCGACAGTGCGGCGCTCCCTCATTACTGCCTCTCCGACAGTGTGGCACTCCCTCAGTACTGCCCCTCCGACAGTGTGGCACTCCCTCAGTACTGCCCCTCCGACAGTGCAGCACTCCCTCAGTACTGCCCCTCCGACAGTGTGGCGCTCCCTCAGTACTGCCCCTCCGACGGTGCAGCGCTCCCTCAGTACTGCCCCTCCGACAGTGTGGCGCTCCCTCAGTACTGCCCCTCCGAATGTGCAGCGCTCCCTCAGTACTGCCCCTCCGACAGTGCAGCACTCCCTCAGTACTGCCCCTCCGACAATGCGGCACTCCCTCAGTACTGCCCCTCCGACAGTGCAGCACTCCCTCAGTACTGCCCCTCCGACGATGCAGCGCTCCCTCAGTACTGCCCCTCCGACAGTGCAGTGCTCCCTCAGTACTGACCCTCCGACAGTGCAGCACTCCCTCAGTACTGCCCCTCCGACAGTGCGGCGCTCCCTCAGTACTGCCCTGGAGTGTCAGCCTAGGTTTTTGTGCTCAAGTCTCTGGAGTGGGACTTGAACCCACGACCTGAGTGCTACCCCCTGAGCCACAGCTGACAAAAGCATTAATTATTGTCCTGGTTTCTCACACATGCAGGAGCAGTGTTTCCTTTTCAGCAGTTGCTGCCCTTAATCCATGTTTCTTAAAGGAACGTGTTTACTTTCGCAAAACCTTTTTATGTTACAAACTGTCTCTAAGATACGGTACATTTTAGTCAGCAATATAAATCAACCTGCCTTTGTGTGAAAAGGGCAAGATCATTTTAAACTAATCCCGCTTTATGTTTGCTAGTAAGCAGTAGGTCAACTCAGCACTAAATCATAACACACGAGGGTAAGCCAAAGATCACAACTCCAGCGCGATCCAACGCTTCAGTGCCCAGCCATAATCGAACAAGCATTTGAGTTTAGTAACTGGTGTGTTAAACAGTACAGCGACACCCAGCCTCTGGGGTCTCACGGGCGCTGAACACATACCACTTCGCAGTTCCTCGCTCGTGTGTCAGCACCCTGGAATCTTGGCGGTGGATTAGCTCATCATTTGTCCCTCTCCATGTCCCCGGCAGGTTGCCAGCCAGCCCTTTCACTCACGATGCAACGAGCGGGAGCAGCAGGGCCACGGCCGCGCGCACCCACCTTGCGAACACCGACTCAAAAAAAAGCTGTTTCTCCTCTTGACGGTCGCGCTCACGGGTTCGTGAGCTCAGCGGTGGGTTAACTCCCCTGATCACATCGGGCAGTTGGATCAAAGAGAATTCAAATTCCAATTTCAACCGAAAGCGGGTGGAGTTTGTCGAAGTGTGTGGATTTTTTTTTGACGTAGTGTCATTTCTGACCTGGAATTCTTACTTCGCGGACACCGAGAGTTCCCCGGATAAATTTCAGACATCTCCACCACCCTCCCCTTGGTACAGTCTCTTCTGACTTCTCACAACTCTACGGGAAGTTGGAGTGTAACTTTTGTCGGGGAGCTTTAGCATCAGCCTATTGCGAGAGCTCGCTGCAAGTGAAACGTTTGGTTACACGATCTCCGGGAGAACAATGAGCCTGGTCAAATGTAGTTCTAAGGCTCAACATAAATATCTTTAACCCTGGCTCTGCTGGTTATAGAATCATAGCATCATAGAACAGTACAGCACAGGAGGCAGCCATTCGGCTCATCGGGTCTTTCGAAGAACAATCCAGTCAGTCCCACTCCCCCGCTCTTTCCCCAGATCCCTGCAATTTTTTTCTCCTTCAAGTATTTATCCAATTTCCTTTTGAAGGCCACTATTGAATCTGTATCCACCGCCCTATCAGGCAGTTTTTTGTATTAGTACCTTGGATGTGGGCGTCGCTGGCAAGGCCAGCATTTATTGACCATCCCTAGTTGCCCTTGAGAAGGTGGTGGTGAGCCTCCTTCTTAAACCGCTGCAGTCCGTGTGGTGAAGGTGCTCCCACAGTGCTGTTAGGGAGGGAGTTCCAGGATTTTGACCCAGCGACGATGAAGGAACGGCCGATATATTTCCAAGTCAGGATGGTGTGTGACTTGGAGGTGCTGGTGTTCCCAGGCGCCTGCTGCCCTTGTCCTTCTAGGTGGTAGGGGTCGCGGGTTTGGGAGCCAATGTGATCCAATCTGATACCAATGTGGTAAATGCTCTGCACATGTGACACTTTCAAGTGTGACCTGTTGAGGTGTGATGGGCCTGTGCGTCACACAAAGACTTTTATTGATAGGATCAGCTCAGCTCCCCATTCAGAGCATCTGAACTGAAAGCCCAGATTTGATTGCTCGCTGAAGTCAATTGCCAGCTTTTTGCTAGTGTACTCGAAGGAACAGCCTCAGGGGCGAGACTCGCCATGTCAGTGGTAGATAAGAAGCTTGGCCGACCAGTCCCATTTTGCAGACGTGTACCTCAGTGGAGCCTCACTAAGGGAATCCCAGAATCAAATATCCAGGAGGAAGAAGCCCAACACTGAATCGATTTGGTGGTCGATTTATTGCGTAACAAGTGAAGAGGCTGCAGAGGAGATTCACCAGAATGGTTCCAGGAATGAGGGACTACGGTTACGTGGAGAGAATGGAGAAGCTGGGGGTGTTCTCCTTAAAGCAGAGAAGGTTAGGAGGAGATTTAATAGAGGCTTTTAAAATCATGAAGGGTTTTGAAAGAGTAGATAGAGAGAAACTGTTTCCAGTGGCAGGAGGTTCGGTAACCAGAGGACACAGATTGAAGATAATCGGCAGAAGAACCAGAGGGGAGATGAGGAGAATTTTTTTTACGCAGCGAGTTGTTGTGATCTGAAATGCGCTGCCTGAAAGGGCGGTGGAAGCAGATTCAATAGTAATTTTCAAAAGGGAATTAGAGAAATATTTGAAAAGGAAAAATTTGATGGGCTATGGGGAAAGAGCAGGGGGGAGTGGGACTAATTGGGGAGCTTTTTCAAAGAGTTGGCACAGGCACGATGGGCCGAATAGCCTCCTTCTGAGCTGTAAGAATCTATGATTCTATGAAGTGAAGGATAAAAACGTAAATTTATGAAATGGTTGCAGTATTTCCTGGTCTCTTGCGCATCCCCCATTCCCTTCACTCCACCATTGGCGGCCGTGCCTTCAGCTGCCTGGGCCCTAAGCTCTGGAATTCCCTCCTTGAACCTGTCCGCCTCTCTCTCCTCCTTTAAGACCCTTTCGAAAACCCACTTCTTTGACCAAGATTTGGGTCGCCCCTCCTGAAATCTCCTTCTGTGGCTCAACGTTTGTCTTTGTTTGATCAGGCTTCTGTCAAAACGCCTTCTATGGGTTAAAGCGCTGTACAAATGTGAGCTGTTGTCGGTGTTTAATGAAATATAAAAGCCGGGAGATCAGCGTTACAAATATTAATGGAGAAACACTTAGAGCATTCGAATGACATTCCTCTAGCTGTTATTTTAATGGAGGAGTTAATCTATTTCTTTTGATCGAGTTACTGCCCACACTAAAACACAGGATGCAAGGAATGCCACAGGAATGCATTGAATATTCCTGCACGAAGCACAATCATTTCTAAGTAAGGAGGTTTAACTATTGCCGACCTGCGATCAATTTATCCACAATCCATAATCCAAGTAATTGTGCATCGCTGATTAACTCCGTCACTAAATTTTAAATGGGTTCGATTAGCTCATAGCCAACGTTCCCTGTGAGTGGCGCTTGGTTCTGCGCGGCCCGATTCTTTCAGTGCGCAGTCCCTTTAAATTTCTGCGCCTGCGTAGTGTCGACCGTGTAAAAGCCGGCGAGCGGCCCACGCGGGACCTTGCAGATTACTGCGCGGCTGCACCGCGTTCTCACGCTGCTCGTAACCCCCTGCCTAGGTCTGAAACGGCTCACATTGAACCGAAAACCCATCGCATTTACCTGTAAAAACCTTCTCCTGTAGTGGAACTCAAAATGTTAACTGCAACAACGGAAAACTTACATTATTTTGAAAGTTGCGGCACCTTTGGAATTCTCTACCCCAGAGGGCTGTGGAGGCTCAGTCGATGAGTATATTCAATACAGAGATCGAGAGACTTTTGGACATTAAAGGAATCAAGGGATCGGGCGGGAAAGTGGAGTTGAGGTCTTATTTGAATGGTGGAGCAGGCTCAAGGGGCCGAATGGCCGACTCCTGCTCCTATTTCTTACCTGCTTATGTTAGACTAGCAACAGCTACGCAAACAGACTGTACTTAAACTCGGTGAAGATAGGCTGTGACGTCCAAGCTATGACGCTGTGTATCTGTGTACAACACTGTCGCAATTTCAAGACAGGCACATTACAAAATGCACAAGGCAGAACACGACAAACACAATCTCCCTCATCAAGCAGGATAAAGTAGCATAAAGTTAGAGTAATGCTGAGCTGCGAAAAGAACTCTGGCTTTGTATGTTCAAGCATTAACTATTCTCCAAATAAGAACATAAGAATTAGGAGCAGGAGTCGGCCATTCGGCCCCTCGAGCCTGCTCCGCCATTCAATAAGATCATGGCTGATCTTCTATCTCATCTCCACTTTCCTGAACTATCCCCATATCCCTTGATTCCCTTAATATTCAATAATCTATCGATCTCTGTCTTGAATATACTCAACGACTGAGCCTCCACAGCCCTCTGGGGTAGAGAATTCCAAAGATTCACCACCCTCTGAGTGAAGAAATTTCTCCTCATCTCAGTCCTAAATGGCTGACCCCTTATTCTGAGACTGTGACCCCCTAGTTCTAGACTCTCCAGCCAGGGGAAACATCCTCCCTGCATCGACCCTGTCAAGCCCTGTAAGAATTTTGTACGTTTCAATGAGATCACCTCTCATTCTTCTAAACTCGAGGGCATATAGGCCTAGTCTACTCAATCTGTCCTCATAGGACAATCCCCCCATCCCAGGAATCAGTCTGGTGAACCTTCGTTGCACTCCCTCTTTGGCAAGTCCCTCCTGGTCTTGATTTAGCCCAGGTTGGCTTCTTTGTTGTGAATGTTTGTCCGCTATCTTCTGTTCAAAGAGCGGAACTGGTCTGAAGTGAGTCAAAGGAAACCCTGTTTGTGACAAGTCTGACAGGGCGAGCGTCACGAGGAGAAAGAGTTTGCATTTCTATAGCACCTTTCACAACCTCAGGACATCCCAAAGAGATTTATAGCAATGTGATCATCTGTTTTAGTCCTGCTGATTGAAGAATAAATATTGCCCAGGACACCAGGGAAGAACTCCCTCACTCTTCTTTAAATAGCACCCTGGGATTTTTTACGTCCACCTGAGAGAGCAGACGGGGCCTCAGTTTAACATCTCATTTGAAAGACGGCACCTCCGACAGTGCAGCTCTCCCTCAACACTGCGCTGGAGTGTCAGCTTAGACTTTTGTGCTCCAGTCCCTGGAGTGGGATTTGAACCCACAACCTTCTGACTCAGAGAGCGAGAGTGCTGCCCACTGAGCCACGGCTGAAACAAATGTGGGTGGGTACCTAACGTGGGTGCTATACCAGAAGGCTGTGAGATGTAGATCCAGACTTCCATGGCATTCTACTTGGGGAGTTGACCAAATGTAGTCTTCAGGTGAAATGTGTGGGGGATAGTTAGAGCACGGCACCCAGTTTTAATTCAGCCCCCCTTTTAAAGTCATAAATTCTGTCCTTGTTTTTATATAATACTTTGATGTAATAGTAATATTTATTGTTAAATAGTCAAACCTATGGCAATTTGGGGATTTGAGTTGCTTGGAGCAAAGACGTTTTTGTGCAGTACAGGCTGAGGAGCTGGGAGACGCAAAACTGAGATGCAACAACACCACCACTGCTGGGAGGGTGTAATTACAGCATGACTTGTTTACATGGGCAGTTTCCCATTATAAATGTGGGGACAAGAAATTATGATGGAAAAAGTTGATAGACATGGAGCTTTTTAATGAACTATTTTGTAGATTAAAAGTAGACATGGATAGATGTAAATGCAGAATTACTAAAAATAAGACTTAATATTGTATGGCAACCTCTGTAAACATGGTTAATCTTTCTCAAAACGAAAATAAACTTAATGGAAGAATGCAGTGCTGCCGGTATTGTGACTTTTAATTTAGTGGGTTTTTTTGCCATCATTTTAATCCACCCAATTCATGCTCTCTCTCTCTCTCTCTCTCTCTCTCCCTTTAAACCAGGTGAATCACATACGTTAAAATACCGCACAGTACAGTCAGCCGTGGCTCAGTGGGCAGCACTCCTTGCCTCTGAGTCACAAGGGTGTGGTTCAAGTCCAATCGAAAGACTTTGGCCCATAAATCTAGGCTGACACTCCCAGTGCAGTACTGAGGGAGTGCTGCACTGTCAGAGGTGCCGTCTTCTGTATGAGACGTTAAACCGAGGCCCCGTCTGCTCTCTCAGGTGGACGTAAAAGATCCCACGGCCACTATTTTGAAGAAGAGCAGGGGGGAGTTCTCCCCTGTGCCCTGGGGCCAATATTTATCCCTCAATCAACATCACTAAAACAGATTATCTGGTCATTATCACATTGCTGTTTGTGGGAGCTTGCTGTGCGCAAATTGGCTGCTGCGTTTCCTACATTACAACAGTGACTACACTTCAAAAATACTTCATTGGCTGTAAAGCACTTTGGGATAGAAACATAGAAGATAGGAGCAGGAGTAGGCCATTCGGCCCCTCGAGCCTGCTCCGCCATTCAATGAGATCATGGCTGATCATCCAAATTCAGTACCCTGTCCCTGCCTTCTCTCCATATCCCTTGATCCCTTTAGCCTTAAGAAATATATCTAATGTCCTGAGGTTGTGATATATAAATGCAAGTCTTTTTTTGATTTTGTACAAGTAAATCGTTAATTAAATTGTGTTGGCAACATAATAATCTCTATAACTAACTGCATTACATTGGTGCGAGGCAGGTAAGCAACTTGAAGCTGTTCTAAGTCACTGTTAGTTCTTTGTTGGGATGGCTAGTCTGTGTCCTGAACTGAGAACAATGTAAATTCACACATTAGAAAGGTATTTTCCAACACTGCTTCCACTTCCAGGTACATAGATCATTAAAATGTCATGAACAGGTACAGAAAATAATCAAAAAGGCTAATGGGATGCTGGCCTTTATATCGAGAGGACTAGAATACAAGGGGGTAGAAGTTATGCTGCAGCTGTACAAAGCCCTGGCTAGACCACACCTGGAGCACTGGGAGCAGTTCTGGGCACCGCACCTTAGGAAGGATATATTGGCCTTGGAGCGAGTGCAGCGTAGGTTTACCAGAATCATACCCGGACTTCAAGGGTTAAGTTACGAGGAGAGATTACACAAACTAGGGTTGTATTCCCTGGAATTTAGAAGGTTAAGGGGTGATCTGATCGAAGTTTTCAGGATATTAAGGGGAACTGATAGGGTCGATAGAGAGAAACTATTTCCGCTGGTTGTGGCGTCTCGGACTAGGGGGCAGAGTCTAAAAATTAGAGCCAGACCTTTCAGGAGTGAAATTAGGAAACACTTCTACACACAAAGGGTGGTAGAAGTTTGGAACTCTCTTCCGCAAACGGCAATTGATGCTCGATCAATTGTTAATTTTAAATTGGAGATTGATAGATTTTTGTTAACCAATGTGATTGAGGGATATGGGCCAAAGGCAGGTAGATGGAGTTAGGTCACAGATCGGTCATGATCTCATTGAATGGCGGAGCAGGCTCGAGGGGCTGAATGGCCTCCTCCTGCTCCTATTGCCCAAGTTTGCTGAAACGATGTCGTACGGCAAGCCAGCGGTTTTAGCTCTGGAGGAGCAACTCAAGAGGTCGAGAGTTCAAATCCTGCCACGGTGACGTGTGAAACTCAAACTGGTCACCTGGAGAAGGGCAGAAAAGAGGTCGGCTTTTGTACGATTCAACGAGATAACGGCTTTGAAGTTACGCCGTGAGATATTAGCCAGTGAATACTAAACATGTTTGCCTGAAATTCCGTGCTCCGCTATGTAAGCTAACACATTTCTCGGCGAAATTGCACCATGTTGTTTCAATGTTTTTAGAATCATAGAATCATAGAAATTTACGGCACAGAAGGAGGCCATTCGGCCCATCGTGTCCGTGCCTGCCCATAAAGAGCTCTCCAGCCTAATCCCACTGTCCAGCTCTTGGTCCGTAGCCCTGTGGTTTACGGCACTTCAAGTGCGTATCCAAGTACTTTTTAAATGTGATGAGGGTTTCTGCCTCTACCACCCTTTCAGGCAGTGAGTTCCAGACCCCCACCACCCTCTGGGTGAAACAAGTTCTCCTCAACTCCCCTCTAATCCTCCTACCAATTACTTTCAATCTGTGCCCCCTGGTTATTGACACCTCTGCTGAGGGAAATAGGTCCCTCCTATCCCACTCTATCTGGGCCCCTCATAATTTTATACACCTCAATTAAATCTCCCCTCAGCCTCCTCTGTTCCAAAGAAAACAACCCCAGCCTCTCCAATCTTTCTTCATAGCTAAAATTCTCCAGTCCTGGCAACATCCTGGTTTCTGCTTAATCCTGTCTAAAAACATGAAAATGTATTTTTTCTCTCATCACAATGAAAGGAAGAAATTAAACTGGACTGACCAGCTGCTGCCAATTTCATCAGACAAAAAATCAAGTCATTGATCCTTGTCTGTCCAGTTGGTCAGAGACACTGGGGGCCAGCGTCTGATATATTTGTCCCATCAAGACTTTCTTATCCATTAAATGGAGCTACAATCAACTAAAGGTGGGAGCATCCTACACAATGCATTATAACAACACACACCAGAATCTCATACCCAAATATAATACATTTTGTGTCAGTTGTGGCTCAGTGGGCTGCACTCTCACATCTGAGGCCGAAGGTTGTGGGTTCAAGTCCCACTCCAGACACTTGAGCACAAAAATCTAGGCTGACACTCCCAGTGCAGTACTGAGGGAGCGCCGCACTGTCGGAGGGGCAGTACTGAGGGAGCGCCGCACTGTCGGAGGGGCAGTACTGAGGGAGCGCCGCACTGTCGGAGGGGCAGTACTGAGGGAGCGCCGCACTGTCGGAGGGGCAGTACTGAGGGAGCGCCGCACTGTCGGAGGGGCAGTACTGAGGGAGCGCCGCACTGTCGGAGGGGCAGTACTGAGGGAGCGCCGCACTGTCGGAGGGGCAGTACTGAGGGAGCGCCGCACTGTCGGAGGGGCAGTACTGAGGGAGCGCCGCACTGTCGGAGGGGCAGTACTGAGGGAGCGCCGCACTGTCGGAGGGGCAGTACTGAGGGAGCGCCGCACTGTCGGAGGGGCAGTACTGAGGGAGCGCCGCACTGTCGGAGGGGCAGTACTGAGGGAGCGCCGCACTGTCGGAGGGGCAGTACTGAGGGAGCGCCGCACTGTCGGAGGGGCAGTACTGAGGGAGCGCCGCACTGTCGGAGGGGCAGTACTGAGGGAGCGCCGCACTGTCGGAGGGGCAGTACTGAGGGAGCGCCGCACTGTCGGAGGGGCAGTACTGAGGGAGCGCCGCACTGTCGGAGGGGCAGTACTGAGGGAGCGCCGCACTGTCGGAGGGGCAGTACTGAGGGAGCATGGCACTGTTGGAGGGTCAGTAATAAGGGAACGCCGCACTGTCGGAGGGGCAGTACTGAGGGAGCACGGCACTGTTGGAGATGCCGTCTTTTGGATGAGATGTTAAACCAAGGTCCCGTCTGCCCTCTCAGGTCGGCGTAAAAACTTCCATGGGCGCTATTCGAAGCTTGCTGTGCGTAAATTGGCTGCTGCGTTTCCTTCAGTACAACAGTGACTACACTTGAAAAGTACTTCATTGGCTGTAAAGCACATTGGGACGTCCTGAGGTCGTGAAAGGCGCTATAGAAATGCGAGTTTTTCTTTCTTTAAATCACACACCTGGGTCGCCAGTAACCAGATGCTTACACAGCCACACAAGTTAATTAGATATTTCAGTTTACCTCCGGGTCAATCTTGAGTATTGTGTGCAGTTTTGGTCGCCTTATCTGAGGAAGGATGTTCTTGCCATGGAGGGAGTGCAGCGAAGATTCACCAGACTGATACCTGGGATGGCAGGAATGACGTATGAGGAGAGATTGGGTCGATTGGGCTTGTACTCGCTGGAGTTTAGAAGAATGAGAGGGAATCTCATTGAAACTTATAAAATTCCAACAAGACTAGACAGACTAGATGCAGGAAGGATGTTCCCGATGGCGGGGGAGTCCAGAACCAGGGGTCACAGTCTAAGGATAAGGGGTAAGCCATTTAGGACTGAGATGAGGAGGAATTTCTTCATCCAGAGAGTGGTGAACCTGTGGAATTCTCTACCACACAAGGCAGTTGAGGCCAATTCATTAAATAGATTCAAGAAGGCGTTAGATATATTTCTTAAGGCGAAAGGGATCAAGGGATATGGGGAGAAAGCAGGGACAGGGTACTGAGTTTGGATGATCAGCCATGATCTCATTGAATGGCGGAGCAGGCTCGAGGGGCCGAATGGCCTACTCCTGCTCCTATCGTCTATGTTTCACACAAGTTAATTGGATATTTCAGTTTACCTCCGGGTCAATGCTGCACGCCGTTAACCATCGGCCCTGAATTTCCTCGCACTAGCTACCGCCACGCCAGCCGCGTGTAAACGGGGTCTCCGGCGGAGCTATGGCGGTGCAGGGGCAGAACGCCCGAAGGAATTCAGGGCTGATGTAAAAAGTAACCAACTGGGCGATTATAAACTGGTGTATCGGCCCAGGATGGCCCCTTGGGGTAAACTCTGGGAGGCTCCACTCCCGCCGCAGAGCCTTGTTTGGCGGGCCAGCGGATTGGAGGATTGCTCACTGTGCACAGCCAGTCGTTCTCGGCGGAGGTTCTTTTTCTTAATACACAAATTCAGCTGCTTCGCCAGCTCCTCGTTTGTGTTCAGCTGATTTGCCAGTCAAAGCACAGCATTGAAAAAAACAAGACTAAAGGTTACTGTGTCAAATGGGGACCGGGGGGGTGGGGGGGGAGGGAAGGTTAGAATCCGTACAACACTGTCAACATCCCACACAAGGACATTAACTGCTTTCTGAAAGGCAATAAATAACGTAGGTTACTAAGATAAGTACGGGGGAGACAGGCCGTTCGGCCCGTCTGGTTCATTCGGCCTTAGAAACCAATGATTTCCCCGTCCCCCGCCCCTACCCACCTCCTGAATAACTCCAGAGGTTTCCCCTCCACTGCCCGACCTCCGCGGAGACTACAACAACAACTTGCGTTTATATAGCGTCTTTAACATAGTAATATAGAAGATAGGAGCAGGAGTAGGCCATTCGGCCCCTCGAGCCTGCTCCACCATTTAATGCGATCATGGCTGATCATCCAAATGCAGTACCCTGTCCCTGCTTTCTCCCCATATCCCTGGATCCTGCGGGTGTTGCTCATTGTCGTGGGTCGATCTTGACTTTTGGGTGGAGCGCGGTGTTCAGCAGCCCGTTCCCACGGCGATAAGGCCCCGGCCTCGTTAGCATCGATCGTTGCTTCCTGTCCGGACCCCAGCTATTCACAATATATATTAATGATCTAGACGAGGGAACTAGATGTAATATCTCCAAGTTTGCAGATGACACAAAGCTGGGTGGGCGTGTGTGCTGTGAGGAGGATGCCGAGAAACTCCAGTATGATTTGGACAGGTTGGGTGATTGGACAGATGCATGGCAGATGCAGTATAATGTGGATAAATGCGAGATTATCCACTTTGGTGGCAAAAACAGGAAGGCAGATTATTATCTGAACGGCAATAGATTGGGAGAAGGGGAAGTGCAACGAGACCTGGGTGTCCTTGTGCACTAGTCGCTGAAGGTAAGCATGCAGGTGCAGCAGGCGGTTAAGGAGGCAAATGGTATGTTGGCCTTCACAGCGAGAGGGTTTGAGTACAGGAACAAGGATGTCTTGCTGCAGTTGTACAGGGCCTTGGTGAGACAACACCTTGAGTATTGTGTACAGTTTTGGTCACCTTATCTGAAGAAGGATGTTCTTGCCATGGAGGGAGTGCAGCGAAGATTCACCAGACTGATACCTGGGATGGCAGGAATGACGTATGAGGAGAGATTGGATCGATTGGGCTTATACTCGCTGGAGTTTAGAAGAATGAGAGGAGATCTCATTGAAACTTATAAAATTCTAACAGGACTAGACAGACTAGATGCAGGAAGGATGTTCCCGATGGCGGGGGAGTCCAGAACCAGGGGTCACAGCCTAAAGATAAGGGGTAAGCCATTTAGGACTGAGATGAGGAGGAATTTCTTCACCCAGAGAGTGGTGAACCTGTGGAATTCTCTACCACAGAAGGCAGTTGAGGCCAAGTCATTAAATATATTCAAGAAGGAGTTAGATATATTTCTTAAGGCTAAAGGGATCAAGGGATATGGGGAGAAGGCAGGGACAGGGTACTGAGTTTGGATGATCAGCCATGATCTCATTGAATGGCAGAGCAGGCTCGAGGGGCCAAATGGCCTACTCCTGCTCCTATCTTCTATGTTTCTATGTTTCTATGTATACAACTCCCACTAATGTTTTCTGCCCCTTGGTATTTCTCAGCTCTACCCATACAGATTCCACATCATCAGAGCTAATATCCTTCCTTACTATTGTGTTAATCTCCTCTTTAACCAGCAATGCTACGCCACCTCCTTTTCCTTTTTGCCTGTCTTTCCTGAATATTGAATACCCCTGGATGTTGAGTTCCCAGCCTCGGTCACCCTAGAGCCATTTTTCTGTAATCCCAATCATATCATATCCGTTTACATCTATTTGCGCAGCTAATTCATCCACCTTATTACGAATGCTCCTCGCATTAAGACACAAAGCCTTCAGGCTTTTTTTTCTTTTTTAAACACTCTTAGACCTTTTAGAATTTTTATTTACTGTGGTCATGTTTGATTTAAACCCTTGATTTCTCTGACTGCCACTTTTGCTTTTCTCCTTCCTGTCTTTTGCTTCTATCCTTGTTTTCCTTTCCTCTGTCTCCCTGCACAGGTTCCCAAACCCCTGCCATTTTAGTTTAAACCCTCCCCAACAGCACTAGCAAAAACTCCCCCAAGGACATCGGTCCCGGCCCTGCCCAGGTGCAAACGGTCGAGTTTGTACTGGTCCCACCTCCCCCAGAACCGGTTCCAATGTCCCAGGAATTTGAATCCCTCCCCCTTGCACCATTCCTCTAGCCATGTATTCATCTGAAATATCCTTCTATTTCTACTCTGACTAGCACGTGGCACTTGTAGCAATCCTGAGATTACTACCTTTGGAGGTCCTATTTTTTAATTTACCTCCTAACTCCCTATATTCAGCTTTTAGGACCTCATCCCGGTTTTTACCTATATCGTTGGTACCTATATGCACCACGACAACTGGCTGTTCACCCTCCCCCCCCAGAATGCCCTGCAGCCGCTCCGAGACATCCTTGACCCTTGCACCAGGGAGCCAACATACCATCCTGGAGTCTCGTTTGCGGCCGCAGAAACGCCTATCTATTCCCCTTACAATAGAATCCCCTAGTACTATAGCTCTCCCAGTCTTTTTCCTCCCGTCCTGTGCAGCAGAACCACCCATGGTGCCAGGAAGTTGGCTGCTGCTGCCTTCCCCCGATAAGCCATCTCCCTCAACAATATCCAAAGCGGTATATCTGTTTGAGAGGGGGATGGCCACAGGGGACCCCTGCACTACCTGCCTGCGCCTACTACTCTGCCTGGCGGTCACCCATTCCTTTCCTGCCCGTGCAGCCTTTTTTACCTGCAGTGTGACCAACTGATTAAACGCGATATCCATGATGTCCTCAGCATCGCAAATGCTCCAGTATGTATCCATTCGCAGCTCCAGCGCCGCAATGCAGTCTGCCAGTAGCTGCAGTTGGATGCACTTCCCGCACACATGGTTGTCAGGGACACAGGAAGTGTCCCTGATCTGGAACGCGCTGCCTGAAAGGGCGGTGGAAGCAGATTCAATAGTAACTTTCAAAAGGGAATTGGATAAATACTTGAAAAGGGCTGTGGGGAAAGAGCAGTGGGAGAGTGGGGCTAATCGGAGAGCTCTTTCAAAGTACTGGCACAGGCACGATGGGCCGAATGGCCTCCTCCTGTGCTGTATGATTCTATGACCCCCCATTTGCATATTTAAAGGGGCCTCCCACCAGAAACAGGAGGGTGCTTCGGGTCTCTTTGTCGGTGTTAACGGAACGATAAGGTAGCTGACCACAATTCGAGGCTGTTCCCCCGCCAACCCCCACTCCATAACGGCAGATGTTAGAAGTGAAAATTGACCCCTTGTGAGTGAAGACTTGCCTCCCGACTATCGCTCCTGAATTTGCCTCGTCCCAGTTTACCAGCTTCTCCTTTTCAATTGTGGTTTAACTTGAAACAGAGCTCGGGATCACCCCTTCCTATTCCGCTCAGTGTGATAAATCAGGCCCCCTCCCATTGGCCTCCTCTCAAGTTTAAAGGTCACCAATAAATCCATTAACGGTTGAAATTAATCAGACAACAGATTTGCTGATTAACCCTGTGAGACACAGACTGTTCGAATTTAAGTTGATTTGAATGAAGGGGCTGCGGAATGGTGGGTAAAATGAGGTTACCTTCTGGCGGGCGCACTTTATTGACTGTAGCGCTTTGGGACATCCGGTGGTCGTGAAAGGCGCTATAAAAATGCAAGTCTTTCTTTTTTTCTATCCTATTTCACACAGGGAGGGGTGCGCGTGTGATAAGAAATCACTCATTACGTTAACCGATGCAACGGTTAGGAACCTCCCTGGGGAATCTTTCGGTTCAGTGACTCTCGTGTCTGGTTAATATGGTTGATACGCTCTCTCTCTCGGGATCCCTTCCAGTGAAAAACACATTTCCAATTTTAAACAGTTACACTTGGCTTCTGCTTTTAAAAGGAAACTTCAGTCAATTTCCCGAAAGTTTACGAAAATCCATTTGCTCTTTAAATTGCTGCTAAGTAGTTTACTTTATCTTTTATTACCTCACATTAGTCACAGTGTAATATGACACCTGGAGACTGACACCAATTCATAAATTATAAATCTTTCCCAGCAGTGTTCGAATTGTAAAAGCAATCATGCATGAGCACCTGAAATGAATACTGTCGGATTGTGGAGTGGCATTCTGATCCGGTAATCTGGCACTGCACACACTCACTGCACACACTCACACTGCACACACACTCACTGCACACACTCACTGCACACACACTCACTGCACACACTCTCACTGCACACACTCACACTCACACTGCACACACTCACACTGCACACACTCACACTCACACTGCATGTTAGATCCGTGATTCGGAGAGTATGCTGTTTTTCAATAACCACACGGATGCTGCAACTTAACAACAAACAGGTATTTACTGGAGGAGGGTAGTCTCAAGACTGGGTGTACAGAGGCATGCTCAAGGCTTATATACAGGTGTGGTCACTGCCGGTACTACAGTATACAGGAGCTGTAAAAGTAGTTCTCTCTTAAAGGTACATACACTACAATTCCTCCCCTTTTAGATTAGCAGTACCCATAATATTCAAATAACAATTAACACTTTAACATGTACATTAAACAACAATAGTCCATTTATAGATTCAGTCTTTGGGGCGGCTTCCTGATCCTTTCGGGATAGCACCTTTCCTGAGGTTCTTGTTCTTGGTGCGGAGGCGATTCTGGCCCCTTTTCGTCGGTTAGTTAATCGGTTTCCACTGCCACTGGTTCGGAGGTAGATGCTACCGGTATGTCGGGTTCATCCCCAGGTACGCGAGACATGGGGTTGACTCGTTCCTGTGACGCTAAGATCTGATCGACGTGGCGTCTCACAATGTTCTCCCCGACATCCACTGTGTACATTAATGGCCCCTACCTTGTGCATATCGTTCCGGGTTGCCATTTCTCTGTTCGGTAGTCATGGGCCAAGACTGGTTGTCCTACGTTGAAGCTCCTTGTCGGCTTCTCATTGATGTGCTGGAATTGTCTATCCTCAACATTTCTTCGCACATTTGGTCTGAGCAAGTCCAGATGAGATCTCAACCTTCGGTTAAAGAACATCATGGCCGGGGTCTGGTTGGTAACTGCATGTGTCGCGTTTCGGTAGGCTAATAAGAAATTGTCCACCTTATGCTGTAGTGCAAATTTCATCGTCGCACATGGCATTTATCGCCTTCTTAAAGGTTTGTACGAACCTCTCAGCCAATCCATTTGTGGCTGGATGATACGGGGCGGATGTGTAATGCCTTACCCCATTCCTTCTCATAAATTTTCGAAACTCTTCGGACACAAACTGTGGTCCATTATCAGAGTAAATCTGCTCTGGCAAGCCGTTCCTGGCAAATATGGTCCGTAGGACTGCAATCGTTTTCTCTGTAGTGGTTGAGGACATTTTTATCACCTCAGGCCACTTCGAATGAGCATCCACTACTATTAAGAACATTGAGTCCATGAATGGACCAGCGAAATCAATATGCACCCGTTGCCATGGAGAGGAGGGCCACTCCCATGGGTGTAGAGGGGCATGTGGTGGTGCATTTTGGACCTTCTGGCATCCTGAGCAGCTCTTGGTTAGGTCTTCGATTTGTTGATCGATTCCCGGCCACCACACATAAGCCCTAGCAAGGCTTTTCATTTTCACTCCCCCCAGATGACCTTCATGTAGCTCATTTAGCACTCTCTCCCTTAATTTGGGTGGAATCACCACTCTGGATCCACACATCACTGTCCCCTGGCATACTGACAACTGTTCTCTTCTGGATGAGAATGCTGGCAACAATGAGTCGCCATGTGTTGGCCATCCCCTCACCGTCAAATCGTATACCCGAGACAGCGTCGGATCATTGCGGGTCTCCTTCTCTATATCCGCGTTTGTTACTGGCAATCGTTCAATTATTGACGAATAAAATATCTCGATAGGGTCCACTGCTGGTGCTTCCTCCACAGTAGGCAGTGGCAGGCGCGATAGCCCATCAGCGTTTCCATGCTGTTTCGTGCCTTTATATTCTATTTCATATTGATTCGCCCCTAGAAACAGGGACCATCTTTGTAACCGTTGTGCAGTCATCACTGGAACGCCCTTCATAGGATTAAAGATGGAGACAAGTGGTTGGTGGTCAGTCAGCAAGGAGAACTTCTGCCCATGCAGATAGTGGTTGAATTTTTTTACTCCCCATACTAGGCTGAGGGCCTCCCTATCAATCTGGGCGTAGTTGCGCTTGGCTGAGGTTAGTGACCGAGACGCAAAGGCTACTGGCCTCTCCAACCCGTCTGGGAATTTGTGCGACAGCACCTCTCCAATGCCATAGGGTGATGCATCACATGCCAAACGAATTGGTAGTACTGGGTTGAAATGGGCCAACACCTCTTTTGATGTGATTAATTCTTTACACTTCTGGAAAGCTCGTCTACGTTCACCATTCCACTTCCATGGCACCCCTGTTTGCAGTAGGGTGTTCAGTGGGTGTAATACCATGGACAAATTTGGTAAGAACTTATGGTAGTAGTTTACCAGCCCGAGGAACGACCTCAGTTGGGACACATTTTCCAGTGCTGGAGCCTTGACTACTGCCTCAATCTTTTCAGGGGACTTACGTAACCCCTCTTCATCAATAACGTGGCCACAATACGAGATCTGCTTCTGGAAAAACTCGCACTTGTGGCGATTAGCTCGTAGCCCATATTCCTTTAATCTGGTGAGCACCTTCGCCAAGTTGGCGAGGTGATCACTGTCATTTTCGCCCGTGACCAGGATGTCGTCCAAATAACACTGGGTCCCTGGAATGCCTTGCAGGACTTGATCCATCGCCCTTTGCCAAATAGCCGGAGCCGATGCTACCCCGAACACCAGCCGGTTGTATTGATAGAGACCTTTATGAGTGTTGATCGTAAGGTATTGTTTCGAGGCTTCTTCTGCCTCCATTTGCAAGTACGCCTGGGCTAGATCAATTTTGGTGAAGCGTTTACCTCCAGATAGCGAGGCGAAAATATCCTCAATTCGTGGAAGCGGATATTGTACCGTGTGAAGGACTGGGTTCACTGTCACCTTAAAATCCCCACAGATGCGGACCTTCTTTGGTTCCCCAGGCGTATTACTGAACGACCTCTTCATTACAGGAACAATGGGTGTAGCCCACTTGCTCCAGTCTACTTTGGACAGTACTCCTGAACGTTCCAACCCTTCCAGCTCTGCTTCAACAGCTGGTCTGATCGCATAAGGCACTGGTCTGGCCTTCAGAAACTTTGGGCTTGCATTTTCCTCTATTTTAATCGTTGCTGTTATGCCTTTTAGTGTTCCGAGTCCCTCCTGGAACACTTCTTTTGCGTCAGTTAGCATTTTTGACAGTCGTCCTGGTGTGACGTCATCATCCTTTTTGGCCTCAACCTTCAGTGCCTGTATGGAATGCCAGTCTAAATGTATCTTCCGGATCCATTCACGTCCTAGCAGTGGTGGTCCTCCATCTGGCAATACATATATGTCCATTTTAGGTATTTCCTGGCCTTTGTATATCACTTTCACCCTTATTTTTCCTTTGGGGTAGACTTTTTGCCCCGTGTACGTCTTCAAGACAATCTCTGTAGCTTTCAAGGGTATATGTGAAAATAGCCGCTTGTAGTCCCTTTGGTTTATGACTGTTAGGGCTGATCCTGTGTCCAATTCCATTTTCACTTGGACTCCGTCTATCTTGAGTGTAACCGAGATAGTCTGGTGATCCTCCATTTTGGTTACCTTATGTAGTTTCAGACAACCCAGCTCCTTGCTTCCGGAGTCTGTGTCACTTTTCTGTTCGTCTGAACTACTGTCCATCACCTTGTGTACCTTTTTGTACTTCTCCTGTGGAGATTTCTTGCTGTTGGTTTTCTTCCCAGACCTACAGACTCTTGCTAGGTGTCCTGCTTTTCCACACTGTCTGCACACTTGGTCCTTGAACCAACAATCTTTCTGGTCGTGTGTTGTTCTGCCGCAGCGATAACACTTCCCTGTGCCATAGGACATTTCATTGGTGCCATATTCTTGCGGTCTCCATTGTATCTCTGCAGCGCCCCTTGCGGCTGTTTCGTGTGATACTGCCATACTGAAAGCCTTGTCCAGCGTAAGATCCTTTTCTGATAGAAGCCGTTTCTGGGTTCCTTCACTTTGCAGCCCACACACAAACTTGTCCCTTAACGTATCTGCTAGTCCCACTCCAAACTGGCAGTGTTTCGATAGCTTGCGCAGTTCCGTTAAGTACTCAGCATTGCTTTCGTCTTTGTGTCGGTTCCTTTTATGGAACTTAAATCGTTCTGCTATCAGCAGCAGTGTGGGGTTTAAGTGGTCCTGTAGGATTTCTACTATGCTTTCGAAATTCTTGTTCACAGGCTTCTCTGGGGTTATTAGGTTTCGCAGTAACCCATAAGTTTTTGCACCCATGGAATTTAACAAAACCAGTGCTTTCCTAGCATCTGGCACTTCATTCGCCCTGCAGTACACTTCAATACGTTCCACATATGTCGCCCAATCTTCGACTTCATTGTCGAACGTAGAGATACTGCCACTCTTCGGCATCCCTGGGTGTGATTTAACTGTCAAAAATGGCGTCTCCCGCGCTTTCCCTTCTTCTCCGCTGGCACAAAATGGCGTCTCCCACGCTTTCCTTTCTTCCCGCGCTCTTCCTTCTTCTCCCCACGGACACTGTTCAGCCCTTGAGCCCTGGCTGTGCTCTGCGCATTTTTTTTTTTCTGTGCGCCTTTCCCGTTTCCGCCGCTCAGTCCTGAACCCGGCTGCTGCTTTACCCTCTCTCTCTCTCTCCGTTTTGTTTTTCCTCGACGCCGCTCGGTTTTCAACCCCCGGCTGCGCCCTGTGCGCTTCACCCTCTATCTTACCCAGTCGACGCTGCTCGGCTTTTTCTCCGCCGTCGGTCGGCTCCAGCCGCCGCTGTCCGGGAAGGGTCTGCGCTGTATCTGTCGTCAGTCTGCTGCTGATCGTCGTGGCTGGGGAACCAAGCCCGGCTCTCCACAGCCTCCCCTGTGATGTTCACTCTCTGCCGGACGACTGGGCGGTTGCTCGTGGTCGACGCCCGTGTTTCTGGCCTCGACTTTCTTCCACCGCCCTCCCGGAGCGAATCCTCGAAGGGAAATGCAGAGTTGCAGGTAGATTCGAATCGACACTCGTTGCCACTGTTAGATCCGTGATTCGGAGAGTATGATGTTTTTCAATAACCACACGGATGCTGTAACTTAACAATCAACAGGTATTTACTGGAGTAGGGTAGTCTCAAGACTGGGGGTACAGAGGCATGCTCAAGGCTTATATACAGGTGTGGTCACTGCCGGTACTACAGTATACAGGAGCTGTAAAAGTAGTTCTCTCTTAAAAGGTACATACACTACACTGCACACACTCAAATACTCACTCTCACTGCACACACTCACTCACACTGCACACACACTCACTGCACACACACGTTGTGCATATATGCATGCACACACACGTACACTCACTCACACTGCACACACACTCACTGCACACACACTGCACACACACGTTGTGCATATATGCATGCACACACACGTACACTCACTCACACTGCACACACACTCACTGCACACACACTGCACACACACGTTGTGCATATATGCATGCACACACATGTACACTCATTCACACACACAGGCACTGCACACACGCACACACACATATATACATGTACAGGAGACGCAATAGAATCAGGGCCAACAGCACCGTCTGCTGTCCATCGATGGAGCTCAGCGACCTGTGTGTTCCGGATTAAGTCACCAGGCCCACTCCCCCCCCCCCCCCCCGGCCCACTCCCCGCCCCCCCCCCCCGGCCCACTGCCCCCCCCCACTGGCCCCAGGCCCACTCCCCCCCCCCAACAGTGCCTGTGTGTGTGAATGAGTGTACTTGTGTGTGCATGCATGTATGCACAGCGTGTGTGTGTGCGTTGTGAGTGAGTGTGTGTTTGTGTGAGTGAGTGTGTGCAGTGAGTGAGGAGAAGGCAGCTGTTGATGATTCTACCACTTCCATTTACACCTCCCCTAGACCCATCTTTTGTTTCTTATCTTGTCCCATTACCATCTCCGTTTGCCTCGCACCATCATCCCTTTTGTCATTTAATCTCTCCTGCCTTCCACCCTATCACAGACCTTCCCTTATGTTCTTTCCTCCCCTCCCCCCTTTCCCTGCCCTCTGTACCTGCTTAAAACCTGTTCCATCTCCAGCTTTTTCCAGTTCTGACGAAGGGTCACCGACCTGAAACGTTAACTCTGTCTCTCTCTCCACAGATGCTGCCTGACCTGCTGAGTATTTCCAGCATTTTCTGTTTTTATTTCAGATTTCCAGCATCTGCAGTATTTTGCTTTTGCACCAGTGAACCCGTTGGGCTTTTACGACAATCCGACAGATTCACGGTCACTTTTACTGAGACCGGCTTTTTATTTCCAGATTTTTTTTAAACTGAGTTCAAATTCTCAAACTGCCCGCGGTTGTATTTGAAACATAGAAACATAGAAGATAGGAGCAGGAGTAGGCCATTCGGCCCCTCGAGCCTGCTCCGCCATTCAATGAGATCATGGCTGATCATCCAAATTCAGTACCCTGTCCCTGCCTTCTCCCCATATCCCTTGATCCCTTTAGCCTTAAGAAATATATCCAACTCCTTCTTGAATATATTTAATGAATTGGCCTCTACTGCCTTCTGTGGTAGAGAATTCCACAGGTTCACCACTCTCTGGGTGAAGAAATTCCTCCTCATCTCTGTCCTAAATGGCTTACCCCTTATCCTTAGACTGTGACCCCTGGTTCTGGACTCCCCCGCCATCGGGAACATCCTTCCTGCATCTAGTCTGTCCAGTCCTGTTAGAATTTTATAAGTTTCAATGAGATCCCCTCTCATTCTTCTAAACTCCAGCGAATATAAGCCCAATCGACCCAATCTCTCTTCATACGTCATTCCTGTCATCCCAGATATCAGTCTGGTGAATCTTCGCTGCACTCCCTCCATGGCAAGAACATCCTTCCTCAAATAAGGCAACCAAAACTGCACACAATACTCAAGGTGTGGTCTCACCAAGGCCCTGTACAACTGCAGCAAGACATCCTTGTTCCTGTACTCGAACCCTCTCGCTACAAAGGCCAACATACCATTTGCCTTCTTAACCGCCTGCTGCACCTGCATGCTTACCTTCAGCGACTGTGCACAAGGACACCCAGGCCTCGTTGCACTTCCCCTTCTCCCAATCTATTGCTGTTCAGATAATAATCTGCCTTCCTGTTTTTGCCACCAAAGTGGATAACCTCGCATTTATCTACATTATACTGCATCTGCCATGCATCTGCCCAATCACCCAACCTGTCCAAATCATCCTGGAGTTTCTCAGCATCCTCCTCACAGCATACACGCCCACCCAGCTTTGTGTCATCTACAAGCTCACGTTCTCCTGGATTATTAGTCCAGTAACACAACCACTACACTATCACACCCATCAGTTAATAATGTTAAATTACACGTTCCAAAATTATGCATCATATAAACCTTTCACACCTCAAAACAACTTATGAAATGATGCACTGGAAGCAGTTGATTTTTATTGTGTTGCTAATTCAGGCAGTAGAAGAAGAGAGTTTGCTGCACCAGGTAACCTTCCTACAGCACTGAAGGGGTTAAAGAGATGTCCTGCTAACGATTAACGACCTCCGGCACAAATGGTCAGTCTCAATGTGGTCAACAGGCATGGCAAGGGCCGAGGTGCTACTAATGTCAAAGGTCGCATAGCTCCACCTGAGTCTGCGAGCGGCAGAGGAGATTGTTTGTGGTCCCAGAACTGACCTGTTCGGTTAAGGTCCAGCCTTTTCAAGCAACGGGCGGCTGGGCAAACCCCGAGCCATACTGCAGGCTGCGCCTCGGCACGGAGAACGCGCTTGAGCTTCCAAACACCGGTTAACTCTAGAGTGAGGGCGGCAGTCACCTCGCTGCCAGGACCTCACGGGTTAAATGTGGAGTTTGAAAAGTTTCCAGGCAGCTGAAATCAGCCCTGCAGAAACTTTACTTCCTTTCATTGGTCGTAGCTACGATGCAACCCGCACAGGGCTGAAGCGGGCTGGGAACTGACAGCTCCAGGAATGATCGCTGGGAGTCATTGCTGGATCATAAATAGCTCGCTGCTCATAAATACACGTTGCCACGGCTTTACTTGTGACAGAGTTTGAAAGGATCAATGTGACAGGCAGATTATAGAGAAGGCAAGAATTCCGAAATAAAACCGCGCAGAAGGGAAATGACAGATGGCACAAATGTCCGTACATGGAAATGGCCAGCTGTAACAATGTGAAGAACTGGTCGTCACGTAACGTCACACCTGAGTCACACGATTGAAAGCCACCGCCATTTTGAATTGGTACAAAAGGGGCAGTGTGGCTGGCCAGGTTTTCAAACTGGGATCCCAAGAGCCCAGGGCTGTCCTTGACAGGGGTGCTAGGGTTTCCCCAACATCACCAGCTTACTGCGTCTGTTGTCAGATATTGGCCCAGAAATTCGGGTTTCCCCGGGACAGTACGCACGGGGTACTCACCCGTAGGCCGAATGGAAGTGCGGGTTTCCTGCATGCACTGCGCATGCGTGGGAAACCGGCACTTCCGATCCTCTGAACAAAGGGGTTCAGAGGTCGAACGCGCGCGCAGGGGAGGCTGCGCATGCGCTTTGAACTTAGCCTGCAAAAAAAAACCTTTCACGCGAGGTTAAGCCTGCAGGATTTACACATTTAAAAAGCAGGCGTAAGGCCTGCTTTTTACAAGGTAAGTGGTCAATTAATTAAAATTAAAACATTTTATCCACAGGTTTATTATTTTTAAATACTTTAAAGCAAGGTAAGTTTATTTTCAGCCCCGTTTTTTATAAAATTATTTTTTCAAAAATTTAAATTATTGTTTAAAATAGTTATTTAATGTAATTTGTAGTTTATTGAAAAAGTGTGATTTAAAAAAAATATTATTTGAGGCCCGTAGTATTCATAAGTTTAGACAGGTCTTCCTGTCAATCTTATGAATGGGCTTTTCCCTACTCCGATTGGCTGCCCATGGCTCACGTGATCCCAGGGGACGCATCGCACTAACTACGCCCCTGGGACATGTAAGCACAGTGCGCCGGCAGCTGGGCCAGGCCCCGGAGCGGAATTCCACGGGGCCCTACAGCTCAACTGCCGGCGTGCAAGGTAAGTGCAGGTCGGGCGCTTACACCCACGGGAAGCCCCCGACCCGAATTTCTGGGCCATTGTTTGTCGTATCTTCCCCTCAGAGAACAGTGTGAAGTAGCGGGAGAATTCCTGGGCTGATTAACAGGCCGCGACGTGAGCACTCCTCCCATATCCATAACCATCTTTATCCCAGTCGATAGAGGGGGGTTAGTCTTATATGGGGGGGGTGGGGGGAGGGTTTATGGGCTCCCACATCCCATACGATGATGAGAGGTGTCACCCACACCCACCAGACACGAGGATCCCATTGGATGTCCACCTAGGATTCCGGGCTGGAGCTCCGGTCTCTGCTCGCCAGGACTGTCTGGAGCGGGGTTCGAAGCAGGGAACTTCCGACTCCGAGGCGGGCATGGCTAGCAGGGAGTCAAAGGCTCCATCACTGACCTCCTCCCATGCCTTTACTAACAAAACTTCCAAGACTCTCCAAGCGCAGGCTGTCCTGTGAAGAAACAGGGATCCAACAGACTGCTCTGACACCCTCGCTGTAGTGTCAGTGTGCAGCAGTTTCACTTCGCATGCACACACGCACGAAGACACTGTTGTGTAAATCCACAGTCGGAGCCTGAACCTGACTCCAAGTCAAAGTGGAGTGAGATTCCCTGCACCCAATCAGTCCCGGACGCTGCATTCACACCACAACCTCCTAACGACCATCGTGAGGCAAAGTGGATTCCCACTGACACTGCTCGGACACTGTAACACTAGTCCTGCGTGGAATCACCTTAATAAGCGTGAAAAATTAAACACAAACGGCTTAAACAGAAGGTTCATCCCACACTTGCAGAGGAACTGACCAGTTCTCCCTGGCCTGTGTCAGGATTGTTGAAAGTTATTTGGCTCCCTCTCTGGGATATATTCCATACTTGGAGAGCAAGCAGCAAAGAACTCAACTCCTCCCCCCCCCCGCACCCGCTTTAATCTGAGCAAAGATTCCAGTAATGCTGCAAAATGACGGCAGTACAATTTTAAACATAGTCATTTTCATTCAGGCTCACACAAATTGCAATAGTCTGTCTGCGTTCAAATCCCTCCGTGGCCTCACCCCTCCCTATCTCTATAACCTCCTCCAGCCCTAAAACGCCCCCCACCCCCGACAATGAGATCTCTGCGCTCCTCCAATTCTGGCCTCTTGCGCACCCCCGATTTCCATCGCTCCACCATTGGTGGCCGTGCCTTCAGCTGCCGGGGCCCTCAGCTCTGGAATTCCCTCCTTAAACCTCTCTGCCTCTCCTCCTCCTTTAAGACGCTCCTTAAAACCGACCTCTTTGACCAAGCTTTTGGTCACCTGTCCTAATTTCTCCTTCTCTGGCTCGGTGTCAAACTTTTGTCTGATTTACCCTCCTTAAGGCACCTTGGGACATTTTACTGCGTTAAAGGCGCTATATAAATGCAAATTGTTGGTTGTTCTCCCGGGTAATGTTCTCCAATCGAGTGTTCCTGACGTAGAGCAACACTGGCAACGGAAGCTCCTGACCGGAATGATCAGGGTCCAGTGGGACCCTGTAAAGTAATGGTCTGTGTCCAGGGCTAGGCCCTTATAAACACCGCACCAACCGCCACTGAAAACCTACAGCTCAGCAACGCCATCATAACAAACTATAATCCGTCTTTCGGATGAGACGTTAAACCGAGGCCCCGTCTGCCCCCCTCAGGTGGACATAAAAGATCCCACGGCCACTATTTTGAAGAAGAGTAGGGGAGTTCTCCCCGGTGTCCTGGGGCCAATATTTATCCCTCAACCAACATCACTAAAACAGATGATCTGGTCAATTATCACATTGCTGTTTGTGGGAGCTTGCTGTGTGCAATTTGACTTCTGTGTTTCCTACAATACATATCAATTACATGGAATGTACAGCACAGAAACAGACCATTTGGCTCAACTGGTCCGTGCCGGTGTTTATGCTCCACACGAGCTCCTCCCACCCCTCTTCATCTCACCCCATCACCATATCCTTCTATTCCTTTCTCCCTCATGTGTTTATCCAGCTTCCCCTTAAATGCATCTCACAGAATCACAGAAACAGAATCACAGAAACCCCACAGTGCAGGTAGAGGCCATTTCGGCCCATCGAGCCTGCACCGACACATATCCCACCCGATCCCCGTAACCCCTACACCAACACATGTCCCACTCTATCCCTGTAACCCCACGTATTTAATCCCCCTAACACTAAGGGTCAATTTATCATAGCCAATCAACCTAACCCACACATCTTTGGACTGTGGGAGGAAACCGGAGCACCCGGAGAAAACCCACGCAAACACGGGGAGAATGTGCAAACTCCACACAGACAGTCGCCCGAGGCCGGATTCGAACCCGGGTCTCTGGCGCTGTGAGGCAACAGTGCTAACCACTATGCCATCTGTGCTATTCGCCTCAACCACTCCCTGTGGTAGCGAGTTCCACATTCTCACCACTCTCTGGGTAAAGAAGTTTCTCCTGAATTCCCTATTGGATTTATTAGTGACTATCTTATATTGATGGCCTCTAACAGTGACAAAATTTAAAAAGTACTTCATTGGCTCTGAAGCGTTTTGGGATGTCCTGAGGTTGCGAAAGGCGCATTCGTGTAACAACTGGGGTGGCAGGAATGACGTATGAGGAGAGATTGGGTCGATTGGGCTTATATTCGCTGGAGTTTAGAAGAATGAGAGGGGATCTCATTGAAACTTATAAAATTCTAACAGGACTAGACAGACTAGATGCAGGAAGGATGTTCCCGATGGCGGGGGAGTCCAGAACCAGGGGTCACAGTCTACGGATAAGGGGTAAGCCATTTAGGACAGAGATGAGGAGGAATTTCTTCACCCAGAGAGTGGTGAACCTGTGGAATTCTCTACCACAGAAGGCAGTGCAGGCCAATTCATTAAATATATTCAAGAAGGAGTTAGACATATTTCTTAAGTCTAAAGGGATCAAGGGATATGGGGAGAAAGCAGGGACAGGGTACTGAATTTGGATGATCAGCCATGATCTCATTGAATGGCGGAGCAGGCTCGAGGGGCCGAATGGCCTACTCCTGCTCCTATCTTCTATGTTTCTATGTTATCTCCTCTGCCACCTCTTTCCACCATTTAAAGG